>NW_026606070.1:27282500-27883000 GCF_029834395.1 Sorex fumeus
GCGCGTTCCCTGCACTGCTCCCAGTTTCCATAAATGTGCAGCACCGGCACCTTTCAAACCAACCTGCCTCGGTGGAGGGAACCCAGGCACCCTCTTTGCTGCAGTAAAAGGAACAAAAACAACCGTCAGAACCAGAGAGCAGCACTCAATACAGGAAAAATAACCACGGCCTAAAAATAAAAGCGTCTAAGACATCTGTTCCTGCAAATGCCAGGAAGACAGCAAAGAGAGTTCCCATGGCCCTGCTCCTGGCTTTGAGGGTAGCAGTTTTCTTTACTGCGCCACATTGTTCCCAGTCCACACCCCAGGTGGTCCCCACCTGATAATGCTAATGTAACTTGTATCCCTTAGTGAAAAAGACATAATCCTCTTTTTTTTTTTTTAATTTGGGGGCCCCAGCCTACAGTGCGCAGGGAACCATGCGGTATTAGGGACCATGCGAGCTTGAGATTGAACTTCCTGCCTGTAAAGCATGTGCTCCAGCCCTTTGAATCTTCTCCCCAGCTCCCAGATCCTTGTTTAAAGTCTTTCATGAAGGGACAGACAGATAGTACAATAGATAAGGTTCACCAGTCCACCCGGGTTTGATTCCCAGCATCCCATATAGTCTCCTAAGCCTGCCAGGAACAATTCCTGAGCACAGAGCCAGGAGTAAGCCCAGAGAATCACCAATATTTCTCCCCCGGCCCGCCCCCCCACACACACACACACAAAGTAATGATAACAACTTTCATGGGCCAGAGAAATAGTACAGAGGATAAGGCACTTGCTTTCCATGTGGATGACCACAGTTCAATCTGCAGCTCCAGATATGGTCCCCTGAGTAGTGCCAGAGATCCCTGAGCATAGAGGCAGGAGTGAGCCCTGGACACCGCTGGGTGTGGCCCACCCCCCTCAAAAAAAATAAACAAAACAACCCTAAAGTCCCTTAGGTCTCACCCAGTACATCTCCTTACTGAGTGATGGAGAGACAAACCCGTTTCCTGATTTTCTGAGCAGTTCCGAGCTTTATCGAATATTTCAGCTCATCCCACATCCTCACCTTCCAAAGCAGTGCCTCGTCACTGCATGGGAACACACACTCCATGCCCGGAGATTTGCAAAGCAAGGTGGGCGGCGAATGGCGTAAGTCCAGCCAGACACTCGGGAAGAAAGAGGCCCCCAGTGTGAGAGGAATGTCTGGGAGTCAGACACACCCTGACTTCTGAGATGACTCAGAAAGCAGAGATAAGGGAGCAGATGGGGGGTGGGGGGGGAAATCACTGGGCGCTCCCCTACTGCCACGGCACAAAGACAAGAAACAACCCCAGGGCCCAAGTGGAAGGGGGAGGACGGCCAAGGAAGAACAGGGGGAGCTGTTCTGTGAGGCTGATTCATGTCTGGGGGTGTCTGCCAAGAGGCCCCTAGAACCGTGAGAATCTTTAGTGAAAACTGGGACGCATGCAGGCCTAAAGGGCAAACCATCAGCAGGGCAATGCCAGAGGCCGGCAGGGTGCCATGCCTCAGCCCAGCTGCAGTAGAGACCGTCTGCTCGCCATGGCTCTCTTGTGTCTTTTAGCTCCTGCCTCTGAACACAGGTCACGTGTGTCGCAACAGAAGGCATGATGGAAGCAGAGGAAAATATTCCTCATCTAAAGGGATTGGGGGGCTGGAGCAATAGCATAGCGGGTAGGGCGTTTGCCTTGCACGCGACCGACCCAGGTTCGGTTCCCGGCATCCCATATGGTCCCCCGAGCACTGCCAGGAGTAATTCCTGAATGCAGAACCAGGAGTAACCCCTGAGCATTGCCGGGTGTGAACCAAAAAGCAAAAAAATAAAAATAAAATAAAATAAAGAGATTCGGCGTGGGGGGGGGGGGAGGGATGGACCTCCCAGGCCTTGCTCAGTGAGCTCCAGGATCACAACTAGCTGATCCAGAATCGTCCAGAGGCCAGAGTGATAGTCCAGCAGGCAGGCCGCTTGCCTTGCACCTTGAGCACTGACAGAGACAGGAGTGAGCCTGTACTATTTCCCTGAGCACCCACCGGGTGTGGATCAAAAACAAAGTTTGGAGCCAGCAAAGTTGGAAGTCCCCTGGGCCATCCCGTGGTCATTAGGGACACTTGAGAGGCTCCAGGGGGATACCACTGTTTCCTCTGAGGACCATGAGGTGCTTGGGGTCAGACTCAGGACCTGGCAGATGTAAGGTATGTGTTGCAGCTCTTGGAGCACTGCCCCAGCCCCAGATTGTTTTGCTTTTTGGATCACACACCGTGATGCTCAGGAGTTATTCCTGACTCTGTGCTCAGGAATTACTCCTGACGGTGCTTGGGGGACCATATGGGATGCCAAGGATTGAACTCAGGTTGGCTGCGTGCAAGGCAACCACCCTACCTGCTGTACTATGGCTCCAGCCCCAGCCCCAGAGATTTCAAACCAGGTCCTCAACCAGGCTTGAGGGCAGAGTTAGTGCAGGATGCCCAGTGTCTGGGTAGCGCCCTGAAGGTGATCAGGGATGAGCTGGCATGCCAGCTAGCCACTAAGCAGAAGGGATCAGGGCCTGAGATCTGCTAAAGGCATGACCCCAGGCCACGGAAGTCAGGCCGAGCTCCCTGGCCCATAGCTAAGCAGCACACAAGGCCACTGATGCTGCCTCACACCCGGGAGTCCCAGGCCTCCACCCAGCCAGCTCCCAGCTTCCTCTATTCTGTGAATTCCTAAAGAGATTCAGAGTCAGTTGTTCTGTCTTCAAATCAAACCCTGTGCCTCTTTTGTTGTTGTTGTTGTTTATTTTTGGTTTTGAGGCCACACCTGACAATGCTCAGTGGGTCCTCCTGGTTCACTCCTGGCAGAGCTGAGGGGACCATATGTGGTGCCAGGGATCCAACCCCAAGTCAGCTGCATGAAAGGCAAAGTGCCGTAACCCCTGCCGAGTGCCGTAACCTCACCCTCTTCAGCCTTCCGTCGTTCTTGGCATCTTACGTCTCAGCTGCTCTGAGATCATGTTTGAAATGAGCGGTTCCACCAAGGGAATTCAAAGCAGCGACCACCACCATCCATCTGAGCATGATGAGACAGTCTGGGTGTTCACGGTCCAGCCTGGATGCTCAGAAAATCTCCTGGGGGCTCCGTGGGCCTCCAGGATAAGAAGCCAGGACAAGACATAGTCCTTCTTGGAAGCCAGTTTCCGGGCCCCTCAGGCTTGCTGGGAGCTGCATCTGGTGTCCGTGCCTTTCACAGACAATCCCATAACATCTCTTGACCATGTAACGTGCAGATGGAATAGATCAGGAGTGTATGTGTGTGTGTGTGTGTGTGTGTGTGTGTGTGTATGTGTGTGTGTGTTATACACACTTGTGCTCCCGGACCAGACATCAAACTCTACCACGGAGCCCTACCCTAAGCTCCACATCTACTCTTCAGGCGAGATCCTGCTCTGAAAGAGTGACCTGGGGCTGCCCTTGTGACTATAAATTCTCACTGGTGGTTTCCAGAGTTCGCAGCCTGGCCTTGGCACCCGACGTGTGTGTGTGGGGGGGGGGGGGGGGGAGGGAGGGGGTGGAATGTGACTCCCCTACAGAGTTAGTCTTCTTGCAGTGAGCGGACCTGCATGTGTATCTGGGTCACAGAAGCTGAGAACTTTATCTTCTGAGCATCCCTGTCCTCACTGCTGAAATGAGGTCCATGAACTACAGGGGAGGGGAGGGAGAAGTCCTGAAAAAAACTGGCCACAGTAAAAGGTTTCTGAATGTGCAGACCAAAATGAATTGAAAATCTTTTTTTGTTGTTGTTCTGTATTTTATTTTTTGTGTGCGTGGTGCCTGGGATGGAACCCATGGCCCCATGCGCCTCAAGCAGGCACTATGCATCTGAGCCATCTCCGCAGCCCTAGAGCTAGGCAAGTGTCCAGATGGTTGTTTGGTAGGGGGCCACAGCCACTTGTGCTCAGGGCTTACTCCCACTTCTGTGCTCAGGGATCACTCCTGGTGGTGCTCGGGGAACCATATGTGATGGGGGGATCAAACTGGGGTCAGCCACATGCAAGACAAGTGCCTTAACCCCTGGACTCTCTCCCCAGCCAACTTCATTTTTGGGATTTTGATTTTTGTAGTTTGGCACCACACCTGGTAGTGCTCAGGAACTGTTCCTGGCTCTGTGCTCGGGGGTGTCCCTGGGCTGTGCCAGGAACTGAACCGGGCACTCCTGCATGCAGAGCATGCTCGCTGGCCTGTTGACCGGTCTCTCCAACCCCAGAATGGAGGCCCTTCCAGAAACACTCACCTGTGTTGCGTGTATAAGGTGAAAGGTGTTCCAGGTGAGCAGGAAAAGGTGCCGTGGACAAGGAGCAGGTGATGAGCACAAAGTGGTTTCCTTCCAGGGCATCCTGGGAGTTCACACTTCAACCTTCTTCCACTTTCCAGAATGTTCTAGAGACTAGGGTTAGAATCTATCTGGGAATCCCCCACTCCCCTCCCCATAGCCACTCACAACCTTCTTCTCCTCTGGGACGGTCCAGTCCCCCGTGCTTGTTACTCCGTACGAAGCTTCCAGAGAGGAGGTGGGAGAGAGCCGCACTCCGCCAACCTCCCTGCACAGCTAGACCAGAGGCACTGCCAGGGCCCAGGGGAGAGAGCCAAGGGGAGAGCACAGGAATAGCGCACACACACACACACACACACACTTCCCAAAAAGGAGATTTGTTCCATCTGCATGTAACAGGTCTGACCTCTGATCTCAAAAGAGAGATCAATCAAGACCAGCCGCCTCCTGACGCCTGGGCTGTGCCCGGGCTGAACTCATGACTTGAGTATGCCCGGCCCTGGCTCTATCCTGGCAACTACGACAAAACATCAACAGTCCTGCTGCCTCTGTCACCAGCGTAGGGTGTGTGTGTGTGTGTGTGTGTGTGTGTAGGAAAGGGGCCAGCAGTGGCCCAGAGATGAGCTCACACTCTCAGTTTCTAGGAATCTCAGAATCGGGGGCCTGGCATGGGGATGCCCTCCTGCAGGAACCTCTCCCCCATTCTGTGCTTGGAGAGTAGCAAACAGTGACCTGCATTTCTTCTGGAGGGCGAGGGCAGCACATTTAGGTCTGTGCTCCAAGGTTTCTCCCAGCAGTGCTTGGGGACCATGCAGGATCAAACCAAGGCAAAGCCTGTGCTCATCCCTTGAACCGTCTCCCTCACCTGACCCCATGTTTTTTAATACCTTGAATTTAAAGTGAGTCATAGTCTGGATGGAACAGGCCCGTGAGATGTGAGGCAGGAACCATCTCCAAAGTTCTGTGAACATGACGAGAGATACACCCAACTCAACCGACATCCATGTGACTGGACAGTTCCCTTTAGAGGGGAGTGGTGTCCCCAGAGGCAGGAAGTCACTCTCACTTGAGCAGCAAGAGGTTTTCCTTGGTTGGCCTGCCAGGCAGAACCCACATAATAAAGTCAGTTCTTCCATATGCTGCAGCCACATTACAAATATGAGATATATATGTATATATATCTCACTTGCTAATTTAACTTGTTTGGACATCAGTCCGTCTGGTATGACGAGGGAGGTGCCAAGGTTCCTGCTGAGGTGGGCGTGGAGCAGGTGATCTCATTCCTTGGCACCGTAGTTGGCAGGGCCCCGGCAGGCTGAGCAGGATCTGGCTGCCATGGTGCACACACGCCGCCTTCCCAGGTTGAACGTGGCTCGGAAGTCTTAGTGCACGTCTGGTGGAGGGAGGGTGCCATGCTGGCAGTACTCAGGAGCTACACTTTTGGTTCATGGCTGGAGGGGAACCGTGTGGTGCCCGGGATTGAACCCAGGCCTCCTGCGTGCAAAGCCTGTCATCCCTGAGCTAATCTCACTGGCCACATGGCTCTGCTTTGCCCCAGGGTGGGCTCACGCAGTCCCCTGAGGCTGCCCTGCTCGAGAATCAGACTCTTCCTACGAGTTCTGCAGTAGAGCAGAGGAGACTATGAGATATCGCCCCAAACAAGCCTGTGAGCAGCAGCGAACGGGGTATTCTAACTCCACGGCCAGGTGAAAGGGAGATTGATGACCCTGGAAAGACCTTGAATGCTCTGCCTACTACAGAAGTAGACTCCAGACCTGAACAGGTAGCACGGGGCTTACAGTACTTAGCTTGCACATGGTTCATCCAGATGGTCCCCCGAGCACTGCCAAGGAGGGAGCCCTGAGCACAGAGTCAGGAGTCAGCCCTGAGCACTGCTGAGCGGGACCCAGCCTCCACACTCCCAAGAGTAAACATATACATTCAAAATAGGTTTCTTGTGATCCCTGAAGTGAGTTCCTGTGTGCCCTGGCTTGTGCCAGATCCGTGTATTTCCCTGTCAGTGGCCCTGAAACCAAGTGGCTGGGCGCCCATCATGACAGGGCTCAGAGCTCAGCCTTGGCGGGTGGGGTTGAGGCACCAGCAGCTCCTGGGTATTGGGGGGGGAGGAAGGAAGGGGGGTGCTGCTCTCTCCTTCCTTGTACGGAAATCCACCCAGCTTTGCCAGCACTAAAACACCATCTGGACCGTGTCTCCGCTGTCCTGCTTTCTCATACCCATCTCCCCCCAGTCTGTCCCTTGCCCTCTCTCTGCAGGCAGACTCTCCTCCACTGACCCAGGGGATGCCTGCACTCAGCACGTTTGAACACATATGCCCCCCTCACACCCTCTCCAGGCCGGTACCCTCCTTCTGTGGATGCAGTGACTGCCTCCTAAGACCCAGGGGACATGATCTGCTACACACACACACACACACACACACACACACACACACAGAGATGCACACGCATGCTCACACACACACACACAGATGTGCATGCATGCTCACACACACACACAGATGCGCATACATGCACGCACGCACACACACACACACACACACACACACACACGCGCGCGCGCACCACTCCCCCATAGCCATAGCCACTCGTAGCCAGATACTTAGTGCTTCCTTCATCCTCACTCCAGGATGCCCCTCTGCTCAATTCTCAGAGTGACCACCTTGATGGGGGCCCTTCATCCCTGTACTGGGCTCAGTGTGGGGACTAAGGCACGGGTGCGAGGAGCATGGCGTGGCCCGCACCACACTGAACTGCCAGCCCTTTGGTGGAAAATTACCCTTATCCCAAACTCACTGTAGCATTTCTTTCTCAGTCCAAATATGGCAAACCTTTCCCACGCCACCCCAGTCGCAGTAGATGGTATCTGGGGAAGAGAAAGCAATTCTTCCACGCTTTTGCCCTTGATGTTATTTGGCAAAACCCCATCATTGTAAACTTCAGAGCCTTCACTCGAATACTAAAGTCATAAAGGACTCTCGGCAGCTACCATCGCCATGTGACTGACTTGGCCTTCAACTCAGACCCGGAAATGAATTCTACCTTGTGAATTTAAGACTGTTTTCCCATCTCAGCTGCTTTTGCACCCTCAGCTGATACTCTCAAGGCTGTGTGCTAGACTCCCGCTCTGAGGATCGGCTTCTACCTCACCCCACCTCTGGGTGGCCCCCAAACGACGCCTTGGCAGATGGCTGTGCTCTTTAATTAGCCATGTACTTACTGCTTCCCCCGCCTTAATATCAGGAAGTTTTCCCAGAGTTTCTTCCCCTTCCCCCCCTTGGCCAGAGTTGTCTTCCTACTATTCTTTTCCCACTTGGTACTTTTGTTTGCTGCTTTTCCCTTCGATGCGTTATCAGAATCCAATCTGGAGGTTCTTGCCAAGTTGTTTGAACTGTTTCTCTCCATATGTGGCATCCACCGGCATTCTTGAGCCCTCCTTGTTTGGTATGAACAAACTGTTACCAGATGCGTAGGAGACAGTGTCATTTGCAAACTGGCTGTATTTGGCGGGGTCTTTATAATTAGCTGGTTTCACCGTATTAGTAAGCAGTTTTCTTATTAACAAGCCATGCATGCTAACTACTCATCAAGAGTTAAAAGGTGAATAGAATAACACAGAATAATGCAGAGATCTTGGGGACTTTTTTTCATGGTGTATTCTTGGAGGAAGTGGGCAGGGGTGGGGTTTAGGTCATCCCAAGCTATCTATGCTCAGGGACTACTTCTCACTCTGTGCTCAGGGATCATTTTGGATGGTGCTCAGGCAACCCATATGTGGTGCCAGGGATCAAACCAGGGTCAGCTACATGCAAAGCAAAAAAATATCCTGATTCTTATGTAAGCATGATGGATGATTTTTCTCACCCGCATCCCCACCCAATTCTCTACCCAAATTATCCTTCTCCTTGAAATTTATTTAGCTCATTTATATTCAAGTTAATTTGCACCCCTTGATCATTTACTGTTTGATTCTGAGAGGGCAGCAGCCAAGAATTATTGCTTGATATAAAATGAATGATTGTGGGTCTGTCATAGAACTAGCCTGGAAGGGTGATTGAGAAAATGGAGACGATGGACAATGGTGGGAGGAAATGACAGTAGTGGTGGGATTGGTGTTGGAATATTGAATACCTGTAACGAAATGTTGTGAACATCTTTGCAAACCACGGTGTTTTTTTTTTTAATTTATTTATTGAATCACTGTGGGAAAGGTTACAAAGCTTTCAGGTTTATGTCTCAGTCATGCAAATATCAAACACATTTCCCTTTACCAATACTTATTTTTTACCCTGAAGAACCCCAATAAAACCCCACCCCCCACCCCTCCCCGTCCCTGTGAGGCAGATGAATTCTAGTTAACACTCTATCTGCTTTGATTAGATTCATTGTTTCAATAAGATTCACCACTATTATTTAGAGTTTACCCCCCCCCCCAAATCAGACATGCTGAAAAAGCATTGTGAAGTGATTTGCTTTCTACAGCTGGGTTCAAGAATTAAATGTTGGTTTTGGATTTCTGCTATTTTACCTATTGACCCTGGAAGTATTTCTACTGAAAGTCAGATAGTTAAGAAATTGGTTTCTGTGTTCTGGAGTCGTGGCCGTGCTGGAGAGCCGCTCGCGGGGGGCAACCGGTGGCCTCGGTAGGGCGTGAAGGGCGGAGCGAAACGCCCCCCTTCCCATGAAAACTACGGTGTTTAAATGAAAGGGAAAGAAATATTTCTTTGGCTAGAGAAAGTCAAGTAGAAGACTAAAGAAGAAAATAATGAATAATATGTCAGCTGATAGAAAGAGGAGGCAATCATACCACTTGTGTTAGCGGCCTTGGAAGTGCATTGCATGCATTTTCAAGCCATTGGCTGTCTTCTGAGTCCTGTTCAGCTCCATCATGTTATGTGGTTCTCCTGTACCTGCTACATGCAATCTAGACTGTCCTTCCCTACAGTGAGCATGAAGAGCATCTGATTGCAGATGCGTAAGAGACAGTGTCATTTGCAAACTGACTCTTGGCAAGCATTGGGGTTGTGAGTAAGATTGCTATTCTATATCAACTCTAACTCCATCAGGACACTAGCACTGCTGGTTGTCCCAACTGGGGGGAAGTATTAGAGAACAAGGATGCACTAATGTATATGACATCACCTCTGAACTTAGTAGGATTTCAGAAAAGAAGTAAGTGGAAAGTGAAGCGTAAGATATGTCCAGGAAAGGGGCTGGAGCAATAGCACAGCTGGTAGGGCGTTTGCTTTGCACGCGGCCGACCCAGGTGTGATTCCCAGCATCCCATATGGTCCCCTGAGCACTGCCAGGAGTAATTCCTGAGTGCAGAGCCAGGAGTAACCCCTGTGCATTGCCAGGTGTGACCCCAAAAAGCAAAAACAAAACAAAAAAGATATGTCCAGGAAAGGTATGCAACTTTAAGCAACAGGCTCTGAATAAAGAGGAGGCAGCAATAACCGATAACTACTGTGGAGGGGAGGGCGTTCCAACAGGCACTGATAGAAGCAAAGGTTCCGAAAGTGGTCGGGAGCAAGCATCGGGGTTGTGAGTAAGATTGCTAGGAATGCAGAGTGAGTTTGAATCAAAGTAACAAGGGAAGGTGAATTTTTCGGGTAAAAATGGGAGAGATCATAAGCAAAATGAAGAAGGCAATGAAGAACAAAGCATGCAGTTAGAACCGTATCAACAAAATGGGATAAAAATGGACTCTTAGTAGGATTTTATTGTCTGCTATTTCCGCGACTCAAAGGAATACATTCAGCCTCAGAACATGGCTTCTGTGCACATTTCTGTGCAGTTCTTTTGAGTTTAAAAGATTGTCTGAGTAATGGCCCTTACCTTTGTAAGCTTTATTCATTCACCAACGGGGCGATAAAGTTTGATGAGTTATATACATTGCATCTAGGATCTAAAGTAAGAAGATACAGATTGGGGGGGATGAGCTCCAGAGCCAGGCAATGGAACCCCAAAATTCTATAGCTATTAGCAATATCTAATAATAGAGAACCCCCTCATAGATCCAGAGATATTATAAGCATGTAAAGTGAGTGCTATTAACCACTATAATCACAAGCTTTAGGACACATTCAGGATAGGATAATCACTTCCCAGCCCAAAGAGAAGATTTCCATGGGGCTGGAGCAATAGCACAGCGGGTAGGGCATTTGCCTTGCATGCAGCCGACCTGAGTTCGAGTCCCAGCATCCCATATGATCCCCTGAACACTGCCAGGGATAATTCCTGAGTGCAGAACCAGTAGTAACCCCTGTGCATTGCTGGGTGTGACCCAAAGAGCAAAAAAAAAAAAAGAGAGAGAGAGAGAGAGAGAAGATTTCCAGATCTGCCAAGATCCTCTCTTAAAGATGGGCTGGAGGGGCTGGAGCAATAACTCAGAAGGTAGGGCATTTGCCTTGCACGTGGCTAACCCGGGTTCAATTCCCAGGATCCCATATGGTTCCCTGAGCACCGCCAGGGGTAATTCCTGAGTGCAGAGCCATGAATAACCCCTGTGCATTGCCAGGTGTGACCCAAAAAGCCAAAAAAAGAAAAAAATTAGATGGGCTGGAGAGATAGCACAGAGCACACAGCCAAGCCCAGTTCTGTCCTCATCGCTTCATCTGGTCCCCTGAATACTTCCAGGAGCAATCCCCAAGCACAGAGCCCAGAGAAGTCTCCAATATCACTGGATATCCCCAAACCTCCATCCTAAAGAAAAGAAAAGGGCAGGGTAATTGGCTTATTCAATATCCCTTGGTTGTAAATGGTACTCAAGTATCCAGAGTTAAGCATTCTAATGCCAAGAATTGTTGTGGTTTTTTTAGTTTAAAACATTTTTTGAATAACTGTTATCTTGGAGTTGGAGGGATAGTACAGGGGATGAGCTCACAGCCAGCCCCGTTTTGATTCCCAGTATGCTATATAGTTCCCCGAGCATGGCCAGAGGTAACTCCTGAGCACAGATCCAAGTATAACTCCTGAATACCTCCAGGTATGGCCCAAGCCTCACCCACAAATGGTAAATAGATAAATAAATAAACACAGAAATATTGACATGGTGGGGACATCTGACGTCATACCTGGGCAATGTTTTGTGCTCTGAAATTGTTTCCATCTTTTACATCATCTGAATGCATTTAATCGGGTCCATTTTAAGTCTGTGGCCAATGTGAAGTGTTGTGTAAAATCAGCCTGAATGAAATACCCACCAAACTCAGAATTCTTTCTGAGGATTGTCTCCTGTCTTGGTATGTTTTGTGAGTTGACCTTAGCTCTTCAGCTAAGCTCTTGAAAAAGTCAAGCTTAAATCCATCCAGCCTGTGATTTGCCCTGTTCTATATCTTGACTGATTCCTCAGTGGGGGAAATCAGCAATTTATAGGTCCTAATCAAATATTCCTACAGTAACCTGCTAGTCTGTGGATCCTTCGTCTAGAACCTGATTAAAAGGCTCTGTGGAAACAGATGTAGGCTGAGGCTGGGATTCTGTGAAAGAGTTCTGCTTCTTGAGTTTTTGGTTTTTTTCTTTGAGGGGTGGCCAGTGTTTGGGCCACACCCGGCAGTGCTCAGGGCTTACTCCTGGCTCTGCGCTCAGGAATCTCTTCTGGCTGGCTCAGGGGACCATACGGGGTGTAGGGATTAAACTGTGATCAGCCATCTGCAAGAGGAGAGCTTTACTGTACTACCCTCCAGATCTTCTCTTTTTTTTCTTTAATTAAATCACAGAGAGATACACAGTTACAGAATTGTTTATGATTTGGGTTTCAGTCATATAATGTTCCAGCATCCCTCCCTTCACCAGTGTACATTTCCCACCACCACTGATCCCAATTTCTCTCACCCTTTCTCTCTCTCTCTCTCTCTCTCTCTCTCTCTCTCTCTCTCTCTCTCTCTCTCTATCTCTCCTCTCTTTCCTTTTGACCAGCCCTTCTTTTAAGGAGACAACTTTATTCAGTTAAAGGTTACTGACCCTTATTCAGTTAAAGGTTACTTATCTTCCAAATTTAGAACTTTCGTCTACCTTGCAACAACTCAGAAGGTTTTTTTTTCCCCTTCTTTATCAGATCCTCCTTCCCTCCCTTTTACCTTTATTTTTCCCTTCAAGGAATAATTAGAAAGAAGTTACATCTACCGTTACGAGGCAAGAGTTATGAAAAATAAAAGCGCAAGAAAGTGAATTTAGCTGGGAAAGGATCAGAGAGAGATGGAATGAGATTTCGCTTGAGTTTTCAGGAGGAGGAGAGGGGTGAGATGAGGGAATCTGGGGGCGAGCTTTACTCACGGCAGCCACCAGGTGGCGCTGTGTACATCACAGTCACTGCCCGGGGTGGGTTAGGGGTGGAGGGAGGCGGGGACTGGAGGGGGTGGGGGCGCGCTTTCCTCTAGGTACAGGATGTTTGCTAGACAGATGTTAGAGGATCCTGAAGTCCTTCTGGGGACAACAGCAAAGATAAATAAATAACCAAACCTACCCTGGTACTTGTCCCTGCGCGTTTAAATATTCTGTGACTTGTTTTAAATGGAATCCAGACGCGGTGCAGGATTTAGACGGCACCGATGTTAGCCTTGGCTCAGCCCTGAGAACACACTTTCCGCCTGCGCATGAGCTCAGTGAGAAGTACAAGTTCTTCCATCCTTAAAAATAGTAATAGCAAGGATGTGGGGGTGGGGGGGGGTGGGAATTAGTAATAGGGTCTGGATCCACTTTGGCTTTCTTGGGGGGAAAAAAGATGGAATGGAAAGAAGTTAATTTGCTGATCTGGACAGACTTAATTTAATTTTTTATTTATTTTGCTTTTTGGGTCACACCCGGCAATGCTCAGGGGTTACTCCTGGCTCTGCACTGAGGAATCACTCCTGGCTGTGCTCGGGGGACCAGATGGGATGCTGGAAATCGAACCCGGGTTGGCCGCATGCAAGGCAAACGCCCTATCCGCTGTACTATTATTGCTCCAGCCCTGGACAGAACTTTTAGGAGCGGATTATGGCAGACAGGCATCTCGAGGCTGCTGGCCAGCGAGGTTCTTATCCCCGGAACACGTGGGATGCCGCTGGTGCTTGTGTTTCTGTGGCTTTGATAAGCGCCGGGGGAGGGAACTTGCAGATCGGACTTGGGGTCTGGCCCTTGTGAGGACTTCACTCTACCACCATTGCTGTCCCCAGCCCTAGGGCAGTGGTTTCGGGGAATACAGGGATGGAGTGTAGCATTGCTGTGTTTGCTCTGAACATCGCCCATCTCTCCACCTCTGTACAAGATGTGTTCACGTGGTGCCCTTCGGGGTCATCATAATAGCCCTTATTTTTTCTCTCCTGGATTGTCACTCATCTGATACTCGCCTTTGTCAAGAGTTTCTCTAGAGTAGTACAGGGGTTAAGGTACTTGCCTTGCACACGGCCAAGTCCAGTTCAATCCCCAGCACCACATATGGTTCCCTGAGCACAGCCAGGACTGATCCCCTGAACACAGAGCCAAGAGTAAAGCTCCAAGTACCTCCAGGTGTGGTCCAAACCACCACCACCACCACCCCCAAAAATCACAAGAGTTCCGCCATCCCTTCTTTATATTCTGAATTTCCAGTGAGCCTGGCAAAAAAAAAACAAGGAGATATAGGAGCATGAACAGAACCAGACAGCTCTGAGGCCTGTAGATTCTCCAACCATAGAACTTGGCTTAAAGCTAACTGGCCTCCTCCTCCTCCTCCTCCTCCTCCTCCTGCAGCTCACTTGAATATTAGATTAATCATTGATCACTCTGGGGGGTGGTGCGATGGTACAGAGGGTAGAGCATTTACCTTGCACAAGGCCAACCCAAGTTCAATTCCCAGCATCCCATATGGTCCCTCGAGCACCACCAGGGGTAATTCCTGAGTGCAGAGCCAGGAGTAACCCCTGAACATTGCCAAGTGTGACCCAAAAAGCAAAAATTAAAAATAAAATCGTTGATCACTTTGGCTTTCCTCTGTAGGAAATCACATACCAAAACCACAAATCTGTTCTGCAGGGTTTTGTTTGTTTTTGTTTTTGTTTTTCAGCATAGGTGTCATTTGTTGATTCCATAGTGGGTGTTCAAGGCCCCTGTCAGAGGACCGGGGAGGTGGCTCAGAGACTGGGTCTCATACTTTACATGCAGAAGCCCCAGGGCCAATCCCCAGCACCAGCCACTTGGGGCCCAAAGCACCAGCCAGGAGGAGGTCGAGAACACTGCCAAGGGGGGCCCAAAAGAAAACCAAAAAAAAAAAAAAAAAAAAGAAAAAGAGAAACTTATTCAAACCCTGGCAGCACACACACACACACACACACACACACACACACACACACACACACACACACCAAAAAAAAAAAAGAAAAAGAAAAAAAGAAAAGGAAAAGGAAAAAGGTCCCTGACAGAAAATCAGGCTGAAAGTTCTCCCTGGCAAAGACAGGTGACTTGGCTACGTGATGCGACTGGAATGCAGAGGAGGCAAGTAGAAACCACGAATGTGCAGGTCCACAGAGACAGCACAGGGACTAAGGCACTCACCTTCCATACAGCCAACCTGAGTTTATGATTATTTTTTTAACTTTTCGGGCCATACCTGGCGATTCTTAGGGGTTACTCCTGGCGCTGAACTCAGGAATTACTCCGGACGGTGCCGGGGATCAAACCCGGGTCGGCTGCATGCAAAGCAAACGCCCTCCCCACTGTGCTCTCGCTCCAGCCCTGCAACTTGGGTTTGACTCCCAGCACCCCATATGCTCCCCATCACCCCACATGGTCCCCTGAGTCCTAACAGGAAGGATCCATGAGCTCAGAACCAGGCATAAGCCCTGAGCACTGCCCAGCGTGGCCAAAGGATTTGTCGATAGGTTTTCTCAAGGCCACACCATAGACGCAAATCACATGCTTTGTGCGGTTTCGGGCCTTCAGAGGCAGCTTTGTTCCCGAGGGCCCCCACGTCTCGGAACACCCGTGCATCCTTCTCAGAACAATCCCTGGAGAACCCCTGCACTTGGCCGCCGTCCTGCCCAGTCAGCCTACAGGCACGCGGGGGTGGGAGTGGAAGTTGGAGTTCTGCCAAGGCCCAGCCCAGCCCCCTGGGCTTCCAGGGCCCTGAGGAAGCTTAGTAGGGAGGGAGACCAACCCAGAGCTCGGCGATGTCCCGAACATGTGCATCCAAAGCAGAGAGTGTCAGATCAGGGCCAGAAACCCATAAAGCCCAGTTCTGCACCCCTGCACGCTGCTGACGAAGAAACCTGGGCCAGGACCCGAGACACACGCATCCTCCTCGCCCAGTGGTCTACGGGGAAGGAAGCGCAAAATATATTTAGAGCTTTCAAAACCTCAATTGTTTGGCACATTCTTACAAAGGGAACCAATTGTAAAAAAAAAAAAAATACCCCCAGGGATTTAGAAAAAATATTTTTTTGAAGTCAGCGTTTAGTTCTGTAGATGAGTGGGAAAGAGCTTCCATGCGGGTCACTTCCTCTCTGCTTCAAGAAATTAATCGTGCTCTGCTGGAAATAGCCTGTCGCAAGAGGGGAGACTCCGCGTCCCTGGAACGCTGCCGAGGCCAGGAAACTTTCCAGCCCTGAACGGAGCCTGTCCCTTTCCCAAGACTCCAGACCATCGAGATGACCCAGCAGTTCTCAGCGGGGGTTTCACAGGTGGCCTCGAGGCGGTCGCAAATGGAAATCCAGAGAAAAATCATTTCTTTATCCGTGCCTTGCTGCGTTCAAGAGATGGTGCAGGGCTTCGAAAAGGAGCCAGGCTCCACCCGGCAGACCAGCAGACGGCATGCTGCCTGCTCCTCCCTCGACTGAGAGGCTGAGATCGCAAGCCCTGGCGGTGGGAGCTGGCAGCAGTGAACATACTAAGTACCCAGGCAATGAGCCGACACGACTCTTTCCAGATGTGCAAGCTTGCCCGTGTTGCCTTTTCAGAACTGAACCCGCAGTAATCGCGTGGGGTTACTTGCATCTGTACTAACGTTTAAAGGATTGAGCTGGGAAGATAGGGCAGGGCTAAGTTGTTTGCTTCAAATGTGGCCAACCGGGGTTTGATTACCAGTACGGTACTACTAGGAGAGATACCTGAGCACAGAGCCAGGAGTAAGCCCTGAGCACTGTTGAGTGTGGCCCCACATGCATCAATTTTTTTTTTCATTAACAGGCCAGTCACAAATAATGCAGAGTCACTGGTAAATTTATCCGCATGTGACATGATTTGAAGGAGCAAATCTCAAATGAGTGATTTTCCCTTCTTTAGTTTTTTTTGTCTAGATGTGAGAATTCCCAGAGCATAGTTCAAACTCATGCCGGCGGCAAAGGGGGTGCAGGTGCATCTGATCCACTGCTTCTGTTTTTGGTTTTTGTTTTGTTTTGTTCTGCTTTTGGGGTTGCACCCGGCGATGCACAGGAGTTACTTTACTTCTGACTCTGCACTCAGGAATTACTCCTGATGGTCCCCAGGAGACCATATGGGATACTGGGAATGGAACCCAGGTCGGCCGCATGCAAGGCAAACGCTCTACCCACTGTGCTATCGCTCCAGCCTCTCCACTGCTTCTTGACCTCTTCCCACCAGGGTCCCCTTCCTGTGCCCCTTGTATTACCCCCACCTCCGCTTACACAGTTTTTCCTTGTGTCCTCCTTGGAATATCTGGAGGCTCGATGGCTGGTCCAGAGAGTCCACGGGAAGGCCTGACCACACAGGCGAGGCTAACGGTGGGCTTGACCCTGTGCCCTCCCTTGCAGGTCCTTCCATCGCGACACCCCCCAAGGACATCTGGAACGTCACCGGTGCCCAAGTCTACTTGAGCTGCGAGGTCATTGGAATCCCCACCCCCGTCCTTATCTGGAACAAGGTGAGTGGCCGGGAAGCCAGGAAAATGCCCTCATGCCTGCTAGTGGTCATCGCGTGGAATCCTCGCTGCATTCACGGCCCCTGGGCCCTAGAGTGGGGTGCCTGATGGCCTCTCCCAGACACCGCACTGCTGACTGCAGGACAGTCTTAGCCCCCATCCAGATCCCCAGCATGCCCTCCTGTTAGCCACGCAGAGCAGGGCATTTTGCATCTGAAAAACTCTTGTTCTTTAAGGGCCAGAGAGATAGTACAGTGGTTAGGGCGTTTGCCATGCACACAGCCAACACAACTTCAATCCCCGGCATCTCATATGGTCCCCCAAGCATCGCATGGAGTAATTTCTGAGTCCAGAGTCAGGAATAACTCCTGAGCAACACTGGATGTGACCCAAAAAGCAAAAATAAAAATCTCATTCTAGGGGCTGGAGCGATAGCACAGCGGGTAGGGCATTTGCCTTGCAAGCGGCCGACCCGGGTTCGATTCCCAGCATCCCATATGGTCCCCTGAGCACCGCCAGGAGTAACTCCTGAGTGCAGAGCCAGGAGTAACCCCTGTGCATCACCAGGTGTGGCCCAAAAAAGAAAAACAAAATCTCATTTTTCAGCTCTCAGGAGTGGGCACCTGCCAGGGCTGCCAAGTTCCCTCCCGAAGCCAGGCATCCTCCACCCCAGCACTACTGACCTTTGTTTCCGGGACACGCCCAGCAATGTTCCGGAAGTCCTGAGCAGTGCCAGGGATCGAACTCAGGGCCTCACACATGCCAGATATGTGCTCCACTTCGAGTCACATCCCGGCCCACACTGACTGTTTTGGATCAGATTTTTGTCATTGTATTATTTACTTTCGTTTTTTCATCATGATCTACAAAGCTATTGATAAAAGAGTCTTAGACATTGTTTCAACCCCAAACTAACCACGAGTGTCAGCACCCTCTGCTCTCCCCATCCCCACCCCATCTCCTTAGAGAACTTTTTTTTTTTTGCTTATTATAGTTTGTGTCACACACCTTACAATGGCTTTGTCTCCTATGGGCATGATGCAGTTGCCTTGCCTCTGAACTACCGTGGTGCCTTGATTAGTGCCCTTATGTATATTGCCTGTCGCTTCCTTTCTCTGCCAACACCCTCTCATCTTCTTCCTGGGCATCTTCATTTCTTTTTTTTTTTTTTTTTTTGGCTTTTTGGGTCACACCCAGCAATGCTCAGGGGTTACTCCTGACTCTGTACTCAGGAATTACTCCTGGCGGTGCTTGGGAGACCACATGGGATGCCGGGCATTGAACTAGGATTGGCTACATGCAAGGTAAATGCCCTACCCGCTGTACTATCACTCCAGCTCCGCATCCTCATTTCTGTAACTCAGAGTCAGGGATCGGCCATTGTTTAATACCTTCCCTTCTTTGGCCTTGCTACTCGTATTTTGAACCAGAACAATCTTGGTTGTGGATACACACTGCACCCTGTAGGATGGATAATAGCATCTCTGGTCTTGTCTACACACTAAGTGACAGTGGTGCTCACCCCCCAGCAGTGACAAAGACATCCCCAAGGGCATATGCCACAAAATAAGCACTGGCGGGGCTGGAGCAATAGCACAGCAGGTAGTGCATTTGCCTTGCACGCAGCCAACCCGGGTTCGATCCCCAGCATCCCATATGGTCCCCCGAGCACCGCCAAAAATGATTCCTGAGTACAGAGCCAGGAGTAACCCCTGAGCATCAGCGGGTGTGACCCAAAAAAGAAAAAAGAAAAAAAAGCACTGGCAGGAGTGACCCCTGAGAACAAAGCCAGGAAGAAGCTCTGAGCACTGGCAGTTGTGGCCCAAACACCTCGCCCCCAAAAAGGTTCTGTGTTGTATAAAAGTCCTTAGGGGGTTCTCTTGAAATGTAGCTTCAGGGATCGAATTCCTCCTGCTTCTATAGCCACTAGTGCTTTCTGCTGTTAGTTGTTGGGGGCACGGTACAAGCGTGCTCAGGGCCACCAGCATGAGCCTGGCACTTGCAATCTGACCATTTGGTCCAATTACTAACACTTATCAGTTTGCCATCCTGCAAGAGAATTCAGGAAGATCTTCTTGTGGCTGAAATAGAGGACATAGAACCAATAGTCTCATTAGTGGAAAATAGATTGAGTGCAAAGTGATTATACCTTTACTTTGTTCTAAGGGATAGTTATTTACTGAAGAAAGTAAGTACAAAAATGTATGTGTACGGGTAGGGCGTTTGCCTTGCATGCAACCAACCCAGGTTCAATTCCCAGTATCCCATATGGTCCCCCGAGCACGGCCAGAACTGATTCCTGATTCCGGGTGTGACCCAAAAAAGAAAAAAAAAATGGATGTGCAAAAATTCAAAAAAGGATAGTGTGGAAATTACTAAGTATGATCTAATAAAAAGTCGGATGTACATCCTGTGCTATTCTAGGATGTAATCACTTCCAAGTTGATGATGAATCACTGCCATAAATGTCCTATTGTTTCACAGGTAAAAAGGGGTGTCTCTGGAGTGCAGAAGACAGAACTCTTGCCTGGTGACCGGGAAAATTTGGCCATCCAGACCCGGGGTGGCCCAGAAAAGCATGAAGTGACTGGCTGGGTGCTGGTGAGTACCACAGGTTGGCAAAAGATTTCACTATTTAACACAGCAGGTCTGGAAAAGGAGACCAGGCCATTGCCTGGTGCTAGTCCTTGTCTCTCTCATTTGGCAGCCACAGCTGGCTGTGCTCGGGACTTAATCCTGGCTCTGCACTTAGGGATCATTCAGGCATGTGGGATGTCGAGGACTGAATTGGGGCTGGCCACTGCAAAGCAAGCACACTGTGTTCTCTCTCTGGCACCCCGTGTTTTTTTTTTTTAACCTATGCAATGTGACCAAAGGTTATATGACATTTTCCGATTATCGATTCTCCCAGCACACCAACTGGGGTAGCTGTTTAAGTCTCCCATAGAAATAGGACATGTGCCATTTCTAGCAGTGTCTTTGCTCCAAAGCCCTTGTCCATCTTCGGGTGCTTGTGAAACAGTGACCTTGAGGCCACTGGACAAAGGGAAGACCACTATGGAAGAACTCAATCTTTTGGTGGGTTTTATTTTCCCCCACAGGTGTCCCCTCTCAGTAAAGAAGATGCTGGAGAGTATGAGTGCCACGCGTCCAATTCCCAAGGACAGGCTGCGGCATCAGCAAAAATCACAGTGGTGGACAACATCCAAGACATACCAGTGAAAAAAGGTAGTTAATCTCACCACATTTAAACGAGACTGGTGCTCCTGTTCAATAAGGAACAGAACCGGGTATGAAGGTATCAGACAGGCCTTAATTAAATTCAGTAATGTTAGGGTCTCAAGTATGCCATCACAGCCCAGACAGATCACAAGTTCCCAAAGCACTCAGGTGGGTGATGGAACGCAATTATTATGACTTAAATACTTTTACTCTATCTATCCTCCACGTGAGAGTCAAAACTGAAACTTGACTGGGAGGGCTTACGTATTCCATAACTTTCTACCTACATGGCATTTTTCCTGGGTATTGTGACTGTTCTATTAAATCCCCATTTAAAAGGAAATGATTGTAGGCAATTCTGATCCTTCACTTTGAGCTTTTGTAAGAAAAAGCTGGAAAGGAGAGTATATTGGCAAGTACCCAACTCTTCACTGTCAAAGGGGTTCCCAGTAAGCACCATCCTGCAGTGTCGGAGCACGGCTGCTTTACATTTATATAGTTCTATTACACTGATGTCGAAATTGGCTTTCCCTTAAGTGAAAATGAGACCAAAATTTATTGTCGGCGTTTGTCAAACCATTCTACTGTGTGGATCACTCAGCTGTGGTATGAAAGGAAGAAATAGCAAGACTGTTTGATCAAAGTCTTTTCAGCCAAGATGCGGAACAAACAGCAGGAGCTAAGAGTCAAGTCGGTTGTTTGCCATCTCGGTTCTGCTAATAATTATTCCTCCACTTCAGAGTCTGATGGAGAGCAAGTCCCTTTGCCTCTCTATAATGTGCTCTTCCATTTGACTGATAGGGCAAATCACTTTCCACATCTGCAATCCTCTGTAGATCAAATCCCAAAGAGAAGTACACCACATCACTGAAACAATTCCAGTCCTTTCTCCCCACATTTTAACACCTTTGTTTACTCAGAAACACTATACCTGAAAATTAAAATATCAACTATAGGGGCTGGAGCACAGCGGGGAGGGCGTTTGCCAGGTTCAATTCCCAGTATCCCATATTGTCCCCCGAGCACTGCCAGGAGTGGTTCCTGAGTGCAGAGCGAGGAGTAACCCCTGAGCATTTCCGGATGTGACCCAAAAAGAAAAAAAGAAAAAATCAACTATATCCATCTATTAACTTTTTTTTTTTCAACAGGTCTTGGTGCTCAGCAGTAAAAATGCAGAATATTTTAGTCTCCACTGCTAAAAGTACCCCTGGATAACTTCGACCCTTGTTCTTAACCCAATAACCCGTTTCTTTTGATCCAGTCCTCTAACATTTTAGTTGTAGTCATTGTTTTTTACAGAGAGAAATATGAAATAAAGATAACACATCAAGTCTATCTACAAAAATTTATTGTTTATTTACAGAACAAAGGCATGCACACAATTAAACAAAGCCAATAAAATGCTTTTTCTTGCAACAGAGTACATATTTGTAATTCTTTTCCGTCATGGAAACTAGACACAAAAGATATTTACAAGTATCTTCTTGAGAGTCCCTTAAAAGAGCTAAACACTCATCATCCGAGGGGCAATGCTCATAGACATCAGTTCCTGAAACAACAGTTTGCACGCATATGGCATTCGGACCAAGGAAATCTGCAAAGAAACAAAGAAAATGCAATTAGTAAGGCTATACCAAAATGATCCCACTTCTCTATCCCAGAGAAAAATAAAGATTTTGTTCTATAAAAGATGAATAAATGAGTGGGCTGACAACGCTTTTCCGGTTACTCTGGCTTTGGGCGCTTCTTTCTCCCAACAGGTGTTTTACTCTTTCTGTCAGACACAATTTCTATTCACCAACCTCAATTAAAGGTCTAAGAAAAAGTTCACAGCTTAAAATTCCTTGCACAAAGCGTTACTATTTCCAGAAGACAAACACTCGAGAAATTACCTCGCTGAAACTGGTTTTTAGGAAAAACAAATTGTTGGGCTGGCGTGATAGTATAGTGGGTAGCTCATTTGCCTTACATAGGGCTAAACCCCCAACAAAAATTAAGATAGTTACTTAGTATCTTTATTATTTAACAACAGTAACATCTTTAATATCTTTTGTTATGCAATTAACATCAAAGTGTTACCTTTTTCTACATTTAAAATAGGACTCTTGAAGCCATAGAGACAGTAGAGTGAGCAGGGCACATGCCTTACCCCCAGTACCCAAAATGGTCCTGTGAGCCCCCAGGAGTGATCCCTGAGCCAAGAGCCAGGAGTAAGCCCGGAGCACTGCCAGGTTTGGCCCCAAAACAAAAACAAGCAAACAAACAAACAAACAAAAAACCCCTAGGAATCTTTCAGAAGCATGCAATTAAAACTGAAAATGCCATGGGCCAGAGATAGTACAGCAGTGGGTAGGGCGCCTGCCTTTCCCAAGATGGTCTGAGCCCAGCCATGAATGAATGATCCCTGAGCACAGAGCCAGGAGTAAGCCTTGAGCAGAGCTAGGTATGGCCCCAAAAGCAAAATAACCACCAAAAAGAAACAGTGAAAATGCCAACGTGTTTCACCGCACTAATCAGCATAATCACACCATCAAAGTTATACGCTCAACAAGTTGCCGCACAGTGTATACACACCTGGGTTTTATTGCGACAGCCCCTGCACTCGTATGTGTGGGTCCTGGTGTTGGCAATAGCCATTATTCCACAGAGGTTGCAGACGTGAACCTGGTAAGGATCTGATGCTTCAAACAACCTTTCCCTTAAGAATTGGGCCGCCCCGTGGGCAATCTGACAGTCCCGTTCCATCTCCCCGAAACGCAGACCACCATCACTGTTGAGGGAAGAACAAACAGATTATCCTCTACTTACTTCCTCTGTCACTATCGCTGTGACTAAAGATAAAGGTGAAGGATGATAGTAGCAAAGAAGAACTAGGCTCTTGATTTATGTTTTTTTCTGGGGGGGGGGGGGGGGGGGGCGGGGCACACCATGACACCATGGCCACTAGTGCTGTTAGCTGGGAGCTAGTTGCTACTGGCAAGGGACCACTTGGGTGCTGAGGATTAAGCCCAGCTCTGGCAGCTTTTTTGGCAAGAGGTGGGGTGGGAGGTGGGTGGCAGCAGTACAGGGAACTGAAACCCAGAAGGCTCTTTTTTTTTTTTTTTTTGGTTTGGCAGTATTCCCTACCACCAGTACAGTGCTCAGGCAGTCACGCCTAATGGTGCGTAGGGACCAAACCCGGGCCTCCTGCATGCAAAGCATATGTCTAGCCAACAGATACAACCTATCTGCCTCATATAATTAAGTACAGAGCTGATACTGTCATGAGTTTACTAGAATTCAACTCAAAATGAACAATCGAAGAGTCAATCTGAATAACGCAACTTCTCTGTGAAAGCCCCCCAGGCAGTCGACGCTGTGTGCAATATTAAAAACAAATCACAGGGCTGGAGTGATGGCACCACGGGTAGGGCATTTGCCTTGCATGCAGCCGACCTGGGTTCGATTCCCAGCATCCAATATGGTCCACTGAGCACTGCCAGGAACAATTCCTGAGTGCATGAGCCAGGAGTAACCCCTGTGCATCGCAGGGTGTAACCTCCCCCGCAAAAAAAAAAAATCACCAACATATCATTGGTCATGGTTTGGAAAATGCTAAACAAGCCACAACTGAGCATCTATTGTGCCTTTATTGTATGAACTACATCACCCGCTACAGAAGAAACAAGTTTCCCTTTAGGTCCACTAATAAAGAGGGAATTATGAAGTGAGAATCGTATCAGTTAACAACCCCTATATAATTCAGGGCTGTCATGATCACTGGCAGCTGCTAGAACCATAGAGACACTCTGATACTGGAAGTATAAAATGCTACCTTATGGAACATTAGTGCAAAACACTCAACCCCTAAACCTCATCAAGCCTCTAGATCTAATTTATTATTTGTAAGAAAAATAGAAATGGACAGCACAGGAACGTAAGCAGCAAATCCAGAGTCAGAAACCCTCCAAATAATACAGGTTCTTCAACAAATACACATCAAGAAAAAATAAAGCCAAAGCATGACATATTAAAACAAACATGCAAGCACAGGCACAGACATAAAACCCAAGACACTGATTAACTGCAAAGCATGGGTCTTGTTTATATCTGAACCAAGAAAAAAAACCAAATCTTTTAAAAATTAAGCAGTCATAGTGCAGCAGGTCGAGCACTTGCTTGCATGCGTCCAGCCCGGGTTCGATGCCCAGCACCCCCCATGTTTCCCCTTGCCTGCCAGGAGTGATTCGTGAGTGCAGAGTCAGCAGTAAGCCCTGAGCACAGCTGGGTGTGGCCCCAAATGGGGGGGGGGGGGGGGGAGACAGACAGACAGACAGACAGACAGACAGACAGAGACAGAGAAGAGAACAAGCACCTGGCAATGAACTAATCCCCTGCGCCAGACCTACTGTGGTAGAAAAGCCAGTGAAGCAGCCAGGGACCCAAGGGTGGCTCAAAGGCAGGCACGTGCCTCGCAGGAAGATTTCCCACGTGCAGGAGGCAAGCTGGCACTGCCATCTGTGACCGGGCACCACAACACTGAGGGACCTCTGGGCACTGTGATCAGGTATACAACCCCAGGTTCTCACAGCAACAAAAAGGGAGGGAGGGAGGGGATAAATGCTGGGCCAGCAAGCTAGCTCAAGGGCGAGTGCGCATGCTTGCCCGGAGAGCCCGGGTTTGCTCCCTGACAAAGGGCGCTCCAGCACCACCAGGCAACTCTCTGGCAACGCACCAGGAGCAGCCCTTGAGTACCGCGTCACGTGGCCCCAGATAAAAGTAGAGAATAAACACTAGGTGCTGGAGCAATAGTACAGCAGGCAGGGCACTTGCCTTGAATACAACCAACACAGGTTCGATCCCCGGCACCCCATTTGGCCACCCAAGTACTCTCAGGAGTGATTCCTGAGCACAGAGCCAAGAGTAAGCCCTGAGCATCACCGGGTGTGGCCCCAAAACAAACAAAAAATGAAAACAGGCCAGAGCAATAGTCCAGCAGGGTAGGGAGTTAGGCTTGCACACAGCAGACCCAAGTTTGATCCCCAGCATCTCATATGGTCCTCCAAGCACTGCCAGGAGTAATTCCTGAGTGCAGAGCCAGGAGTAACCCTGGAGCATCGCTCGGTGTGACAGAAAAAGCAAAAAAAAAAAAAAAAAAAGAAACAGAGTAAGATTCCGAGGTCCAGCCTTACAAGTGTGAGGCGTCAAATGCGACCCCAAGAGTCACTACACATGAAGCACAGCCCTGCTGCCCTGCGATCAGGATCCCTAGTCCACAACAGGGAGGACCATGTAGTCCCCGAGGAAAGGGCACGGCCCCAGAGAGCGCACCTGAAACACTGTGCGAACAACAAAGCCAACACCTACCCTAGAGCCAGGAAAGGACTGTGAGCCTCAACGAGTGGCCAAATGAGTGCCCCAGATGAGTAGTGACAGGTTTTCCCGAGATCACCACCACTAAATGTACAAGCACAGCCACCACACATGGGGGTGGCCCCTGGTCACTGCCGCCCATCAGGGGAGGGGTGAAAAAGGCCAGTTCTGAAGGTCATCAGCGACAAGGCAGCTCTTACCGAGATCGGCCCTCCATGGGCTGCCTGTTAAGGATCTGAATCGGGCCCCGAGCTCGAGAGTGAATCTTATCATCCACCATGTGTTTCAAACGCTGGTAGTAAGTTGGGCCAATGAAGATTTGGGAGGTGATTTTCCGGCCGGTGAACCCATTGTACAGGACCTGAAACAGAGTTTTAAGCACAGACTTGTAAGTTCAGGCCACATTTGCGTATGTGCCAAATGTGCTATATATTTTGATTAAAAAAAATAATCAAAACAGGTGAAGCCAGTCTACAGTCAGGAAGCTGAGACAGTCGCCTTGGCATGAGGGTGGGAAGGGCTGTAAGAGCCCGGGAGGCATCTCCACAGCAAGGGCTCTGTCACTTTGCTGGAGCCCCAGGGAGCAATCACTCAGGGACAATTTAGCGAGTAGTACATTATACCTTGCAATGTACTTGCAGATCTGGTGTGTTAGTACTTCAATAAAAGGTTAGATTTTTTTTTTTTAAAGAATAGAATCATATGGGGGTGGAGAGATAGTACAGCAGGTAGGGCTTTTGCATTGCATGTGGCCGACCCGGGTTCAATCCCCGGCATCCCATATGATCCCCTAAGCACTGTCAGGAGTGATTCCTGAGTGCAGAAGCTGGAATAATCCCTGAGTATCACTAGGTGTGACCCAAAAAGAAAAAAAAAACATGAATAGAATTATATGCACAAAACATATACACGTGACAAATGACAAATTACTACTGGAAAAGTAAATGTACCTCATTTCCTCTGAGATGATAGCCATAGTCGGATAAAAGATTAGAGATCTTCTGCACATTAACAGCATCATTGAAAGGTGTGGCATCCCCAATTTCACCCTTGTTGGCTGAAACCTTAAAAAGAAAAGCTCTTTTTTTAATAAAACTACTTATCTCTATCCCCCCTTAGGAATCTATATCCATAAAAGCATGCTCAAAAAAAATTCTATAGCACTAAAGATTTCTCTCGTAATTTTATTTTTTAATTGAATCACAGCGAGATAGTTAGAAAGTTATTCATGACTGAGTTTCAGTCATATAATGTTCTAACACCAACCCCTTTACCATACTGAAGTACTTAAACTTAAAAATCCATGAAGAGGGCCGGGCAATCGTACAGTGGGTAGGTTTCTTGCCTTGTCCACAGCCAACTCAGTTTGACCCCTGGCATCCTGTATGATCTCCTAAACCCCACCAGGAGTGATCCCTGAGCACAGAGTGCCAGTCGTGGTACAAAAACAAACTAAAATTCCATTATGAAGAATTAGAGACACTGAGAGACAGCCTGGCAGTCAGGGACTTTGCAGGCCGAGGCCCCTGGTTCGAACCCTGGGACTGTATGGCCAAGATAGTCAGTGCCAAGCAAGGCCACTGAAGCCCTGAGAGGTCCCTGCACCACCGGACTGAGCAGCTTGACATCCAACAAATGGCCAGCCAGAAGAAACTGCCAGGCCTCTGAACACAGCTAGGGAGGCCGGGGGAAGGGGACTGTGGCATGGTCAGCTGCTATCCTGCATGGTTCATTTCATTAACACACCACACGAAGACACTAGAGCAAATTCACTTTTCCAAAAACTAGTGCTTATAAACCTTCAAACAGAAACCAAGGAGAAAGCGCATTGGTGCAGGCGGTAGGGAATTTGACTTGCACATGGCCGACCCAGGTTCAATCCCATGCACCCCATATGGTCTCCCCCAAACTCCACCAAGAGTGGTTCCTGAGTGCAAATCAAGGGGTAAGTTCTGAGCACCATCAGGTATGGCCCAAAAGCCAAAAACAAAAGAAAAATATCACACTAACTTTCCCCCAAAGCTCCCTAGTTTAAATATAAGCGCAATCTCCTACCATCATTTACATGAAACATAAGTCTGAAATCTTTATTAATAAAAAAAGAAATCACTTACCTTTCCTTGAAGACATTCAATCAAGTGACCAATAGTCATACGAGAAGGAATGGCATGAGGATTTATAATGATATCAGGAGTGATTCCCTCGCAGGTGAAAGGCATATCCTATAAGGCAATATTTAAAAAAGAAACTTCAGTCACTGAGCGATGGAACTAAAACTGACGCCTATCAATACATTTTTCCTTCCCACACGGTCTCATACATGAAAGGAACATGTCACCTGTTATCAGCGAGCCAACATTCCTAGACGCATGACCTTTCCTGTCCTAAATCCAGTTCAACAGGGTATGTTCACAGACTTACTCAAAACTAAAATGTCCTTTACTGCCTTTCAACTCAACAGTTCAAAAGAAAAGGTTTAATAAAATCCTCAGGGTTTAAGGCCTTACATGCAGCTGACCCTGGTGTGATCCCCAGCACTATATAAGATCCGCCAAGCATTGTCAGGAGTGATCTCTGAGCACCACCAGATGTGGGCTTACCTCTCCCCCACAAAAATAAATTAAAAAAGGTCAATAAAACAATGGATTAGCTGAAAAGACATCTGAACTCCTATGCTCACTGCAGCAGCGTTAACAACAGACAAAATCTAGAAACAACCCAGTGTCCGAGAACTGATGACTGGATAAAGAAACTCTGGGTCAGTGGGATGAACAAAGTACAGTGGGTAAGGCAAGCAGCTGGCCTGGGCTCAATCCTCAGCACTACACATGGTCCTCCAAGACAACCTAGAATGATCCCTGAGCAGAGCCACGATGAAGCCCTGAGCACTGCCGGGTATGCCCACACACACAGACACACACACAAAATAAACTATGGAACATCTACACAACAGACTACTACTCAGTAATAAGAAAAGTTGAAATCATGCAACTGCTACTACATGGATGGATATGGAGAGTATCATGCTGAGCGAAGTTCAGAGGGACAGACACAACAATCTCGCTCTTTTGCGGGCATTAAGAAACAACGCAGGGCTCCAACAAATGCTAACGGGCAACAAAAACTGAGAACTGGTTTTATTAGGAAGCTTCCCACAGGGGAGGGAGGGGGGAGGAACGGATAAGGAGGGGGACACTATGACAATGGTGGGGGGAAGTGGACACTCTGAGGTGGGTGTGGTACTCTTGACCATGCTATGCACGAAAGTCTACCATTAAGAAGGCTGTAAAGGACAAAACAAAACTGGGTTGGGACAGAAGAAAGAAAAGCTGCCTACCTCTTGCCTATACTGAATGCCACAAGTACCCTTTTGGCCGTGCCGACTAGCAAATTTGTCTCCAATCTGCGGGATCCTTACGGAGCGGACCTGGATTCACAGAAAAACAGGTTAGTTCAGGTGGTCTGGTTTACATCCACTACACAGAGAAAACATCCAAGTTAACTCACCCGAATTTTACAAAATTTGTATCCTTCCTGGTTGAGCGTTACCATGACCTGGTCCACAATACCCGTTTCACTCGTCCTGAGGAAAGTGCTACAATCTCTCTTGGTGTAGCGTCTGTTGGTGCTCTCCAGCTCATCTTCATTTTCAGGCAAGGTGACTGTTTTGCCTATAATGACATCGTCTCCGGATACGCGAACTCCGGGAGCTATCAAACCATCATCATCCAGCTTGTCGTAAATGGCATGCCTCATTCCTGCAAGGAGACATGGAGATTCCTGAAATAATCCTACCACTTAGAGAAGGATTTTGCAGTCAGCTGTGGGGCCCTCCCCCTGCAGTGCTCAGGGGACGATGAGGTACCAGGCACTGAACCCAGGGTCTCACATGAAAGAAAGGGCATGTCTCTAGCATTTGAATTAGTTCCCTTGGCCCTGTAAAAAACTATTTTAAAGGTCACGTTAAGTCCAAGTGCGACTGAAAACCTAATAGTTAAACCAGTTCCAAATCAGTTTCACATCCATGAGTACTTCTAATACCATGAACCATACCTAGTAATAAAATTGATGTCTTTATCCCAAATATCACTGAGTCCGCTGAGTGAGGGACAAATGCCCTACCCACATGTACTACTGTTCTGGCCCCGGTTTTTATTTTTATTTATTTTTCCCAGTTTTTATTTAGACACTGTGATTTATAATACTGCTAATGCCTGACTGAGCATGGCAAAACAACTCTCCATATGCTGGATTAGTGGATTTGTGAGTTGCCATCTTCTGGTCCCTTTATTACCTGAGAAAGAAAGAATACCTATGGACTCTAATACACAAATCTTCCCACAGAAATCAGCTATTTCTTTTCGTTGTTTTTTTTTTTTGTGTGTGTGTGTGTGGGGGGGGGGGTCCTGTTATTTTTTTTTGCAAAAGCCAAACCCAACAATGCTCAGTGATTACTCCTGGCTCGGCACTCAGAAGTTATTCCTGATGGTGCTTGGGGGAAAACAGTATGGGCTGCCAGAAATCAAACCAGGGTCAGCCATGTGGAAGGTAATATACCCGCTTATACTATCATTTCAGGCCGTTGTTTTTTCTGTAGCTCTAATTCCATTGGACACTAATTCACTTTTACAGAGAACCACCCACAGGAAAGGGAGTCCTAGGAAGACACTTAAAACAAAAATTTTACTTCAGGCAATACGACTAGAATTCAAGACTTGCAATTACCCTATTTCTCTGGGAAATATTACCACTGCATACGGAGATTTTTAATTGTGAAGGTAATAACCAGGGGAGAAAGTTCCCATTTTTCTAGAGCAAACAAAAAAGCACTAAGTAACCTCTCATTACTTAGCTGTTAAATGTACAAGAATACTGTGGTTGCACCATAAGGATGGAGTGTTTCCACGCATGTACATAAATGGTACAGGACACAGGAGGCACGTCCCATGACATCACAGAGCTTCTCTCATTTTCCTAATACTGTCAAGATCTACCAAGGTGGAAGGACTTTAAAACTCCTGCTACTACAATATTTTGAAAAAATATTTGCAGTCCTATGTTCATTATAGCACTACAGTCCAGTTCTGGAAACAACCCGAGTGCCCAAGAATAGACGACTGGATGATGAATCTGTGGTATATATATTTAATGTATTTTTGTTTGCTGGTTCACTCCAATTGGACTGGAGGTACTGTACGAGGTGACAAAGATTGAACCTAGGCTGCCTGAGTGCTAGGAAGTACCCATCCCACTGTACTACTGCTCTGGTCCATAATGTTTTTTTTTTTTTTTTGAGGAGGGTTTCTTGAGCCATACCATTGGTGCTCAGGTCTTGGCTCTGTGCCCAGGGGACCATATATGGTTCAAAGTTAAGTGTCTTATCCACTGGACTATCACTCCAGCCCTTTATACACACACAATGGACTACTACTCAGCTGAAAGAAAAGATGAAATCCTGCAGCTTGGGGCTCTGTGGATGAAACTAGAGGGTATCAAGCCAACTGAAATTAGTCAGAGGCAAAGGATAAATATACAATTATCTCCTATTCAGGACACACGAATACACGGACACACACACACACACACACACACACACACACAACACCCATAGAAAAGAGACTAGCAAATGGCCAATGGCAACAGACCCTGAGAATAAGCCCACAGAATTGAGTTTACTAATACGTGCATGGGAGGGTGGGAGGGGACACTGCGTCCCTGTGGAGGGTGGGGTGCTGTAATACTGCATGTCTGAAACTGTTATTAACATTATTATAAGTCATGGTATCTAAATAAAAACTGGAAGGAAGAAATAAAAATAAAAACTTGGGCTGGAGCAATACTATAGTGGTTAGGGCACTTGCCTTGCAATCAACCAACCCAGAATCAATCACCAGCATCACCCCGCAGGAGTGATCCCTGAGCACAGAGCCAGGAGTAAGGTCTAAGCACTGCCAGGTGTAGCCCAAAAACAGACAAGATAAAAATAAAAAACAAAAATTGAACTCCTTTATTTATATTAAAAAAAGAAGAAAATAAGAAATGCATATTAAATTCTTGCCCCTCGATGTAAAGATTTCCGGCAGCCCACACATTTCCATAAATGAGAGTTCTAAGAATGACGTGACATACTCCCCACCATATGGCAAAAAAAAAGTGGGGGAGGAATAACACCCAGAAAAGTCCATTAGGAAGGCTGGGGCAAGTTAACTCTGAATTCTGTAACTTGAGCGTCAGCATCACTTACCCTGACATGTTTCACGTGTAGGCTTCTCAAAAACTTCTTCCTGATCAAATCCTTTCTTAGACTCCTGCTCTTTATATGATCGATAAAAAACAGACCTAAAAAAAACACAGGGTTATAAAGGTAACTTCTATTTTCTTTTAATACAGGGCCCAATATAATATTGGATGGGTACTTAGGAGGCAATTTAAACCATGTATCTGGCACAGAGTTAACTGCAGTAAGAGTCAAATTAAAGGTTGGAGTAATAGTTCAGTGGGGAAGGTGTTTGCCTTGCACGCAGCTGACCCGGGTTCGAGTCCCAGCATTCCACATGGGCCCCTGAGCACTGCCAGGAGTGAGTCCTGAGTGCAGAGTCAGGAATAACCCCTCAGCATCACCAGGGGTGACCCCCGCCACCCCCCCCCCAAAAAAAGAGTCAAAGTTAAGTCCTAAACACTTCCACCCAGGCCACACATGTGGCATCTGACCCAGCGTCCTAGCACAGTCCACACTGCACGCCAGAGTCCAAGTCCAACCCCCATGACACCTCCCAGAGTCCCCCAGCATCTGCTCAAATCTCTCTCAGGACGTTTGGAATGTAAATGCTATAAATCAGCTTCAAATGCTCTAAATCTAAGTGATCCAAGAGCTATAAACCCACCTTTGGGCCTATTCTCAAACAGAACATAAAGGGAGGGGAGGGGGGAGCGGGGAAGCCCAGAGAGCATATCTCTTCTAAGGTCCTAGTTTTCTGTAACCAATATTCATACACCGTGAACTTTGAGATGAACTCTGAGTCGGTCAATAAAATATTCAAACTGAAGCATAATAGGAAAAAGCCTCCAAAAGAAAAAAAAAAAGCAGTGATCTTAATAGTAATTACTTACAGTCCTAAGATCATGGGTTTATTTTTTCCCTTTAGACATTTTTGTATCATCTAAATGAAAACATATTTGCTGACCAAAAAAGAGGGGCTGAAAATATGAAATACTATGATCTGAAAACCCTGAGACACACAAAGTAGCATCTTCGGGCATCCAAACACCAGCCAGGCCTCCTGCTTTGCACTGTGGGACACAGATGACACCACACTAAGCTACAGAGAGACACAAACTGTGTGAATGGAAGCAAAAGATTATTTTTACAAAAACCTCTCTCCTATAAATTTATTGGAAGAAACAACAACAACAAAAAAAAATTAAGGGCTGGAGAAATAGCACAACGGGTAGGGCGATGCCTTGTATGCATCTGGCCCGGGTCTGTCCCCAGCATCCCATATGGTCCCCCACGCACTGGCAGGAGTGATTGCTGAGCATAGAGCCAGGAGTAACCCCTGAGCACTGGGTGTAACCCAAATACAAATCCAAAATATTTTTAATTAAAATATCAGTATGTCCAGCACATCTGTTCTTAAAATGTTGTAAGAAGCCAACCTGAAAAAGCCTCTGTCTACAGCTGAGCGGTTCATGATAACAGAATCTTCTTGGTTATATCCAGTGTATGATGCAATGGCCACAATTGAGTTGATACCTGCAGTGAGGACATTAAGAGCATATATTGAAAGTGTCAGCTAGAAAACCAAGACAAACTGCCACCCTTTCTTTAAAATCAATTTTATGCAGGAGCCAGAGCAATCATACAGCGGTAGGATGCTTGCCTTGCATGCAACCAACCCAGGTTCGATCCCAGCATCCCATATGGTTCCTCCCACCCCCGAGCACTGCCAGAGGTTAATTCCTAAATGCAAAGCCAGGAGTAACCCCTGAGCATCGCTGGGTGTGGCCTCAAAACAAAACAAACAAACCCCCAGACCAATGCACCATTCTTGTTCTCCTGTATGTGTAGAGAGGGGTACACAGTGTTAACAAGTAGTGGCAGCTGTGTGGGCTGAGGACAAAACCCCAACCCGGGCAGGAACGGATCTGGAGGGAGGTGTGACACACATGCAAAGCCAGCCCTCCTCCCTGACTTCCCATTCCTGAAACACCTGGCTGCTGGCTGCTTAGAAAGTTTCCCACGGGCTACTCTAGATGCTCGAGCCCCCAGCAGCTCAGTGCAGAGTTCGGGAATGGGTTTTCTGTCAGGTTTTTGTTGCTGCTGTTTGGACCGCCCACTAATGCTCAGGGGTTACTCCTGGCTCTGCACTCAGGAATTACTTTTGGTGGTACTCAGGGGACCCTATCGAACCTGGGTCAGTCGCGTACCCTACCCACTATACTATCTCTCCAGTCCTGGGAACGGGTTTTCTAGATTTTAGGACATAAATTATCGTTTGAAGGCACACTGAAGTTAACAGACAAGTTTTGTTTGGTCCAAAGAGGGTCTGGCTTATTCTTAACTTGAATTCATTATGATGATCACTGAAACCTCAGGTGCTAGGGAAATAGCTCAGCAAGTAAGTGCACATAAACCATGCGGAAGGACCAGCACCCTATGGTCCCCACAACGCTGCCCACTGAGGCCGAAAATTAATTCACACAAAAGCCTGGATATCCAACTTCCCTTGAAAATCCAACCTGGGTCTGGATATGCACCGTACCTACAGAGCTGACGCCATGAGCAGAGAGGACGTCCTTTCTGACTCACCAACTAACCACACCTGCCTGTCCCCAAGGAATGAGTTACAAGACCTGTTCTTTAGAGAACACTCACTGTTCTGTGTTGACTGTAACTTGACTGCACTTAAAGGGAGAAAGATCAAAGTTACAAGAAAGCATTTGTTCCTGTGAGCACTTGGATGGTTCGTACTTAAGTCTGGTGCAGAGAAAGTTAAAATGTTGCGTTGGGAGAAAGGAGATGGAGTGCTCTCCCGGGAAGGCAGATAAGGGACCACAGGAGGTAGCCAGGAAGGGTGTTCAGGGATCAGATCAATGACCAAGGCCTGCCTCCAGCGTGAACTGAGGCGCTGGCATGGAACGGCTTTCCTCTAAGATTGTTTAGGAACACGAGGCTAGTTACCGTCCTTTCGCTTGTGCGATGTGCAGTTTCCTCCCCACGAAGTAGGGCTTCTCAGTCTCACACATGCCAAGTAGCCTAATTCAGGGAGCGCGAAGGGGCAGGATCCTGAATGCAGGCCCACCCAAAGAGACAAGAGTCTGCAGACTCAGGCTGGGGAAGCTCTGATCTGAGGGGCTGTGAACAGAATCTATTCTAAGAGAGCAGAAGACCACCGGATAGGCAGGATTGTTGGGTTTTTGCCCAGTCGGACCTTACTCCTGGCTCTGTGTTCAGGGGTCACTCCTTAAGGCCTCGGGGGAACATAGCGTCAGGATTGAACCCAGGTCAGGCGTGGGCAGGGTAAGGGTCCTACCCGCTGTACAGTCTCCCCAGTCCCCTAAGAGGATTATATGCATGCCACACACACAACCTGTCCACTCTTTCCTATTGTGATGGGACACCACCCGCTCCACAAGAGGCGCTGACAGGTTCTCGCTAGGGCGAGGCTTCCAGCCTCTCACTAACATGCCCAGACCAAGGCAACCTTCTCTGTCCCACAGCCAAGATCTGCGAGATCAGCTGAATTCAGCCCAAAATAGCAAACAGTGACATGCTTTTTTGTTTTAACTTTATTGATTTTTTTACTTGAAAGGCCAAAATCAAGAAGCAAAGCAGTCAAGAGGGAAGAACTGCCCAAGAAAGACGGGCAGAAAGACCTGTCAGTTTAAAACAAGAAATAGAGGTCACAGTTTAAACTCCAGATTCCGGTGTGTTGCTATTTTTAAAGACGTGTAACTTTGGGCAAATAGCCTGTTCAGATGCCACCTCCACATCTGCAAACTGTAGCTGATACAAACACCACCACAACTAATTAGCTAACACGTACTCCGCCCTTACTATCCCCGCCAGCTAACATGTATTCCTCACTTACTATCCCTGCCAGGCACCAAGCCAAGAGGTTTTTTGTTTCTTTTGTTTTTTTTTTTTAACTGAACTTAACCATTTCAAAATGCACTTTAAAATTATTTTCGCACTTATGTCATACGTATCACTGTACTCATTTTGCTAATGTAAAGAAAAAAATCACAAATTTTTTGTGGCGCTTAGGAGATAACATGAAATGTCTTGGATGGTTTTTCACTTCTCACACAAATTAAATGTTCAATAAATATTAGTGAGCTTGTTAAAAAGATCAATCTGAGCCAAGACAATCAGAGGGAGGGGGCCCAGAGAATTGCAGAGCGATACCAGTAATCTGGTGGGGGGGGAATATTAAGCTATTTTTGAAAAGGTATGAAACTGTGCCCCTAAAACAAACATCTCATAAAACAACATTTCTTTAATAAAAACAACAATAACAAATGAAAAGCATACAGGCCCTCCCAGTCTTGCCTTTATCACTTCATACTAGTCCCAAAGATCGCAATATTTTACTTCAAATATAAGTCTTCACCTCTATTTCTTTGCTTCTATAGCCATTCAGAAAAAAAAAAAATTACGGATCTAATTTGAAGAAAACCTAGTACTACTCACAGCCCAAAGAAATGACTATACAGCAGAAAAACTACCAGATTGTGTTTCTCTATGCAAGAGTAACCCCTTGTGGAGGATTTTGAAATAATCCTGTGAGAATTTATCATCAGAATGATAGATGATTCCATTTTACAGTAAACAGAAAAACCACTACTTAGTAGGCGCCAGACCAATAGTTTGGCGGGTAGGGCATTGCATGTTGCTGACCCTGATTCGATCCCCAGCATCCCGTATGGTCTCCCAAGCACCACTGGGAGTAATTCCTGAGTGCTGAGCAAGGTGTGACCCAAAAAAACATTTTTTTTTGAAGTAAAACAGATTTTATTTGAAGGGTTTCTGAAGGGAAGGAGGATGAGGAAAGTGGGAGAGTGGAGAGTATCATGCTCAGGAGAGAACTACACACATCCCAGAATTAGAGAGTACACATTTCCAGAGGGGTGATGCAGGCGACACGTGCTCAGGTACCACATGTACTCGGCCACGCAGGTGCAAGCAGCATACAGGCTCGGGCAGCACACGCGCCCCAAAAAACACAAAACTAATCTAATCATTTCCCTGCTAATCTACTTCTTATTCAACTACCGGAATAGTCTTAAAATATATTTCTAAATAGTCCTACTTCCTTGCTCAAAGACTGAATGAGTCTTCATTCTCAAATACATTTCAACATGCTCTCTCCACATTGTGAAACCTGGCTTCATTCCCATGCACTTACCTTTCAGTCTTACAAAGCTGGTATGACTCCTGAATATATGACTACATATGACTATATGACTGCTGGTATGACTTCCTATATAACTAGACACTTGCTCAAACCATCTCTCAAACTCAAACCATGAATTCCAAATCACCAACTTAATTCCAGTCCAAAATGCTGCCTGGGGGCCAGAGCGATAGCACAGCGGGTAGGGCGTTTGCCTTGCATGTGGCCGACCTGGGCTCGATCCCCGGCATCCCAGATGGTCCCCCAAGCACAGCCAGGAGTAATTCCTGAGTGCAGAGCCAGGAATAACCCCTGAGCATCACTGGGTGTGACCCAAAAAGAAAAAAAAAATTGCTATCTGGGTGACAATGTGTCTGCAACTGTAGTAGTGTAGTACCAGTGACAAATTATTGAAAAAGAAAACCTGTCACAAGTACCAAAGATATAGCACAGCAGGAAGGGTGCTTGCCTTGCATTTGGCTGACCTGGGTTCAGTCCCTGGTACTGCATATTGTCCCCTGTGCATCTCCAGGAATAATTTCTGAGTGCAGAGTCAGGAGTAAGCCCTGAATACCTCCCAGGTGTGCCCCCCCCACCTCACCCCCCCAAAAAAAAAACAAGAAGAAAACCTGTGACCAAAACAAAACCAAAGAAGTTACCTCCTCTGTGAAACTGACTCTAGACCTTCAATAGATAACCATTTCCTTCAATTTCTGCTCCTGTCTCTACACCTCCCTCTTAACACTTTCCACATATCTACCTTTTAATTATGCTTTATCTTTTTTTTTGGGGGGGGGAGCAGCAGTGGGAGGCTGGGCCAAACCTAGCTGTGCACAGGGCTTACTCCTGGCTCTTATTCGTAGGGATCATTCCTGGTGAAGCTGAGGGGACCAACTGGGGTACCGGGAATGGCGCACCATTACTTGTGTGCAGAACGTATGCCTTACCCACTGTGCTAACTCTCTAGCCCCTTAATTGTATTTCCTACACATTAAAATCCCATGAGAATGGAGACTCTATCACAGGCATCTTATTAACCTTTCCAGACAGATAAAAAAAGTTGTTTCCTGAACTACTTTTTAACTATGTATCTCAAGGTGATTCGATTTCTCAAAAAAAATTTTAAATAAAAATTACACCTCACCCTCCAAAAAATAGTGTCTAAGCATACAGGACCTTTAAGCACATAGAATTAAAACTGAACATACCTGCTGGCAACTCTCTGAATCGCAGATATTCCATAGACCGTGTTGTCACAAGAGGTTTTTGGGGATAATAAAGAACATGGGCCAAGGTATCCATACGAACATGGAAATTGGTGATATAAACTCCCATGGCCTGCTTACCCATAGCAGACTGGTAAGTGTTTCTAGGGGACTTAAGGCAAAAATGAAAAGAAGAGTCAGTGAATAAATCAACCGGTTATGGAGTAAAACTGAAAACATAAGTGACATCCATTTGGAAGAGTCAATTAAGTCTCTTAACTGTGAAGCACCACAATTAAGCATTTCAAACTCTGTGGGAGGCCAGAGCCTTCTAATTACAAGCCTTTCTCTAAGAAGAGATGACAGAATAATCTCTAATTTTTATTCTACTTCTCTAAATTCATCACAAACCAGAAGTGGAAAGTTGTTACCAACCTGGTTATGATCAGGAAAGGGAATAATAGACGCGCAGACACCAAGAATCATGGATGGATGGATCTCACAGTGAGTATAAGTGGAACAGTAAGCGACTTCCTTCTCTTGTAAATCATCTGGAGTCATAGCGAGCATCACTGTTTCTTCTTCAAGAGTATCAATGTATTCTACTACCCCACTGGCCACAAGATCCTGCCAACTAAAAAGGATGATTATACTGACTTCCAAGCGTAAGGATGCAAGTTTGACTCCCAGCACAACCCATATGGCCAAGAGCAATCGCACCAGCTCTCTGGCTCAGAATCCTAGGACCACAAAAGGGGTGTAATCTGCAGCAGGCTGCAAGTTCCTTCTTACCTGTAGTTGTTATATTCCCTCTCCTTCAACTGGTCAATGTGTCTCTTCTTCAAAAGTAGTTTTTGTTTTTCCACGATCAGAAGTGGTCGACAAATGCGGCCAGCATCTGTATAGATTCGGATCTCCCTCTCTCGAATATCTCTGATCATAGAAACCTAATATACAGAGGGAACGGAGAGACAGGACAACAGGTAAGGCACTTGCCTTGCATGCAATCAACCCAGGTTCGATCCCTGGCATTCCCTACAGTCCCTTAGAGCACCACCAGGAGTGATTCCTGAGTGCAGAGCCAGGAGTAAGCCCTGAGCACTGCTGGGCATGGTTCCCCACAAACAAAAAAAGGAAAAAGAAAAAGAAACCTAATGTACATAAAGACAACAGCTGCATAAGCTTCTATTTTCTCCATGTCATTATAACTAAAATATAATAAAACTAATAAAATTCTGCAACAGCAAATTAAATGGACAAGTCTTAAGTTTACCATTGTTCTACATACAAAGACTTAGCAATGTTTTACCTCTTCTGTTTTCATTTTTCTATTTTCTTTTGTTTTTATACTTTTTTTAAGGAAATACTAATCTTGGAATTATAGTGCTGAAAATAACATGTATTAAAAATATAAATAAATTAAAATATAAAATAAAAGTAATCTATTTTCATATAATAAACACTAACATTTTTCTTTAGTCTGTTTGGAACTAGGTACGCTTCACTGTCATTTTCCTGTAACCAATCAGTACCACTTAGCCTTGATCATACTTTCCCAGTTAGTAAGCCCGACTTCTCATACTCACCAGTCACCTATCAATCAAATGCGTAGCAGTCTAGCTGTCCAATACAGTTGTAGCTATTTGTCACATATCACTATGAAGCACTTGAAATGTGGCCATTCGGAACTGAGACAGGCTAGTAAGTATAAATTACCCACTGGATTTCAAAGATAATACCATTTTTAAAAAAGTAGCTCATTAATAACTTTTATGTTAGAGGCCAGCAGATAGCTCAGTGCTCAGGGAGGCCCAGAGGTGCAAGCTGACACTACACGACCAATCCCTCTCCCCATCTACACACACACACACACACACACACACACACACACAAAGACACACACATACATACCACACTGCTGGGTGAGTACTGGTATCCTCCCGCACTGTCAGGCCTGAACAGCATCACATCATTGGGGCTAACTGGCCAACTACTAATGGGAATGGCACCCAGATCCCACAAGAACTACTTAGGAGAATTATTATATCTGTGCACCCAAAGTCCTCTAAACATAAATGTTAATATTTTTGTACTATGCTTAATTCATATTTTGAATGTATCAGTAAAATTAATAGGCAGACTTCCTTGGCTGCAGTGTGGCACGAAGCGGCCATCTACTTTTTTGATATATAAAGTTAGGGCTCCTTCATGACCATGTGCAAGAGATTTACCCACTGTACTATTGCTCTAGCTCCCCATCTGCTTTTTTTTAATAATTGAAAAAAAATGTATTAACTATTTTATTAACTATTATCAATGTTGCTTTACACCCCAGCAGCAGTTGAATATATACCTGCAAGTATATGATAAAGTCTACAATATTTACTACCTGGTCCTTTACAGGAAATGTATGCCCACACAATGTCCTAACCAACAGGCCTCTGGGATGGCTGGGTGGCTAACAGCGCCTGCCGTGCAAACATGAGGCAGTGAGCTGGACCCCTAATGCTGCTCACAGGCACCAACCACAGCCTGGCAGCACTGCTGTCTCTGTGGCCGCTTCGTGCCACACTGCAGCCAAGGAAGTCTGAGCACTGTAACCAAAGGTGAGCACCGCATGTGACGGTATCCCTCCCTGGCCCTTATCCCTACCCTCATGAACACCACAGAAGAGCAAGCAGGAAACCTCCTCCATCAATCTGAAAATACACCCTGGTAATACCCTAAGGCCTACCTGCCAAGGGAAGACCAAGCCTAAGAATTCTCTGCTCGGCTAAGTGAAAAGGGGCAACTTCAAACTACAAACAGAAGTGTATTACAGTCCCTCTTTGAACCCATTTCCACCCAAACGGTCCTGAGATGTATATCAGAGAGAATCAAAAGCTCAACTGTGATCACAATATCAAAAACCAAAAGGTCCACTGGGGAAGTAATGAAACTTATCATATATTTTAATGACTAAAAAATATCATTCACCTACATAATGAGCAATTCACCTACATAAGAGAATCTATGAGAGGTATATCACATCTTCCAACTGACTCTCAGCAGTCAGGTAAAGAAGAAATCATATTATTATTTCCCTTTTAAAAGCACTGTCAGCTTTACAAAAAGAGCCGCTGAATTCTAAAATATAATCTACTAACTATATGTCAAATTAAAAGCACATATCTAAGCATTAAAGAAATACCTTACAATTAAATTAGCTTAAAATCAAAACATCACTTAGACTTTTAATAATCTATGTCAGCATTCAAGGGAAGCTGGTTAAAAGAAGCCAATACAAAGATAACGTACAGATCCAGGGACACAGATCAGAGGGCTGGAACAAACTCTGGCAAGCAAAGGACCCTGGGTTTAATTCCCAGCATCAAAGAGCCTCCATAGCAAAAGAAAATTTTCACTAACCAAGATGTAAACTTAGAAATCACAAATATCACGGGCCAGAGCAATAGTACAGTGGGGAGGGCGCTTGCCTTGGCCAACCTGGCCAACCTGGGTTCAATCCCCGGCATTCCATAAGGTCCCCCAAGCACTGCCAGGAGTAATTTCTGAGTGAAGAGCCAGGAGTGACCCCTGAGCATTGCCAGGTATGGCCCAAAAAGCAAAAAAAAAAAAAATCACCTATCTGTCCTAGAACTATAGTACAACAGGGAAGGTGCTTGCCTTGCACACAGCTGACCTGGGTTCAATCCGCACTCTACATGTGGTTCCTCAAGCCCCACCAGGAGTGAACCCTGAGCACCAGAGGGTATGCTCCCGGGCCCCCTCTCCCCAAAAAAATAAATCACATATATCACGCTCCTTTTGTTAAAAACTCTTACTTCAGACACAATGATATCCATCTGACGCCGCAATTTCCTAAGAGTGTTCATAAGTTGTTCAGGATCTTTATGTATTCCAACCCAGCAGCCGTTAACAAAAATCTTGGTTGCACTGAAATGCAAAACCAAAAGTATTTTGCATTTAATAATTCTCTACAGAGCTTCAGCAAAGATTAACAATAGCTTTTATATATATTTTTTTCCCCTTTATTTTATTTTATTTTTTTTAAAGTTGTAGATTTACAATTTTTTGTGCTTTGGTTTCAATTATACAATGATCAGATACCCATCCCTCCACCAGTGCCCATTTTCCACCACCATGGATAATATCCCTCCCACCCCCATCCCCCCATCCCCCCCGTCTCTGTGGCAGGGCAATCCCCTGTGTTCTCTCTCTCCTTTTGGGTGTTGTGGTCTGCAAAAGAGGCATTGAGTGGCAAACATGTTCAGTCCATAGTCTACTTTCGACATGCATCTCCCCTCCTGGGAGGATCCTCCAAACATCCTTTATTTGGTGCTCCCTTCCCTATCTGAATAGCCCTTTCCTCTAGGATACCCGGCTGGCCTCTAAGTTATGGAGTAATCCTCCTGGTGCTGATCTCAGCTATTCTTGGGTATTAATCTCATACTTTGTTACTTTATATCCCCCAGATGAATGCAATCTTTCTATGTCTATCCCTCTCTTTCTGACTCATTTCGCTTAGCATGATACTTTCCATATTGTACCACTTGTATGTAAATTTCATGACTTCATCTTTTCTAAGAATAGCTTTTATATTTTTTAAGAAATGATATCTGTACACACTCAGCAATAGCTGCAGGAGAAATTTCTTCTAAGTTTTCCATACTCCATTCTTCTAAAAATTCCAAAATTGGAGAAGGCTGAGATCCAACTGAAATATAAGCCATCAAGGCCAGATTCTTCACAAGTCCTACAGCATGGCCCTAAGAATAAACAAAATATTACACATGAGTGAACATGCCTATAAAAGGTTTTTTCTCTGGGGACTTTTCCTTCAAGATTTACTTTCTTGTAACACAACAGCAAGCTGTATCTTAATTCTAAATAACACCTATGTAATTATTGGCAGAATCTTTGTCCTGGACGTGAATTCTAATGCATTACCTCTGGCGTCTCAGCAGGACACACCATTCCCCACAACGTATTGTGCAGCTGTCTTGGTTTTGCTAGCTTGCCATCTCTGCCAATAGGAGAATTTAGACGGCGCAGGTGAGAAAGAGTAGATGCAAAAGTCAGGCGGTTTAACACCTAGAAAACAACAGCAAAGCTTTAAACTCTGGGCATTTCTACACAATCACGTTGTTGGCAAATGCTCAAATGAAACCAATTCATATATTTATGTACAAAATAGTCTTTTTGTGTACATGAAAAACTGCTTTCAGCCCTTTTTCCATGCTTTCCCTGGATAACCTTGGTAATCCCCATAATTTATCTGACCAAGATCACAGGACTGGCTAATATGTACAGTACTAACATGCTGTGTTTATGTTCTGTATCCAGTCATAAGCACAGGGTAGAAAATTTCTAGTTGTTCTGTTTTCTGCTCTATCCCAAGGACTTAAAACAGTACTTGACATACATTAGGCACGCGGTGTTAAATGCTACCAACTCTCATTTCTTTAACCACAGCAGACAACACTGCATATAACTTGCAGTGGATGGAGGGGTTCTGCCACAACTGGCAATACTCAGGAATGACCCTACTGCTCACTGTATGTGGTGTCAGGGATATGAACCAGGGACACAGCCTTTGTGGCCACATGCAAGGCGTGCCTTACTTCCTGTACTATCCCTTTGGCCCTGTTTCTGTTTGTTTCCAGCAATGCTGTAATCAAACCGAAGGCAAGTAAGGCAAGTATTCAACCACTAAGCCATAACCCAGGACCACCTATTAAGTTTCTTTAGGGCTAGGCCTCTGACTCCCTCCATGAGGATCTGATATTTATAGGAAAGTATCAAAGCAAAGTAGTATTTACAAGGAAGGAAGAGGAATATAAAGGACAGAGTGGAGAGATAGTAAGGCACTTGCCTTGCACACAACCAACCTAGGATATATCCCCAGCACCCCAATGGTCCCTGAGCACCGCCAGGAGTAATTCCTGAGTACAGAGCCAGGAGTAACCCCTGAGCATTGCCAAGTGTAGCCCCCCCGCCACAAAAAAGAAATATTAAGGAAACAAAACAAGCTCAAAATTCTAAATAGCCAATCTCTACCTTCCTTCCATCCTACTGAAACCCAAACCTCCCTCCTCTCTTCCTAGGTCTCCTGTCAAGGAAAATTCTATCAAAAGATCAGGAGGTCAGGGTCTCAAAAAGACAGAGGCTCCTACTCAACTGGTGCCATGTTGTAAATAGAGCAATCTGACATATCTGCAGGATGGCTGGAGTCACACCCAGTAGTGCTCAGGGCTTACTCTTGGCTCTGTACTTAGGAATCATTCCTGGTGGGCTTGGAGTTCTTATGGGATCTGGGGATTGAACCTGGGTAAGCTGCAAGCAAGGCAAGCACTTTGTCCATTGTACTCTCTCTCTGGCCCCAAACTGAACACATTTAAGGTAAACAACTAAGTGATGTTCACCGAGTAGATTATATATATTAAATGGATTCTCAAATTCCAGTACTTTTTTCTTTTTTTGCTTTTTGGGTCACACCGGCGATGCACAGGGGTTATTCCTGGCTCTGCACTCAGGAGTTACTCCTGGCGGTGCTCAGGGAACCATATGGAATGCTGGGAATCGAACCCAGGTCGGCCACGTGCAAGACAAACGCCCTACCCGCTGTGCTATCACTCCAGCCCCATCAAATTCCAGTATTTTCAATTTGTGATACATTACTAGGACTTAGCTCAGAAGTTTAAAATCCTAGGATGAGATCAATATACAGTATGTAGGGTGCTGCCTTGCACTTAGCAGACCCAGGTTCTGCCTTCAGCATCCCCAAAGCCCATCAGAAGTGGTATCCTATTTGAGTACTCAAAATTTAGTGTAATTAAATTATGATTTGTAGAAATAACTTGTTGGAAAGTAAACTGCTATGATGAGCTAAGTGAAAATTTGAATTCTTAAGTGTCCTTAAAATATTGGCCGTTGGAAAATTTATTGTTTGAACTTTATCATTGAAGTTGTTAAATGACTAATGTCTATAATTTTGTGTGATTTATATTGCATGGGCTGGAGCGATAGCACAGCGGGTAGGGCGTTCGCCTTACAAGCGGCCAACATGGCCGACCCGAGTTCGATTCCTCCGCCCCTCTCGGAGAGCCCGGCAAGCTACCGAGAGTATTTGATATGCCAAACACAGTAACAACAAAGTCTCCAATGGAGACGTTACTGGGCCCGCTCGAGCAAATCGACGATCAACGGGAGGGCCTTTACCTTTACCTTTAACTTATATTGCATAGTTATTTCTTAGTAGAAAAAAAAAAGAAGTGAGCACCTCTACCTCTGGGTATGGCCCAAGAACAAAACGAAACAAACAAAAGTTGCAAATCCATACTATATTTTCATAAAGAAAAACGGAGCCCATTTATTTCTGAATCAGTATCTAACACACAGCCTTTAAGTCATTACAATTTTACTAACATGGCCTATTTTATCTCCAAAGCAGCTATTCTAATTTATTAATCATCTCAAGTTAGAGCAAACCAAACTTTTTAAATCTCTCTTAGTAAAGCTAAGATCTAACTTAAGTTTGTTTCATTTTCCTAATTTAAAACCTGCAGGATTTTACATTTGACCTAAGTGTAAAAAAGTGAGAAGAAAAAAAAAAAATCACAGTGAACAAGAAAATCTCCTTTTCCTTTAAAACTTCCCCCATCTAGCCTTTTTTTTTAAATACTTTTTGTTTGCTTTTTTATTAAATCACCGTGAGTTAGATAGTTATAAATCTGTTCATGATTGGGTTTCAGTCATATAATGTTCCAACAACCCTCCCTCCACAGGGATACATTTCCCACCACCAATGACCCCCAGAGTCCCCCATCTCCCCCTACCAGCCTGTCTCTATGCAAGCATTTTTCTTCTTTTTCTCTCTCTCCTTTTGGGCTTGATTATACCTTCTTACCTGAGACACTCCAGCTCTAGCTTGATGAGCTTTCTTTTGGTCACCCCAGTTTCCAGTAGCTAAGGAGTATTTTAGGCCATCAGATATAATCCTTGTTTTAATTGCCAACTCCAAGTTAAAATCCTTTCCTCGGTCAATAAACTTCTGTGCATAGATCCGCACTTCTTTAAGCAAATTCTTAAACATACTGCCAAATAAAAAAGTAGTATCTTAAATAAAGTCTCAACATGCAGTCTCAAAATAAACAAATTCTGTCCACAGGGAAGTAGAAGAGGTTGGGATAGAGGGAAGGGGGTCTTTGCATCTCTTATATATAAAATGCAGATCCACATACAGTATATAAACATATAAAAGAGAGCAACTAAAGTGGAAATTTCAAGGGGCCAGATCGACAGTACAGCAGGTAGGGTGTTTGCCTTGCACGCAGTCAACCAGGGTTCAATCCCTGGCAACCCATATGGTCCCTGATCACCGCCAGGAGTAATTTCCTGAGTGCAGAGACAGGAATACTGAGTATCACCAGGTATGACCCAAAAAAAAAGAAAAAAGAGGGGGAAAAAAGGTGGAAATGTCAAAAAAAAGAAAGTTCCTTAGAGCAGTGATAACAAGACAAAAATACTAATCTGTAACATTATAAATACCAGAACATGTATAAAATACTGCTAATACTCTCATTTTTGTACTAAATTAGCTATAAATTTTATTCCTTTAAAAATAGCTTTTTGGGGTCTGGAGATATAGTACAGGGGCTAAGTTCGTGCCTTGAATATTAGTCAACCACAGCTGATTCCCAGTACCATATGGTTCCCTGAACAGTGCTAACAGCAACCATTGAGTGCCACCAGATGTGGTCCAAATACCAAAACTTTTTTGGGGAAGTGATTACTTCTTAAGCAATTTCATGGGGATCCTGGTGCGACTCCCAGTGATGCCCAAATGGCGGAACGTAAGCGCTGAAGAATGAGGCATTTCTTGGGCCCGATGGTGCCAGGGACCACCAGGGTCACCATAGCAGTGATCAGAGACCACCAGGTTCCACCCAACAGTGCGAGGTTAAATGGAAAGCATGCTCCCCTCTGAACCCTGTGCTATCTCCAGGCCCATTAAAATTAACTATGTTCAACACAGAGTGTAAGAAGAAACTAAAAATAAATCAAGAATAACATGAAATCATAAAACCCCATATTATATACTAATAGCTTTATAAACTTTTCTTCAGTTTTGCATATTATTATAAACCAAAAACAGAATCAACAGTCAGTATCACTTAGAAAGTTAAGGTCACAATTAAATCTTCTTGAACACCCTTATAAAATTAACAGAGGAACAAATGTAATCAAATGATAAACTCTTCACAAACTTAAAATTCTCACACATGAAGCATAATTAAATGAATGACAAAAAGTCTGCTAAGTCTGGAGGCCAAGATAGGTTAGTCTCAGCTAGAGTGCTCCTTTAGTGGTAGGGCGTTTGCCTTGCATGCAGCTGACCCGGGTTCAATCCCCACCACCCTATATTGTCCCTCAAGCCCCGCCAGGAGTGATTCCTAAGGAAGAGCCAGAAGTAAGTCCTGAGCACTGCTGGGTGGGGCCCAAAACAAACAAAAAAGATAGGTTAATCTCTTCAGTCAATCTAAAGTGAGTCTCCGCACTTTAATGAAAACTTCATTCTAGAGTTCCTTACCCTCTAAATAAAAATGCAAGTAGAGGCCCGGCAAGATCCAGTCTTTTGTTTCCGTAGTGATCTCTGTCATCCAACTCTCTTCTACCCAAAGCTGCTAGAAGCAGCCTGTGAACCATGTACCTAAAAATCAAGAGGAGAAAAAAGAAAGTGAAAAAGAATACACACTGGTTGGGGGCTCCTCCATCCATATATCTTAAATGTTATTTGGGATGTTTTTAGCTTTAAAAACAACTTTTAAAACTGTAGAACTTAAAGAACTTAAAACAATAAATTTCAACCTACCCCAAGAAATAGGCTTTTTTGGTTTCACAAAAATCACTGACACCAACATGAGGAAGCATTTCTTTTTGTAAGACTTCTTTAGCATATTTAATTCTTTTTTCTTTAGTAACACCAGGTTTTGCCCCTCTTGAGCCAATAAAATTAAGTGCAACATTCTGCTCTTGAATGACAAAAGCTTCATCAAGAGAAGGCTTAACCTAAAAGATAATTTATATATGTTATATTCAAATTATTTCACCTCAAATGAAGTCAATGTCACCTAACTTATCAAATATGTAAAATAATTTAATAAAAGCTAACATAACAATTTGAAACAAAGACATTTTTTTAATGCGCTACCCACTGTACTATCATTCCAACCCCATACTTTCTTTCCTCTGGCTCTCCTCTTTTCCCTCTTTGAGTTTTCCTGTTTTCTTATTTTCTTATACCAGATGGAATCTAATGAATAAATAATACTTAGAACCAGATCTCCTCCAATGGCTGTGGGGTGGAGGGAATATGAGAGAAAGAAAGAGTGGGTGGGGTTCAAGAAAGACCACAAAGAGCAAATGTAGAGACAGCTTTAGAGATTCAGGTATTTCTGGCAAAATCCACGGTGTTGGTGTTTTTTTACACTTTAATGAACAATGGCTTCTAAAGAACTAAAATTAGGGGCTGGAGCAATAGCACAGCGGGTAGGGCATTCGCCTTGCATGTGGCCGACCCCAGTTCGATTCCCAGCATCCCATATGGTCCCGAGCACCGCCACGGATAATTCCTGAGCACAGAGCCAGGAGTAACCCCTGTGCATTGCTGGGTGTGACCCAAAAAGCAATAAATAAAGAAAGGAAAAAAAAAATAAAGAACTAAAATTAGCTAGAACAATCAAATTAAAATTTACTAAGTTGCAGGGGCCGAAGAGAGAACTCAATAGGCTGGAGTGCATGCTTTACACGAAGGAGGTCTGGGTTCAACCCCTGGTCACAGAGCACCACCAGGAGGAACCCCTGAACACAAACCAATATGGCCCCAAAACTGAACAATTTACTAACTACAAATGAATAAAGTGCCAGAGGTCTAATTTTTGAAAGTTTGAAATTATTTCAAAATGACAAGTTTACAAACAGATGCTACACAGGGGTTGGAGTACAGCACGTGTAAAGATCTGCCTTGAGTGTGGCTGACTGGGTTCGCTACCTGGCCTTCCATAGGGTCCCCCAGCTTGCCAGGAGTAACTCCTGAGTGCAGAGCCAAGAATTAAGTCTGCAGCACTGCTGGGTGTGAACCAAAACTCAGAAAACAAAAGAACAAAAAAGACATTATCAACTACTCATTTTCTCTCTCAACTGCATTATAGCATAGTGGCATGCTTTTAAGTTTGTCCTAAATACCATTTCTCCCTATCATAGAACTCTGGCTACCTCTAGTTTTCAAGTTTATTACATGCCAGCATCAACTAGGAAAGAGGCCCAGGCAGACTAGAAGGTGTTCTCTAAAGCAGTAAGTGGCATGAGACTTTTGACAGCTAAATGAGTTTCATAGCAGTTTTCCACTACCAGCAATATGGCAGATGCATTAATATTTTCAATTGTTGGTAACTTTTTCTTTTCTTCTGGTTTTGGGGCCACAACTGGCGATGCGCAGGGGTTATTCCTGGCTAAAAATCAGTTACTACCCCTGGTGATGCTCAGGGGGCCATATGGGGATGCCAGGATCAAACAGGGACTGGCCGCATGCGAGGAAAGAACCCTGCCCACTATCTCTCCGGCACATTAGTAACTTTAAACCTTTTATAAACACTACATATTCATTTTGCGTTCACATTACCATTTCCATCATCTCTGGATCTTCAAAATCATAAATAATATGCTCTAAAATATCTCTGTCAGACACAAAACCTAATGCTCTAAACACAATAATAATGGGAACTTCTTGCTTGATATACGGTAAAGTTGCCACAATGCGCTGACCAATAGCACTCTTTTTCGCACCCTAGGAAAGGAAAAAAAAGTACATCATTAGTGTACACAAAGAATCATACCTATTTTTCTTTTTCTGACTACATCCAGTGGCACTCAGGGGTTATTCCTGACTCTGCACTCAGGAATTGCTCCTGGAGGAGTCAGGGAACCATATGGGATGCCAGAAATTGAACCTGAGTCGTCTGTGTGCGAGAAAAATGCCCTACTCATTATACTATCACTCCAGCGCACACACCCACACTTTAAAACATGAGAACCATTAGTACATATTACTTCACATGAAGTATACCCCCATGTTCTATATACCTCCTGGGTTGCTCTTAAAAACCACTGAAGAAGTTGGAGAGATGTAACTCATTGGCTGAGTGCAACCTCTGCGTGCAGGAACCCCAGGTTCAATCCCTTGCACTGCATGATCCCCCAAGCATCAGCAGGTGTGGTCCCCAAAAGGAAAAACTTGTAAGAATAGCACATAAAAGCTGGCGAGATGGCTCAGTGGTAACTGCATGTCTTCCACTTATGAGTTCAAGGTCATGGTCATGGTCAAGTCTCAGCAATCAAGGAATAAAAAGCACAAAAATCTTACTGTCTAAAAATGAATTTACTGGGCCTGCCCCATGTTCTCCCTTGAACATGTAGCTCCTCTTTCTCCCCTATGACATCTAAGCAATTTTTATTCAATAAAAACTATCTTGCTTCACTAAAAATAAGTAAATAAATAAAAATGTATTCACTGGGTTCTAAAAATAAATTGTAGAAGTTCTCCACTATGGGACTGGAGCGATAGCACAGTGGGTAGGGCGTCTGCCTTGCACACGGCCGACCCGGGTTCAATCCTCGGCATCCCATATGGTCCCCCAAGCACCAACAGGAATAGTTCCTAAGTGCAAAGGCAGGAGTAACCCCCGAGCATCACTGGGTGTGACCCAAAAAAGTCTAAATAAATAAATAAATAAGTTCTCTACTGTATCATTTAGAAGCTCCAAAGAGAAAGCTTTGATTGTTGTCTCATTTTCAAACCTTTTATTAAACCCAGTTTTCCCTTCTGAACCCTTATTTGTTTTGCCACAGTTGCCATGACTATCGCCCGAATATCTTTGTCCTCCAGAATTCAGGTCAACTTTTCTCACAACCTACTAAAATGCACATAATATCTTTCTTGAACCCTTTTCCCAAGATTTGCATTTGGAACCCATCCCACCCTTCCATTTACAAATAATAAACATTTTAATTCTTCAAAACTGAGAGAGACTTCTAGTCAGTAAGTTAGCAAGGAACTGAGACAGTCAATAGCTCATGATGCTCTGAATCTTCCCAACACCACGTGAACGAGTCTGTGTCTGCTTCCCGGACAAACACCTTGACTGCAGCCTACTAATAGAAGCAATACCTGGGTTCCAGACTCAGAGAACCTAAAACATTGCTACTAGAGTAATGTTATACACCCATCAATAAACAATGAAATGCATCACACTGATAAAATGGTTCAGAAAGCCTTTTCTAAGAATGAAGTCTGTTTACGTGACAGAATTAAAACAAAGGAATAAACCCAATAGTGTCAGATCCAATCCGTACCTGTCCTCCTCTTGCCAACATGCTGACCCAAATAGTGCTGGTGGGACGGGAAGAATTCTCCAGACATGACCTACATTCTCCTGTGTAGGCATATTTTGAATCCTTTTTGGCAAAAACATAGACTGTGTTTGTTGCCATTTTCTCTTGAGCAATCAGAACCTATAAGAAAAGTAAAAATGTTAAGTCAGAAAAACCCACAAGTTTTGAAGCAAAATGAGTAAAATCTACATACTAATGTGATCCCAAGTGACTGACTGATCCTCACTGACTCCTTAGTTCTAGAATTTCAAACTCCATTTTGCATAAATTCTTCAAAAAAAAAAAATAGACAAAATTCATACGACTGACCCAACTTCCAGTACACAGTTTCAGTACACAGCAAACATTTAACATATATAAAGTTAGCCATCATTCCCTAAATGATTCAACTCGCATTTCCAAATTATTTGTTTTTCTTTTCTTTTTTTTCTTTTTTTCTTTTTGGGTCACACCTGGCGATGCACAGGGGTTACTCTTGGCTCTGCACTCAGGAGTTACTTCTGGCAGTGCTCAGGGGACCATATGGGATGCTGGGAATCGAACCCAGGTCGGCCGCATGCAAGGCAAATGCCCTACCCGCTGTGCTATCTCTCCAGCCCGCATTTCCAAATTAGTCTGCATAAAAGTTTACTATTTAATTTCAGCTTTCATAATTTAAATATCATTTCTGACTTTGTGATTAAAAGAAATAATACTATACCTTTTCTGATCCATTAATAATGAAATAGCCACCAGGATCTAAAGGACATTCATTTAATTCACAAAGATCACGATCTGTTAAGCCATTCAATAGACAGTACGTTGAACGCAGCATAATTGGAATTTTTCCTATAAAAGTTTTCTGATGTTGAGTCTGAAGTTGTTCTTCACCTTCTTTAATTACTGTTTTTGTTATATCAACATAAAGTGGAGCAGAGTACCTTTAAACGTAAAAGCAGACTGCAAGTGAGTTAATAGTATGGTACTTGCTAAAACTTCAACTGTTTAGAACTGTTTTCTGAACAGCATTTCATTATCAGGCACTAGAAAAATTATCCCTTACGTGAGATTTCTTAATCTGGCCTCATTTGGCATCATCGGTGAGGGAGCACCATCTCTTTCCCAATGGGTGGGTTTGGAGAGGTAGATCTGCTCAAACTTCAACAAGTATCTTGGCTGAAATAAAAACAAGGAATGTGAAATGAGTAAATCATCTTTCCAATACAAGTTTTCATAATCCCAGTCAGTATTAACTCTTTGAACAGAAGTTCTATAAACTAAACAATTAGCCCATTTTACCATCAAGGACTCTCTAAAATCAGTACCCAAACTCCACCGATGCCAAATTTTATACTTAGCTATCTTAAAGTAAAAGACAAAAAAGAGACAATATACTAAAAGAGTAGAGGTATCTTATGCTCCGAGTTTGTATCAAGCAGCTAAAATGGACTTGCATTACATAAATTTCATATGCCCTCTCCTTGATTAGGGTCAAAAGTACAAAGTAACCAGAAAACAAAAGTAATAATTCAGACCATTCAAACTTTACAAAACCTAAGAAACAAAAACACAGGAAAAAACAAATCTAATTCTTCAATAAAACATATTAAAAAAAAACTTATCAAATAATTACTGAGAACTTCCAACTGAGAACTAGAGGTCAGTCCACAGCCCAGGTAAGGGAGGACATGCGGGGCTGTGCCTGCAGGCCTGGCCTCAATCCCAAGCATGCATGTTCTCACCCTAGAACACTGTTGGGTGTGGCCCCCCCGCCCAATTTTTTTAATGTACCTTTCCATTGGCAAGAATAAGGGCCAGAGATATAATACAAGGGGTAGCACACTTATCACAGCTGATCCAGATTCAATCCCTGGCACCCCATATGGTCCCCAGTACCACCAGGTGTGATCCCTGAGCACAGAGGCAGGAATAAGCCACAAGCACTGCCAGGTGTGGCCCAAGAGCCAAAATTGAAAAACAAGAATAAGCCATGAACTGATATTTTGTGGTTTTTTTTCTTTTTCTTACTTTGGGGCCACACTTTGATAAGATCAGGGTCCATTTCCAACTCAGGGCTTGGGGAATTCACTCCTGGCAAAACCCTGGACCTCCTGCATACACTGATCTATCACTGTGGCTCTCCTTGAGCTAAGTGAAGATGCTCTAAGTATACTGCTCAACACATCTGCGCCTGTAAAGGTAGGTGAGAGGACTGAATTTTCAAACCAACTCTCCTTTCACTTATGCCACACTCTTATTAGAATAACTGTCCTACCGGTTCTTCCACTTCTCCGCTGGCATGCTGAGCTTCTGCTTGTAGGTCTATGGGTGGAGCATCTTCCACAATTCTTTGAACAGACATCTGAATAAACTCATCAAAAGAATCCAGCTGTTGTCTGACCAAGCCTTTCTCATCAAAATAGGAACTGGGAAAATAATGAGTTCAGAATTAATTGTAACACTGGTGTTTTCTAGCACATTTCCTATTTAAGTCAATATAAATTAAACACAACAAAAAGTCATTAATACCAAGCACTTTACACCCACCACTGCACAAACTACCATGAAGTCTCAAAACAGGGATGAAATGAGGAACACTTTTCTTGTAGAACATAGTAAGTCTGGGATAACAAGACTTAGGGATAAAACACTAAAGCAAAACATAACCTCCTTGAAGTATTTCCTGAAAAAGTGTCAGGAAAAAAAAAGAAAAGAAACCTTAAAAATGCAGCATGAATAAAAGAACTCTTATTTGAATAAAAGTGGATGACTATACTGATGATTGAAATATGAAAATGTGTAAGAATTTCCATTTTAAAGACTATTAGTTCTAGAGGATGGAGAGCACAGCAACAGGGAGGGCACCTGTCTTGCACACAGCCACCCAGCAACACATACAGTCCCCCAAGCACCACCAGAAGTGATACCTAAATAGAATCAGGAGAGAGACCTGAGCACCACCCAGTGTCACCCAAAAAAACAAAAGAAAAAAAAAATAGTTCTACCTGGGTGAGGTGAGGATAAGTTACATAACAGAAACTACTAACAGATGCTTAAAAAAAAAAAAATGAGATCATGTGAAAAGCCAGAACTCTTGTTCTTGCATGCTCAAAGTCCTGGGTTTGATCCCTTGTCACTATACACCACTCCCACCATGTACCGCTATAGACATGGGCATGGGAACAGACAAAGATGTGGACACTCACACACACACACACACACACACACACACACACACACACCATAGTAAGAGATCAGACTTAGCAATGGGCATGGGGACAGACACAGACTGGGACACACACACACACACACACACACACACACACACACACACACACACACAGAGCATAGTATGAGATCAGACTTAGTAATATAATACACAAATCACAGTGAAGCCCGAACAATCTGAAGTAGAAACACCCTGTTTATAGGAAGGATATGTGCTCACTTCAGGTCTGGGAAAAATGTCTCATAAAAATCTAAGATGGGGGGCTGGAGTGATAGTACAGCGAGTCCGGCGTTTGCCTTGCATGTGGCCGACCCAGGTTCGATTCTCAGCATCCCATATGGTCCCCTGGGCACCGCCAGGCGTAATTCCTGAGTGCATGAGCCAGGAGTAACCCCTGTGCATCGCCAGGTGTGACCCAAAAAGCAAAAAAAAAAAAAAATCTAAGATGGGAAGAGTTCATGCACAATTCAATCAGCTAATCGGTGGCTGAATAAATAGCAGTCCTCCTACATAAAAAAAAAAAAATTTAAGATGGGGCTGGAGTGATAGTACAGCGGGTAGGGCGTTCGCCTTGCACGACCCAATACTGTTCAACAATATTAAAAACTGTGTCCCATGCTCATCAACAGTTTAGGATGATCATTTGACACTATAAAAAATATCACAACAGTTAGAGTAGGTATATGTTAAAGTATAAAAAATTTTAAAAGGTCAAGGAGATATGTACCAGCAAGTGATTGAAGTACATGCTGGGTTGATGCCTGACACAGCACAGTCCCCCCACACATTGAGTGTCCCCTCAGCACTGCCAAGCATTTAGCCCTCTATACAATATGAGTTTATTTTACATTGAATATAAATTATCGTCTACAACGGTATAATCCAAGTAGCACTGTAGCACTGTCTTCCCATTGTTCATCCATTTGCTCAAGTGGGCCCAGTAGCGTCTCCATTGTGAGACTTGTTGTTACTGTGTTTGGCATATTGAATATGTCACGGGGAGCTTGCCAGGCTTTGCCGTGCGGGTGAGATACACTCGGTAGCTTGCCGGGCTCTCCGAGAGGGGCGGAGCAATCGAACCCGGCTCGACCAGGCTCTACCCGGCTTGACCCGGTCAGCCAAGCACAAGGCAAACGCCCTACCACTGTGCTATCACTCCAGCCCATAATCTGAGTAATCTATCACAAATGTTTTTTGTTGTTTTTTTCTTTTGTTTTTGGACCATACCTAGTGGTCCTCAGGATTTACTACTGGCTCTGCATTCAGGGATCACTTCTGGCGGTTTCAGTTAGGGGTGCTGGGGATGGAACCCAGGTTGGCCACAAGCAAGGAAAGTGGCCTACATGCTGTACTCATACTCTGCCCTCTGTCACAATTTTTTAAATCTCTTCTTTTTTTATCTCAAGTCAAACTACTTCTCCTATAAACACACAAAATACATGATTTTGGAAAAATAGTATAGTGGGCAGGGTGCTTGCCTTGCATGCAGCCAACCTAGGTTCCCAGCAATCCACGAGACTCTATATGGTCCAGATCCCTGCCAGTGTGACTTTGGTCATCATCATAAGAAAGGGAAGGGGAGAGGAAATTTTAAACGAAAAGAAGAAAAATACATCTAGGTGGGAAAAAATCTAATGGTTCCTGGTACCTCACACATTTATCAAAAAAAAAAAAAAAACTAAAACTAAGTAATTACCTGATTACAATCCAGCATGCTTCTTGCCACAAATCTGGAGTGATTTCATCATCATCCTCATCATATTGCATATCTGAAAAATCGAAAATATTGTGATCTCATTTGCCATAAAATCCTACTATTTAACATCTTGCTCCTATGATTTTGAAGTAGCAGAAACATATTTACACAGTTAAATAAAAAGCAATCCTTGGGGCTAGAGCAATAGCACAGCAGATAAGGCGTTTGCCTTGCATGCGGTCGATCTGGGTTCAATTCCCAGCATCCCATATGGTCCCCTGAACACCACTAGGAGTAATTCCTGAGTGCATGAGCTAGGAGTAACCTCTGTGCAATGCTGAGTGTGATCCAAAAGGCAAAAAAAAAAAGCAATTCTGGGGCCAGAGTGATAACAAAGCAGGTAGGGAGTCTGCCTTGCATGCGGCTGACCCAGGTTAGATCCCCAGCATCCCATATGGTCCCCTGAGCACCGCCAGGAGTAATTCCTGAGTGCAGAGCCAGGAGTAACCCCTGAGCATTGCTGGATGTGACCCAGAAAGCAAAAAAAAAAAAAAAAAAAAAAAAAAGCAATCCTTCACCTTTCCTAAATTTCATTTACTCTTTTAAAAACTTTTTGAGGGGCTGGAGCAATAGCACAGCAGGTAGGGTGTTTGCCTTGCACAAGTCCGACCCGGGTTCAATTCCCAGCATCCCACATGGTCCCTCAGGCACTGTCAGGAGTAATTCCTGAGTGCAGAGCCAGGAGTAACCCCTGAGCGTTGCTGGGTGTGACCCAAAAAGCAAAAAAAAAAAACTTTGAAAAAAAATTATCGATTTATCACTGTTTTACAATTTTGTGGAATTTTAGGAGTTCAATTTTGTGATTTTTTTTTCCTTTTTAGAAAACAGGAAATTTCTATTGGAAAATAAAAGAGAAACTCCCTGTGCAGAGAAGAGAAACTTAGTCAAGGACTAAGTGAGGAGTTTGACTATTCCTCTATATATATGTAGATATCACTATCTTCACAATTCAAAAAGAAACACCTTTCTCATGTGGGATTAAAAAAACATAGTAAGGAAACAAGTAGCCCAAGTCATTGGAACTAGAGACTTTTTTCTATAGAGCTTCCCTGGGGACCTTAGGACACTGGTGAACGGAAGTAGTTCTCTGGTGATGGGTATGGTGTTGAAGATGTATGCATGAAGAATATAATTAACAGTATTGTAAATGCAGAAACCACAATTAAAAAAGTAAATAGGGCCAGAGAGATAGGAGGGCACTTGTGGCCAACCCAAGTTCAATCCACAGCATCCAAAAAGCCTGCCAGAAGTGTTCCCTGAGGGTAGTAAAGTCAGGTGTCACCCCCCCCAAAAAAATGCCCAAAAAATGGTAAATAGGGCTGGAGAGATAGTATACAGCGCTTCCCTTGTACCCGGCCAATCCAGGTTGGGTCCCAGGAGTCCCATATGGTCCCCCAATCAACACCAGGAGTAATTCCTGACTGCAGAGCCAGGAGTAACTCCTGAATATTGCCAGGTGTGACCCAAAAACAAAGCCAAACAAACAAAAAAAAAACCAGAAAGAAACAGATTTTAGTTAATCAAATAATAAATAACAAAGCAGGAGTAAGCCCTGAGCACCACTCACTGTGGCCTAAAAACCAGTAATGATAATAATACTTAATTTATGATCTATTATTCAAAGTAGGTCATCCACAAAAAAAAGGGAGATGGCTATGCAATAATAAAGAACTCTCTTAGATATATATACATACACCTACAAACATAAAGCAAAAGTACAAAAAGTCTCAAGTGTTATTTTTTTGTGTAAAAAGGAAGAAAGAGATTCCATCTGAATATGCTTAGGTATGCATAAAGCCCTATTGAGAGAGGGGAGCCAATCCTATTGAGGAGCGGTTAGTTACTGTGGAGAAGTTTATATGGAATAGATGGTGAACAAGAATGAAATTTTGAGGTCCGAGAGGGGTGGTTAAGGTGTTTGCCTTGCATACAGACCCCCGCTAAAGCCTGGCACCATATACTAAGCATCTAAGCTTAGGATCAGGAGTGATCCCTAAGCACTGCCCTGAGTCCCACACACAAATGAAAAATGAGAGAAAACCCTTACTTTAAGGTGTCCGGATTTGTGAGTCCTGAAAACATATGATCTACTCAAAATATTAAGTTAAAAAAAAATTTCTGGGGCTGGAGCAATAGCACAGTGGGTAGGGCGTTTGCCTTGCACGCTGCCAACCCAGGTTCGATTCCCAGCATTCCATATGGTCTCCCGAGCACCAGGAGAGATTCCTGAGTGCAAAGCCAGGAGTAACCCCTGAGCATAGCTGGGTGTGACCCAAAAAGCCAAAAAAAAAAAAAAATTCTGAGGACCAAAGAAAAGGTACAGTGGAGGATAAGAAACCTGCCTTGGCACACAGCCTACCCAGGTTCCATCCCTGGAAAAACACACGGTTCCCTGAGCCTGGCCAGGAGGGATCCCTGCACAGAGCCAGGAGTAAGCTCAAGAACTGCCAGGTGTGGCCTCAAAACAAAACAAAAACCGTATTTTCTGAATTTTTCTCTCACAAAATAGAAGATAGCGTATTGATACTACTAAATGTCTAGATTCAAGATAGGGAGTTTTAAACAGAAACTTTGCTTGTATCTTCTTCACGAAGTAACTGAAGCCTTGGAGGAAAATGAGATTATCTCTCATTCCAAGGAATTGGAAACTAGAGGAAAATTAAGCTTGAAATAGCTGTGGAGACATAATAAACTCTCAGTACCTGTAATGCAAACCATAATGCCCATAAAGGAGGGAGAGGAAGAGAGGGGGGGAGGGGGAGAGGTCTAACATATAAGTGGGGGTGGAGGTGGGATGGCAGGAGGGAAACTGGGGACACTGGTGGTGGAAAATGTACACTGGTGGAGGAATGGATGATGGAGCACTGTATGACTGAAACCCAATCATGAACGGCTTTATAACTGTTTATCTTACAGAGAGAGGAAAAAGAGAAAGAACAGGAGGGGGAAGGAAGGAAGAAAGAAAGAAAGAAAGAAAGAAAGAGAGAGAAAGGAAAGAAAGAAAGAAAAGCAAGAAAAGCTGTGGAGAAGGGAGGGGAGGGAAACTTGAAAATCAACATGAAAAATACACTAGCCACGGCTAATTCACGTGAAAAGACGATTTATTAGCCCTGTTCAGTATCAGAGAACTGTGAAGAGTAAGTTTAAAAACCATCTTTACTAAATACTTTAAACTCAGGATCGCAGGAAGGATCAAACACACACACACACACACAAACACCCCACCCCAATACTGTGTCCCAAGAGAGCGTAGCACACAATCCCTGGCTCAAGCTGACGCTCAAAACTCTCTCGCTCTCTCTCCTATAAACCGACTAACTCTGGTTTTAGGCGAAATCACAAAAGGACAAAAGAAATTTGCCCTACGCTTCTGATCACTACTTCTGCACCACAAAGCGAATGGGAGTTGCTCAGGAGCAGAGAGCAGAACCCTAAGCGGAATATTAACTCATAGGTTAATAGCAGTGATGAGCGCCCTCCATCCCTGACAATCCTGGCTCCGTTCCCGCGGGGCGGGGGGAGTGGTCTGAGGATCCTCCCGGGGCTCCGCAAATCGATTCTTCCAGCAACCCCCTCCCTTAGTCGTCTCTCCTTAGGGTCAACGCGAGCTGTCCTGCGTGGTCACCTACCCTCGTCGGCGTCATACATTTTGGCGATCGAGTCCTGAGCGCCTTATTCTAGCAACCAGACAGACGGCACGCAGCAGCCACAACTCCGGCACCAGCAGCCGAAGCGACTTCCGTTTCCGGTGTTCCCAGAATGCTCCGCGCCAGAGACCGCCCCCAAGTTCCCGCGCCGAAGATCCGCGCATGCGCCCACGACAGTCGGGCAATCCGAGTGTCCAGGTTGCGCCCGCACCTTGCGGGGGTCGCTGGCTCCCTTGGCGGAGCCTTAGCGGAGCGAACCTTCTCCAGGCTGGTCCTCGCTTCCCCGCCAATTTTAAGTTTTCGTTTTTCAACGCTGTTGCACAGATAACGGCACCTGCAGAAAATAAGGGCATAAATGACTTTTTTTATTAGAAGATCTAATGAGGCGCCCGCAGCATTTTGTTCTTTTTTTTGCACTTCCAAAAGCCAAAACCATATCAACTATCGATGCTATTTATTGGAGTGGTAGCCGCTCCTGTCTACTGCTCAGTTCTGGCTATGTCTCCAACGGGGGCTAGGGGTGGAGTCTGGGATTTTTTTTTCCCCAGCATGGGAGCCACACTTGGTGCTCAGGGACCACTCCTGGTGGGCTGAGGGGACTCTGTGGTGTCTGGGATCGAAGCTGGGTCAGGCACGTGCAAGGCAACCCGCTCCGGCCCCGGCTTGGTTTTTTTTGTTTTGTTTTTGGTTTACAAAGTATTGATAATACTTATCATGACTACACACATAGACACAACTACCCCCATCACCAGAGTACCCATCCCCCAGTTTAGAGTCCTTTAAAGCGGGACACACACACACACATAGACACAACTACCCCCATCACCAGAGTACCCATCCCCCAGTTTAGAGTCCTTTAAAGCGGGACACACACACACACGGACACACACATCCTCAGGCTTTTATCGCGAGAACTCACGGGATTAGACGCGAGAGGCAGAGCCTAAGTGGGACGGCCGACAGATGACAGCTCAGGCACTTCCGGGGTTTTTCGTCGCGCGCGTGTTTCGCTCCGGCTGCGCGCGCACCGAGCCGCCCTCCCCATGCTGCCTGCATGCCTGGCCCGCGGGCTGCTGGTGTCCTTGCGGCGGTCTGCGCCCACGGCTGCGCGCCCTGGCCTCCGGGAACAACTCCACGGTAGGAGATGTGCGGCCGCCGACTCCTCGGAGCGCCCTTCGGACCGGGGACGCGGGCCTCCTCGTGGCCCGACGACAATAAGGGGCTTCGAAGGAAGGGATGACCCAGAGGAGCGTTTTCTGTTCCCCGAGTATGTGGCCGAGCCCGAGCCCGAGCCCGAACCAGCCCTCGAAGAGCAACTGCGGGAGCTGCAGCAGCGTCAGGAAGAGGAGGAGCGCCAGAAGCTGCAGCAGCGAGAAGAGCGGTGGCTTCGGAGGCTACGAGCCCAGCCCCGGGAGCCCCGGGTGCTGGGACACCCGGACTGGTCCGTGCCGCCCAGCGGCCTCAACTGCTCGGGATGCGGGGCGGAGCTGCACTGCCAGGACCCTGGCCTGCCGGGTTACCTGCCCAGCGAGAAGTTCGCCAGCGCGACGGCGCGGACCGTGTGCCAGCGCTGCTGGCTGCTGGTGCATCACCGGCGCGCCCTGCGCTTGCAGGTGAGTCGCGAGCAATACCTGGAGCTGGTGAGCTCGGCGCTGCGGCGGCCCGGGCCCGCCCTCGTCCTCTACATGGTGGACCTGCTGGATCTCCCTGACGCCTTGCTGCCGGACCTGCCCGCGCTGGTGGGCCCCAAGCAGCTGATCGTGCTGGGCAACAAAGTGGACCTGTTGCCCCAGGACTCGCCCAACTATAGGCAGCGGCTCCGGGAGCGGCTCCGGGACGAATGTGCCCGAGCCGGGCTGCTGCCGCCCGCAGACCCGCGGGGCTCACCGCATCCCAGCGGAGACGGGCCGAGGGACGGGGAGGAGGACTCGAACCCTTCGGCCAGGGCCCGCCCTTTGCTCAGGGACGTGAGGCTGATCAGCGCCAAGACGGGCTACGGCGTGGAAGAGTTGATCTCCGCTCTCCAGCGCTCCTGGCGCTACCGCGGCGACGTCTACCTGGTGGGTGCCACCAACGCGGGCAAGTCCACGCTCTTCAACACGCTCCTGGAGTCCGACTACTGCATCGCCAAGGGTGCTGAGGCCATCGACAGAGCCACCATCTCCCCCTGGCCAGGTGAGCCTCTGAGGCTCACCCCCATTCCTCTTCTTTTCTGAGAAGCAGGACCTGGGTTTTACATGTAGCCCAAGCACCTAAGGGATCTCTCCTTAGGTCCGCCAGGGTTTGTTTGGAACCTGCCCTTTATCGTCATTCCCTTGGGGTCTGAGAAATAGGACAGAGGGTAAGGCGCTTGCCTTGCAAGAGGCCAACCACCGCAGGGCGCCCCCCGCCCCCCAGCAAAACAAAACCAAAATAGATCTCTCCCTAGTTCACACATCTCGTCCAGGTTAGCTTTGTGCTCAGAAATCCAGTGAATGTTGCGGTCTTCTAGGAGAAATGTTTCTGGAGCAGAGCTGTGCCACATCACTGTTTTGGGTCCTGGAAGGAAAAGGGGAGACAGCACAGTAACTGTGCCCTGGAGGCTTCCCTTTCCTTTCTCAAGGAAATCCTTGTACTTTGTGACCCTGCATCCACTCCTCAGTTTTCCTCTTCATACTTAAATTTGTTCAGTACATTCAAGATATTTGACATTCGAGGGATTCCCTACTGCAGTATGATGTGTCGTTTGTTCAGAAGAAACAATCTAGGGACTGGATAGTATGAACAGTTAAGTCACTTGCCTTGTACACAGGCTTACCCCTGTTCGACCCTGACACCCTATATGCCTGCCAGAGTAATTTGAGAAGTTATAGCACAAAACAGGGTAATCCCAGTTAGGGCACAAAAACAAAAATATATTTTTTTTTTTTGAGGAAACAACCTAAGAAATTTACCTAGAAGAGCCAGAGAGATAATACAGAAGTTAAGGAGCTTGACTTGGCCTTGGTAATGACCCGTTTTATCCCCTGTACCAACTATGGTCACCTGAGCACCAGTGGGTGTAGCCCAAACACCCCCCCCCACACACACACACACATTTTTTTTTCTTTTTGGGTCACACCTTGCATTGCACAGGAGTTACTCCTGGCTCATGCACTCAGGAATTACTCCTGGGATGCTGGGAATCAAACCCAGGTTGGCAGCATGCAAAGAAAACACCCTATCCGCTGTGCTATCACTCCAGCCCTACACACACATTCATATGGGGCCAGAGGGATAATGCAGCAGGTCAAATGCTTGAACGTAGACCACTAAGGTTTGATCCCCAGCACCTCGTATGGTGATCTCTGAGCTCAGAGCCAGGAGTAAGCCCTCAGCACAGCTGGGTGTGTTCCAAACCCCATCCCTGCCTCCAAAAGAAACTTATGTAGGGCCAGAGAGGTAGCTCAACATTCTGCATGCAGGCTTTCCCTGTAGGAGGCCTGGGTTCAAGTCACAGCACCTCATGGTCCACCAGCACCTACCCCACTTTTCCTTGGAAACCAGTGGACAGTCATTTGACAAGTGGCTTATCTCTACCTTGGTCTTTGGGGGTATGTCGCAGCCCCCAGCCAGAAGGGGCTACCCAGTGTAGAAATCAGATAGAAGTTACTTTTAGTTTGGGAGTCACACCCAAAAGTATTCAGGGAATTCATTTGGTGTCGGTGCCCGATGCAAAACAAATGTTTTAGCCCTATGAGTTGTCTCTGCGCCTCTGCAGAGAAGTACTTTTATACTGGATGATGGTGGGTTGAAAATGAAAGAGAACAGATGTACAGTTTAGCTCGTGAGCTGGTCTTTGAGCCTATTCCCTCATCTGTAAGGTAGGAATTTCCCAGGGAGCTGTCCTGAAAGTAAGTGGACCGATCACAATACCTTAACTCTCCTCGGGGAGAGTTTTTATCTCCTGATTCCTGTACATACACTGTGCTCATTAAAATGTGTTCTTTGGTATTTCAGGAACTACTTTAAACCTTCTGAAGTTTCCTATTTGCAACCCAACTCCTTACAGAATGTTTGAAAGGCAAAAAAGGCTGAAAAAAGAGGCAACTAAAGATGAAAAAGATCTGAGTCAGCAGGAACAAAATCAACTTAATCTCTTAAAAAAGCATGGTTATGTCATAGGTAAGCATCTTCCACAGAAACACTTTTATTAGGTCTGTGCCAGTATTCTTTGTTGAGCACCTAAAAGGAACTGTCTTTCTGGAAGTGTTCCTCTTTCTGGAACGCAGAGCCTTTTTAGAAAAAAGGCTCCCACTTAGAAATCCAGAATTCTGGGGCTGGAGCAATAGCACAGTGGATAGGCACTTGCCTTGTATGCAGCTCACCCAGGCTTGGTCCTCAGCACCCTATATGATTCCCTGAGCCTGCCAAGAGTCATCCCTGAGCACAGGGCCAGGAGTAAGCCTGGAGCACTGTTGGGTATGGCTGGGAAAAAAAAAAGAAAAAAAAAGGGGCTGGAGCGATAGTACAGCGGGTACGGCATTTGCCTTGCAAGCGGCCAAACCGGGTTCGATTCCCAGCATCCCATATGGTCCCCTGAGCACAGCCAGGAGTAATTCCTGATTGCAGAACCAGGAGTAACCCCTGTGCATCGCCGGGAGAGAGCCAAAAAAAAAAAAAAAAAAAAACCCAAAATAAAAAAAAAGGAAGGAAGGAAAACTGAGAGAGCAGATAAGATCCTTGGAGAAATCTAAGAATGGAAACATACACTAATCACCTCACCATTGTTAGCAATAGAAACGTTTTCACTGAGCAAACCAGTACATTGTTGTCTACTCTATACACCAGCTGTAAAGTACTGCCCCCTTTCTTATCTCTTTGCAACCTTCCTATGCTAAAAACATAAGATTGCCAATTCTCCTCACACAGCCAGCCACACACTCCTGATCATTTCAAGAGTCTGACCCCCACTGCCTTTGGAAAATGAGCATTGTAATCTCACTGCTATAGACAGAAGTTACTGTTAATCCCTCACTGAAGGCAGATTCAGGAATAACTGCCTGGAGTCAAAAGCTTCAAAACACTGACTAATTATTTCAGTCTAACTCGTTCTAGGAAGAGTTGGAAGAACATTCTTGTATTCGGAAGAACGGAACAGAACGGACTTTGAGTTTGACGCTGACTCTCTTGCCTTTGACATGGAAAACGAACCTGTTCCAGTCGCTGATAAATCTAGGGAGCGAGTGGAACTGACCCCACAAGACGTGAAAGATGCTCACTGGTTTTATGACACCCCTGGAATCACAAAAGAAAATTGTGTATGTATTGATTGATTTTTGTGGTTTTTGTTTTTGGAGCCACACCCAGTGTTGTCCAGGGCTTACTCCATCTCTGTGCTCAGGGATCACTTCTAGTGGGCTCTGGGGACCATAATTGAACCCAAGTCAGCTGCTTGCAAAGCAAGTACCTTAACTCCTGTACTATCTGGCCCCTAAACTAATTCTTTTTGATATGGAGGCAAAGATACCCCCAGCATTTTTGACATGGTGGGGCTTAGGAGTACTGCTCTCTCTGCGCTTCGGGAACTGTGTGGTACCGGGATCAAGCCCAGGCCTCCTGCATGCACTCAGCCTGTTAGGCTATTTTATTTGGCCCCTAACTTCAACAAATTCTTCTCTTTTAGACTCAGTTCAGGGATAGCAATTACTTCAGTCAAATGCACTTATCAAACCATCAGAAAAGGAAAAATTTACCAAATATATTATCCAGCAGAATGAAAACCTCGGATTTTTAGATATAAAAGTTCTCTCCGTTTGTTTCCATGTCAGTGACATCATTTGGTGCCTTAAACCAGTTCCCAAGCCGAATCAAGGAACTCGAATAAATGGAACCATTAGGGTTTCTGCTAAAAAGAATTCAAAGGGTTTCTGTATTGTGATTAACACCTTCCCTTTTCATTACTAGCTTTCACCAAGTTATACTTCTCTCTGTTCCTTCTTTGAAATAGATTTTGATTTCTTATATTTTATCTGAATTTTATACCTTCTAAATCTTTTCTAAATGTTTACTCTATTTAATAACTCTGTCTGCTGGGTTGGCAGTAGGGCGTTTGCCTTGCACGCAGCCAACCCAGCAGACCCGGGTTCATTTCTTCCGCCCCTCTCGGAGAGTCCGGCAAGCTACCAAGAGTATCTCGCCCACACAGCAAAGCCTGGCAAGCTACCTGTGACGTATTCGATATGCCAAACACAGTAACAAGTCTCACAATGTTACTTGGCCCACTGGAGCAAATCGATGAACAATGGGAAGACAGTGACAGTGTTTACAAGTCAAAGAATTCCTATCTCCACCTTCCTCTCCTCTCTCCTCAACTTGCTCTTCCTCTTCTCTGCTCCCCGATCCTCTCTCCTTCTCTCTCTTTCTCTCTATCTCTCTCAACTTCCCCCACTGAGCCACTCTCTGAGTATTTGGGGGAAATAAGGAAATTGAAGACCAGGATTTAGAAAGGATTTTCTTCCATTTCATTACCTGTTGCACTACTGGGGTAACGGTTTTACATTTAATGCACATGAACTTGTTTTTGTTTTTGGGCCACACCTGGCAATGCTCAGGGTATCAAACCTGGACCAGCAGCATGCAAGGCAAGCGCTCTACCCAATGTACTATTGCTCGGGCCCCTAATGCTTGTCAACTTAACCTTATGACACGAGGTCCCTATTGCCTTACCTTATGCTGAAAACTCCTGCTCCCCAGAAGCATTGTTCTCAGTTAGCGCCAGCCCAACCCTCTGGAATGCCTCTGACCTAGGAAAGAAGTCTCGAATGTCTCTGACTTTTTTTTCACCACTGCATAAGATTAACTTGAGAATAAATGTACACCTGTAAATTAGTTCATTTAAATAGAAAGAATGTGTAAATTTTATGTGCAGCCAATGCTAACTTTTTTTCCCTTTTTTTTTGTTTGTTTGGGGAGCTGTTTTTGGCAGTGCTCAGGGGTTACTCCTGCACTCACAAATCAGTCCTCGCAGGCTTAGGGGACTATATGGAGTACAAGGGCTTGAACCCAGGTCAGCCACATTCAAGGCAAACACCCGACCCACCCGACCTATTGCTCCAGCCTCCAGTTTTCTCTTGTTCGAAGTCTAATACTTTTTATCTTTTTATCTTACAGATAAATTATAAAATCTCATGTTCAATTAAGAGAATTCTCTTTTAAAGTCTGCCTTTGCTTTACAGATCTTAAATCTGTTAACAGAAAAAGAAGTAAACATTGTTTTGCCTACACACTCCATTGTTCCAAGAACTTTTATACTTAAACCTGGAATGGTTCTATTTTTGGGTGCCATAGGCCGCATTGATTTCCTGCAGGTAAGGAAAGTCTATGTATATGCATACGTGTACATTATGACCCTATATGTACCGTGATTCCATATAGGATTGTGGAACTATGTGGAGGTGGAGGGAGTGGTTCACCAAAAAAAAAAAATTTGGCAATAATAAAAGGTCTCTGAATGCACAACCACCAAAAATGAATTCCAAACACACTACATTATGAATCCGAGAGGTTTCTGGTGGTGCTCACCTCTGTTGCCACTTCTCTGGTTAGAAGGGATTGTGAGCGGAAAAAGATTAAACAGCCCTGGGATAGACCTTTAGGTCCACGGTCCATTGTCCTCCCATTGTTCATTGATTTGCTAGAGCGGGCCCAGTAACATCTCCATTATGAGACTTGTTGTTACTGTGTTTGGCATATCAAATACGTCACGAGTAGCTTGCCAGGCTTTGCTGTGTGGGCAAGATACTCTCCGTAGCTTGCCGGGCTCTCCGAGAGGGGTGGAGGAATCGAACCTGGGTCAGCAGGGTGGACCGCGTGCAAGGCAAATGCCCTACCCACTGTGCTATCACTCTAGCCCAGACCTTCAGATATAGAAATAATATGCATTAAATAAATTCCATGCTTTTAATCCCATGATACATAAACGTATGCTCTGTTTAAAATTTTGTCCTCAATGGCCTGCACTGAGTAAAGCATGTAGAGCATTTGCCTTGCATGCAGCCAATCCAGGTTCAATTCCCGGCACCACATATGAATAGTATGAGCCCCGGCAGGAGTGGTCCCTACATGCAGAGCTAGTAGTAAGCCCTGAACACTGCCAGGTGGGGCCCACCCTCCCCCACCAAATAAATTAGTAATCACAAAGCATTAATCTGGAGATTTTAGAGTATATAGTTACTGTTTTGCAAAAGTGAGAAGGAAAAGAAAAAAATGAAACATGGACGCTTCTTATTGAAGATGTTGGATATTTAGCTCCACACACTTAAAATCCATTTATATTTCCTTAAATGTCCATGGAATGTTGTGGGGGTTAGTTATTGCTTTTTCTTTTGTGATGCCTGGGATCAGACCTGGCGCCTCACACAGGCAAGGCAGGCCCAGCCCAGTGACTAGTAATTTCTTTCATTTGGGGGCCACACCTGGGTCAGTGGATGGATGTCACACCCAGAGCCACGTGAGGACCAAGAAGTACCAGGAGTGGGACATGCATGTTCTCCTGCATGCAAAGCATCTGCTCTAGCTCTTTGAACTATCAAATTTTAATACTTTGATTTTGTTTTGTTTCGTTTGGGGGCCACACCTGTTAGTGCTCAGAGGCTCAGCTCGGTGTTTGTGGGTCATTCCTGATGGGAGCTTAGGGCACACGCCGTGCTTGGAGTGGAGCCCAGGCCTCTCTCATGCTTTGCATGTGCTCAGCCTGTCCAGGTATCTCTCCCACCCTGGGGCACTAATATGTTTTAACTTAACTTTGTATTGGGCCAGTTAAAGCTAACAGTATTTTCTTCTGGTTATGGTAATGAAGCACTTGTTTTCACAGGGGCCACACCTAGCAGTGCAGGACTGGGTGGGCAGTGGATGCGGGGGATCAAACTCGGACCCTCAAACATACTGAGCATGTGCTTTGCCACCTGAACTACTTCCCTGGCCCAAGAACTACAAAACTTTTTCTTTTCTTTTTTTTTTCTTCTTTTTTTGGGGGGGGTTGAGTGGGGACACACTTGGCAGTGCTCGGAGCTTCCTCATGACTCTGTGCTCAGGGATCACTCCTGGTGGGGCCAGAGTGATACCATATGAGGTGCCGGAGATCAAACCTGGGTTGGCCACATGCAAGGCAGGTGCTCTACCCACTGAACTATCTCTCTGGTCCCTACATTTTATTTTTTTTAAATCATTTTATGTTATTTTTTATTTTGATTTTGGGATCATGCCATCTGTGCTCAGGGTCCTGTCCAGTGATGCTGAGAATCAAACCAGGGTCAACCACATGCAAGATTTGTACTCTCTCTCCAGTCCCCACGAAGCATTTTCTTAATGATATCCACAAAGCAACAGAAAAGGTGCTGCCAGGGCTCTATCCCCAGCACCAAGCAACCTCCTCAGCATCACAGTGTGTAGAGCTGGAGGCCCCCAAGCACCAGCAGGGTGGCCTGGTGGTCCCCAGCACTGGAGGGCCCGAGGAGCACCTGGTCCTTGGGTCCTAACATCGAACTACTAACCACGTATCACCAGGAGTGGCTCTTAGGACTGTAAGCAGCATTGGCAGCCCCCTTCTAGCGCCCCCCCCCCCCCCAAAAGCACAACAGGAAGGAATCAGAGTTTTACTTAAATTGTCAAAATCTGTGTTGTCCCCTTTCTTGGGGCATTACTGTCGTTTGGTACAGCTGTCAGCCCCCCATGTTCACAAAGGAGTCTTGGTGTTAATGATCTTTTATAAGTATATCCAGCAATCTGTGAGTTTCTCAAGTTTTCCATTGTGTGAGAAAGCTTTTTTGTTGTTTTCGGTTTTGTTTGGGGGGGTTACACTTTGTGATGCTCAGGGTTTATTCCTGCCTCCGCACTCAGGAATCACTCCTGGCTGGGTTTGGGGCACCCTGTGAGACGTCAGGGATCAAACCTGGGTTGGCCGCATGCAAGGTAAGGATCTTACCCACTGCACTCTCTCTCCAGCCCTTGTATAGACTAACTTCTCTTTTTTTAAGGGAAATCAATCAGCTTGGTTTACAGTTGTGGCTTCCAACTTCCTCCCTGTGCACATTACTTCCCTGGACAAGGCAGAGACTGTGTACGAGAAGCACGCGGGTCACATGTTGCTCAAGGTGAGGCAGACATGGATAAGTGTGTGGTGGGGTCAGGCGCCATCATGCATCCACAGCCCCTCACAGGAAGCCTGGGCTCTCAGCCAGCTCTCCCTCCATCCTGCTAGGATTGGGACTCTACAGAGAAATGAAAGGGAGTATTTGGGTGGACTGACCCAAGAACAGCTACAGTGCTGTTTTCACTGGCCTGTGCTGTTCAATACGGCAGTCACATGTGGCTACATGTGAAATGTGTCACATGTGAAATGATGTCATTACACAGCCAGAGAGATAGTATACATGCTTGCCAGGCACCAGGTTCAAAATCCCCAGCACCACACAGGGTCTCCCAAGCACTGCCAGAGCTTACTTGTGAGTACAAAGTGAGGAATAGCCCCTGAGCACTGTTGGAGGTGCCTCCCCAACCGAAACATTTAAAACATCATAAATTATGTAGTTACAGGGCACAAGAAATAGTCACAGGAGGTGTGACATTTGCCTTGCATGCAACTGGCTCAAGTTCAATCTCAGCACCACCCAAGCACTGCCAGGGGTCATTCCTGAGCACTTGTATCACTTGTCATAGATTTGCTTGAGTGGGCGCCAGTAACGTCTCCATCCGTCCCTGTTGTGTGCTAGTGTAGCCCAATGGCAACTGCTTGCTCCAGGAACACAAAGAGCCTTAAAGTCAGGGTTTTGACGAAGAAATCTGACCATCTCGTAGGTGGATGGTCACGCATCCTTTTGATGTCCTGTGGAATCCAGTCGGTAACAGCTCTAGTCCAGCAGTTGTCTCTAAATCGCATTACATGTCCAGCCCATCTGATTTTTCATGCCTTGGCAAAAAAGACAGTGTCCCTGATTCTTTTTTTTTTTACTTTTTGGGTCATACCTGGCGATGCACAGGGGTTACTCCTGGCTCTGCACTCAGGAATTACTCCTGGCAGTAGCTCAGGGGACCTTATGGGATGCTGGGAATCGAACCCTGGTCGGCCGTGTGCAAGGCAAACGCCCTACTCGCTGTGCTACCACTCCAGCCCCGGTTCCTGATTCTTGATCGTCATGAAGGTTGGAACTCCAGATTCCTTTTCTCACTTGAATGAAGTGTGATATTTCAAGCACAGCTCTTTCAATTCCTCTTTGGGAGACCCAAATAGCGTTCTCGTCCTGTTCGTAGGGCCCAGGTCTCTGAGGCGTATGTTAATGCAGGAAGAACATGGAGCCAGGAATTGCCCCTGACCCAAATGTCCCTCCCCCCCAAAAAAGGGGGGAAAAAGGAAACAAAATGAAATAAAAATTGAGTTCTTTGGCAGAGCCAACCACATTCCAACAGTGGCAGCATTGCCAGGGAGGAGAATCAGATATGTTCTGAGCACTGGAGGAATGGACACCGGGCGGGTGGATGATGCTAAGTGCCGGCATGTGAGAGGCACTGCACCCCAGGGCTCATCTGGTCCATGATGGGAGCAGTGCTGAGGAAACCCTGCTCCGGGTGGAAAGGCTCTCCTCCCAGGTTCTTTCATTTATTTTGGGGGGCTTTGGGGTCACACTCAGGGACTGCTCAAGAATTACTCCCAAACTGGTGCTGAGAGGAGCATGTGGTGCCAGGGATTGAACCTGGGCCTTCTGAATGCAATCATATGCGCCTTGGAACCAAAGCCATAGCACAGTGGGTAGGGCACTGCTTTGTATGCAGTCGACTCAGGTTCGATCCCCAGCACCCCATATGGTCGCCCCAAGCCCCTCCAAGAATGATCCCTGAGCGCAGAGCCAAGAGTCAGCCCTGAGCATCACCAGGTGTGGCCCCCATGCACACACAAAAAAATCATGTGCACCAGCCCTTCCCTGGTTCTTAATCCCAGATGCTTACCTCTCTACTCCTGTTCTACAAACTCCTTCCATCAACCGGTATTAAAATTTTCCTCATCTAAGTATACCTACTTAGATCGCTGTGCATATGATCACTTAATTCAGTCCCCCATACCCCATATGATCCCTGAGCACTGCCAGGAGTGATCCCTGAGCACAGAGCCAGGAGTAAGCCCTCAAACAAGAACAACCAAAAATCATAGAGGGGGACTCTTTACGTATCCTCTTGACTTGTTATGAGGCAGTAATCGTGGTTGCCATCCAGGGCTGTAAGAACTAACGTATTTGGAAGTTGCCTTAACTGCCCGACATTACTCCGATAACAGTGAAAACTGGGACTGGAGAGATAGTACAAAAGGTAGGGCACTTGCCTTGCACTCCACATGGGCCACTGAACACCACAGGATTGATCCCTGAGTGCAGAACCAGAAGTAAGCCCTGAGCATCTCTGGGTGAGGCCAAAAAACAAACAAACAAAAAAGACATGGAAGATTCTTCAAGTAGTTAGTACCGTCAGGAGCGTGCCAGCCTGTGCAAGGCGATCCTCAGGCCTTTTCTCATTGCTGCACTCCAGAATCACCTACTATATGCGTCACTATCTAAACACCTTTGTTTTATCTCAATGGCAGGTGCCAGAGGGTGGGAAGGAACGCATGGCGGGATTTCCCCCTCTTGTTGCTGAAGACATTACTTTAGAAGAAGGACTTGGGGACACTGAAGCAGTAGCTGACATCAAGTTTTCCTCTGCAGGTAACTGTACGCAGAAAAAAAGGGAATCACAATTGCCCTATTTTTTTCTTCCATTTATGGGACACGCTCAGCAGTGTTGAGTATAACCCCTGATGGTGCCTGGGGGACCATATGTGGTGCCAGGGATTTGGACCCGGGTCAGCTCTATGCAAGATAAGCACAGCACCTTACCCACTGTACTGTCTCTCCAGCCATTTTTATTTGTTTTTAATCAAGGGAAAAGGGTGAAAGAGACAGTGCAGGAGGCATGGTGGTTGCTCACTTTGGCCAACCCTCGTTCAGTCCTCAGAACCATATATGGTTCCCTGAACAGGCATGGCCTAACATCCCTCTCCCATTCAAAAAAATAAAGAAGAAAGAAAATCAAATCAAAGAACAAAATCTTCATCAGAGAGATGAAGGGTTGCAACCTGCTTTGCATGCAGGAGGCCCGGTTTGAGCCCCAGCACCACATGGTTCCCCAAACACAGACCCAGGAGTGACATCAGAGCACCACCAAGTGAGACCACAAAACTAGGGACAATAGGGGCCAGAGCGATAGCACAGAGGAGAGGATGTTGCCTTGCACACAGCCAACCTGTGTTCAATCCCCGGCATCCCATATGGTCCCCTGAGCGCCGCCAGGAGTGATTCCTGAGTGAAAAGCCAGGAGTTACCCCTGAGCATTGCCAGGTATGACCCAAAAAGCAAAAAAAAAAAAAAAAAAAAAAAACCCTAGGGAAAAGAGGGGCCAGAGAGATAGCCCAGCAGGTAAGGCACTTGCCTTATAGGCAGCTGACCCAGGTTCAATACTTGCTTCCCTCAAACACACCGGGAGTAATTCCTGAGTGCAGAACCAAGAGTAACCCCTGAGCACTGCCATGAAAAATAAATAAGTAAAGGGAAAATATAAAAAGTGAATAAAAGAGCATTGTTCTGGTGTTCTCCTGGGCGGGTTGCTAACTGCGCTCTGTTCTGATGCATGTCTGTGTAGGCTGGGTCGCCGTGACACCACAGTTTAAGGACAGGCTGCAACTCCGAGGCTACACACCTCAAGGAACAGCTCTGACAGTCCGGGCCCCTCTCTTGCCACACATCGTTCATGTCAAAGGAGAACGCATCAGGAAGAGCGTCGCCTACAAAACCAAGAAGCCTCCTTCCCTTGTGTACAATCTGCGGAAGAAGAAAAAGTAGATCCACATGTGAAGCCAACTGACCCTCTTTGTGCCGAGTATCATCTGTGCTGAATGTAACCATATACTTTGAATTATATTAAATATAGCTACCACAAAGAGCGATAGCACAGTGGGTAGGGCGTTTGCCTTGCATGTGGCTGACCCGGCCAACCCAGGTTCGATTCCTCCGCCCCTCTCGGAGAGCCCGGCAAGCTACCGAGAGTATCTCGCCTGCATGGCAAAGCCTGGCAAGCTCCCCGCAACGTATTCGATATGTCAAACACAGTAACTAGTCTCACAATGTTACTGGGCCCGCTCGAGGAAATCAATGAACAACAGGAGGACCTTGACCTTGACCTTGACCACAAAGTCCCACGGTGCCTAGCCTTTAGGTTTTGTTTTACTAGGGGAATGGGAGGCTTTATTTTTGTGTTTTGCTTTGTTTTTAGTGCCACACCTGTAGTTCAGAGAGTATGCCCAGCTCAAGAATTACCCCTGGTGATGCCTGCAGGGTCATGCAGTGTGAAGAACCAAAGTCAGGGTTCACACAATCCAGCCAGTTGACCTTTCTCCCCAGCCCCCTCGCCCAATTCTTTCTGTTTTTGAGCCACCCCTTGCAGTGCTCAGGGGACCGTAAGGAGTGCTGGGGATGGAACCTGGGTCAGCCCTCCCTGCTGTGCTGTCACTCCCTCGCTCTTCTCAGCTGCTCAGGACGGTGCCCTTTTGCAGGTGCTTCTGCTCCAGGTGCTCATCCAGGCATCTGGCTGACGGAACCTTCCATGGCTTCTCTGGATCGAGTAGGCTGCTCAGGTTGCCATGCTTTCCAAGTGGGAAGTAGAGAAACAAGTAACAAGCAAGCCGCTTCACTTATTTATTTGGCTTTTTTGGGTCACATCCAGTGATGCTCAGGGGTTAGTCCTGGCTCTGCACTCAGGAATTACTCCTGGCAGTACTCGGGGGATCATATGGGATACCAGGGATCGAACCCAGCTCAGCTGCATGCAAGGCAGACGTCCTATCCTCAGTACTATCTATCACTCCAGCTCTCATTTATTGTTTTAATTCTCTCCCATCCCCCACTTTCCCTCATCCTTCCTGCTGCTGCAGTGCCCGGAGGTGCCGGGAGTGGGCCATGTATCCTGCTGCAGTGCGGCACCCTTGCCCAGGGTGCACACCTGCTCACCAGGGGCCAGGCTGAGTTGACGCACACCAGCCATAGTTGCAGTGCTCACTGGGGCTACCCCAGCACTCACACACATGCCCCTGAAGGTCACATTCCCTCACTGTGGCATTCCCATGGCTTCTTAGTTGGAGAGTTCCCCGGAGGTGGCTCACACCCCTTCTTTTGTGGTGTTTACACGCACAGGGCTGCAGTGCAGCTGGAAATCTGCAGCACCAGAGACCTGCTAGGATCAGGCTTATGCATGTGAGACACCAGAGATTTGGACTCATGACCACAAGCTTGCAATTCCATTCCTCTGGGCCCCAGCTTCCGTGTGTGTGTGTGTGTGTGTGTGTGTGTGTGTGTGTGTTAGGAGTTAGACCCAAGTTTCCTGCATGCAAAGTATATACTTGACCACTGGGCCACAATCCTGGCCCAAATGCTTCTCTATTTCTTTTTAAAAAAAATTTTTAGGGGGTGCCATACCCAGCTGTGCTTAGGGCTTGTTTACTTAGAAATCATCTCTGGGAGGCTTGGGAGATGATCGGGGTGCTGGGGATCAAAACTAGGTCAGCTGTGTGTAAGGGAAGTACCTTAGCCACCATACTCGCTGGCCCCTGCTGCTCTATTTTAAAGAAGGGTGGGAAAGGTAGAATACACATTTCATGTCAACCACTGGTCAAGAGTTATATGACAGCAAAAAAAACTTCGAAAAAGCTGGGATGCCCAGCATATCCAGGCCCATCCTCTAGAGGGCAGTAACTTCCCAAGTTGGAAAATTAGACATTCTACAAACTCCAATTTGTTTTTGTGGCCAGTAAATTTATATCTATAGTTGGAAAGAAATAAGAGTCCAGTATGGAGCATGGGAATGAATTGTTAGATAAAATCAAGAAAATATAATGAAGTTGGTATTTGTGGGCAACTGCGAAGCCTAATGACCGGTACTGACGTAATACACAAGGAGTGTTTAGAAAGCAGAGAATGCCTCCCTCACCCCCCAGGTCAGACTCTCAGGGCCTCTTGACCAATAAAAAACCCTTTGTTAAATGTTCACAATTTGTATCTCCAGGTCTTACTTAACCACTAAAATTAAAGGTCTGCATTTTATAAAGCCTAAGGTGTATCTAAAACATCCATGACATCTTGCTCAAAGAATTTAACTGAAGCTTCCATTTCCCTTGTTTCGTGTCTTTTCTGGACTTCATTCTCTCATCTACGATCTGAAGGAACGACGCCAGAATTTTCCTCGGTTCTAAACTTTGATGATTCTGAGTGAAAACAGGTGGGGAGGCCAGGAGAAGGCTGGTAACCTCATGTCAAAGATGGTGCTAACACCTCGCTAGTCCCGGGCTTCTGCTGGGAGCTGGAACTGATGCGGCCCAAGGTCACTTCCGACAAGGTCACTGCCAGCCTTTTCATCTGCATCACCAATACCATGGATGTTACTTGAAGATCAGGGGCTGGTGGAGCATCTGCCCCGCAGACACAAGCCTGTGAGCCTGCTTCTTTGGCCCACCACAGCGAAGAGGGAAGGAGACCCCAGTGAGGAAGAGAGCAAGCAGTGTGCACAGAAACGGGGCGGGGGGGCAAGGGGGGTGTTTGGGCCACATTCAGGGGTGCTCAGGGCTTACTCCTCAGTGGTACCTGAGGAAGAACCGGATTGACTACATATAAGGCAAGTGCTTTACCCCCTGGATTGTCTCTCCAGCCTGGATTTTGTTCTGTTTCATTGCCATGTTGGTTTCTGATTTCTAGTCAGAAATAAAGCTGATTTCTGGTTGCTGATCCTTCACCAATCATTGATAGGAGTCTAAAGACTGCCTTGAATCAGCAATCATGTATACCACATTAACATAAAGGAATTAGTGGGCCTTTTCAAACACATAAAGAGAAGATATTGGGGTCAGGGAAATGGTACAGCAGATATTTGCCTTGCAGGCAACTGACCCAGGTTCAATCCCCAACAATCACCTGAGCACCACCAGAAGTGCTCCCTGAATGCAGAGTACAACCGGGCCCAGAAACAAACAAAAATTAAAGGGCATATGTCAGAAAGTCCCTCACTTCCTCACAACAAAGGTTGATGAGAAACAATGCAGCAAGTATAAACTCCTTTCTTTGGCTCAGTTATGCGATGATATTGACATGTTCTCTTGGATTCATGACACCTCAACAAAGCAAAACGTAGGGCTGGGGAGATGGCTCAAAGAGCTAGAATGCATGTTTTGCATGCAGGAGGCCCAGATTCAATCCCCCACACCACATGGTGCCCCAACAAAGAACGAAAAGCAATGAAGTATTCTATGTGCCATCTAGGGGCTTTTTTAAACTTCAGACACTAGACTCACTGTCGTATCTTGAAAAGCTCTAGTTAAGCTCCGCTTGCTGCCGCTCCCCTTTTCTTCAAGATGCCTGAAACAACTAAAATCGTAAGTCCTCTGGTTTGCAATGACAAGCCCTACCAATCACCAGGGCTCTACTAGCGGAGTCCCTCCACAGCGCTGGCGTGGCTTGCGACACTCGCTTCCCCTGACAACAGAGAAGTGCAGTGCAGATGCAATCGCGTGCGACTGCGGCGCTTGATCATACTCAAGGCCCTTCTTGCAAAATGGGGATCCGGGCTCACTTCCTCCCGATGACGGACTGGGCTCCAGCCGGGCTTGTTCCTGCTTCACCCAGCAGGACCAGACACTGCAGCCAGGGCGAACGTTCTCATAGACGTCCTCTGATCTTTTTCACCCTGGCTTCCCTCCCACTTGGCTCAGTCTCACGGAGCAGGAGAATCATTTCCATTCTCAGACTGTTCCATTTTCCCTTGGCTGCCTTCCTCCTCCCACGGGGATTGTTTGCTCTCACCCATCAAAGAGTCAAGCTTCAACATAAGGAACCCGACTTCAGACTCATGTGACTGGAAGAGAGAACACCTCTGTCTGTTCTCCACAGCCCTGCCGCACTCATGCCTGGAGTGGGAGGGGAATGTAGCGGCAGACAGGAGTGGGGCCTCCCTTTCTCACTTCCTGTCAAAGAGACTCATCATGTCTTCACTGACGCAGGGACTTTTTGATCTGAATATCGCTATTCGTCATCATCCTTACAATAACCACAGCCGGGATCCCCAGGTTTTTTGAAAAAAACTCCTGTTTTTCAAACTCTTCCTGTTGAGCTGGAGAAACAGTACAGCATGTATGGCGCTTGCCTTCACCAAGCTAAACCTGGCTCGAACCCTGGCACCTCTCCCTAATCCCACCAGGAGTGATCCCTGAGCACAGAGCCAGGAGCACTGCTGGATGTAGCCCCAATTTCTTTTTTTAATTTTCTATTATTCTTCCAAATCATTCTCAAAATTTACCTCTGGGCTGTTCAACCTAATGGAAGACTATTGGGTTTTTCACACACACACACACACACACACACACACACACACACACACACACACACCCTCACCCTACCACTTGGTCAGGGATCCAGCCCAAGTTTCATGCTCTCAAGACATTGGGACATTGGCCTCACCACTGAACCATATACCCAACTTACACTGCTTTTTTTTTTTATTTATTTTTTATTAGTGAAACATCATGAGGTACAGTTATAGACTTACAAATTTTTGTGCTTGGGTTTCAGTTATACAATGATCAAGTACCCATCGCTCCACCAGTGCCCATTCTCCACCCCCACCAATTCCAGTATCCCTCCCAACCCCCCACCCCACATCCCACCCTGCCTCTGTGGCAGGGCATTCCCTTTTGTTCTCTCTCTCTCCTTTCGGGTTCTGTGGTTTGCAAGCGAGGCATTGATTGGCAATGTTTGGTCTATAGTCTACTTTCAGCATGCTTCTCCCATCCTGGGAAGATCCTCCCAACACCCTTTATTTGGTGCTCCCTTTTCTATCTGAGCTTCCTTTTCCCCTAGCACATGTGGTTGGCCTCCAAGTCATGGAGCAAAATTCCTGGTTGCACCGCTTTCTTATCCACGGGGTTTTTTTTTTTTTCCTCTTCTTTTCTTTTTTCTGGTAGAATGGATAAAACCAGGAACTTAAACATTTTGTTTTTGTATTTTTTTCCTTCAGCCCCTGGCCTTACACATTTTGAAATGTATACTTTATTGCCAAGCGACCTCCCTGGTCAGAGAAAAAGCATTTGGTCCCTTTTATTAATTTTTTTTAATTATTTGGTTTGGTTCCTGATTAATCGGGGTTATCTCCTGAAAAACAAAACATTACTCCTGAGAACCAACAGGAGTAATTCCTGATTGCAGAGGCAGGAGTAATCCCTGTACATTGCCGGGTGTGCCCCAAAAGTTAAAAAAAAAAATGTTTTACAGCCACATCTGGCAGTGCTCAGGGCTTACTCCTGGCTCTGTGCTCAGGAAATCATATATAGCAAGAGGGACTGAAACTGGATTGGGCAGTTGCAGGGCAAATACCTTAACCCTTCTACTCTTTTATCTCTCTAGTCTCAGGAATTAGGTATTAATACTCTCATTGGCAGATGCAATAGGTATGTTTTAATCTAGATACCCTTGCCAGTACCTAGGAAACTGAGGAAATGAAAAGATACTCGGGGGAGAGATAGGACAACAGGAAGGGCACTTGCCTTGCTCTATGGCTAACTAGGGTTAGACCCCAGCACCTGATATTATTCCCCGAGTACTGCCAGGAGTGATTCCTGAGTGCAGAGCTAAGAGTAACCCCTGAGTACCCCCAGGTGTGGCCCAAACAGAAAAGAGAGAAACAGAAAGAGAGAGGAAGGGAGGGAGGGAGGGAGGGAGGGAGGGAGGAAGGAAGGAAGGAAGGAAGGAAGGAAGGAAGGAAGGAAAGAAGGAAGGAAGGAAACGATATTCAGCTGGTAGAGAAGATAATATCAGACGATTTTGTGAGACAGCCAAAATCCTAGATCCTAACTTTTCATTAAGTCCTTGAAAAAATAGTAGGCATTCAATACATTGAAAGAATCGATGAAAAGATGGAACTTTTGTTGGTTTTTGCTTTAACTGGCCTTAATTTGGGGGGGTGGTGAGGGCACAGCTGGAGGTGCTTGGGGGCTACTCCTGTTTCTGAACTTGGGGGTTACTGCCTGCAGCGCCCAGAGGACCACTGAACCCAAGGTCCCTAAATGTACCCCAAATGAAGGATGCACTCCAGTCCTTGGAGCTCTCACCCCAATCTGGAACATCTTTTTTTGGTTTTTGTTTGGGCTGGGTTGGGGGCCACACTCGGCTTACTCCTAGCTCTGTGCTAAGGGATTACTCCTGGCAGAGCTCAGATGGTGCCTGGGATTAATCGGGGTTACCTCCAGAAAAACAAATGCTTTCTACCCGATAACATATTTGTTTGGGGGCCACATGCTCAAGGGTTACTCCCAGCTCTCCCGGGATCAAACCCAGGTCAGCAAAGCAAGCACCTTCCCAGGTACTCTTCTCCAGCCCCGTGCTGGTAACATATTCAACTGGTTTTTGCCTTTTCTGAAAAATAGCAACAGAGCTGACAATTATTCTTAGAGCATTCACTTTTGTTTTGTTTTGGTACTTGGGGGACCACATCAGCTGTGTTCAGGGGTTTAGTCCTAGTTCTGTACTCAAGGGATCACTCTGGAAGGCTCAGGGGGCTGTATGGAGTGCCAAGGCTCGAACCCAGGTCAGCCATGTGCAAGGCAAGCACCCTCCCTGCTGTGCTAGCTCTTCAATCCCTCATTTGATTCTTACATCAGCACCTGCATGTGCTGCGATTACTACCTGAATCAACACTGAGGCAACTGAGGGCATAAGTAGCCTGCCCAAGGTCACACAAGCACCAAGTGACAGAGCCATGGTGGACAAACCCGAGGAGTCCACTCCACTCCCCATAGGTTTAATTACATGGTAAAACTGACTCCATCCCACTTCCGAGAGACACAGCTCTACGGACATGTATAATTCAGGAGCCTCCGTAATGAGTATTAAGGTTATAAACCATCCCCTTAACATCCCTTTATTTTTAATGACTATACCCTCTCCCCTATATATGCTAGAACACATCACATGCCTAAAGGTGAAAATTTCAGGGCAGGGGAGTATTGAGCCACACCCAGCAGTGCTTGGGGACTAGTCCCATGGGCTCAGGCCTTAGGGGACTGAGGTGCCAGAGATAGAAGCACCTTAACCTCTGGTACTCTCTCCAGGCCCACTCCAAAAATCTTTTTAATACAAGATCTAATGACACAATTTCCTTGGAAACTACCTAACTAGATTCTCTCACATCCTGGCTACCATACAGTTCCACCCTGGCTGTCCATGTGTATAGTATGGTATGGTAAATATGGAGAGTGTGTGTACGGGGTGGTTCATGGACACGTGTAGTGGTGGAGTGATTTGGTCTTTCACTCCCTCCCGACTGAGCTTCAACGCTGCCTGAAAGTCTTTTTCCACAGCTCATGAGCTCTGCCAAGTACCACGGACAGATCACGGCAGGCGCAGAGCTCCTCACTCACCATCCTGATGAACAAAATCACTAATTCAGTCCAGAAAAGTCTCAAGTGCAATACCCAAAAAAGACACCACTAAACTCTCCAGGGAGAGGGATGGCAGACAGAGCCTGGCTTTCAGGGCCAACGAGATGACTCCAAGGGTCAGAGCTTTGCTCTGCATGGGGGAGCCCCTGGTCAGACCCAGGCACATGGAGCCCAGGCATCCCTGGTAGTGGTAAAAAAAAATAAACTGATATTTAACCCTAGCTCTGCCAGTTACGTAGAAAGATGAACTCAGAACTGGAGGATTTGAATTTGGAGGTTCTATTTACTTACAGATCAGTTTCAAAAGTCCTCTTCCATGAAAGGGGACACTACTTCCACTACCCAGCCGTCGCCACACTCCAGGACGCTTTCCGGACCCACGCGACACATCGTAAGACACTAAATACCCATCTTCTGGAATTGTCGTACCATATTTGATAGGGTTCGAATATGGTAACACCTACAAGGGTGATTAGAGGTCACCCCAAAAGCCTCTATCCCTCTCGGAAAGACTGGCAAGCTACCGAGAGTATTCCGCCCGCACGGAAGAGCCTGGCAAGCTATCCGCTGTGTATTCGATATGCCAAAACCAGTAACTACAACTGGTCTCATTCACCTGACCCTGAAGGCTTCACCGACATGGCAGCACTGAGAAGGATGAGAAAGGAGAGGCCGACAAAATCTCAAGGCCGACCTAGGCTGCCACAACGAAGGAAGACAAAAATGATCGTCTGTACTTTCAATGCACGTACGCTAGCATCAGATGCATCCATCGAGGACCTGATGGTACAAGCGCGAATGATCAAGTACGACATCACTGGTCTGACCGAGACAAGAAGGCACGAATCTCACCATGCCGTTTTCGACACTGGAGAAGAATTGTTCCTCGGAACATGCGATAAAAGAGGTGTTGGAGGCGTCGGTGTCCTTGTCAACACAAACTTGGCCAAGAGCATGGATTCATTCGAATGCCTAACAACCCGAATCGGACGTTTATATTTGAATAGATGTGGCTCATTGCCTGCAGTTTCTATCTTCGTTGTCTACGCACCAACATCTCATTATGATGAAAGAGAAATCGAGAAGTTCTACATGGAGCTAGAGAAGTTCTATAAAGAAGACCACACCTTCTACAAGATCATTGTGGGTGATTTTAATGCCAAGATAGGACCGAGAAGATCAGCTGAAGAACTTCACATCGGGACCCATGGCCTAGAATGGAACGAACAGGGTGAGAGACTGTCAGAGTTCATCATGTCGACCAAGACCATCCATGGTAACTCACAGTTCCAGAAGGCAGAATCTAAACGATGGACATGGGAGTCTCCCGGTGGACAATTCCACAACGAAATAGACCACATCATATTCAATCGACGGTTTTGCCTGACTGATGTCGCTGTTGTCCCAAAATTTCGAACGGGATCGGACCACCGTCTCCTTCGTGCAAAATTCTACTTCACAGAGCGGGGAGAAAGGGCTGCAAAGTTCAAAAAGAGAACTCCCAGAATGACCACCAACTGGGAACTCTTTGGTACTATTGCGGCAACATGGGAAGATGCCATTGTTGACAACATTGACGAGGAATACGATCGACTGGTTCAGCACCTCCATGAATGTGCGAGGAACGCCAAGAGAGAGATAGCCACAAAAAGTCGCCTATCTTCGAAAACTCTTGAGCTAATTCGCCAGCGTGGTTTGGCGCATGCCTCAGGCAACCGCAAGCTAACGTCCGAGCTTGCAAAGCAGTGCAGAGATGCGATCAAGGAAGACCTCAAAGAGAGAAGAGCAGAAGTACTGGTAGATGCGGCAGAAGCTGGGAAAAGTATTCGTAAGGCCCGCCTGTCCTTCGCCAACTATAAGACCAAGATGACTGCCCTCCGACGTCCTGATGGATCCATCACATCCTCCAGAACGGCAATGGAGAAGATTATCCATGACTTCTACTCAAATCTCTTCGATAGCCATGTCCACTTGCCAACATACCAAATTCCACAGGATGGGTATGTTGTTCCCAACGTTCTCCCTTCCGAAATCCGACACGCCATTTCGTCGGTAAAGAAACAAACAGCACCCGGCCCAGACAAGGTCAGACCTGAACACCTGAAGAACCTGCCGTCAGTACTCATCAATACACTGGCTCGGCTCTTCACTCGCTACCTGTCTGAATGCAAGGTTCCGTCCCAATGGAAAACCAGCAGGACCGTACTACTGTTCAAGAAGGGAGACATCCATGACACTGGCAACTGTCATCTACAAGTTGTTCACTCGAGTCATCCTGAATAGGATTGGCAGAACATTAGATGAAGGACAACCATGCGAGCAAGCAGGGTTCCGCAAAGGATTCAGCACCATCGACCATATCCACACAATAACCAAGCTCATTGAGGTTTCTCGGGAGTTCAAGATGCCGCTCTGCTTAACGTTCATTGATTTAAAGAAGGCCTTTGATTCTGTTGAGACGGAAGCGGTCATTGAAGCCCTAGCCAATCAGGGCATTCAAGCCCAATACATCAGGATCCTCCGTGAGCTGTATTGCGGATTCACAACCAGGATCTCACCATTCTACAAAGAAGTGATCGTTGATGTCAAGAGAGGGGTGCGGCAGGGTGATACCATTTCACTGAAACTCTTCAGTGCCACCCTCAAGAACATCATGCGAAGACTGGAATGGGAAGGAATGGGAGTGAAGATAGATGGTCGGCAACTACACCACCTCCGCTTTGCTGATGACATTGTTTTAATAACACCAAACATCAGCCAAGCGGCACAAATGCTGGCCGACTTTGACCGTGAGTGTGGAAAGGTAGGACTACAGCTGAATCTTACGAAGACAATGTTTATGAGAAACAGCCTTGTTCCTGACGCCCCATTCGCTCTCAATGGAACGACCATCTCTGAATGCAACAGCTATGTCTACCTAGGTCGAGAGGTCAACATGACAAATGACCTTGGCACCCGAGCTGCGCAGGAGGAAGAGAGCGGCTTGGAACGCCTTCAAGAACGTCGAAGAAATAGCTAAGAGGACGAAGAACCTCCGGCTCCGGGCACATCTCTTTGATTCCACTGTTCTTCCTGCATTAACATATGCCTCAGAGACCTGGGCCCTACGCAAACAAGATGAGAACGCCATTCAGGTCTCCCAAAGAAGAATAGAAAGAGCTATGCTTGGAATATCACGTTTCACTCAAATGAGAGAACGAATCCGGAGTTCTGACATCCGTCGACGATCAAGGATCAGGGACGCTGTCTCATTTGCCAAGGTGTCGAAAATCAGATGGGCTGGTCACGTAATGAGATTTAAAGACGACCATTGGACTAGAGCTGTTACTGATTGGATTCCACGGGATGTCAAGAGACCGCGTGGCCGCCCACCTACCAGATGGTCAGACTTCTTCGTCAAGATCATGAACGATCGGTTTGAGGCCCTTCATGTTCCTGGAGCGAACAGATGCCATTGGGCTACACTAGCACGCGACAGGGACAAATGGAGACGTTACTGGCGCCCGCTTGAGCAAATCAACGACTAACGGGAAGTTAAGTGATTAAGTGAAGTGATGAAAGGGGATCTTGGTCCCTTCCAGGCACACAAACAACATTTTCTTCATTTTTTTTGAGCCACGCCCAAGGATGTTCAGAGGTTACTCCTGGCTCTGCACTCAGAAATTACTCTTGGTGGTGCTCAGGAACTATAAGGGATGCGGAGGATAGAACCCAGGTTGGCTGCATGCAAGGTAAGCGCCCTACTTGCCGTACTATCTCTCCAGTCCCCTTCCCAATTTTTTAATAAAGCTTTCTACTGAGCCAGAGAGACAGAACAGGGGGTAAGTCACTTGCCTTGCATACAGCTATCTCTGGTTTGATCCTTGGCACTATATGATCCACCAAGTACCACCAGAAGAGATCTCTGAGCACAGAGCCAGGACACAGAATGTATGGCCTAATCCTCAAACACCTAAAGCTTTGTTTTTCTCAGGATAATCAACAGAAATGGAAATATCAAATGAGGACAACTTTTTCTTAAAATATCAGATTTTTTAGGGTGTTTGCTTTGCACATGACTGACCCTGTTCAATTCCTAGCATCCCATATGGTCCTCTAAGTACCGCCAGGAGTAATTCCTGAGTACATGAGCCAGGAGTAACCCCTGAGCATCGCTGGGTGTGACCCAAAAAGAAAAAAAATCAGATTTAAAAAATAAAACACTCATGGGCCAGAGCAATAGTACAGTGGATACAGTGCTTGCCTTGCAATGCAGTCAACTAAGGTTCAATCCCTGACATCCCATAGGGTCCACCAAACACCGCTAGGAATAATTTCTTTTTTTTTTTTTTGCTTTTTTATGGGGGGGGGGGGGGGTGTCACACCCAGAGATGCACAGGAATTACTCCTGGTTCATGCACTCAGGAATCACTCCTGGCGGTGCTTGGGGGACCATATGGGTTGCTGGGAATCGAACCTTGGTCGGCTGCGTGCAAGGCAAACGCCCTACCCGCTGTGCTATTGCTCCAGCCCCAGGAATAATTTCTAAGTGCAGAGCTAGAAGTAAGCTCTGCATGCCCCCCTCAAAAAATAAATAGTAAATAAAATACTCAGAACCAGATAAATAGTACAGGAATTAGGGCACTTGCCTTGCACAAATTGGATCTGATCCTGATTAGATCTTTAGCACCCCTTAGTCCTCTGAGCATCAGTGACCACCATATTCTCAACCCTCACAGTTGAAGGGTCCAAGACCTCCTGAACACCACCTGCGACAGAACACACACACACACACACACACAATCACACAGACACAATTTTTCTCTAAATAAAGCTGCTATGTAAAGCTGAGACTGAGAAATGTGTCGAAAATGGGGAAATGTGTTTAGCATGGGAACTTGGACAAGAGACTGTTAGCAAAGGAAAACAATGCTTAACAGTCCCATTTTCTCACCAACTCTCCCTTCAGCTTGGGCCAAGTCACTTCTAGGTACAGTTGCTCCTTTGTTCATTGGAAGTTGCTGGGTTTTTTTTAACTAGATGGAGGGGTATAATTAGGTTTGTATCCATAGCCACTGCTGAGTAACAATCCCCACCAAAAGTAGTTGACTTTTACTAGGGGGTAGGGAGAGCTTTGAGTCACACCCACTGATGCCCAGGGATTACTCCCAGCACGGTGCTCAGGTAGCCATATGTAAGGCCAGGAATTAAACCCAGGTAGGCCACGTGCAGGCCAAGCACCTTACCTGCTGTACCATCTCTCTAGTTCCAAGAACACTGACTTTAAACAAGTAATTGCTTGAGTTTGGCAGTTCACTCTAAGACCACATTCACTGACATCACACCATGTCAGGCACTTCTGAGATGGTTCTGACATCTGGAAAACCAAGGCCTTCCCTCGGCCTCTTCTTCAAAGTTGTTCACAAAACACCCATGTTCAGAAAAGCATGAGACTAGAATGTGCAGACTCTGGAGGTCTATGCAAGTCACAGTGAAGATTCAAGTTCACTGGAAGGAGTATGAATATTTGTGGCAATTTTTAGCCACCATAAGGTTCAGGGGCCCTCGGGCAGTACAGAGCGTTAAGGCATTCTTGCACTCGGCTGACCCCAACTCAATCCCTGGCACCACACACATGCACACACACACATACACATACACACACACGTGCGCGCACACACATGTGCACATACACACACACACACACACTCACACGCTCACAGCACCAGCAGGAGTTATTCCTGAACAGAGCCAAGAATATCCACTGAGCAGCACAGGGTGTGGCCCCCAAGCCCCAAACCAAAATCTACCATGGGAATCCGGTACATACAGGAGCACCTATGTATGAGGACAGGGCAGGCTGTGGAATTCTCATTTCACCAGATCTTTCAGAAATACTTTGATGTTGGGAGCTGAAGAGAGAGCACAGTAGATAAGGTGTTCACCTGGGTTCGATCCTCGGCACCCTATATGGTACCCTGAGCCCTGCCAGGAGTGACCCTGCCAAGAATAAGCCCTAAGCATTGCCAGGTGTGGCGCAAAATAAAAAAATATTTAACTTTGGTGTTGTGGGGACTGGATAGTATAGTGGGTAGGGTGCTTGCCTTGGACAGTCAACCTGGGTTCAATCCCCATCACCCCATATGGTCCCCTCCCCACCCTATCAGCCCTCCAGGAGTAATTTCTGAACAGGAGCCAGAGGTAGTCCCTGATCATCACTGGGTATGACACCTCCCCCCCCCCCCCAAAAAAAAAAAACCTTCGGTGTTATGTTTCTATGTGATTGGGTGGTAGTTGTTTCCCCCCCCCCCCCCCCCCAGGTTCTTGGCTCGGAGACACCTGGCAATGTTTGGGGGACGATGTGGTGCTGGGGATGAAACGCAGGACTCCTGAATACAAAATGTGTTCTACCCACTGAGCTTTCTGCAGCCCTGTGTCTTCCTACTTCCGTTCCATTGCTGTAGTGATGAGCAGGGTTTGCAGGTACCAGGCTCTGCTGACGGAAGTTCACGCTCCTTTAGCTGAACTACTCATGGCACGCAGGTTCTGGCCATAGCATTTTGGGGTCACTGCTGCACTCGCACACATGCTCACACTTCTTGGCTGCGCTGCTCGCTGGTCAGCTTTAGTTGGGCTGCTCACTGGTTGCATGCACCTAGTTGTGGTGCAGCTGGAAACTGGTTTTTGTGCTACTACAGCAAAGCAGCCCAGATCATGCACAGCGCACGTGCTGGCACCAGGGATTGATTCCATGATACAGTCTCAAGGCATGCATTTTTAGCCACTAGGCTCTTCCTTGAGAAGTCTCTGTGTACCTATTACTTGGGTAAACTTTAAATTGAAGCTCAAACCCTACCCCAATGCTAGCCTCCCTTCACCCTACACCAAGGAGCAGTTATGTCATCTCAGGAAGTCAGTCATCTAAGAAGTCTTTGTCATGGAAAAGGTTACAAAAACACAAAAACAAAGAATCCTATTAACTCCTCAAGAAGGAAAAAAGGACTGAGGTTTGAAGAGGAATCGAGGCCAAGAATCTCGAGATCTTAACTCTTCTAAAAACCTTTTCTGGGGCATCAGCGATAGATAGTACAGCAGGTACAGAACATGCCTTGCACACACTGACTGGGTCTGATTCCTGGCACCCTATATGGACCCCCTTCAAACATCGCAAGGAGGGGCTACAGAGATAGCACAGCAGGTAGGGCGTTTGCCTTGCACGCGGTCAACCCAGGTTCGATTCCCAGCATCCCATATGGTCTCCTGAGCACTGCCAGGAATAACTCCTGAATGCAGAGCCAGGAGTAATCTCTGTGTATCGCCAGGTGTAACCCAAAAAGAAAGAAAGAAAAAAAAAATCATTCAACAAGCGTCAAGACTTAGAAACTGTTTCAGGCTAGGGTGTGGCTAGGTTCAAATCCAAGAATGTGTGGTGCCCCAAGCACTGTGGCAATGAACTGTGGAGCAACAAGCCAGGAGTAGCCCCCCAGTATCCCTGGGAGTGCTCCACCTCAAGAATTGTTTCAGGAACGCGATGGCCACTCAAAACCTCTACTGCAAACTATAACACCCTGAAAGAGTGAGCAAAAGGGAATGCCTGCCACAGAGGCAGAGTGGGGTGTGGGGGTGGGAGGGCTACTGGGATCAGTGGTGGTGGAGAATGGGCACTGGTGGAGGGATGGGTACTCGATCATTGTATAACTGAAACCCAAGCATGAAAGTCTGTTAAGTCTACAACTGTACACCTCATGGTGTTTCACTAATAAAATAAATAAATAAAATTTTTTAAAAAAGAATTGTTTCAGGAACAAGGGATGTGACTGAGTGCCAGGCCTTGGGTTTGATCCCCTCACTGCGTGGTCCCCTATGCACCAAGGGATAAAGATAGCCCCAAGGGCCCTAATCATCACCAGGAGTACCTCCCGGCCCCCAGAGTGACTTCAGTACCCCTTTCAGCATTAATCACCTACCAACATTTCTCAATGTCTGTCCTTGCCTTCTAAGCCCATACTAATCCTGTTAAAGCTAAGCGAGACTAAGGCGAACAGTGTGTGTTTAAAAACAGAGGTTATCATGCAGCCCCGTGTATTCCTACACCATCCCTTTAAATCAATGCTTCACGACAACTCTGCACTGGTGCACAGAGATCTCACAAGTTTAATTTGCTAAGCCTGAGACTTACCATTCGCTTGTTTGAATAACGTCAACAGGGATCTTTGAGTCAGTGCCACTGACAAGACAGAATCAAGACATTTCTAGTTCTTAAGCCTCAACACCAACAAATAAAACTTTGGTTTGCTTTTGGATCACACCAGGTGGTACTCTGGGCTTACTCCTACCTCTATACTCAGGGATCACTTCGTTGGGTCCCTCGGGACCAGATGGACCCATCAGACCATACCCAACACACTCTGCCATAAAAACGGTTCAGCTCCACAACTGAACCTCATCAAACTGCCGAATTCCAGCTCTGAAGCTCCTGGTCACCTCAAAACTTCATAGTACTGTCAGTCCCGTAGGATCGCACAGCAAATCTGATGGGAAAGTTGCATAGAAGACCATCACACTCAATGAGCCTAAACAGTAACAAAGGCTCAAATAGCACCAACCAGCACAGCAGCTCCTCAGACAATGACATCACTGCAAGATATAACAATCATCACAGGCTCTTCTTGATCTAAGATTTAATAATTCCATTTTTCTTGTAACAATATTACATAAATTTGATTGCAAGGGGGGCAAGCTGGGTGGTGACTGTGAAACTGCACAGGTGGAAGAAAGGGCATGCTGGTGGTGGAATTGGTTTGGGAACATTTATTGCCTGAAACAACTATTATAAACTGTTAGATCACAATCTTATTAAAAATTTTTTTCTTACAAAAAAAAAGACATACTCCTCCCCAAATTTACCCTCTAAAAGATCAGTATTCAAGAGGAGAGACCTACTACACTATATTGCAATCTTGGAAGGTGGCGTACAATTTATATCCAAAAGTATCGAAGTCAGAGAGGTAGTACAGCGAATAGGGTGCTTGTCTTGCAGGACGTGGTCAACCTAGGTTCAATCTCCAGAATCCCCTGTAATTCCCAATACCACTGAGCAAAGAGCCAAAGGTATGCCCAGAGCACCCGTAGGTGTGGCCACAAAACAACGAAAATCAAAAGGAGGAACCTTTGAACATAAAACCATCTGGGGCCAGATAGTATAGCAGGTAGCTCGCCTTGCACATGGCCAACCCAGTTTCAACTCCCACACTACATATGGTCCCCCGAGCCAGCCAGTCCCTGAGCATAGAGCCAGGAGTAAGCTCTGAGCACTGCCAAGAGCAAAAACACAAACAAGAAATCTGAATTAATCCCACTGGTTAACGTGGAAACTCTCATGGAACTAGAATTAGGAGATAGGCTCCCAGCAGAGCTTTTAAGTATGATCAAACCAGAGTTGGCCAAATGCAGTAAGGCACCTTAAACCGAGTATTATCTCAAAATCGCTCCACATAAAGGTATTTTTGAATGTATCGTATAAGCCCAGTTTCATTGTCCTGCATCTTTTTCTCTTTAATTTTTATTAGTGAAATACCATGAGGTACAGTTGTACACTTAAAATTTTTGTGCTTGGGTTTCAATTAAACAATGATCAAGTACCCATCCCTCCACCAGTGCCCATTTTCCACCACCACGGATCCCAGTATCACCCCCCCCCCCCCCCGCCCGCCTCTGTGGCAGGGTATTCCCTTTTGTTCTCTCCTTTTGTGTTCTGTGGTTTGCAAAAGAGGCACTGAGTGGCAATCATGTTTGGTCTATAGTCGACTTTCAGCATGCTTCTCCCATGCTTCTCCCATCCTGGGAGGATCCTCCCCCCAACACCCTTTATTTGGTGCTCCCTTCTCTATCTGAGCTGCCTTTTCCCCTAGCATGTGTGGCTGCCCTCCAAGCCATTGAGCAAAACCTCCTGGTACTAATCTCATCATTGGCCTGTATCGTAACCTGAGTTATGTACTTTTATATTTAATCTCTTCTTAAATCACTTTTACTGAGATACTGGGGATTCACAGTACTTTGAATCCTACTTTCCACGCATAGGTACCTCAACCCCACCTGGGCCCACTTCCCTCCACCAGTATACCCCAAGGAACTCTCCCAGTCAGCCCCTCCAAGTAAGCTGAGTTCTATAAAATCTTCAGTTCTGATGACTTGTAATTCCCTTACTATATGCTGGGGGTGGGGAGAGAGACAGTAAAGGGGGCCCACACCTGAGAATTCTCTAGGGTTACTCCTGGCTATGCTCAGGGAAACATATGGATGCCAGAGATTGAACCCAGGTTTGCCGCATGCAAGGCAAACATACTACCCACTGTAATTTCACTCTGGTCCCTGTATTGTTTTTTTATAGTCTCACATATAGGGGTGTTTTTCCCCAACTGTGGTGGCAGTGACACCTACACATATAAACAAAGTTACTGATATGTACACCTCTAGAGAAGTCCATGTTTGGCTCTCCCCTCATTTAAACAGAACCACCAGAACTGGTTCCCTTTTTGAGTCAGGAGTAAGCCCAACAGTGCTCAGGACTTACTCCTGGCTCTACCCTCAGGGGTCACTCCTGGCAGGCTCAGAGTGTGGGTCAGCAATATGCAAAAAAAGCTACCCTATCCAGTTACTCCTGCTCCAGTCCTAGTGGGGGCATTTTAGGCCACACACAGCCACGTCTTAGGTCACTCCTACTACCCATGCTTGGGAGATCAGTTGTAGTACAGGAATTGAACCAGTGGTGGTTGGATGCTTAGCTAGCCTCTATGCTATTTCTCTGATTCTCTAGTCCTTTGTGGTTTTCGCCATGCTGGGATTAGAATCCAGGGGCTGGCCTGTCCGTCTCCCGATTCAAGTGATTACAGGGGCCACATTTGGTTGAACCCGGACCTCCAACATACAAAGCATTTTCTCGGTCTGATGAGCCATCTGCGGGCAAAGCCACAATCAGTTCCACTTAATTGACAAATCTGGTAAAAGCAATCTGGAAAAAGTTGGGCATCTACAAAAGATAATGTTCCAGGCTCCATGAAAACCACATTTCCTTTGTACAGAAACAGTTCAGGAGCTCTAGAAGTTCCCTCCCTTTAGGAGAGCAGGGCCAAGACCTATTACTTGAGTTGGCTTCTGCTTGCAAAGGCATCAGAAATAAGCATTCGCCCATGTCAATGACAGTACTTGATAGGATACCTGATGTGATTCAACTTACTTCCACTTTAGGACATCTTTTTCACCCCAACAATGTGATAAAACTTCCTAACACCAGGCCTGCTAACAGTGAAAACATAGTACAGGGAGCAGAGCACTTGCCTTGAACACAAGGTACTCCATACAGTCCCCCAAGCCTGCCAGGAATGATCCTAGAGCTCAGAGTCAGGAGTAAGCGCTGAGCACCACCAGATATGGCTCCCCCACCCCCCCCAAAAAAAAAAGATGGGGGGAGGGGGAGATATTTGCAATTGCAGTAAAATTAATTGGTGTACCAATAATAAACAAAGGCATAAAAGGCTTTTTAAATCTTTATTTCAACATAACTATGCTTACAGAAATACACTCATACTGGTTAATAGAATGCAATTTAAGTTTAACTTATCCTACACAATTTGGACCAAAACCTTGGTACATGGTTTAAGCTTTTTAAAACAACAATTTCCAATCTGATTTTTCATCTATTACAAATGTATATAAAAGATCCTCCATCATATGCTGCTAAAGCCAGCAGCAATAACCTTGAGAAATTAACCTTTGGTTTGTCTCTGAAAAGTAACATGTATTGCACTGTAAAAGTTTATAAAATTGGTGCAACAAAACATTGCTGTAATGTTTCAATGCCAGTTTACAAAGTTCATTAGCTAATGGATGATGAAAGGGTGGGGAGAGCCTATGTACATTATGGTACTGTAAAAGCTATCTCATTTAGTTAATATTGCATGTAGATCACAAGTCTACACAAACCAAGATTCAGATAATTCCTTGAATCTGAATTAATACTATCAGCTCAGTTCATCTGCTGAGGTCAACAAGGGAACTTCACACTGTTTTCCTAATTTATACAAAAAAGAAAATTTTCTTCCCCAGCTTTTCAGCCCAGAACTGATATACTACAGGCAAGGCATTCGTTCCTTCCATTGTCAACATTCATGGGGTAACATCTGATGAGGTCTACTTGGGTTCAAATTTGTATTAGCACACAGATGCAAAGTAGTCCCCAAAGGTAAAGACCACGTGACTTTTCTAAAAAATAAAATGGTCCTTTCTTGGAAGACTAGAGCAAAACATCCAGCCAGTTATAAAGAAGCCCTATCAAAAAGATGTAGCCACTTGTACATTACACCTCAATTTTTAAAGCCCCCCCAAAAGCAGCTCTGAAAAGAGGAAAAATATAACTTAAAATATCTTGAAAACCAATGTGAATATAGGTTCAAAAGATAGTTAAGAGTAACATTTCAATAAGACTACCTAAGATTAGGCTTATAATGTATTCTACTATTTCAAGTTTATCTCTATTTACTAAACATCAATTTACAAATAAAATGTTTGCTCTTTATTCTTATATCAAAAGGGAAAATGCTAATTTTAATTCTATCCAGTAGAGGGGACAGCAAGAAAACACAAATATTCAAAAGGTTCCATGCAAATATCACATTTTTCAAATGGAAGAACTCCCAACTAGACCAGAAGTTCATATTACTAATATGCTTTTCATTGAAGCAATTTTCAATAAGTACAAATACATGGCATTAAGGTTCAGAACCTAATATAGGCCTGACAAGTCCTTATTTTCTGGAAGAAAGGCCTCAAGTCTCACTCAATTTCCAGTAACAATCTTTTTTCACATATCAATTTCGTAACAAGGGATTCTCAATTTCCTTCATATTTTTTTAGCATTCTAGTCTTAAAAATTAGATATGCAATCTGCCCAATTTCCTACAAGTTATTTTTTTGTAGTATGAAACTGTTTTTCTTTTTTTTCCCTAAACTGAGTCCCAATATCCAATCTGTATTAACATGAATCTTTTTATATTTAATGTAAAAGGTAACTTACATAAACTGTACCATGAACATTAAAACTAGTTGTTAGAAAGACTTAACTAGCTTTATAACTTAAGTTTTAAAACATAAATATTTGCAGCGTGATCTTCTGTTGACAATGATTGTCCGAGCCAAGAATTTACCTAAAATTAAACATCATCTACAAATTCTCATTCATGCAAACAAAACACACACCATCAACACACAACTTACTCCTCACATCTAGAATCTTCTTTACATCTTTGGCCTCCCAGTCAATTCTAAGTTCGTATGTCTTTTAACACAAACTTCACTCTGATGTTTAACCAGTTACCTACCCACACTTCCCTAATCTCCCGTCACGCTGCCCAAAAAGGAAACCTGCCTCAAACAGATCACCAAATCAAAGAAAATAAAGTACAAAAAGTGGTTTCTTCAAAATACTCATGAGACAGAATTATTCACGATCCCCTACTGGGATCAAACCTTACTTGACTGCAACGCTTAAGTATTATCCCAAAAAAAATCCTCTGCTGGGCTCATGTTTTTTTGGCAACTGGCCAAACATACCAAAAACTGTGGGAGTGGACACTATTATACAAAATGCCCTCTGCCAGGTTCTCAACTGATAGCTGCATTTCCTCGAGGCCTCACATATCAAAAGAGACTGTCCCGCAGACAGCCAGGACACCCACAAGGCTGTGGAGATCCCTGAGAAAGTGTGATCTGTAAGCCTGGACTGAATGTAAAGTCAGTTCACTACTCTTTTTCTCTGGATTTGTATCAGGGAAAGCAGCGACTGGTGTACCAGTGCTCAAACTACCTTCCTCATCCTAGGTTTTCTACGTGAAAGCTATGGCTTTAGAAATCTCTCAACTAATGTTCTGAGGAATTTTGAGAAAATTATGTCTTCTAAATCCAGGTCTGCAGTTTCAAAATAGCACTTAGAATTTCATAATCAGCTGAGTACACATCGTGTGAACACCAACCATCTATTTTTAAAAAGTCTTAAAAAGTTTGCCTAAAAATATGACTTAGCACTATACATTTAGGAAGTACCTGTACCAAAACAGGTTAAAAAAAAGTTCTGATGGTTGATATTTGAGATTTAAAAAAAAAATAACAATAGATAGCCGCCGTGGTTTGTTTATTGCAAAGTTCAGACTTAGAGCTATGACTGTACTATCATTCATTTAAAATAAATAACATGAAATGAAGAGTCTAGCATCAATAGAGGATATGAAAATCAAAGGATTGAAGCTGCATGTTTCATTTGCTCACAAACTTGCACACACCAATATTCTGCAAAAAAGACAATTGCAGCAAAAGAAAAAGAAAACTGCCCTTTTGCAAACAAGACTAAAAGCACCCCCTCTCCAAAGAGGCCAAAATAAACATGCATATATATGTATAAAGTGTTACTATTCAACAGAAATGCTATCTCTAGAAAAAAAATTTAACTGCATAGGTTAAAAAAAAACAATGTGCAACATCTTAAGCCATTAAAGCACCAAAAAAAAAAAAAATTAAAAAAAACCACACACCAAAATCATAGTTTTCATGACGATTAAAATACACATACAAGAAATATTGATCAAACTCAGGAAGTAAATACCTGGACTGATACAATGTCCACTGTTGGGAGAATTTTTCTTCAATTTAAATGTCTCTTCTTATCTCTAAAAAAAATTTTAAAGTGCTAACTTTATATAAAGCAGGCAAAATTTTCAAGTAATTTGCTATTTTAAGTAGGCCAATTTTCTTAGAGCTAAACAATGAACTAAGAATAAACTAAAATGGGACAAGAAAGAGAGACATAAGAAACTAACCGATGACCGCGGGACCAGCAGTAGCATGCTGCAACACCATCTCAACCTTCTCATTCACTGAGCTAACCGACTTAGGTGTCTGCTGGCTGAAGACACTCCCTTTGATTTGCTACAATGTGTGTATCGACAGTCATAAGAGCCAGAAAGGCGGGGCGGGGGGGAGAGCGCTACCTAAAGGGGGTGGGGGGTGGGAATTAATTAAAACATTGAACACTAATGAGAGCGATATTTAAAAAAAAAAAGAGAGAGAAAATCCAAAGGTTGTCGTCTACTACAGTAAATGAATACAAAATGTAAGAGGTCTTACAGAGGAAGAGCGGAAGCCTGGTCCACAGTGTAATCACTCCTGCCCTTTAGCTGCTTTCTCTAGGAAGTACACATTGACCAGGTGGCGATTGAGGTGTTTGCTGTAATCCTTCTCCTTCCGGAAGGACCGGTCGCAGAAGATGCACACAAACGCTCCCGCGGCGCCCCCCTTGCCCGGCCCGGCGGCAGCGGCGTCAGCGTCGTCGTCGGGGGCGCTTTTCTCACTCGCGTCGGGCGGCACGGGCCGCGCCCCGTTCAAGCCCGAGTCGTCGCTGCCCTCGGACATGTTGTCGCTGAGGTCGCTGCCGTCGTGGCTGTGGATGCCCTCGTCCTCGTCCATTTCCTGGGCGTCGGTGGCGCCCGTGGTGGCGGCGGCGGGCGGGGGTGCGGCCGCCCGCTTGGCCGCGCCATCCCCGTTCTCCAGGGGCGGGGTCGGCGGCGAGCCGGGTTCCGGGGCGGGGGCCGTACTGGCCGGGTCATTCTGGGCCTGACTCTCGACGGCGTCCACTTCCATGTCGGCATCCACTTCCGGGTCGTCAGCGGGCACCGGGGCGTGGGGCACCGCCGAGGGCGGTGCAGCGGGCTGGGGCTGGGGCTCAGCGGGGGCGGCAGGCTGCACCTCGCCCGGCGTGCCCTGACCCTGCGCGCCCTCCGGCCTGGCTTCCTGCTCTCGCGCGATCTGGGCCTCAGCCTCGGCTTCCTGCTCTCGCGCGACCTGGACCTCGGCTTCCCGGCGGGGCCCGTCGGGCGCTGGGGGGGCCGCAGCGCTCTCCTTCACCGGTACCAAGCCCACCTCCCCCAGGACCTGCTCCTTCCGGGGCATCTGACTCGGCTCGCTCGGCTTCTCCTTCCTACTCTCCTTGCGAGGCGACTTTCTGGGAACGGGCTCGGTGGACGGTGGTGGCGGCGGCGGCTCCATCTGGGCAGGCGCATCCTGCCCTCCGTCCATGGGCGCCTCCGCGGGCGGCTGTGCGGGCGCCGGTGCCAAGGGTGCCGCGGGCAGCGCGGGCGGCTCCGGCGCAGACGGCTCCGGCTCCCTCGGGGCCGGGGCCGGGACCGGCTCCGGCTCCGGCTCCGGCTCCCACTCCGCCGCCTCCTTCTGAGCGGGCCCCTTGGGAGCGGGCTTGCTGCCCTTCCTACCGGATTTGCCCTTCAGCGGCTTCTTCTTCGCGCTCCTTTTCGGCTTTTTCGTCTCCTCCACCTTGCCGGCAGCCTTTGGCGCTTCCTGGCTGTTTTTGGGTTTGCTTTCGGCCTTCTTCTTCTTCTTCACGGCCGGTTCCTGCTCGGGCGCTGGCTCGGGGCAGGGCTGGGCTTCGGCTTCCAGCTTCCTTTTGCTTTTCTTGGTTTTGCAGCTTTTCTCTGGGTGACTCCTGGGAGGCGGCTCCGGCTCTTTCGCTTCCAGGGCCGACTTGCGCGTTCTCGTGGTCACTTGGGTCGGGGCGTGACCAGGTTTTTTCTCTTTTGAGACATCCCTCTTCTCCGCTTTTAAAGACTTCTCATTTTTCTTCCCAGCCACATCCCCTTTTATTTTTGCCTGCTCCGTTTCTGGCTTCTCACTGGGGGCGTTGTTGTTACTGGGCAAGTCGGCCTCCCGCTTTTTGGTTTTCTTGAGTTTGACTTTTGAGACATCCATTGTTTTGTTGGGACAGGTAGGATGCTTGGACTTGAAGTGATACTGCAGATTACACTTCTTGGAAGCTGCATAGTCGCAGACAGGGCAGTTGAACTGCCGTGGATTCACATGCAGCTCTACGTGTTTTTTGAAGTTACTTCTATCTGCTGTTTTGTAGTCACAGTGCGGGCAGTTAAGAGGTTTAGGGCCATTGTGAACCTGTCTCGCATGGCGGGTTACTTCATGCTGATTAGAGGCCACATAACTGCACTGATCACATTTAAATGGCTTCTCACCTGAAGGTTAACGAGATATTGAGACACACATTAGGAAGTGAAGAGTTTATGAAAACGTAATTTACAAGGAAAAAAAAAGAAAAACACTTCACTGAAAAGACTGTACCATGCACCTTACAGTGATCCATATTTATTTGTATACCCCATGATGTTGACTCTCAAAGCAAACGAAGAATCATCCTGGTAAATCATCACCTGGTAAAAGTTCATAGACTAAGGCTCTCTCAAGAGCTAAAGAACAGTGGCTCATTAATAAGTATACAACAGTAACTGTGTTAAGCTCTCTATAAACTTTGGGGCAAGAATACAAATTTCACATCTCTTATCCTTTGTTTAAAAAAGGTATGAGTATAATCACTAATCTTTTCAAGGATAAACCTAGATTTTCAAAGAAATATTTCATACTCTATACTCGCAGACTTTTGTAAAAAGTTTTTAAGCACTGCTATGAGCCTCATGGAGTGAAAGGGCTTTGATATTTACTTAACCCCTTTGCACAGTACAGCAAGAGTTGAGTCAAGCTTTATTCAGCAAAACTTAAACAATGCCAGAGTAACTACTTCTTAGGAAAAAAGCTGATCTTTCCTAATCTTACTTCAAAACAGGGAAAGGAACCAGGCAAATGACATGGAGCATACAAATAGACATGGTACGTAATATTTGTATATTACGTATAAATAAGCATACAAAGTCATAATCACAGGTACATATATAACCAAAATGACCCCCACCCCCAAATTAAAGGCATAAGAGTAACACATTCTATCTGAATACATACCCATCTAGATCACACTTTAGTAAATATTACCAAATGGTATCCATACCACACTGGTCCAATGGAATGCATAGTAGGAAAATGGAAATTGACATTTATGAAAATTCATGTCAAACATTCTCAAATTCATATCAAATTTTACTTTTTTCATAAAGCAAAGCCATTCAGACATTATAAAAACCATGTAGTTCATAAGCTTTACATGATTAGAAAATGTCTGATGATAAAATTACTCAAAAGCAAAAACATATCCAGGTATGTAAGTCAAGACTTGTAGAATAACTGGACTTGCTTTCCATATTATCAATAGGATCTGTAAGAAAGGTTACTAGAACATATTCTTTGTCCCTCTGTACTTGGCGCTATCTTGTCCTCTCCAATGAATAACTTCAATAGAGGTAAACATTTATTTAACACAAACACAGCATGGAGAAAACTGATTTCGTAATAGTTAAAAGTGTTTGTCAGGGAGATAAGATGGCTCAATGGGCCAGTGCAGGCCAAAGAGCAGTGAGTAGGGCACTTGCCTTGTGTGTGGCTGACCTAGGTTCAATCCCCAACATCCCATGTGGTCACGAGTTACACCAGGAGTGATCTCTGAGCAGAGCCATGAGTATCCCTGAGCATCTCCACGTGTGGCCACAAATAAAAGACAATAGTCAAGCTGTTCTAGCGTACAAATACCTGAAGATAAAGTAAGGGTTCTACAACTATGTAAATCTTTGCAACACCTCCACCAAGAAAGAACAGGAAAGAGGAAGGATGTCAGTGTTCCAAGCATTACAGAAAAGATCCTCTTAAAATCATTATGTAGGAACACCAACACGAGGGGGGAAAATGTCTGTAGGTTCACTAATACCCAATTTTCTTTTTCATCAATCCCCCAACCCACCAGCAAGCAAGCACATCAACCCAAGAGAGTGAATACCATAACTAAGCTTATGACCCCAGCCAACAACAAAAGGGGAATATGGGGGTGGGGGGAGTAGCCATGCCTGTTTCCTGTTTGCAACTTACAAACTATTGGCAGTCAATGAAAGACAATAGCTTGGTTCTTTATTTACACGATTTTATTTCATAAAGAGGTAGATTCTTGAGCCATTTTCAAAGTTGTAATGTTTGTAGGCGGGCGGGTTTTGGAGGTACTTTTGTTGCTTTTTTTTTCAATGTCAGGTCTCACAAGGTCACATCCCACAGCCAGTTGTTTTTGTTTTTGAGGTTTTTTCTTTTTTTTTTTTTTGCTTTGGGGGCCACACCCAGCATTGCTCAAGGCTCTGCATTCAGGAATCAGTCCTGGCGGTGCATGTCAGGGATCAAACCCGGGTTGGCTGTGTGCAAGGCAAACACCCTATCCACTGTACTATCACTCTAGCCCCCACCCCAGCCTGTTTCCAAATAATTTTATTATTTAAAATTTTATTAATTATTGCTCCAGCCCATTTAAAATTTTATTATTTTAAAAAAATCAAGCTGATTAATTTTATAATTTTAAAATCTTAAAAAGAACGAAACGTAATTTGTCATATGGATAGAACTGGAGGATATCATACTGAGAAAACTCAGAAGTAACGAGATAGATACAGAATGATCTCTCACAGGTAAGGCTTGAGGGATACACAGCAAGGTAGCAACAAAGGGGCAAAGAAAACTTGAGAGAACTGAGACACATAAATGAGTTTGGGGGACAGCCAATGGGAAAATGGGAGAGGAACTGGGAATATTTGGGGAGGAAGATACGCACAATGGTGGTGTGACCTCGAAATTACATATACAGGGAAACCACCACTGATATTGCAAATCACAGTATATCAATAAAAATAAAGTCATGAAGTACAATAAAATTAACCAAAAACATTTTATCCTCTCCTAAACCTATTTGTCTCTTGATCAACAGATTCAAACTTAAGTATCTTAGGAGTACTACATTTAGAAATAAAAAACCTCAATTTTTTGCGGTATTTAACATACAGATAAACTGAATAGTTACTACTCATTAAGACAGATTCTACTCCCCCTAGTATCAGGAACTGAAGGGGAGGAGTAGCATATGCTAAAAGTGGGCCACCAAAGAATGACACTCCTAGTCCTTCATTAACAAGACTTTAAATACTCAGGGAGGAGGCTGGAGTGATAGCACAGCGGGTAGGGTGCTTGCCTTGCATGCAGCCAACCCGGGTTCCATTCCCAGCATCCCATATGGTCCCCTAAGCACTAGAGTCAGGAGTAACCCCTGAGCATCACTGGGTGTGACCCAAGAAGCAAAAAAAATAAGTAAAATGTAAAAATGAAAAACAAATACTCAGGGAGATAGTTCAATAGGCTATCCTTGTGAAAGGCTTCTAGTATTTGCTGAACTCCAAAATGGGCCAGAAAGATAGGTCAATGAGCAAATCACAAGCTTTGTACTCAGAAGGTCGAGGTTCAATACCCAGTACTGATGGTCCCCAAGCGTTGAGTGGTAGCAACTCCAGAGCTGGCTATAGGCCGTAAGCACATCAGATGTGGCTTTATTATGTATGTATTTAGACAACCATATTGATATAGCACTGTCCCCCCGTTATTCATCGATTTGCTCGAGCAGGCACCAGTAACGTCTCACAACAAATTGTGAGAGTTGTTGTTACTGTGTTTGATATAATGAATACGTCACGGGGAGCTTGCCAAGCTTTGCCGTGTGGACGAGATACTCTGGGTAGCTTGCCAAGCTCTCCGAGAGGGGTGGAGGAATCGAACCCGGGTTGACTGTGTCAGCTGCGTGCAAGGCAAACGCCCTACCCGCTGTGCTATCACTCCAGCCCATATTTATATAATGTAGAAAAATTTTAATGAAATGTCCTATCTATGTGTATGTATATATCCGTATATACATACAGACATATGTAAATATATACACATACACACATATATATAAAAGATAAAAATTTTATAAAACAAATATAAGCCAGAGAGATAGCAAAGCCAGTAAGCCATCTGCCTTGCAAATGACAGACCCAGGCTCATGGTGTGCTGGTCCCAAGAGTGATCCCTAAGCAAAGCCTGCTGTGGCCCAAAAAACAAAAAATAAAAATTATTTAGCAAAGATTACTAAGTGACAGAAAACATCATGAAAAATGACAAAAAGTATTGTTGATTCAATTAACCCAAAAAGAAATGGCATCATTCCTATCTCTAATGTGACCCAGAACACTCATGAACCAGCTATATGTGACTTCAAATGAGACTATGGAAGAGAACTCAAGCATATAAATCTCCAAGAGATACAAGGTAGAACTGAGAAAACTTAAATAACATAAGCAAGTAAGATCAAACCAAAAGAGAAAACATTCTACAGGAAAAACAGCCGCGTTTCTTCAATTGTTATTTCCTCCCCACATTTGCAATGTGATAAAACAAACTACACCTCTGGATAGTTATGAAGAAGAAAAATCAGTTAAATCCTGTTAAGTCTTTAAATATTTAACCAAAGGGCTAAAGCTCTAGCTAAAAGACATGATGAATACCCCTAAGAAACTTGAGAGAGTATTCAAGTCACCCTCAGAACTTGCAACCAAAAAATGCCTCAAGTAATAAAATCCAGTTTCTGATTAAGTCACCCACCTCAATTGCTCAGGAAATGTAGAAGGTACACTAAAGTTTATTAACATGATAAGTATGCTCAGCATGAAGCTGAGTATAGCCTTATACTTAAAAATTATTGGGTGGGAGCCATAGTCCAGCGGGTAGGGCCGTTTGCCTTGCATACAGCCGACCGCATTCCGTATGGTCCTCTAAGCACTACCAGGAGTAATTCCTGAGTGCAGAGCCAGGAGTAACTCCTAAGCACTGCTGGGTGTGACCCAAAAGAGAAAATATATATATATATATATATATATATATATATATATAAAAGTCAGAGACTCTTTAATAACTGCTAAAATCAGAAAATGTATCAAAATTCTTAACCAGGGCTACAGAGAGCACAAGAGTAAGGCAAGGTACTGCCTTGCAAGTGACTGACCAGAATTCAATCGCCTGCATCACATATAATTCTGAGTACTACCAAATATGAATCCAGAGCCCAGAGTCAGGGATAAGACCAACCACAGCTGGGAGTGGCACCAACCCCCGCCCCGCAAAAATTCTTAATCAAGGCCAGACAGTACAGTCGTTAAAGCACTTGCCTTTGCATGTGGCAAGACCTAATACAAATCCCCGGCACCAAACATGGGTCCCTGAGCACCACCGGACCATTCAAAGCACAGAGCCAAGTATGTCCCTGAGCACTTCTAGGTGTGGCCCCAAATTAAAAAACAAAATTTCCTTATCACTGACATTATATAACATTCAATATGAAATGCAAGCTAAGGGCTGAAGCGACAGCACAGCAGGTAGGGTGGTTGCCTTGCATACAGTTGACCCAGGTTCGATTCCCATCCCATATGGCCCCTCAAGCACTGCCAGGAGTAATTCCTGAGTCAGGAGCCAGGAGTAACCCCTGCGCATTGCCAGGTGTGACCCAAAAAGAAAAGTAAATAAATAAATTGAAGCCTGGGGGCCATTCCCAGTCACACTTTGCCCTCCTGTGGTGCCTTCCTTGAATGCAGTCGACCCCAGCTTGATCCCCGAGACCACAAGTGGTCCTCTGAGCACCAAATGGAGTGACCCCTGAGCACAGAACCAGGAGTAAACCAGATACAGTCCCTTGGTCACTCCAACCAAAGAACAGCTTTCTCCCTCCTAGAAGTACTGTGAATACAAACTTATATTCCATTCCAAAAGTTTCTCTAAAGGGCTGGAGAGTGAGTACAGCAAGCCTTGCACTCAGCCAACCCAGTGGTTCAATCTCTGGCATCCTATACACTCAATTAACGCCGGGAGTTAATTCCTGACAGTCAAGAGGAGTAACCCCCCTGAGCATCACCAGTAAGGCACAAAAAGAAAAAACAAACAAAAGTCCAATAACAGACTCATTAAGAATATCCATTCAGAGGGCCAGAGATACAACAGCAGGTAAGGCACTTGCCTTGTCTATACAGTTGACCTCTGGCTTTAGGGCACCCTATAACCTCTCACAAACCCCACCAAGAATGATTTAGCACAGAACCAAGAGAAAGCCCTAAGCACTGCCACTTATACCCGCCAAACCCCCCAAAAGGAGTCCACACTGTACAGAAGATAGGGCACCTGCATGCGGTCTGAGTTCGACCCCTAGCACCCCCACATGGTCCCCTGAGCCACCAGGAGTGGTCCCAGAGCACTGAGCCAGGAGTATTGCAGGTTGCAGTGCAAAAGCAAAAACAAAACAAAGAATTTTTATTTAGGAGCCTGAAATGTAACTCAATGCTACAGTGGTAGAATGTAACTCTCACATGCCTCAGGCCCTTGAGGTCCCGAGCTCTAACACATACACAAATGAAATTAAGTATGAAATAACACAATATAAAATGTCCATTAAGGGGCCGGAGAGGTAGTACGGCAGGTGGGACATTGCCTTGCATGCAGCCAACCCAGGTTTAATCCCCAACACACTGAGCACTGCCAGAAGTAATTCCTGAGTGTAGCCCCGGAGCACTGCCAGGTGTGACCAAAAAAGCCAAAAAAAAAAAAAAAAAAGATATTTATAAAAAATAAAATGTCCATTTAAATATAGCTCCTCAGTAACGGAGAATGCTGACTTTGGAGTGTAATTCCTAAATCATATTAAAGGTGTAATCATAATAATAACTGGTCTCAGGTCTAGAACTTCCGGTCTAGAACTTCCTTGTAGAGCAAAGTTCCCATTTTTTACTAACCTGAATGAGTACGCATATGTCTAGTTAGATGAGTCTTCTGAGAACTTGAATAATGACACAGTTCACATTTATATGGGCGTTCTCCTGTTTAAAAAAAAAAAGTTTTGTTTTTAAGTAACTTTAAAACGCCAGTACAACTGTCACTAACAATCAATCATTGAGAATATTTCACCAGAAATATTTTTCAACATTGAGCATTATTTCACCTGGAATTTTTTTCTCATACCTGATAAAACTGTCAATGTCTATTATAAATAATGTAAATGAACTAATTCAGATTTCACAAACTAAACTTTACTAACCAATCATTGGCTTTCTGAATTCTCAAAACACTTTCCATTTTCACAGTAGCGCTACATATTACACACTAAACATCGAGTCATTATCTTGACAAGGAATCAAGCAATCTTTAAGAATTATCTTTTTTAAAAGTACAGCAGGTAGAGCACTCGTCTTTCACATGGCTGACCCAGGTTCCATCCAGTGTAGAGTCCTAAGCACCCAGGTGAGGTCCAAAAACAAAACAAGCAAACAAGTATAAAATAAAGAATCTACCATGCGGGAGGAAATCTACTCAGGACCAGAGAGACAGTTCAGTGGGAGAAGTATATCTGCATGGAGGAGGCCTGGGTTCCTCTATACTGGAGCAACAAACCAAGCTGAGAGCAGCCTCTGAGCAAAACCAGGTGAGACACAAGTCAGGCGAGACAAAAGAAACACGGAACTTCACTTTGGTTTTCTATTTCTATGTTAATGTATAGCATAGATAATGTAAATGATTAAATTTAAAACTCACCTAACTATACTTTGTTAACAGAACAACAAAATATAAAAAGTTAAGAACTAGGGGCTGGAGCGATAGCACAGCAGATAGGGCTTTTGCCTTGGGATGATCTTGAAGAACTTTATAAAAATAAAATTTAGTATCAGGCTGGGGGGCCAGCCCATATATGGTCCCAAGCATCACCAGGAGCAATTCCTGAGTATGGAGCCAGGAGTAACCCCTCAACGTCACCAGGTATGACCCAAAAACCTAAAATAAATAAAACTGAACAATACAAATCTTAGGCTGGGGGCAGGAAGGGCGCTTGCCCTTGCACCAGGCTGAACCAGGTTCAATCCCCAGCATCCCATATGGTCCACTCGAAGTAATCCCTGAGTGCAGAGGCAGGAGTAAGCCCTGAGTATTGCTGGGTATGACCCAAAAAACAAAACTGCGCTTACTAACAACTGGTTCAAGGGTCACGCATGGCAGTGTTTGGGGGTGGGGGGAACTATATCTGGTCCCAGCATGTCACAGAAGCAGTCCCATGCAGGGAAAATGCCTCGACCTCTATACTATCTCTCCAGCTCCAGGAGCAAACACTTGGGTCAGCCTATGGTTCAAATAGTATAATGAAACAGTTTTATAAAAACAGGTGAGTGTTGGGGCAGGAGCAATAGCACAGCGGGTAGGGCGTTTGCCTTGCACGTGGCCAACCCAGGTTCAATTCCCAGCATCCCATATGGTTCCCTGAGCACTGCCAGGGGTGATTCCTGAGTGTAGAACCAGGAGTGACCCCTGTGCATCGCCAGGTGTGACCCAAAAAGCAAAAAAAAAAAAAAAAAAACCAGGTGAGTGTTAAAAACTAATTATACTCACAAAGCCATATGGACTTAAAGCATTGAAAAAAATTTTTGGCGTGGGGGGAGTGGGGCGGGCGATCACACCCGGAAATGCTCTTGCTCTGCAATCAGGAATTACTCCTAGCAGTGCTGGAGGACCGGGACCAGGGATCAAACTCAGGTCGGCTGCATACAAAGCAAAGCCCCATCCGCTGTACTACAGCTCGGTTCTGAGCATTGACAATTTAAATTTGTTATTATCTAATCGTAGCCATAGCATATGAATAACGACCATGGGCAAGTAATTTGGGAGATCAGTTTCCTCATCTATCAAAGTGACCTTTCTCTAGAATTTAGAGAACTTAAGATAATACTTGCAGCGAAGCATTTAAAACTGTGCTTGCAACAAAGCAAAGCCCTCAATAAATCTTTTTGGGGCCACACCCAGTGATGATCAGGGGTTACTCCTGAACTCAGGAATCACTCTAGGCCATGTTCGGGGGACAATACTGGATGCCAGGGATCAAACCCAGGTTGGCCCCATGCAAGGCAAGTGCCCTCCCCACTGTTTTGTTGCTCCAGCCCTAAATTAGTTATCTAGTTATACACGTATTACATGTATTTCTATCTCCTGTTACATGTATTTATATCTAACAGGAGATAGAAATACATGTATCTAACAAAGCAGGAAAAAAGAAATCCTGCGAAGGGAGGGGGCTCATGCTGAAGCTGTATGCCTTGCATGTGGAGGATGTGGGTCCCCCACAAAAAAAGTGATGAATGGGAAATACACTAATCTATAGTTGGTAGCTATTAGATTTTAGATCAGCTGTAAATAACTCATGGTAATACTTTGAATTTGGGGGAAATGGGGGTGTTGGACCACACCCAATGTTATTCAAATGTTACAGTGCAGTACAAGATCAACCCTGGGCCTCTACGTGCAAATTAAGACTACTACCCCATTAAACTAGCTCTCTGATCCCTAACCGGGGATACAGGTAAATACAATTAAATGTGTTCCATAAGGAAGATAACTTATTTTTAAAATTCTAAGACACATAAGTGGCCAACAGAAATGCAACCTATCAGAGGACCAGGGCGGGAGTATAGCAGGTAGGGTGCTTGTCTTACAGCTGCCCTGGGTTTGATCCCCAGTACCCCATTTAGTCCCCCAGAGCCCTCCAGGAATGACCTCTGGGCACAAAGCCAGGAATAAGCCCTAGCGCTACCAGTATGACCCAAAAAACAAACAGAAAAAAACAACCTATCATTAACAATAAGGATAATGTAAGTCAAACCCAGGATGAGATAAAGACTTGACACCCACTAAGATGGCTAAAATCAGAAACAACAAATGTTAGTTAACAAGCATTTGTTATGATGTGGAGAAACTGGAACTCTTCTATGCTGTTGCTGGACTTGTAAATAGTACAGGCACCTTGGGAAAAGAGTTGAGCATGTCTTATAATGGTTAAACATAGTTACCATTCAGTCTAACCATTCCACTCCAAGGAATATACCAGACAGAAAATAAAATTTAGTCTGCACAAAGAACTGCATTTAAGAAATTCATAGTATCTATTCATAATAGTCCTGAAGCGGATATTCCAAATGTCAGTTAAATGAAGAATGATAAATAAAAAGTCATATTTCCATACAAGAAGACTATTTTGGGGGAAAAAAAAAGAATACTATTTTGGGGGGCAGAGAGTTTTCCTTGCACATGACCATCCTGGATTCAATCCCAGACACCCCATATAGTCCCATCTTGCCCCCACGCCACCCAGCACCCCTGGGAATCACCAGGAGTTATCTCTGAGTTTAGAACCAGGAGTAAGCCCTGAGCACTGCCAAGTGCAGCTCAAAAAAGAGAAAGCAAAAAATTCTGAACCTCTAGTTTTATGTAACCTTTAACAGTAAAAATGGGTTACACTTACCATGTTTCCCTCAACGGATTGTTCTGAAGATTATCACAGAAGGAAAGGAAAAAAACACATAATACAAGGCACACAAAAAAGAAACCCACTAAGTATTTCGGTAAATTAGACTACACAAATAAAATAACTCTTGACTCTCCTTTATCATCTCTACGCTTCAGTTAACATATGTATTTTTCACACAACACGCGTATGCCTGGGATTGAACCTGAGCCTCCTGCAACCAAAGATTAGACTAGCTAGCCCACTGTGCTATAATCCCACATCTACAAAATCAATTTTAAACATTAAGCAAACGGGGCTGGAGCAATAGCACAGTGGGGTAGGGCGTTTGTTTGTCTTGCAGACGGCCAACCTGGATTTGATTCCCAGCATCCCATATGAATATGGTCCCCTGAGCACTACCAATAGTAATTCCTGAGTGCAGAGCCAGGAGTACCCCCTGTGTATCACCGGGTGTGACCCAAAAAGCAAAACAATAAATAAATGGACATTAAGCAAAATAAGTAGCACTCAAATGTAAAATGAGGTAAGTACACCCAATACAGCTATGTGAACCTTATTGTGGTCATATCAAAATTATTAAATTAGTGTAGGATGGGGGAGATAAAAGTATACAGGGGTAAGCTGCTTGCCTCGCTGGCAGGCCAACCAAGGTTCAATCCCTGGCACCTCATATGGTCCCCACAACATAGCAAAGGGTGACCTCTGAGTTCAGGACCAGCCTGATCATGCCATGACCTGAAATGCAAAAACAAGAACTTGACATGGAGAAAACGTTACTGCATGATGCTATAAATTAACGTCTCAAAGCAGCAGGCCCAAGCATGTGGCTGGGGACAGAGCAATGTCTTAGAAGAAGGCCCTATATGGCATGATCACTGAAAGTGAAGCACCCGAACCATCAGTCCCGACAGTGGGTCAATTATCACCAGGCATGTCCCCCATGGGGGAGCAAAAGAACACATGCCTTGATAAAAGGTACAATCCTGGGCATCTTCTGCTTCGTACCCCTGAACACCAAGTAGGGAGTGGCTAAAAAATCCAAAGTAATGCTATGAGGCCAAAGCACTAGTACAGTGGGTAGGGTCTTTGCTCTGCAACAGGCTGACCTGGATTCAAGTCCTCATGTCCCATAGGGTTCAATCTTTCATATCCTGTACGATCCCCCAAGCATCTCCAGGAGTAATTCCTGAGTGAAGAGACAGGAGTAATCCCAGAGCACTGCTGGGTGTGACCCAAAAAGCAGAAAGATAGTAATAATTAACAAGCCCAATTTGTTTTGGGGCCACACCCATAGGTGCTCAGGGATTACTCCTGGCAGTGTTCAAGAAACCATATGGGATGTCGAAGATCAAACCTGGGTCAGCCAGACACAAGGCAAGCGCTGGGGTCACACCTGGCGATGGTCGGGGGTTAATCCTAACTCTGGCTCAAGAAACCACTCCTGGTAGTGCTTGGGGGGCCATATGGGAACCCGGGGATCAAACCTGGGTTGGTGGGATGCAAGACAAAATGCCCTACCTGCTGTACTATGGCTTCAGCCCAATTTTTTAAGATAAAGGGATTAAACATCTAGTAGTAGTATGCTCAACTTGACTGGCAGTGACCAGTTATACAAATATTACACACACGTATGTAAGTGGGATGAAGCAATAGCACAGCGGTAGGGTGTTTGCCTTGCAAGCCGCAGGCCCGGCCGAGCCGGGTTGAATTCCTCAGCCCCTCTCGGAGAGCCCCACAAGCTACCAAGAGTATTTCGCCTGCATGGCAAAGCCTGGCAAGCTCCCCGTGGCGTACGACATGCCAAACACAGTAACAACAAATCTCACAATGGAGAGGTTACTGGGCCCGCTCGAGCAAATCAATGAACAATGGGATATATACAGTGCTACAGTATATAAGTAAAAAATTTCATCAAGGTAGATCAGCGATGACTAAATAGCAGACCGTCTGCCTTGCATGTGTGCAGCCAGGAGTTCAATCTGTGGCACCACATGGTCACCTACCTTGGCACCACTTATAGAGGCGTCAGCTGAGCAGCCCCACCCCCCTAACAAAAATCATGAAGATACACACATAAACATCATGTACTTTACTCTGACAGCAGCTACTACATGAACACTCCATATTACTACTACTATGTAAAGTCCCATCTTTAACATAAAAGAAATACTTAAATTAGGGGCCTGACATACCACAGCAGGAAGGGCACGTGTCTGGCACTCGGTAGACCCAGGTTCTATCCCTAGCTGGGCTTGACTGCCAACACCCCGTATGGTCCCTTATGCCCCAACCACCTGGCAGAATCCCTGAGTGCAGAACCAAAGTTAAGTCCTGAGCACTGCTGGGGGTGGGCCCAAAAATAAGCTTAAATGAATGCCAGAGAGGTAATTCAACTGGCTGAACCTATGCTTTATATGCTAGAGAGGCCTGAGTTCTATCCTCTGACATGATCCCCCCCAAAGCCAGGAACAAAAGTGATCCAAATTCAGAACACAAAAAAACACACACAACATGAACGTAAAGTACATATTGATGAAGTTACATACGCTATCTGGGGTTAGGATGCTTCAGTCCAATAGCGTCTCAACTACTTAGTGGTTAATGGGGTATGATTCCCAAATAACTTCATTCCCTAGGCTCTGTATTTCTGCAATGTTTAAACTTTATGTTCAAAATAAGATGGTTTCAAATCCAAACCATAAAGACAATCAACTACTAGTTATTATTAATTTCAAAAAAGTCTACAAAATCTCTTTTAAAAAAAATATTTCGTTCTATTTATGTTTTCATGCCTCCCAAGCAGTGCTGGAAAGGTCCAGCGGGTGCTCCTGGCTACTCTATGCCAAGCAGATGGCAGGGACGCCCCCCCCCCCCAACATGGCGCTGCGCAGGGCCTGCTGGGCAAGGGTATAACCAGTCCACCTGGAATCTCAGGGTTCTCCAGGGCTACACACAGAAATGGCTGGGGGACCATAAGATTCAATCAGCCTTGGCCACAAGCAAAGCAAGCACCTCAAACGCTGGAACTTCTCTGCAACCCCAACAAAATCTTTAGATTTCAAAGCTTTCAAATGCCATCTGCACGTCCGGAGCAGTGCGTTTGCCTTGCATGCGGCCAACCTGGGTTCGATTGCCGGCATCCCCTACAGTCTCCCAAGCACCGCCAGGAGTAATTCCTGAGTGCAGAGCCAGGAGTAAACCCCTGTGCATTGCTGGGTGTGACCCAAAAAGAAAAAAAAGCCATCTTCTAGGGAAGGCTTAGAAATCTTGCTATAGATGTCTTTCTTGAAGTCTGTATCGGAGCTAGAGCCATAGTATGGCGGGTTAAGGAGCCACCCTGCAAGTGGCAAACCCAGGCTCTCTCCAGCACCCCGTATGGTTCCTCCTCCACCAAACACCACCAGGAGTGATCCCTGAGCACTGAGGCTGAAGTTACTGCTGAGCACTGCCAGGTGTGGCCCAAAAACACACAGAAAGAGTCTACTGATTGTGTCCCACTTGTGGGGTTCAGTCCTGGGGTTCAAATTCCTGTAAAGTGACCCAATGCAAATAGCACCCAGTTTCTTTCATTAAGACTCAAAGAGTACACAGACCTAGTTTATCTTGGGGGGGGGGGGGGCGCTGAGGGCCTGGCAATGTGGAGGGGCTGTCCACACACCACAGTACTTAGGGATACTCCAAACGTACAGTACCAGAGGGATCCTGTGAGCTCTTTTTGGTCCCTTGATCATTTCACTTTTTGAGCCATCAAAGGTGCCAAATTTGGGGGGCAGGGGGACACCAGCGGGACTGCACAACACTGTGAACTGTGAACTGAACTCAGAGCCTCACACATACAAAGAAAGTGTCCAACCACTGAACCGACTTTCCAGTTTTTAAAGATCCCAATTCTTACCCCCCCCCAAAAAAGGGGGATTACCAAAAAAAAGCAAACTACCAATAGTTACAATGTTTTGACAAAATTGAACCCCCCCCTTTAAGATATTTAATAGAGAACTTCAAAGTGAATGATGGGAGAGGTATGAGAAGGAACCTTGGAATACTTGTGGAGGGAAGCTGACACCATTGTTGATGAAAAATTATGTTAAAAACCCAACTATGGGGGCTGGAGCAATGGCACAGCAGGTAGGGCATTTTCCTTGCACAAATCCAACCCAGGTTGATTCCCAGCATCCCATATGGTCCCCCAAGCACCGCCAGGAGTAATTCCTGAGTGCAGAGCCAGGAGTAACCCCTGAGCATTGCTGAGTGTGACCCTCGCCCCCCCAAAAAAACCCCAACTATGAGTAACTTTGGAACTCATGGTGCTATAATAAAATTGGAAAAAAATTAAAGTGAGTAATTAAGGCGTGTTGGGGGAGAAATGAGTGAAGGATTTCTCTGAGTCAGGGGCTGGAGAGAGTACACTTGCCTTGTACATGGCCAATGCAAATCTGACCTCCGAACCACATATTGAAGGTTTAAATTAAGCACCACCAGGAATGATCCCTGAGCATACGCAGGAGTAAGCACTGCGCACCACCAGATATGGCCCAAGAAACAAAACCAAGGAATTTTTTTTTAAATAAGGATTAATTCATTAAAATTGACTGTGATGACGCTCATTTAACTGAATATACTAAAAGCCCTGAATTGTGACTTTAAATGAATGAATTGTGTGGTAGAGGTGGCCAATTTCAATAAGGCTGTACTTTTTTAAAAAAAAAGAAAATGAATTGCTAAATGTGATAAAATATTGGTAATTCTGAGTATAAGGATTAAGTTCATGTGTACAGTGCAGGATTCTCCCATTCTGAAATGTTTAAATTTGTCACATTTTTAAACACTTTATTTGGGGGACTGGAGCGATAGCACAGCGGGTAGTGCATTTGCCTTGCACGCGGCCGACCAGGGTTCAATTCCCAGCATCCCATCTAGTCCCCTGAGCACTGTCAGTAGTAATTCCTGAGTGCAGAGCCAGGAGTAACCCCTGTGCATGGCTGGGTGTGACCCAAAAAGCTCTAAGTAAATAAATAAATGTAAAACTTTTTTTTGACAGTACATTAATGCTTTCTCTGGAAAATATTTCAAGTGTGGTAATCACACCAAACTTTAAATAATTAAATTCTCACATTCTTACTCTGGAGACTAATTGTTCCATTCAGGAACAATGACACACAAAAAAAGTAAAAGGAGCTTTAAGTAAACGTTAACATCCTACTAAATGAAATTCTGAAAGGGTTAATCATTGGGTTTTCCTTTTTGTCTAAGCTCTCAATTCCATTAGGAAACTATACAGATACTATCAACTAAATCTATAGCTTTTTTTTAAAAAAAAGTCTAGTTTAGCTACATGAACTACACAAGTTCTTAGGCTATTTTATTATGATCTGCCTTGGCTGCTCTTTCAAGTAAGTGTTACTTACAGACATGTTTCTTCACTTAATCCTCAAATCCTGTATATTAATACCCACCTACCCCCATAGAGAAATGAGGCCAAAAACAGACCTTCAATAATGTCTAAAGACAAGAATTATGTGGCTGGAGAGAGAGAGTACAGCAAGTAGGATGCTTGCCTTGAATGAGGCTGACCGTGGGTTCAATCCCCCACATCATCCCTTATGGTCCCCCAAGCATCAACAGGAGTATTTCTGAGTGCAGAGGCAGGAACAATGCCCAGGGTGGCCCAACCCTTCCCTTACCCCCCCCCAACCCCAAGAAAAAGAAAAAGAAAAAAAAAAGGTAGAACCAGGATTTGAACCCAGGGTCCCAGAAAACCCAGTTCTTGGAACTGGACTACCCACAGAACCATCTCAAGGACAGCACAGATGTACCCTCTTACCTGTGTGCGTTCGAACATGTTGAACATAATTGTTCTTTCTGTCTGAAAAGTAGTTGCATTTTCCACATGTGTACACTTTCCTTGGAAAATGGTTTCTCAAGTGCTTCCTCCAGTGATACTCGCTTACTGTGGTGTAGGTGCAGATGATGCACTTGTACACTCGCTCATTATCCCCGGCTCTCGTGTGGTGTTTTAAGTGAGCAGTGTAGTGATCGTATCGATTGGTATTGTAGCCACAGCGATCACAGCGAATGGGACCCTTGGAGAAATCCCCCTCTTCCCCTGTGGATGCGCCAGACTCCCTTGCTTTTGCCTGCTTCTCTGCGCTCTCCTCCACAAAAAACTTCTTGGCACTATGAACTCGGATGTGATGCACAAACTGCTCCTCGGATTCGGCTTCATACTGGCACGGCTTACATCGGAAGGGTTTGGTCTTCAGGTTCTTGCACTTGTCCTCTGCTCCAGGTGCTTCCGGGGGGACTTCTTTACTTGCGCTGTAAACTTCTGGGGCGGCGGACACCTCAAACACAGGCTGCGGTTCTACCACACTGAGTTCCAAACTTTGAAGCTCCACGTTGCCCAGTCCACTGGGCTCACCTTTTATTTCAGGAGACTCCTCCAGTCCCTCCCCATCACTGTCGGAGAAGTTGTTATCCCCGACAGGCATCAACTCGGCCATCTGCCTTTCTTCGCCAACCAGGTAATCACAGCAGCTGCCATTGACTTCCCCAGTGAGGGCCACGTTTGCCAGCATGATGAGCTGCGGGGCGGCTAGTTCCGCTTTAGAGAGGTCGTGCAAGTCATACATGTCGTTAGACAGGGCCATGCCGATGTTGCCGCTGCCAGGGAACAGCCCTCCTCCTCCAGACGCCTGCCCCATTACCTGGGTGGCCATAACTACTGTGTTCTGAATCAAAGACAAACAAGTTTAAACACATCTCTGGCCTAAAACCAAAGCAGCACCCACAACGTCTTGCAACTTAAAAAAGCAAAATAAATAAACCTTCTAGCATAAGCTTTACATTCAATAAGCTTCACTAATGACTAAAAAGAACCCTTCAGAAGAGTTCTGTAATTGTAATTTTCCTCTGCAGTACAGTCACAAAACGTCTCTCTTAGCCTTCCCCCAAATTCGGTCAGCTGTTTTGACAAAATTCCATCATCAACTCCGATCTACCACTGGCATGCCTTTCCTCAAGCACTTTTAATTGTTCTGGCCTTCTTCAAAACTACTCTGAAGGCCAATTAAAATGACTTTTTAAATTAAATATAGGAACAGAACACTCCTATCCCTTAAATCCACCTTTCAACAGTTTACTGGTCTGCACGAGAAAGGGGAGAAATCTAAAAGCCATAGCTGGCCTTTATTAATAGGCACAATCACGTCTGCAAAAGAGAATCCTGTAATAATTGGCCGAGCAAATTGAATTTCATATGAACTCAACCGACTCCGGATGAATAAGCTACTGTGGGGGAAAAAAAATGCTCCACTTTGTATCTACTTTTTTCAATGAAAAAAAAAAAGTTAAAAAAAAATAACTACACAACTCCCCTCCTCTTTTTTGTGCATGTGAATAATTTTGGTGCACTCCAAACTTGTCGCAAAAAAAAAAAAAAAAGACTGAGAAAGACTCTGAGCCCACCCACCCGCTGCAAACAATCGTTGCAACTCAACTTGTCCTCAGCAACTTTTCTGGCGTGGTGCTGGCGGCGGCCTGCCTGCCTGCCTGCCTAGTGGAAGCCATTACAAGATCACCTTCTTCTTGAAAACACGTTGGGCTTTTTGAAAGAAAAAAAAAAGTCGGCCCCACGTTACTCGCTTGCTGCTCTCAAACGAGGTGTTCTCCTCCTGCACATCAGGATTAGTCCCCCCCCCAAAAAAAGCAGCGGGCACTAAAACTTTCAAGAAACAAAAAAAAAAGCACAAAAAAAAAAAGAATCCGTTTCGCCCAGGTGCACAAGCAAACCGGGAGAGCAGCACGTAGCAGCAACGGCAGCAACAAGGAAAAAGGCGCTCGGATGCCATCACAGCGACCCAAACGGAGGGCAAGCAAAGCTGCACCAGGGCTCGGGTCCCGGGAGCCCCCGCCCTGGCCCCTACCTGCCGGCGGGCCCCGGAGGAAGGAAATTTGCGCGCGGGTCTCGCCGGAGCGTCGCGCACGGGCCCCGGGAGCCCAACGTGTTGCACGAATTCCTCCGTGCTGCTGCCACCCGCGCCGGGCCCGGCGGCGGCATTCCTGCCTGAAATAGGCATTCGGCCATTTTCTCCAAATACCCGACACAAAGCGGCTCTTTGCAAACTCGGGCGCTCTCGCTTCCTCTCGGCTCGGCCGGCTCGCGGCCCCCACGCTGCAAGCACCGACTCCGCTGGGGAGTCGTCGTCGGCCCCTGGCCCCGGGTCCCGGCCCCGCGAGCTTGTCCCCGGGCTTCCCAGCGCTTGAGAGAGGAGAGAGGATGATTTAAAAAAAAAAAAAAAAGAGGGAGGGGGAAAAAGAAAAAAAAGAGATGGACATATCTGGGGTGCCGTTGGGCCGAACCGAGTCTTCCCCAAGTCGCTAGGGCCGCCCCACCCCCACCCCGTGCCGGACACCAGCAGCGCCCCCCGCCCCCGCCCCCAGCCCCCGTGCGGGAAAGAAGGAATAAAAGTTACCGCGCGTCGTCGCCTGCCGGCCCGGCTTGTCCCGGCGGCCCCGGGCTCGCCCTCCGCGCACGGCCCGCCCGGGACGGGGCTCCTCGGGCGCCCTCCCGAGGCCTCGGGGGCCGGAGCGCCGGCCGGGGGGTCCCCCCGCTCGGCCCGCGCGCGCGCGCGCCCCGGAAGTTTGCGAGCTCACTCCCGACTCCGGGTGCGGGCGGCGGGGTGGCCGGGCGCCCAAGGCCGCGGCGGCGGCGAGGCGGCCCGAGCGCAGAAATCGCTGTCCAGCCCCATGGGCGGACCCGCCCGGGCCCCCGGGGCTGACTCAACCCGCCCGGGCGCAACTCTCCACGGCGCCTTCCGGCGACAGGGAGAGGCCCGGGAGGGCGGGGAAGGGGCGCCGCGAGGGCCGGACGGACGGACCGACGGGGGGCGGCGGGGGAGCCGCGGGCCGACCGCGAGCAAGTTTCAGGACCCGCGCCCCGAGCAGCGGCGGCCGCGCCGCCGCTTCCGCACCCCGATTCCCCTCCCGAGGCGCGGCCCCGCCGCCGCCAGCGCGGAGGCGGCGGCCCAGCCCGGGCAGCGGCGGCCCAGAGGGGGGTCCCGTGGCGCCGCACCGCTCCCCACCCGACGCCCCCGGCCCAGCCCCCGAGCCGCGGCGCTGTAACCCGATCCCGCCCGGCGCGGCCGCCGCAGCCTCGGTATCTGCAAATCAGCCCTGGACAGCGCCTCGCACCGCGTCCTTCCGCGCCCTCCCCCTCTTCCTCCTCCTCCTCCCCCCCCCCTCCTCCTCCTCCTCCCGTGGCCGCCGCCGCCGCCGCCCGGACGGCCCTCCCCCACCCCGATCGCACCCCCCGCACCCCCGCACCGCGCTTACCGGCCGGCCTCCGCGAGCACGCACGGACGGCCCCGAGGCGCCGCTCCTTCTCCGACTACTTTTCTTTGTTGCTGGAGTTTCGGGGGAGGGGAAGGGGGGAGGGGGGAAAAGTTAGGCGCAGGGGCCGGAGAGGCCCGGACAGGCCCAGGAGCGGTGCCGGGGAGAGGGCTCAGGCCGCCGGTCCTCGCGGGGCCGTCCCGGCCGCCGCCGACGCCGGGGTCTGGGTCCCGGGGCCTCGGCGGCGCTGGCTCTGCTGCTGGGCTGCGAGCTCACGGCAGCCACACATTCCAGCACAGGAGGTTGCGCCGCGCACCCGGCCCGGCCCGCGCCGCCGCCGCCGCGCCGCGCCGCGCCGCCGCCGCCGCCGCCGCCGCCGCCCGCCGGACACGCCCCCTCCGCCGCCCGCCCGCGCGCGCCCGCGGGACACGCCCACTGGGCCGCTAGCACCGCCTCCTGGCACGCCCCCTCCGCGGGCGCCCGCCCGCCGGACACGCCCACTCGGCCGTCGGCCCCGCCCAACCGGCCCGCCCCGTTGGCCGCCCGCGGGACACGCCCACTCGGCCGTCGGCGCGCGTGGCCGCCGGCGCCGCCCGCCCCTTGGCGTCGGGGGCTGTGCTGGGTCCTGACTCAGCTTCCCGGGCGCGCTGGGGGGAGCCGCGGGGAATCCGCCTGACCCCCTCGCTCTTGCCCCTCGGGTCAGGGGAGAGGCGAGACCCTCTGCCTGTCTTGATTTCTTTTACAAACAAACAACAGAAAAGTCCCCCCCCCCACCCAGCCCCGGCGTGCCTGCAAGAGAATAGAGCTGTTAAAAGAAACCTCCCGTGCTCTTTAGAAACTATTGTCACGCGCCTTTCAAGCCTAAAGCGCTCGAAAATACTCTTCAGAATCTCTTTAAGGCTCCACCCGGAGCCGCCCTTTACCAATTAAGCTCGCTTTTAAGCCTCCACGGTGAAGATACATTTCAAATTTTAAACAAATAAAAGGAGGAGAAAGCAAACAGTTGGTGAATTGCTGGAGAAAACGTTTTTTTTTTTCCAGGAGACCGTGAAGTCAAAACAATTAAAAGGAGAAGTGAGGGAGCCAGCCCTTCGACGTGGCGAGGTAGCCAGCCCTCGCTGCGCCTTCAAAGCACGGTTTCGGTGGAGCAATTACCCCCAAATTACCGAAGCGAAAGAGACGGAGGTGGGACCGGGAAGGCGCCTGGCGACCACGTGCGGGGGAGGTATCTGACTTCCGTTGGTAACTTGGAACGTTGCAATCAACTCCAAAGAGAGAAAAATTAATTTCACGACCCTGTTCTTCGCCAGACTTTGATACTTCACACCGGTCTTGTCCTCAGAACAATAAAAACTGACGCTGAATCCCTCGATTTCATTGAAACCTTCAAAGCCCTCTCTAACTGATCTTCCAAATAACAGTTCCTAGTGGGGGGTTTTCTTCAAATTTTTGTAATGCACATATGTATTTCTCTCTTCACTTTCTAGCTTACATGTTTTCAGTTCGGGAGCTATGGGCAACCAGAGTGGTAAAATGAACTAAGAATTAGGAGACTTTCAACAGAGAGAAAGCAGAGGGAGAGGCCGGAGCGAAAGTACAACGGGTAGGGCGACTGCCTCGCACGTGGTAGACCCGGTAGACCCGGGTTCCATCCCCAGCATGCCATATAGACCCTCCAGCACCGCCAGGAGTGCTGAGTGAGGAATAACCCCTGAGCATCGCTGGGTGTGGCCCAAAAACAAAACAGAAAGCAAAAGGAGGAAAGCAGTCCGTGGTGAAAACACAAGCTTAAAAACCATGTACTAGGCAGGAAAGATAACGGCTAGGGAGCAAGCAAGATTTGCATGCGAAAACCTGGCGTTCTGTCCCCCAGAAATGCCCTTTGTCAGCAATCACAGAACAAAGCAGAATCATCCCCAGCACCCTTGGGTGAGCCCCCCAAAACAAAAATATTTTGTGAAGGTTATGGCTCAGCCATAATACACAGCATCATATGTATGAGGACCTGGGTCGCTTCCCCAGTAACAAACAAAATCTATTGGGATTTTTTTTTAACTCCTCCACCTTTCCCAGTTGCCCCTCTTTCAAGTTCCTTTATTTATTTATCTTACGATAAGGCTTCCAGACTCCTCAGTTTCCTAGTCTACTCTTCAGGACTCTTCTCTGAGAACCAGGCAATCCATTAGTAATTAATGGAGTAGTAGATGCAAGCAAGCTAGTAACGACCCAAAGGTGCTTCACTACCAATGTTTTTGATGATAAGTGCAAGCTGCCCCCATAGTATCAAACTTGCAAAGTAATCATTTCATTAAACCAAAGAAAGGAAAATTCTTTTTGCCTTTTACAAATTATTCTACACTTATTCCTTTTACTTTTTTTTTTTCTTCTTTAAAATTAAACTCACTTAAACTTAGGGAGGGCTTTTGTCCTGCGCAGGACCAGCCTGGATTAGATCCCGAGTGTCCCATGTGGCCCCCTGACTACCACCAGAAGAAATTCCTGAATGCAGAGCCACAAGTAACCCCTGAGAATCTCAGGGTGTGGCCCCAAAGTAAACAAACAAACAAAAATACCCAAAAACTAAATATTTGAAGTTAAACGACTCTTTTAGATGCTCAGGGAACACAATTCTGGTAACATACACACACACACACACACACACACACAAATTAGAATAAACTCTTTCCTTTCTTTGTTTAATGTGCAAATTAGCAAAAACAAAACATGTCCTTTTAAGCTTACTAGCTGAGTGTCCTTCATTTCCTCAGTCTGACTGTTCACTGGAAATGTTTATTAATTGTGAATTTATTCCCACATATTGTGATGCAAATAGAAAGGCAAAGAGGCAGCTGCATTCACTTAAAATTAGCAGAGGCCCTTGTTCATGGGATGGCATATTCAGACTGACCCAAATTATCATGACGTGAAGGTCACAGGTCAAACTCAAGGCCAAGTTACAAATCAATAGAAAATTTCCTTGGGGGAAGCTGCTGCTATAGACTTGAATTCCTGATTGTTTTTCAAAAAAGGCCATATTTTACTTTGCTGCATCCAAAGATGCAGATCCTTCAAGATAAAGGCTTTGAGAAGTGCATCATGAGTTCTGCTTTTAGGAACATGGATATTTTTGCTACATATTTAATTCATAAGTATTTTACTTTAATTATAATACGTTCTTCATAAATATTTTTCTCTAGAGACTTAATTCAAAATTTTGGTAAAATATTATTTCTGAACATCCATGTGCATGTGATTTCTAACTGTATTTTATTTCTTTACACAACAGCTTGAATTTGACCAAACCTACATTAATGTTACACTGTACTGTATATTGAAGTTCAGTAATCTGCATTCAGTGTTGCATATATTGCATATTCAGTGTTGCATATGATTCAAGGTTTGTGTTGATTAAAAGTTGGACATAGGGCAGAGAGATAGTATAGAGGGTAGGGCACTTGCCTTGCATGCCATTGACCAGGGTGCGATCCCTGGTACCACACGGTTTCCCTGTACTTTGTCAGAATGGATCTCTGAGCACAGAGGCAGGAGTAAATCACAAGCTCCTTTGGGTGTATCCCCTCCCAATACACCCAAAGAGAGGGAGTTGGGGGATGTAGTTCATTAGTAAAACACTTGTCTTGCATAGAAGGTGCCCTGGGTTTGATCCCTGGAACTACAGGAAAATTAGAAATGGAAAAAACAGGCAGAAAATATCATCAGTATTCTGGAGTAGTTGCTGGATGTCTGTGTTCCATCTTAGGAACTGGAATTTTTTTTTTCCTTTCTTTTTGGGTTACACCCAGCGTTGCACAGGGGACAGGGGTTACTCCTGGCTCATGCACTCAGGAATTATCCCTGGCGGTGCTCAGGGAACTATATGGGATCCTGGAAATCGAACCCAGGTTGGCCATGTGCAAGGCAAATGCCCTACCCACTGTGCTATCACTCCAGTCCCAAGGAACTGGGATTTTTTTGGCAGGAAGTGGGCTAGGCCTGGCATTGCTCACTCTTACTCCTGCCTCTGTGTTCAGGAATAATTCCTGGCAGGGGACCCGACAAGGCTACACACAGTTCTGGTTATTGGCCCTGATTGGCCACTTGCAAAGCAAGCTGCCTACCCACTGTACTATCACTCTGGCCCCACACATTCCTATTTGAGGGGCAGGAGAGACAGTACATTGGGCAAGGCACTTGCCTTGCACATACCCAACCTGGATTCCATACCTGGCACCCAATACGCTTCCTTAAGCCCATCAGAAGTGATCCTTGAGCATAGCCAGGTGCAGCCAAAACACAATTTTTTTTTCCTATTTCATCAATGTTGTTCTAGAATGCTATTTTCCCCTGGAGGCTGCTATATAAGGAGCTAAGCAGCCTCCAATCCTGAAATTTTAGCCTCACCTTCTATAATTGCAATGCAAATAATATGACTCCACAAGTCAAGTCGTAGCAGAAAGGAAGTACAGGTTGACTCAGAAAGACCAGGGTGGAATCCTGGCTTTGCCATGTAGAGCTAGACCTTAAGCAAATCTTTTCCTCTCTCAACCTGGAGGTCTTAGTCTGGAGAGTCTTGAATAATAATATTTGTAGGGGTTGGGAAGGACAGGGAGGGGTGTTTGGGCCACACCAGGCAATGCTCAGGGCTTACTCCTGGCTCTGCACTCAGGAATTATCCTGGTAGTGCTTAGGGGACCATATGGGATGCCAGGAATTGAACCCAGGTCAGCCACATGTAAGTTAACGCTTAGTGAACCCCTGTACTCTCTCTCTCTCTGGACCCAATACCATTCTGATAAGGCTAAGGTAAAAACTACATAGGATTTTTTCCAGTAGCCTGGCAGTCACACCCACAAGCTGCCACTGGCGCCATATAATCTCATTAACGGCCATGATCCAGAGACTCAATATAAATCTCTCGAAAGAGAGCACAGAACAATACCACATCGCCATGCCACGGGACCCCCGCATCAGGCTGTCTCATTGGGGTTAACCCGGAGGGGGATGGGTGAGTTCCCCTCCCTGCTCCAGTAGAGCCAGCTTAGGTAGCTGAAAATCTCCAGAACTCAAATGTCTCCATGCTCATGGTCGCTCTCCACATGTTCAAGTCGAACCTCACCCAAGAGAGACTCTATTTCTGGAGTCCTGTGACATCTCATACTTTTCACCACTAATATTTCAAGAGCAGCACACCACATTTGATGGGGTTTAAAGTAGAAGGCATGGGGCCAGAGCAATAGCACAGCGGGTAGGGTGTTTGCCTTGCACGTGGCCAACCTGGGTTCGATCCCCGGCATCCAGTATGGTCCCCCAAGCACCGCCAGGAGTAATTCCTGAGTGCAGAGCAAGGAATAATCCCTGAGCATAGCTGGGTGTGACCCAAAAAGAAAAAAAATGAAATACAAAAAAAAAATAAAGTAGAAGGCAACCAACCTGAGGGGAAATATATTTTTACAGAGATATATGTATTTGTAAGCACACAAGGCTCAACCTTTAACATCACGTTAGTAATTTCTTATAGAAAGGCTTAATGGTTCATGGGTGAAATACAACAGTCTTCACACACTTTCCTCTTAAGGAAACTTTTTTGGATCATTTTTAGTGTATTACTCATAACAAACAATTTGAAATAAATTACTTTGGTTCTGCTTTGGAAGCAGGGGTTGGGATTCATGATAGAAACATCTGAAATTTAGTGGTGGGAAGGTGTAAAGGTGTAATGGTGGTGGGATTGGTGTTAGAAGATTAACTGTAATCAAATATTGTGAACTACTTTATAAAAATAAAAATTTTAAAAACAACTGCATAAGATTATAATAACTACAGAGAGAGCTCAATGGGTACAGTGCATCCTCTGTATGGAGGAATGCAAGAGGATCAGGTTTTCTCTCTATCATCACATGATCCCCCAGCACCACCAGAAGTGACTGCTGAGCACTGAGTCAGGAGTATTTCTGACCAACAGAGTGAAATTGTTCTATTTCATTTTAAACTATAATGTTTTAAATGTAATTCTTTATAATTAAAATTTTGTAATTAAGGCCGGAGGGATTGCACAGTCAGGAGGGTGTTTGTTTTGCATGTGGCCACTCTGGATTCAATTCCCAGCATCCCATATGGTCCCCTGAGCACTGCTAGGAGTGAACCCTGAGTTCAGAACCAGGAATAAGCCCTGAGTATTGTCAGGCATGGCTCAAAAATACTAAATAAATAATTTAATAATTAATGTAGAATCATAAAATTAAATTTTTTTCATTAAAATTTATAATTTGAGGGGGCTGGAGCGATAGCACAGCGGGTAGGGCGTTTGCCTTGCATGCAGCCGACCCGGGTTCGATTCCCAGCATCCCATATGGTCCCCTGAGCACCGCCAGGAGTAACTCCTGAGTGCAGAGCCAGGAGTAACCCCTGTGCATTGCCGGATGTGAGCCAAAAAGCAAAAATTACAATTTGACTTTTGGTTTAATGATTCTCTTACTAGGCCTAATTTATAACTTAAATTTTATCATAGACATGTAAGAATAGGAAAACAGTCTATATAGGAAGTGGTGGTATTTAATAATGATGGTTTCAGGTATTGATGTGGATCTCTTGGATAAGAAAGGGTTGCTTTTAATCCTTTAAACTATCTTTCTGGACCATTTCCATATTTTAAAAATTTCTTTTCTTTGGGTTGGAGATCAAACCTAGCATCTCACATACACTTTCTGATTTTCTGAAGAGCAATCTCTGCACAGAATCTCTATATAGAAGTTGTGGAGGTGACTCAGAGCTAGTATGTATGTTCTGAATGCCTGACAAAAGAAAAACAAGAATCTTGTATCAGAACTCCCTTCTTTGTCCCTCTCTTCATCTGAAAGAGACAGGTTGAGTAAGTAGGCTGACTGGAAGTCTGTGAGTAACTCTCACTGTCTTATTCCTTTCTCTTGCACTGTCTAACACCAATCTTCCAGAAGTTCCCTAACCCAGATTAATTTTTCTTTTGTTTGTTTTGGGCCACACCTGGCAATTTTCAGGGGTTACTCCTGGCTGTGCTCTCAGGAATTCCCCTAGAGGTACTCAGAGGACCATATAGGGTGTCAAGGAGCAAACCTAGGAGGCCATGTGGAAGACCAATGTCCTGCCCACTGTACTCTCTCCAGCACTGTTTTGTTTAGTTTAGCTCTTTTGAGTCACACTCAGTGGTGCAAAGGGTTTACTTCTGGCTCTGGGCTCAGGTATCACTCCTGGTGAAGCTCAGGGGGACTATATAAGGTGCAGAGGATTGAGCCCTGGTTGGCTGCATGCAAGGCAGCGCCCTATCCATTGTACTGTGGCTCTACAAAATCCCACAATCTTGTGCTGAAAGCATCTGCTGGTCCAGTTATTTTCATTAGACTCTGTGTGTGTGTGTGTGTGTGTGTGTGTGTGTAATATATATTATAATGTATATGTACATATGATAGCACAGCGGTAGGGCGTTTGCCTTGCACTCAGCCAACATGACCGACCTGAGTTCGATTCCTCTGCCCCTCTCGGAGAGCCCGGCAAGTTACCGAGTGTATCTCGCCCGCACGGCAGAGCCTGGCAAGCTCCCCGTGATATGTACATACATATGTATTGTTTTTGGAGGGGTGTTTGGCTTTGACGCCATACACAGGAGTGTTCAGAGTCTATTCCCTGTAAGGTACTCCTAGTTGTCTCCTTGTGGTCCTCAGGGGATTGAACAGGAGGCCTGGGTTCCACCCTCAGCACTACACAGTCCTTGAGCATCGCCAAGACTGATCACTGAACACAGAGCTGGGAGTAGCCAGCTGGTGTGGCCCCCCCAAAAAGAAACAAAAAGTCAGGAGTGAGATTGCTCACGTGCTGCAGCTCCCAGTTCTGTGCTCAGGAGGTCCTGCCTGCTGGTGTTCAGGAGACCAAGCATGGCCATCAAGGGATCAAACCCAGGCCTCCACAGATAACGCATGTGATCTGCCCATGGCATCATCTCTCTAACCTCTCAATTTTACTTATTTTTGTTTGTTCGTTTGTTTGGGGAGGTGTACCTGGCAGTACTTACGAACTTCTCTCAGCTCTTGAGGGACCTGTTTTGGTGTCAGTGATCAAACCAGGGTTGGTTATATGCAAGGCAAGCACCTTAACCCCTGGCAGTACCAGAAGTGACTTCCGGGCAGAGACTCAAGCTGCCACCCTGCCCCCGCCCCCCAAAAAAAGTTACTTATTATGAATGCAGGGAGACGACTCAAAGGGCTGGAGCACACATTTTGCGTGCAGGAAGCTTGGGTTCCATCCCCAGCATAGGACAGTCCCCTGAAACAACCTTCCGCGTCACCGCACCACCAACTATGGCCCCCAAATGCCAAAAAAATCTGTTCCTTATTTTCAAGCCCATTAGAGACACTAGTGAATTAAACTTTCCAACACTTCACCAAGAGCTACTTTTGGTATTTTTTGGGGGGAGGCCACACCCAGCAGTGCTGTGGATGGCTCCCAGGGCTCCTCCCTTTGAACCCTCTCCCCAGCTCCTGCTGCTTCTTTTTTTTTTTTTTTTAAGTTCAAAAATTTGCTGAGTCACATGAGGAGGTTCCTGGGGGAAAAAAAGGTCGAAAGAAACCAAATATACAACTGGTTTGCTGCCCTCCAGGTTTGATTCCTCCACCCTTCTCCGGGAGCCCAGCAAGCTACCGAGAGTATCTCACCCGCATGGCAAAGCCTGGCAAGCTACCTGTGACGTATTCGATATGCCAAGCACAGTAACAACTAAGTCTCACAATGGAGACGTTACTGGGCCCGCTCCAGCAACTCCACGAACAACAGGAGAACAGTGCTACAGTGCTACAGTGTTTTGCTGTCCTCCCTCAGTTAGGAATAAACTAGATAGCAGTGAATACTTCATGGTGCTGCTCTGGGACTTAGCTTCCTCCTTAACTGAGATGAAGAGCCTGGAGAGAGCTGGAGAGGCCCAGCACATGCTTCGCACACAGGAAACCCAGAGCCCTGACACCGCATGGTTCCTTGAACATGCAAGGAACAAAAGGAACGGGAGTTGGAGTAGCTTTCCCACCAAACAAAACAAACAAAAACCAGGAGTGGGGTTGCTGGGGACTTCTCAGCCCTCTACCTTATTTTTTTATTCTAAAGTTCAGTCAGCAGAGGGTAGGGCATTTGCCTTGCCTGCGGCTGATCTGGGTTTGATTCCCAGCATCCCATACCCCTGCGCACCGCCAGGGGTAATTCCTGAGTGCAGAGCCAGGAGTAACCCCTGTGCATAGCCAGGTGTGACCCCAAAAAAAGCAAAATAAATAAACAAACAAATAAATAAATAAAGTTCAGTCAGTCATTCAAGGAACACTCTTTAGGTCACCATTATCTCTTGCTTTAACTAATCAATCACCCTTCCTTTCATTCCTGCTTCTCAGCATTCCTTTATTCATCTAGTGACCTTTAAAAGTCAACTTTTAGGACTGAGGAGATAACTCTAAGGGGTGGAGTACATGCAAGGCCCCACATGCCCCACTCCACCCCATTATTGCAGGCCTGCAGGCCCTGAGCACTGCCGGCAGGCATATATATATGAAGGTCCCTGGTTTCCTTCACCCACAGCTCCTAGCATTGCCAGGAGTGACTCTCCAACACAGATGTGGGAGTAGCTCCTGAGTGCTGCCTGGTATTGCCCAAAGCCCTGCCGACCACACACCACACACCACACACACACACACACACACACACAGTTAAAAAGCCAACTCTGGAAAAAAAAAAAAAACTATAGGGGGATGGCTCAAAGGACCAGAGAGCATGTTTCTGTGTTTGGGAAACCATCGCATGGTTCCCCCAAGCACCTCCCTAGCTCCCCAGGGTATGGTCCCATAAGAAGACTAGACCCAAAAAATCATCCACTCACATCACTCCTCTGCTAAGATCCGTTCATGGGTGTCAGCACGACCAATGAGGCTTGTTGGCCCTGGCCTGGCCCTGGCTGCCCTGGCGGCCCGTACTGGCCATTCCCAGGCTCATCTTCCTTTAGCGTGCGCTGTTCTGACTATAAGGTTCTTCAGAACCCAGCACCTACCTATCCTCCAGAAACTTTTTTTTTTTTTTGCTTTGCTTTTGTGGTCACACACAGTGATGCACAGGGGTTACTCCTGGCTCTGCATTCAGGAGTTACTCCTGGCAGGGCTCAGTGGACCATATGGGATGCTGGGAATTGAATCCGGGTCGGACGCGTGCAAGGCAAACGCCCTACCCACTGTGCTATTGCTCCAGCCCCCCTGCCTCCCCCCCCACCAGAGACATTTAGCTGGGGAATTTTTTTTTTTAGTGGAGAGTGGGTGAGGAGGAAGTGGAGGAAAGTCCATGCTTTTCTAGAAATGGGCTTAGAACTGGGCACTGATATAATTGATGCGGTCCATTAAGAGCTGACCTGGGTTTGATCCCAACAGCACATATGATCCCTTGAACACAGAGCCAGGACTGATTCCTGATTCCAAACAGCTAGGCCTGTTTACTGGAAGCCAGTGACTTGCTAGAAAAAATCCCTTCCAAAGCTACTGTCCTGTAAGTGGCAAGTGGGCATTGAGGGGAGCTGTTAGGAATGGGCAGCATTTGCATGGGTTGTTCCTCTAGATAAATAGCCTGTGGCCGGTCTATGCAGTCTTTCCTACTTGTGGAATGGGGCTATGAGTAGAGGAACTATTACTGCCCACCCTGAATAAATGGGTAGGCGTGGTAGGCCTTTTGATTACTTTGTTTTGGGGGCCACTCTCAAAGATGCTTTGAGGTTATTCCCAGCTCACAGCTCAGGGGTCACTTCCTCTGGTGCTACGGGACCATGTGGTGTCAGGGACAAACCTGGACCTCATTGTCACAAAGCATAAGTTCTAGCCCTTTGGGCTGTCCTGCTGCTTTCTGTCTCTGTCTCTGTCACTGTCACTGTCATCCCATTGTTCATCAATTTGCTCGAGCGGCCATCAGTAACATTTCCATTGTGAGACTTGTTACTGTTTTTGGCATACCGAATACGTCACAGGGAGCTTGCCAGGCTCTGCCGTGTGGGCGCAGTGCTCTGAGTAACTTGCCGGGCTCTCTGAGAGGGATGGAGGAAGCGAACTCGAGTCGGTTGTGTGCAAGGAAAGCACTCTACCCGCTGTGCTATTGCTCCAGCCCCCTCCTGCCCTCTACCTTTTAAATTTTTATTTACTATTGGTGGTGTTGAGGGACCATATAGGATGCTTAGAGATCAAACCTGGACCAAGCACTTTCAAGGCAAGCGTCTTACCTGCTGTACCGTTCCAGCCCTCACAGCTTTCTAAGTAAATTTCTTTCCATAAAAACTCTTTTGTGGGGCTGGAGCAATATAGCACAGCGGGTAGGGCATTTGCCTTGCACGCAGCAGACCCAGGTTTGATTCCCAGCATCCCATATGGTCCCCCGAGCACCGCCAGGAGAGATTCCTGAGTGCATGAACCAGGAGTAACTCCTGTGCATCGCTGGGTGTGACCCAAAAAAGCAAAAAAAAAAAAAAAAAAAAACAAAAAAAACCACCTCTTTTGTAAAACAAAACAAAAAAACTCTTTTGCTTCATTTAAAAAGAGAGAGTTGTTGGGTACCAGAGATACACTAACAGACATTAGCTTGCTCATGTAGATCAGTTCTTACGTAGATCAGTGATACCTGCAAGACACCACTGAAGTCACCGGGTGTCACCGCAAAAGCAAAGCAAAGCACCACTTATTAATCTGGAGAAGGAAGCTCTGTTTTTCTTGAATCACCGTTGGTAAAACCCAGTTTGAGGCGACTCACCCAGCACGACATAAGGTCCCCAAGGACCATAAGGAATTAATAATGCCTGCACGCCTCTGATTATGTCCCCAGACTCCACCCCTCAAAAATAAAACCATTTCTCAAAAAAAAAAAGGACACATTTTTCTCTTCAGGTTGGTATCTTGTGCTATATGTTTTTCCTTTTTCATTTGCGCAGATATCTAGCTGTTTCGTTCCATTAACCATGTGAGAGAAGTTGGCATTTTTGTGCTGTGCAGAGAGAAATAATAGGGGGTTTAACACAGGAAACAGACCTGGCCTGTGTCCAGTCACAGTTTCTGAAAGGGAGGACAAGGTGAGAGGAAGAGTTTTGTAAAACCGTGGAAGGTTTTGTAAACAGTGTACAAAGGTCCAGGCTTTCCTGGCCTCAAAATCCTTCACCAAAGGGCAGGAGTGCTTTGTGTGTAGGAGAGCGTGTTTGACTGTCCCCCCCACCCCCCCACGCTGCAGGAACTGACCCTTTCAGCACCAACTGGGAACCGCCCCAGAACAACAAGCAAATCTTCCAGCTCAGAGGAAACCCCAAGACACCCCCCCCCCATGCTCTTGTGTCCTTCCCTACTTTCTACTCTTTGGATCCCCCATCCCATCAAAAGCATAAGGATCCGTTGTTCTGTTCTGTGCTCTCCAGTCAAGGGTCAGCAGAGCGTCACGGAGTGCTGGTTACTGAGTGACCCGCTCTCCCTTGGCTTTAGGGTATGTTTAAACGTCCCCTCCAACCGCCCCGGCTTATCATTCTGGCCTAGGGCTTTGATTGCAGACCTTGACCTTGCTTTTTCCTTTCTCACAACCTTAGAATTACCTGTGACCTCTGCCTAGAGTGGTCTTTGTCCTTCCCCTCTCCCTTTTCTCCCTCCCTCTTCCTCCCTCTTTTTCTCCCTCCCTTCCATCCTCTGCTAGTCCCAGCCCAGGGGAAGGAGTGGGGAAGGAGTGGGGTCCTCAGGGTTCAGGGGTTTATCTGTTTGCCTTCTTTTCTTTTCAAACCTCCAAGTCTCAGCGCTGGGGCTGGAGCGATAGCACAGTGGGTAGGGTGTTTGCCTTACACAGGGCCGACTCGGATTCTATTCCCAGCATCCCATATGGTCCCCTGAGCATCGCCAGGGGTGACTCCTGAGTGTGGAGCCAGGAGTAACCCCTGAGCATCTCCGAGTGTGACCCAAAAAGCAAAAAACAAACAAACAAACAAAAAATACCCCAAATCTCAACATTGGCAGGATTTCTTCAGGAACGCCCTTGGCCCCCCCCTCTGATTTTGTTCTTTTGGACACAGCCTGCAATGCTTACGAGTTACTCCTGGCTCTGCACTCAAGAATTACTGCTGGTGGTGCTCTGGGGAACATACAGGATGCCTGGGATTGAAAACCCCTTTCTTACAGCCGTTATAAATGCTAATAGCAAACACCCAATCTTCATCTGAGTGTCTGTCACAAGTAATGTTTATCCTTTACTGTAAAAGCATTTGTGTTTTCCTAGACTACCAGGTTTTAGAACAACTTTTTGTTTGTTTGTTTTGGGAGGATCACACCCAGTGGTGCTTAGGGCTTACTCTTAGCTCTGCACTCAGAAATCACTCCTGGCAGTGCTCAGGGAACCATAGGTGATGCAGGGGATCAAACTGTGTCAGTCTTGTGCAAGGCTCAACCTGCTGATTGTGGCTCTGGACCCAAAATTTTTTTTTTAGCTTATATCTAAGTTTTCAAAGTTTTTTTCCAGGATCATCTTGTTGTAGGCATATAAGAGTGGGACCCTTCTTAACGCACTACTGGGGAATAATTAAATTTAGGAAGAGATTACCCTGGAGTAGCCCAAAGCCATAAAGACTACAATCTTTGGAGATACAAATCCTGAGCTCTTTGGAGAGGTGAAACTGGGGCAACACCCAGATGCAGAAACCAAGGTCCCGAGTTCCCCCTCTCCCACCCTCAGCTCTGCCAGGAGTGATCCCTGAGTGCAGAGCCAGGAGGAAGCCCTGAGCACAGCCTAGTGTGGACCAGAAGTCAAAATAACAACAACAACAACAAATAATGTACTTTTTATTTTATTTTATTTATTTTTAATTTATTATTTTTTGGTATAGCCGTACCGGCTATACTATCTCTCCAGCCTGTTTGTTTTTATTTTCTACTTCCCTTTACCGTTGTTGTAGGGATGAGGGTCGGCGTGTGTCTGTCTGTGGTGCTCTCTCTGGGCACCACATCTGTCTTGTGGCACCATGAATCCTAAATGGCAGACAAGCTGGGTTATATGTTAATGTGTAGATTTTTGCCTGGTAATAAATGAAGGAAATGTTTTCTCACCAGCAGAAAAATACAAGTGGATAAAGTCTCATTAACCTGTAGGATGCTAATTAGTTTTGTCCTCTCTCTCTCTCTCTCTTTCTCTTCTCTCTGTATATTTATATAGCTTTAATTATATATTGTAATTAAAATATTTTAGTTTAGCTTATCAGGTAGCAAATTAATAAAAAGCACATATATTTCTATTTTTGGGGAGACTGAATTTGGGGTCATATCTGGCTGTGCTCAAGGTTTATGCCGGGAATTGAACCAGGGTCCAGCAGCAAGGTGTCCCTGCACTCTCAAAGCATGTGTCATTCATGGCAAAATCTTTGTTTCCCAAATAGTCTTTAAAACCATTTGGGAGCTTCAAGGGATGGTACAGGGATTAAGGCATTTGTTTGTTTGTTTATTCATTTTTGGCTTTTTGGATCATACCTGGCTATGCTCAGGGGTTACTCCTGGCTCTGCACTCAGGAATTACTCCTGGCTGTATACTGGGGATCAAACCCAAGTTGACTGCGTACAAGGCAAACACCCTCCCCACTGTACAAATGCTCTGGCGTAGAGGCGTTTGCCTTCCATGCAGCTGACCTGAGTCACATCCCTGCCACCACAAATGGCTCCTCAGAACACTGCCAGGAGTGACTCCAAGTACAGGAGCCAGGAGTAAGCCCTGAGCATCTCAGGGCATGGCCAGAAAACAAGCCAAAAAGACATCTAAGTACAAAGTTAGCGGCATGATGAGGGCATACAATGGGGTTATGGAGCCCAGAGCTGCTTCATGAAAGCTCAGGAAAGATCCTCACTGAAGTGGCTCTTTTTTTGGGGAGGGGTAAGAGGGGTCCAGGGATTGTTCCCAACTCCCCACGAATCCATGCAAAGGTTTCATGTGTGGTGCTGCTCGCGGATTAACTGGGCCACATCATGTGGTACTCAGGGGTGTCAGGACTGTACCCGGATTCTTCGGGGTCCGTGTAGTGTTGGGAATTGAAGTGGAGTTAGAGCTTGTAAAAGCATCTTAGCACCCTTGCAATCTACCCAGTATTGACAGTGACATACAACTGTTGTGGGTCACCTGTTGTAGGACTCCTGATTGTGTCCCCAAGAGGTATAGGTGACAGTGGGAAGCCTGGGGGGGGGCAGCTTAGACAAACAGTGCTTCAACCTGCCCCACCCTGAAGGTCTAGCAGCGACCAGGACTTGTAACATCAGCCTCCGGCACCTATGGCCCAGGTGCTTACATTCCCACAGGCTCCCCAGGCAGCAGCCAAGCCGTGCCCAACGCCCCCTCTTTCTGCATGGGCAGGAATGCCCCCCCCCCCCCCCTCCAGTCTCAGGGAGTCTTTGACTCAGGCTAGAATGAGGAATTGCTCTTTGCAGGAAAGGAAGAGCAGACCTAATTTTAGCACCGTCGTTCCAGGAGCGGCACCTTCTCTAGCAGAAAAGAACTTGGTGGGGGGAGGGGGGCATTTAGTGGGGGAGAGGGAGGAGAGAGATACAGATATTTAATCCAGAGAGAACACAGATTTCTCCAGAGCGCACAAAGGAGAGAGAGGGAAAGAGAGAGAGAATGGGAAGGGGGGGGTTGGGAGGGTGAGAGAGAGAGAGAGAGAGAGAGAATTAGTCTTGGTGTTGTCACTGGCATAGATTCTTGGTCCTTTCATATTCTTATCAAGACCTTTGGATTCTCCATAGCTTCTCCTTTTCTGGGCGGTGCCTCAGTTTCTGCATATGGGCCATGGCTTGTTTTCTTCGAAGAGCTTAGGATTTGCATCTCAAAGGGAGGTGCTCTTCCTGCTTTGGGGCTACTTAAGATTTAAGCAATTTCTTTAGTTTTTCTCTTCCCAGGGAGCTCCTTACCGGCCCCCACTCCTCTCGGAGTTCCTACCCCACACCCTCCCCCTGCTTTTAGCGTTTCTCCACCACTGCCTCCCTTGACTCTTGACCTAAATCTGAGCTTGATTGTCTTCACCTCCTTGTGATCCTAATAGAATCTCACCCATCCTATTTCGTTTTAGTGATGTAGAGGATCAAACTCAGACACTGAGGCCATCACCCTCCAGTAATGCATTTTATTATTTTAAAATTTGGGGTCACACCAGGCAGCGCTCAGGGGCTACTTCCAACTGAATACTTGGGTGTCCCTTCTTGTCATACTCAGGTGACCACATGGTCTTGGGAATCAAATCCAGGGCCTGACACATGCTAGGCAAATGCTCTGGCGTAGAGCCATGTCCCTGGCCTATAATTCATTTGAAAAAAAAAAAAATCGGAACGGAGAAAGAACCAGTTTATTATGGAATCCAGGTAAGTTCCTTTGGGAAATTTTGGGGTGGGGGGAGGGGGAAAGAGGGGAGGCACACCCAGCAGAGCTCAAGGGCTTACTCCTGGCAGTGCTCAGGGGCACAGATGAGGTGCTGGGGAACCAAGTTTGCAAGGCAAGTGCCCTGCCCACTCTAGTATCTCTTGGATCCCTAGAAAATTCTCTTTTTCTTTTGTTTCTTTCCCTCTCTTTGTATACTTTTTAAAAAAAATTTTTATTAGTGAAACACCACGAGGTACAGTTGTAGACTTACAAATTTTTGTGCTTGGGTTTCAGTTATACAATGATCGAGTACCCATCCCTCCACCACTGCCCATTCTCCACCACCACTGATCCCAGTATCCCTCCCACCCCCCCCTAGAAAATTCTTTAGATTCCGTTTCGTCTTCTTCCAAACTGAAATTCTGGGGGGTTGTATCTTTGCGTATCTTCCATACGTAGAGCAGAGTCTGCATCTGTGGGCTAGGCTTGAAGGAATTCCTGAAATTGCCTTTAACAGCCAGAAGGGTGCGGCTGGAGGAAGACCTCAGGGAGATAAAAGACAGGTGAGGGCTTTGTTGTAGTTATCTGGCCGTGCCCCAAGTGGCGGCTTGTGGGTTGATAATGACTCCGGGCTAAAACTTCCTTCCTCGGAGAAAGGCAGAGCCGACCAACTGTCCTTGTGTCTTTGGTTAAAACGCATCCGTGTCTCTGCATTTACTGAAGCTCTTCATTTTGGGGGGGAACTGGGGGTGGTGGGAGGAGGGAAGACTTCGGGGCCACACCCGGAATGTTGCTTCCAGCTGTGCTCAACCCATTTAATTCTTTTTCCTGGCCTCATGTAACATTCTTTTTTATTTTTATTTTTATTTATTTATTTATTTATTTGCTTTTTGGGTCACACCCAGCGATGCTCAGGGGTTACTCCTGGCTTTGCACTCAGGAATCACTCCTGGCGGTGCTCGGGGGACCATATGGGATGCTGGGAATCTAACCTGGGTTGGTCATGTTGGCTGCGTGCAAGGCAAACGCCCTACCCGCTGTGCTATTGCTCCAGCCCCCTTTTTAAATTTTTTTTTAAATTGAGAGCAGTGGTTTTGGCGCGTAGGAGTGAGGGTGACCATCTGGAGTACAGGGGATATGGCCACATGCAAATCAAGCATCTAGAGCTGTACAATCTCCCGCCCCCAACTTATCCACTTACCATAAGGTCAGGACTGGGCCCAGAAGGCCCTTGAGAATTGCGAGACAATGCATTGGGGGCTGGAGCGATAGCACAGTGGATAGGGCGTTGGCCTTGCATGCGGCTTAACCGGGTTCGAGTCCCAGCATCCCATATGGTTCCCTCCACACCCCCCTCCCGAGCACCGACAGGAGTAATTCCTGAGTGCAGGAGCCAGGAGTAACCCTATGCAACGTTGGGTGTGACGACCAAAAGAAAGTGCGTTGGATGACTTGGATGACTTGCAGTGGGATTAGTCACACGAGTCCAAGAGAGCCCAAAGCACGCCCCTGTCTTCCTCGTTTCAGTGGGCCTTGCAGGAAACGGAGGAGAGCTGGCACCTGCAAAGGTCCCTTGGCTCCTGGCTCCTGGTAGGAGAGTCGCAGGCCGGGAGCCCGACCCGGTGGGGGAGCTGTCCCAGCTCCGCACGCGGTCCTGAGGAAGCGGAACCGGGAGGACCTGCAGAGGGCGCCCCGGCCCGGCCCCCGTTTTTCGCCCTCGCCGCCTGCAGCCCGGGAAGGGGCCGACCTGGTCCCGCACACAGGAAGCCGGCAACGCCTGCCCCGGGCGAGATGCGACCTGCCCGCCAGCTCCCAGCAAGCAGCGCCTGCACCGCCGCGGTCCCTCTCAGCTGCCTCTTTCCACACACACAACCTTTGCTCCTGTGTTTCTCGGAATTCCAGGGTGCTGGAAGAGCCTGTGCCTGGAATTGTAATTCCCTTGCCTATTCCAAGTAAATGTGCTTTGAGGGTAAGGCAACCACCGGTTGATTTTTTTTTTTTTATTGACAGACCCTTTTTTTTTGTTTTTTGGGGTCACACGTGCACAGGGGTTATTTCTGACCCTGCACTCAGGAATTACTCCTGGCGGGGCTCGGGGACCGTATGTGATGCTGGGACTCGAACCCCGGTCGCCGTGTGCAAGGCAAACACTCTACCTGCCATACTATCGCTCCAGCCCCTTGACAGACCTTTTAAGAAAGAAGTATCAGGAGTTCAGTCTTCTAACTGGATGTTTGTTTTTTGAGATGAACATTACTTTCCATCATCTTAAAATTTCCTTTTTTCACGAGATCAGGATACATCAAAGATGAACATTTTACTCCAAATGAAAATGTTCCATTATCTTATTTTCTGTGGCTTGACAGTAGAGCACTTGGTCTTATACGTGTGTGAGGCCCTAGGTTGAATTCCCAGCACCAGCGTTACCAGCCACCACCTAAAGATGATTTTATGCTTGTCCTTATGAAGTTTTGCGCTGTTGACTGAGCAGACTCCCCCCAAGGAGCCAGTAATCTCTGGGTCAGGCGTGGGGGTGGGGGGGAGTGGCTGTCTCCAGTGGCTCCCGGGCACCATCAGTGATTGTCTGGCTGTGCTCATGTCTGCGCATTGCTAGAGGTCCCTTGGGCAGCTCCTTTGAGCCATCACCAGCCGTCTTGAATTATGCTTCCTTAGTCTTCTTTCTTTTTGGTTGGGGGCGGGGGGGAGGTTCCCGGAATTGATTTCAGGTTGACTGTGTGCAAGGCAAGCACTATCTCTAGCCCCTTCTTTTACTCCTTCAAGTTCCATTTGAGAACATGGTAAAAGGTAAAGGTAAAGGCCCTCCCGTTGATCGTCGATTTGCTCGAGCGGGCCCAGTAACGTTTCCATTGGAGACTTTGTTGTTACTGTGTCTGGCATATCGAATTGAGAACATGATTTTTTTTTAATTTTAATTTTTTAATTTTTATTAGTGAAACACCATAAGGTACAGTTGTAGACTTACAGATTTTTGTGCTTGGGTTTCAGTTATACAATGATCAAGTACCCATCCCTTCACCAGTGCCCATTTTCTACCAACACGAATCCCAGTATCCCTCCCACCCCATTCCCCCCCCATCCCACCCCGCCTCTGTGGCGGGGCATTCCCTTTTGTTCTCTCTCTCCTTTTGGGTGCTGTGGTTTGCAAAAGAGGCATTGAGTGGCAATCATATTTGGTCTATAGTCTACTTTCAGCATGCTTCTCCTATCCTGGGAGGATCCTCCCAATACCCTTTATTTGGTGCTCCCTTCTCTATCTGAGCTCCCTTTTCCCCTAGCATGTGTGGCTGGCCTCCAAGCCATGGAGTAAACCTCCTGGTACTTATCTCAGCTATTCTTGGGTGTTAGTCTCCTATTTTGTTACTTTTTGTTCCCCGGATGAATGCAATCTGTCTATGTAGTGCCACTCGTATGTAAATTTCATGACTTCATCTTTTCTAACAGCTACATCGTACTCCACTGTGTAGACGTACCAAAGTTTCTTTAACCAGTAATCTGTTCTCTGGCACTCAGGTTTTTTCCAGATTCTGGCTATTGTAAACAGTGCTGCAATGAACAAACAAGTGCAAATGCCACTTTGACTATACTTTTTTTGCCTCTCTGTGATATATTTCCAAGAGTGGTATTGCTGGGTCAAATGGGACATGATTTTATTTATTTATTTATTTATTTAATGAATAAACGTGAGGTACAGTTACAGACCTACAAACTTTTGCGCTTATGTTTCAGTCATACAATGATCGAGTACCCATCCCTCCACCAGTGCCCATTCTCCACTACCAATGTTCCCAGTATCCCTCCCACCCCACCCTCCACCCCCTCTCTGTGGCAGGTGCATTTCCTTTTGCGCTCTCTCTCCTTTAGGGTGTTGGGGTTTGCAATGCAGGTATTAAGTGGCCATCATGTTGAGAACATGATTTTAGAGTCCAAAGAGCTGAATTTAGAACTCAGCGGAGGATGCTAGAGAGATAGCACAACAGGTAGGGTGTTTGCCTTGCACATGGCTGACCTGGGTTTGAGCCCTGGCACCCCATATGGTCCCCTGAATACAGAGCCAGGAATAACCCCTGGCTGGGTGTAAAAAAAAAAAAAAAAGAACCCTGGGGAGACTTTTTTTTCTCATATTTAGTGTGAGACTGATAAAGCTTTCTTAAAGTGGTAAGAAGAGGAGCTGAGAGAGTACAGGAAGTAAGACCACTTGCCTTGTGGGTGGTCGATCCTGAAAATCCTGATTCCAATCCTGGCACCACATGTGGTTCCCTGAGCCAAATGTGATTCCCCCCCCCCCCCCCCCCCCCCCCCGCCCCACCAACAGGTGTGGTCACAAAATAAAAACAAACAAACAATAGAAAGGTAGTAACAAGAGGATTAAAACTTTAGGTCATGATCATTACTCAATAAAGTTTAATCCCCTTCTCTGGCACTGCCTAAAATATATATATATATATATATATATATTTTTAATTTATTTATTGAATCACTGTGGGAAAGGTTACAAAGCTTTCAGGTTTATGTCTCAGTCATGCAAATATCAAACACATTTCCCTTTACCAATACTTATTTTTTATCCTGAAGAACCCCAATAAAACCCCACCCCCCACCCCTCTCCGTCCCTGTGAGGCAGATGAATTCTAGTTAACACTCTATCTGCTTTGATTAGATTCATTGTTTCAATAAGATTCACCACTATTATTTAGAGTTTACCCCCCCCCCCCAATCAGACATGCTGAAAAAGCATTGTGAAGTGATTTGCTTTCTACAGCTGGGTTCAAGAATTAAATGTTGGTTTTGGATTTCTGCTATTTTACCTATTGACCCTGGAAGTATTTCTACTGAAAGTCAGATAGTTAAGAAATTGGTTTCTGTGTTCTGGAGTCGTGGCCGTGCTGGAGAGCCGCTCGCGGGGGGCAACCGGTGGCCTCAGTAGGGCGTGAAGGGCGGAGCGAAACGCCCCCCTTCCCATGAGGTTTTAGTCACCCCCACACTCCCGGCTCATACCTGCTGTCCACAAGGCTCCCATGTGGCTGCCATCTTTCTTTCCAGAGAGGAGAGGGCGAATGGGGCAACACCCTTTCCCCTCCGGCAGACTTGATGGGCTGGATCAACGCATAGTCCGTTCACTTTTCTGCTCCAAGCTGCTGGGTTCTGCATTAAGTCCTTGTGCTTCTGGGGCCATGGCCGTGCTGGAGAGCCGCTCACGGGGGGTGACTGGTGACCTCGGTAGGGCGTGAAGGACGGACCGGAACGCCCCCCGACCCATGAGGTTTTAGTCGCCCCCACTCCCCCGGCTCATACCTGCTGTCCACAAGGCTCCCATGTGGCCGCCATCTTTCTTTCCAGAGGGAGGAGGGCGGAAGGGAGCAACACCCTTTCCCCTCTGGGCTGAAATGATTGCCTGGATTAACGCATAGTCCTTTCACTTTTCTGCTCCAAGCTGCTGGGTTCTGCATTAGGTCATTGTGCTTCTGGGGCTGTGGCCGTGCTGGAGAGCCGCTCGTGGGGGGCAACTGGTGACCTCGGTAGGGCGTGAAGGACGGACCGGAACGCCCCCCTTCCCATGAGGTTTTGGTCGCCCCCACACTCCCGGCTCATACCTGCTGTCCACAAGGCTCCCATGTGGCCGCCATCTTTCTTTCCAGAGAGGAGAGGGCGAATGGGGCAACACCCTTTCCCCTCCCTGCCTAAAATATATTAATCCTTCAAGAAGCATTGCTGGCAGCAGTGGAGATAGTGCAAAGGGATGAAGCCCAGCACAAGTATGCACAGGGCTGGGTTCAATCCCTAGTCCCACATGACTTCTCACATCAGTGGCCTTCAGCACTGCTGGGAAAGGAAAAACAGAAAGGGGCTGGAGTGATAGTACAGTGGATAGGGCGTTTGCCTTGCACGTGGCCGACCTGGGTTTGATTCCCAGCATCCCATATGGTCCCCGAGCACTGCCAGGAGTAACCCCTGAGCATCACCAGGTGTGACCCAAAAGAAAAAAAAAAAAGGAAAAACAGAAAAAGAAACATTGCTGGATGTGGAAGATGGAAATGGTTTATGGACGACAGCTCCTAGCCTTATCACTAGCATTCCTTTTTTTTGGTGGGGTGAGGGTTTGTTTTTGAGTTATACCCGGCTATGCTTAGTGCTTAGTCCTGACTCTAAACTCAGGAATCACTTTTGGCAGAGCTTAAGAGACAATATGGGATGCTGGGAATCGAGCCTATATTGACCATGTGCAAGGCAAGTGCCTTATTTGCTGTGCTACTGCTCTGCCCCCACCCTTCTTTTGTTTGTTTGTGTTTGGGGTCACATTTAGTGGTTCTCAGGGATTATTCCTGGCCCTACATTCAGGTGTCATTCCTGGTGGTGATCGGGGCAACATGAGATGCCATAGATTAAACCCAGGTGGGCCACATGAAAGGCAAATGCCCTACCCATTGCACTGTTGTTCCAATACCCCAATTTTTAATTCCTCAGTCAAGATTTGCAATATTTTTAATTAATTAATTAATTTTATTTTCTGCTTTTTGGGTCACATCCGGTGATGCTCAGGTTTTACTCCTGGCTCAGGAATTACTCCTGGCGGTGCTCGGGGGACCATATGGGATGCTGGGAATCGAACCTGGGTCGGCCGTGTGCAAGACATCACCCTACTTGCTGTACTATCGCTCCAGCCCCAAGCTTTGCAATATTAAGAATCGCTTTGCTGGGCTGGAGCAGTAGCACAGTGGGTAGGGCATTTGCCTTGCATGCGGCCGACCTGGGTTCGATTCCCAGCATCCCATATGGTCCCCCGAGCACCGCCAGCATAATTCCTGAGTGTAAAGTCAGGAGTACCCCTATGTATCTATTGCTGGGTTTGACCCAAAAAGAAAAAAAAAAGAACCACTTTGCCAGGGATGTGAGCACCTTCCACGCAAGTGTAAGGCCATGAGTTTAATCCCCGGTGCCAACCTTTGAGCTGAACTATGTCCTGGCCACCTTGCTGTTAGGCATGCCTGATGCTGCAGCAGCTAAGTGTGCAACCTTTGGCACATGACCACTTGTATACAAGCATCAACACTAAAATGTGCAGCTGCCAATGAGCACTGCTGTTGGGACTCAGGGCTAAGATAGACAGAATGAGGGAAAAAGCAGAAAAAGCAGAAAACAGGACCCCAAATCTCAGAGAAAATGGTGCTGATATGGAAAACCATTGAGGCAAGGGTCCTGTGACTGCTTATCTCTGTTTTCCCCCAAGAAATAATCACTTGAGGAATAAGCCCATAATAAAGATGTTTGTCCACATACATTGAGACATTCCTATATGTAAATAGTTTTAGCTCGGATAGAATAGTGGCATGAAATACAGGAATGTTGTTCTACTGCCAGTGATGTTTAAGAATCAAAGCAATAAATACTGAACGTGGAGGACTGCAGGGGCTGTCTGTCCAAAGTGCTGTTAGTCCTCTGACTCCACGCTTAGGGATCACTACTGGCAGGGCTCAGAGACCATAATATGTGCAAGGATCAACCAGGGTGGGTCAAAGCTGAGTGCAAGGGGCACTCTGTACTATCTCTCTGACTCTTCTGATTATTAGTATTATTTTTGGCTTTGAGGTCACACCCAGAGATGCTCAAGATTTACTCTTGGCTCTGCACTCAGGAATTAAGCCTGGCAGTGCTTGGGGGACCATATGGGATGCTGGGAATCGAACCCAGTTTAGCCATGTGCAAGGCAAATGCCCTATTGCTGCACTATCACTCCAGCCCTTTTTTTTTTTTCTGTTCCGGGCCATACCCAGTGGTGCTCAGGAATTACTCCCAATGTGGCACAGGGGACCATATGGGAAATTTGGGTTGAATGCAAGACAAGAGCCTACCTGCCGTACTATCTCCTTGATCTCATTGTCTCATTTTCTTTCTTTCTTTCTTTTTTTTTTTTTTTTTTTTTTTTTTTTTGCTTTTTGGGTTACACCTGGCGATGCACAGGAGTTACTCTTGGCTCTGCACTCAGGAATTACCCCTGGCAGTGCTCAGGGGACCATATAGGATGCTGGGAATCAAACCCGGGTTGGTAGCGTGCAAGGCAAACGCCCTACCCTCTGGGCTATTGCTCCAGCCCCTCATTTTCTTTCTTAATCCTCTGCTGCATGCCTCTGCTTTGACCCAGCTCACCGGGGCTGTGTGCAACCCATGTTCATTGTATCCAAGGAAGTGAAGGGAAGGAAAGTGGGGGAGAACCCAATCATGATGCCTGGTATTGCTACTCCCACCTCAGTGAAGCCCAGGTGGCCCCTGGCACTGCAAGCGACACTCCTCCAAAAGAGAGCCAAAATGTCACTTTGCCCGCCCGGGGGGATCCAGCAAAGATCTGAACTGGAACCGTAGAGAAAGCAAAATCATCCTGCTGTAGCATTGCCTACAGCCTCTGCCTCTGTTGAGATGGATTTCATGGACGTGGGCAGCCTCCCAGGGTGTCTGAGAAACTGGGGCAGATGGGAGGAAGAAATGCCACAGAACAGATGTCTTGGAGACTATGACCTCCAAACCCAGCTTACTGTGAATGGAGCAGGCATTTGGCATGTTGTTTGGAAGTAAACACTATAGGCAGGTAACTTTTGATGGCTACCAAAGTAAAGATGAAGCCCCAGAGCTTTTCGTGAAAAAAAGAGATTTTGACCAAAAGCTCATCAGCATCTGTTTCCTGGGGTTGGGTATTTCCTGGTTTGCAAACACACTCCTTCCTTGTACCTCTTTTCAGATGTAGTACCATCTGTTTCCCATTCCCCGGTTAATCCAGACAGTCCTTCCTGCCAGTGCAGAGCAAGCAGTTAGGAAATACCTACTGTGTGCATAGTGCTGCTTTGGGTAATAGGAAAACTGCACCATAGAATTGGCACATTAATGCAAACCAGAATGTACGTTGTCACCCCGTGCATGACTTTTTTAGTATGAATCTTCTGACCATCAGGAAAACATTTCTCATGAGTTGACCAAGAATTGGATAGACACTGGGGCTGGGGCCCAGAGGTAGAGCTTTTGCTTTGCATGTGTGGGGCCCTGGGTTCATCCTCTCTACACTGCAAAATAAACTATGCTAGCAAACAGTTGGATAGACCTGTGTTTTATGGTCTTGGACTACGAAGCTTCACTTATTTATCTTGTTGTTAATATTGTAAAATTGATTCAAAATTCTCTTTTTTGGGGAAGAAGCATTTTATTCATCATTATTTGTTTTTTTGTTTTGGGGCAAAAATTGGCTCTGTGCTCAGGGACCACTCCTGGAAGTACCCAGGGGACCATATAGCATGCTGGGGATAGAGCTGGGATCAGTCGTGTGTAAGACAAACGCTTGATTCTCCCTCTCTAGCTCCTAAAGTACATGATTTGCTTTTATTTTAATGTATATGTTTCTCAAAAAATGATTTTGTATTATACCTACATTTATATTTCTAAAATTGGGGCCAAGGGGGCTGGCGTGATAGCATAGCGGGTAGGGCATTTGCCTTGCATGCAGCCGACCCGGGTTTGATTCCCAGCATCCCATATGGTCCCTTGAGCAATGCCAGGGGTGATTCCTGAGTGCAGAACCAGGAGTAACCCTTGTGCATCTCCAGGTGTGACCCAAAAAAGCAAAAAAAAAAAAAAAAATTGGGGCCAGGGGCTAGAGTAATAACACAGTGGGTAGGGCGTTTGCCTTGCAAGCGGCCAACCTGGGTTCGATTCCCAGCATCTCTTATGGTCCCCTGAGCACCACCAGGAGTGATTCCTGAGTGCGAAGCCAGGAAAAACTCCTGTGCATTGCTGGGTGTGACCCAAAAAAGCGGAAAAAAAAAAATGGGTCCAGAGAGATAGTAAAGCAGCTAAGGTACTTGTCTTGCACATGACAAACCTGAGTTAGATTCTAAACACCCTATATGCCTGCCCCAGCCCACTCACCAAGAGTGATTTGTGAGCACAGAGCCAGGGGTAATCCTGGCTCAAAAAATAAATGATAAATAAATAAATAAAAGATACTAAATATGCCCAAGTTCTTTTTTGTTGTTGTTTTTGTTGGGGGAGGGGTGTGAACCCCCAGCGATGCTCCTATCTCTGCACTTAGGAATTACTGCTGGCATTACTCCAGGGACCATCCAGGACGCCAGGCATCAAACCCAGGCCAGCCACGCACAGGCCCTATCTGCTGTGCGATGGCTCTGGCCCCTTGAGCCCAAGTTCTAAGGACCCCTGTTGGGTTACTCTTCACATGTACCTTAATAACCATCTGTTTAGTCTTTTTTGGTGTGAGGGGATTGTGGCTAGACCCATTACTGCTCGGTGGCTACTCTTAGCTCTATGCTCAGGAGTGACCCCTGGAGATGTTCAGGGGACCTTTATGCATAGTCAGAGACCTACTTGTCAGGCCTCATGCAAGACAAGCACTGCGTCCTGTACCATCTCAAGCACAGTTTCTACTTTTAGATTACACTTTAATTAAAAATATATCTATTCAGGGCCAGAGATAGTGCCATGGGCAGAACATTTGCCTTACATGTGGCCAACTGGGGTTTGAACCCCAGCACTACCTGTGGTTTCTGAATCTGCCAGGAGCGATTGCTGAGCACTGCTGGGTTTGTCTCCTCCCCAAACACACACACACACACACACACACACACACACACACACACACACACACACAAAGAATATAAGTACAGGAGAGAGTTCACTGAGCTGAGCACGGGCATTGCTGCAGGAAACCTGGCCTCTATCCCAGCACTGTGGGCCCCTGAGCATTACAGGAAGTGCAAGTACAAGTGCAAGTGCAAAAATAAAAGGAATAAATCCTGAGCACAGGTATGGCCAACAAAAGATGACATATGACCCACAAACTGATTTCCTAACTTGCAGGTTGGTGGTGTATAGGACAGCGCTGGCCAGTGGCAATCTTGCCTCAGCCAGATTCCTATCAGGGGTCAGCTGTGCATGAATAAGCACTGAGGCCACTACCCCCCGAGCCAGAGCTGCCTGCTGGCTTCCCACCTCACGGCTAGGAGATGCTGTGTTTTCCCTTCCCCTTCCAAATGAATTGAAGTGTACCCTAAAGAAGGTGGAAACTTAAAAATTTTTCTTGGGGGGGGGCACACCTGTTGGTACTTAGATGTTACTTCTGGCTCTGTACTTGCTCAGTGTCAGGGGACCACATGGTACCAAAAGCAGATGTTCTCAATCTGTTGCAGTATCTCTAGTTCCCGAGTCCCCTCAACACCCATTGTTGTTTGTTTTGGGGCCACACCCAGTGGTGCTCAGGGCTTACTCCTGGCTCTGGACTCAGGAATCATAATATATGCAAGGGGTTAATCCAGGGTCAACTCAGTGCAAGGCAAGTACCCTACCGGCTGTACTATTGCTACAGCCCTTGATTTTTTTTTTTTTTTTTTTTGCTTTTTGGGTCACACCTGGCTATGTACAGGAGTTACTCCTGGCATTGCACTCAGGAGTTACTCCTGGAGTTGCTCAGGGGACCATATGGGATGCTGGGAATCGAACCCTGGTCGACCGCATGCAAAGCAAACGCCCTAACCGCTGTGCTATCTCTTCAGCCCCTTGATTTTTTTTTTTTAAAGAACATAGGTATTTTATAGACTTGACTTGTGCTCTAGCATGAAGCAGGTTAACTTCCTTCCTTCCTTCCTTCCTTCCTTCCTTCCTTCCTTCCTTTGTTTTCTTTCTTTCTTTCCTTTTGGAATCACACCCAGCGATGCTCAGAGCTTACTCCCGTCTCTGCACTCAGGAATTACTCTCTGCGGTGCTTGGGGGACCATATGGGATGCCAGAGATTGAATCTAGGTTGGCCACGTTTGCAAGGCAAATGCCCTACGCACTGTACTATCGCTCCAGACCCAAAGCAGGTAAACTATAGTCATCATGAAAGTATTTCTAGCATTTTATTGAACATTGGAATTTTATTCATAATTGCCTTTAGGCTTTTTTGGGGTTTGTTTCTTTTTTTTTTTTTTGAGCTTCCAGGAAATAAACCCAGGGTCTCACACATGTAAGACAAGTGACTCACCTTTGAGCGATCTCCCTGGTCTCACATTAGAATTGTACAGGTACAATCTCATTTACCATCAGAACAAGCTTGTGACGTAACTTAATTACTAGAACTGTCTCCGTTTTGAAATGAGGAAGTGAAAGACTGGAGAGGTCAAATAACCCGCGAGAGGTCCCACAGTTCAGTTCATTTGGATGATGTTTATTCATGTCTAAAGATGGAGTTTGGCATATGGCTATTTTTCCTGAGTTGTCTGAATACTAGGGCGAACTTCAAATGGAAGCGGTGAGTGGGTGGGAGCAGTTAGCTCCAAGTGGAAGGAAGTACCGATAAAGTCAGAACTTTCGAGGCAATGACAAAGTTGCGTTAGAAAGTAATAAATCTAAGGGTTAGAGTTTTATCTCTCTTCCTGACTAAGTTGATTTATCTCAGCTTTAGCTTTTTTTGTGTGTGTCCTGTCTGTGACTTTTTTCTTCTTCAGATGACTGCTTTTAGAGAAAGGATTGTTCAGGGTTCTTTTCCCTCAGGATCTTTGTATGATTAACTTCTTTGTGTCATTTAGGTCTCCGCTCTCATGCCACTTGGTCAGAAAGTTATTTCTCAATTTCTCAACTGAGTAATCACTCTCTCTCTCTCTCTCTTTCTCTCTCTCTCTCTCTCAGTGAAACCAGGGTTAGCGGCATGCAAGGTAGGCCACCTTTCCCTCTGCATCATCTCTCTGGCCCTATCGTAAGTTTTCTTGATTTCCTCATGACTTCTCAAGCAATTCAAGTTCGATGTTTTCTATAACAATAACAACTTTTGGAGCGAGACAATAGTACAGCAGGTACTGTATTACTTTGCCTTGCATGCAGTTGACCTGGGTTCACTCCTCGGTATCCCATATGGTTTCCTGAGCACCGCCAGGTGTGAGTTCTGAGCACTGCCAGGTGTGGCCCCCCAAAAAAAAGACACACACACACAAAACACCTCCCCTGCTTTTCATCAACCCCCACAAACTTTTGGCACAGTCGAAAAGACTTTGACCTAGTTCAAAGACATTCAGAGGTAATGCGGTTTCTTTACAATGGTTCCCTAACCGCATTTTACTGATTTTAGTTAGTTTTGGGTCCATCCTAGGTAGTGTTGGGGCTATTCCTTCACAGGTTACTGCTGGCTCTGTGCTCAGCAGTGACCCCTAGTGGTGCTGAGGAAGGCACGCTCTTTCTCTCCTGCCCGCTCTCTGGCCCTTTGACTCCTTTTATTTTATTTATTATTTTAACTTTTGTAATTTATGAGTTTTAATAATTATAAATTATTTTGTTTGGGCTGGAGCGGTAGCACAGCGGTAGGGCGTTTGCCTTGCATGCAGCCAACATGGCCCACCCGAGTTCCATTCCTCCGCCCCTCTTGGAGAGCCCAGCAAGCTCCCGGGAGTATCTCGCCCGCAGGCCAGAGCCTGGCAAGCTCCCCGTGATGTATTCGATATGCCAGACACAGTAACAACAAAGTCTCCAATGGAGACGTTACTGGTCCTGCTCGAGCAAAACGATGAACAACGGGAGGACAGTGACAGAACAGTGCAGTGACAGTGACATTATTTTGTTTATTAAATTCATTTTATTTATCTACTTTTCTTTTTTTTATTTTGGGAAAACTCAGAGGGGAATTTTTAAGGATAACTCAAAAGAATATCTGTCTTTTTAGGGGCCAAAGTGATAGAACAGCAGTTAGGGCGCTTGCCTTGCACACAGCTCTCTAGGGTTCCATACTCAGCATCCTCTATGGTGCTCCCAGTCCGCTAGGAGTGATTCCCTGAGTGCAGAGCCAGGAGTAACAGGAGTAAGCCCTGAGCACTGCTGGGGGTGGCCCCTATATGAAACCAAAAACAAGCAGACAGCGCATATGCTGCTTGTGCCCATGTGGCTGAGCACACGTGGACCTGAGCACATGTGTCTCCCGCATCTCCCCTCTTGAGATGTGTACTTTCATGCTTTCGTGTCCAAGGCTGGGATGTGTCTAGGGCCTCTTTCGCCACCCTTAGAGAAGCCTGTGTTCTCTCTTGAGTGCATCACTCTCGTGCTGTCTCCCTCTCTCTCCCTCTCCACACCTTCAAAAACCCTCCAAATAGAATCTATATACTTCGCAAAACAACAACAAAACAAAAGAGCAGACAAAAAGAATGTCTTTTCAGACATTTTATTTTATTTTATGTTTTTATTTTATGCCTTATAGCACAGCGGTAGGGCGTTTGCCTTGCGCGCAGCCAGCCTGGCCGAGCTGGGTTCAATTCTTCCGCCCCTCTTGGAGAGCCTGGCAAGCTACCAAGAGTATCTCACCCACATGGCAAAGCCTGGCAAGCTACTCCTGACATATTCGATATGCCAAACACAGTAACAACAAAGTCTCACAATGGAGATGTTACTGGGCCCGCTCGAGAAAATCGATGAACAATGGGAGGACAGTGTTTCTTTCTTTATTTTATGCCTTTTATTTGTTTTATTTTATGCCATATATTTTATTTTGTGCCATTTGTCTTATTTTATGCCTTTTGATTTGCAACACTATTAAGGACAGGGTTCATGCATACAACTTTCCAACACCACACCCGTCACTGCTTTCAGCTTCCCTCCACCATTGTCTCACTTCCGATCCTTGGTAAAACTCAGTTTTGTAGAGCAGTTCTCAAACTCTAATCACTGGAATTAGACAAGCTATTGTCTGAACATTTTCTTAAGAATACTTTGCAACTTGGGGCTGGAGCAATAGCACAGTGGGTAGGGCATTTGCCTTGCACGCAGCCAACATGGCCGACACAGGTTCGATTCCCAGCATCCCATATGGTCCCCCGAGCACCGTCAGGAGCAATTCCTGAGTGCATGAGCCAGGAGTAACCCCTGAGCATCGCTGGGTGTGACCCAAAAGGCAAAAAAAAAAAAAACAAAAAAAAAACTTTGCAACTTATTTTCTTCTGGTGGTGTGGAGGGATGGGGAAGTCATGGCCAGCTGTGCTCAGGGTTTACTTCTCCTAGTTAAGGGCCACAGGAGGGCTCAGGAAACCCTATATGGTGTCTGCAGTCAAACCTCAGTCAACAGTGTGCAAGGCACAAGTGCCCTTCCTGCTATACTATCGCCCAGACCTTGAACACCTGCAATTTTAAAATTCAAAAGTAAGGCTTGCTCTTCAGGGCCGTGCTTACCCTTAAATACGTATTCTGCTTTCCTTGTCTCTATGTCTTTGCTTGCTTATTTCCACTCTTTTGTTGTTGTTGTTGTTGTTGTTTTTTTGGGGGGCCACACCTGATGCTCATGGGTTACCTCTGGCTCTACCCTCAGGCATCACTCCTGGCGGTGCTCGAGAGACCATATGGGATGCTGGGAACTGAGATCGGACTCGCCAGGTTCAAGGCAAGCATCTTACCTGTTGTACTATGTCTTCAACTCGCTTATTTCCACTCCGGAGAAGCCTGTGTTCTTTCTTTCATTCTTTTCCCTCCTTTCTTCCTTCTTTCCTTCCTTCCTTCCTTCCTTCCTTCCTTCCTTCCTTCCTTCCTTCCTTCCTTCCTTCCTTCCTTCCCTCTTTCTCTCTTTCATCTTTTTTGCCTTTGGGGTTATTCCTGACTCTGCACTCAGGAATCACTCCTGGTGGTGCTTAGGGAACCATATGGGATGCCGGAGATTGAAATTGAATCAGTCCTGTGCAAGGCAAAGGTCCTACCAGCTGTACTATTGCTCTGGCCCCTCCTGTGTTCTTGTGTTCTTATGTTCTTTCTTTCTTTCTTTCTTTCTTTCTTTCTTTCTTTCTTTCTTTCTTTCTTTCTTTCTTTCTTTTCTCTCTCTTTTTTCTTCTTCTTCTTTTTTTTTTGTTTTGCTTTATGGGTCACACCTAGCTATGCTCAGGGGTTACTCCTGGCTCTGCACTCAGGAGTTACTCCTGGCGGTGCTCGGGGGACTATATGGGATGCTGGGGATTGAACCCTGGTCAGCTTCATGCGAGGGAAATGCCCTACTCGCTGTACTATCGCTCTGGCCCCCTGTGTTCTTTCTTGAATCACACTTCTCCCTTTCTCTCCCTTCAAATCTTTCTAAATAAGTTTCAATAGGGACCGAGAAATAAAATAGAACAGCCGTAGGGCGCTAGCTTTGCATGCAGCTGACCTGGGTTCTAGCCCTAGCACCTCGTATGGTCCTGGAGCCTGCCAAGAGTGAATTCTGAGTGCAGGAATAAGCCCTGAGCACAACCAGTGTGACCTTCCTCCCCCCCCCCCAAAAGTTTCAATAAAAGCTATCTTGCTTTAAAAAAAAATTTAAAAATCTGGCTCCCTTTTACTTACTTTTTTGTTTTTTGGGTCATGCCTGTTGATGCTCAGGATTAGTTCTGGCTCTGCACTCAGGAAAAACTCCTGGCAGTGCTCAGGAGAGCATATGGGATGCCAGGAATTGAACCTGGACCTGGGTGAGCTGAGTGCGTGGTAAACAAATGCCCACAGTGTTATGGCTCCAGCTCAAGTCTGACTTCACTTAAGATGCCTTCACATATAACCTTTCCACAGGAACATGGAGGATCATTCATGGATGAAGTCTAGATCCTGGACATATCGCTTGTGACTGTATTCTTCTTGGCACCCCTACTGCAAGATTGAGACAGAGTCTAGCTGTGAGTCTAATAACAGAGGGGAACAGGTTTGGGACCAGTTAATCTCTGTCTATAGTTAATTCAGTTGAGATAAATAAGTTAGTTCTCTCTCTCTCTCTTTCTCAATTTTTTTTTCTTTTTGGGTCACACCCGGCAATGCATAGGGGTCACTCCTGACTCTGCACTCAGGAGTCACTCCTGGCAATGCTCAGGGAACCATATGCGATGCTGAGAATCGAACCCGGGTCAGCAGTGTGCAAGGCAAATGCCCTACCCACTGTGCTATCACTCCAGACCCTCTCAATTTTTTTTTGGAGGGCCAAACCCAACAGTGCTGAGTTTACTCTTGGCTCTGCATTCAGGGATCACTCCTGGTAGACTTAGGGGACCATATGGGGTGCCAGGGATCAAACCCAGGTAGGCCACAAGCAGAGCAAACGTCCTAACCACTGTATTATAATTCCAGCCCTAACCTGATTCTCGTTTACTTTCTAGCAAAGTATTTGAATATTTGAATTTATAATATCTGGGAAAACAATCATTTCAGAGAATTTCCAAAGTCTCTGTTTATGACAAAATCACTGCCTTTTCTGGAGAGCAGCTTTTTATATGCCCTGGGAAGAGAAAAGAAAGGAGAAACTTGAACTTTATTTTGTTAAAACTCCACTAATATGTAAATTGCTTTCCAAGATTGTGAGGTAGTTAATTCTAAGTTAGAGCTTTGACTTGTTTATAAAACCAGCCAGAACTGACCCCCAAGGGTGTGAATTTTCTAATAGGGTGACTGTCAACACTGCAAAAAAATACACTTCTGAGGGTCAGAAATTTTACCACCGGGGCTGGAGTGATAGCACAGCGGGTAGGGCATTTGCCTTGCACGCAGCCAAACTGGGTTCGATTCCCAGCATCCCATATGGTCCCCTGAGCACTGCCAGGAGTAATTCCTGAGTGCAGAACCAGGAGTAACCCCTGAGCATTGCAGGGTGTGACCCAAAAAGCAAAAAAAAAAAAAAAGAAGGAAATTTTACCACCTGCAAAGAAATGCATTAGCATTTTTGATGCATAAGCATTTTTTTGCTTATTATTTTTGAATTTTGAAACTACACCCAGAAGGGCGCAGGGGCCCATGTACAGTGTTGGGGATTTGAACCACAGTTGAATGCAAGGCAAGCCCCTCACCTCCTGTGCTGTCTCTCCAGCCCCAGGGACGGAGCTATATATTTTGTCTGTCTGTTTTGTTTTTGTTTGTGGGCCACACCTGATGATGCTGAGGGGTTCCCCCTGACTCTGCACTCAGGAATCACTCCTGGCAGTGCTCAGGGGGTTGTATGTGGTGCTTGGAATTGAACCTTGGTCTGCCAAGTGCAGTAGTAATATCTTACCTGCTATCCTGTCTCTTCAGCCTCATGCCTGGATTTATTGACCAAGACTCTGTCTCTAGGACTAGCAAATACATTCACTAACTCACCTACAGTGGAAACTGGGCGGGGAAAAACCTCAATGAGGGGCTAGAGCAATAACACTGCAGGTAGGGCAATAGCACAGCAGGTAGGGCGTTTGCCTTGCACACAGCCAACCCTGGTTTGATTTCCAGCATCCCATATGGTCCCCTGAGCACCGCCAGGAGTAATTCCTGAGTGCAGAGCCAGAAGTAACCGTTGTGCATTGCCAGGTGTAAGCCCCTCAAAAAAAAAAAAAAAAAAACAAACCTCAGTGAGCGTTGAGATGCATCAATTATTCCAAATTCCACATTTGGAGGATGGGAGTGTTGGAAGCCACACCCATTGGGGCTCAAGGACTACTCTTTTTCTTTTTTTTCTTTTTGGGTCCCACTCAGCGATGCTCAGGGGTTGCTCCTGGCTCTGCACTCAGGAATTACTCCTGGGCTGTGCTCGGGGGACCATGCGGGATGCCGGGAATTGAACCCGGCTCGGCTGCGTGCAAGGCAAATGCCCTACCCACTGTGCTATGATTCTGGCTCCTCAAGGGCTACCCTTGCCCTGGTGCTTAGTGGTGCTGGGATGGAGCTCCGGGCCTCCAGCATGTAAAGCAAGCACACTAGCTCTGTGATCTGTCTCCCTGCTCTCCCACCGCCCCACCTGCCCCCAAAGCAAGCCCTCTTGGTTAGACCAGACTAGAAACGTGAACCGAGATGAAGACGCTGGGAAGCAAGCAAGAGAGCAGCACCAGGAGCTGGGTGGGTCTGGTTGCTTCGGGTTCTCTTCCCCAGGGCTTCCTGAGATGGTGGGGTCTCTTTCTATCTCTGTTAGGCGAGTACTATGGTTAAAGCTTCACATTCAGCCAGCAGTTCTCTGATGTTACTGCCTCTGATGGAAATGGCCTTGCAAGGAGTTTTTCCAAACCAGCTGTCTGTGGGAGCAATCAAGATCCAGCCCTGATCACGCCTCCATGGGAAAAGCAAAATGGACAGATTAAGGGAACAATTCCAAGAATAATTCTGGCACTCCAGGGAAGACTGGAAAATACGTTTCCTTCTTATTTGGGCAAGGAAAATGCCCCAAGGAGAGTAAAAGTCAGCAAAGACATCTAACCAAGAGCCCGCTTGCCTCTTTTCCTCTGACTGACTCAGGCCTGTGAAACAGCTGAACTATTTGCTACCTTCCTGAGTTTGTGCTCAGCTGTTTAGAGCAGATCTGGAAAGAGAAAACCAGAAGGAAAGAAAGGAAAAAGCAGGACAAGGACTGGAGATGCGGTGAGTGGTCGAGCACTTGTCCTGCATGTCTGAGGTCCTGTTTTCTTTTTCTTTTTGGGTCACACCCGTGTTGCTCAGGGGTTACTCCTGGCTCTGCACTCGGGAATTACTCCTGGTGGTGCTCGGGGAACCACATGGGATGCCGAGGATCAAACCCGGGTAAGCCATGTGCAAGACAAACGCCCTCCTTGTTGTACTATGGCTCCGGCCATGAGGCCCGGGTTTGATTCCCAGCACCACATGGTTTCCTGAGCACAGTCAGATGTTGCCTCTCACCATCCCCCACTGTTCCATACCCCCCTACCCCATTGTCACCACATACACAATCTAGAGTGGGAGAAACAACTACCTTTACAAGCACAAGAATTAAACTAAGGGCTGGAAGATTCCTATCACCCATAGTCCCCTGGGCCCCACTGGGATTCCCAAATATCACTAAATGTGGCACCCACCAAAATCATGGGAAAGGAAAGAAAGAAAGCAAAAATGAGAAAAAGGAAAGAAAAGGAGAGAAAAGAAGCTAAAATTCCAGCCTCATCTATGAGGTAAGTGTATTTTTTTTTTTTTTGTTTGGGGGCCACAGCCAGTGGTGCTCAAGACTTACTTCTGGCTCAGGTCTGACTCCTAGTGGGGCTTGGGAGTGTGCAGAATGTATGGGGGTGCCGAGGATGGAACTCGGGGTCAGCCATGTGCAGGGTGGGTGCCCTCTCTCCAGCCTTGAGCTGTGCTTTTAGCCGGTTAAGTCTTGGAATTGCTGCCCAAATCCGGGTCCAGAGTCCAAGTTCTTTCTTTTCTTCTGTTATTTGAACCACACTGGTGGAACTCGGGGTGGCAGTAGTGCCCGGGACAAAGTCAGGGCTCCTGTACAGAGCCCTCACCCTCTGGCCCTTTTAGTCAGGCCCTGAGGTTGGGTTTTTGGTGTGTGGTGCTATGGGCTCACTCCGGGTGGTGATGGGCGACCTTGTGATGCTGGGCTAGAGTCGTTTGAGTCATTGCCCAGTACCTGGGTCATAAGGTTTATTTATTTATTTATTTATTGCTTTTTGGCATCACACACCCAGTGATGCTCAGGGGTTACTCCTGGCTCTGCACTCAGGAATTACTCCTGGCGGTGCTCCGGGGACCATATGGGATGCCGGGAATTGAACCCAGGTCGGCTGCTTACAAGTCAAATGCCTTACCCGCTGTGCTATCGCTCCAGCCCCTGGACTGTCTCCTTTGCCTGTGAAGAGCATACTGTCACCTCGGCCCAAACAGTCGCTGCCTGAAGACTGTGGCACGCTGCCCCAGCGCAGGCCAAGAGGGCCTCAGTTGCCTGCTGCCCTCACGGAGCCGGTGACCAGCGTGAGCTCGGGCAGGCTTTTCTGAGTCTCCAAGGCCACTTCACTCACATGTCACAGAGGGGCACGCAGGAGGGAGTGGGCTCTCTTGAGGACGACTCTTCCCTCATTCTGTGGCACCCCCTACGCCCCACCCGCTATACCAGTGATCACTCACGGAAAACCAGATAAGGGGGCAGGGGAGTGAGCTCACAGGGAAGTGTGGCTGAATGAGCTCACAAGAGTCCGGCCTTGGATCCCCTGATGCCTGCAGGCCTGGCCTTGCACCGTGAGGCCTGGAGTTTGAGCCTCCTCACCGCAAATGACCCCTCAAACCTAAAAAACAGCAACAAGATCTTCACTCAGAAGAGTAAGACCTCACTCCCTCCTTAGCTCAGGACTAAATATTCCTTCCCCGTCTGAAAAGAGATCCTCCTTTAGGTTCCTATTCCTGGGGTGTGTGAGTACAGAGTATAAGAGGATAAATTTTTTGGGGAATGCTGATTGGTCCAACCTTTTTTAGGAAACACTAGGGCGTTCCTCAGAAAAACTAGAAATTGAGCTTTGGTATGACTCAACAATACCACTTCTGGGAATATATGGGGGGGAGGGAGGGGCCCAAAAGCACACAGCAGAAAAGCCATCTGTACTTCTGTTTCTAGTGCAGCACCGGCCACAATAGTCAGAATATGGAAATAACCTGAGTGCCTGAGAACTGGATAAACAAACTGTGGTACATCTACACAATGGAATACTATGCAGTCACCAGGAAAAATCAAGTCATAGAATTTGCTTAAAAATAGGTGGACAAAAAAAAAATAGGTGGACAAGAAATAGTTGGAAGCCTGTCTCATGAGCTGGGGGAGAAGGCAGCTGGAATAGAGAAGGGATCACTAAGTCAACGATAGTTGGAGGAATCGTTTGGGATGGGAGATGTGTGCTGAAAGTAGGTAAAGGACCAAACATGATGGTCTCTCAGTATCTGTATTGTAAACCATAATGCACAAAAGGAGAGAGAGAGAGAGAGAGAGAGAGGAAAACTGTCTGCCATAAAGGCAGGGGGAGGGTTGGGAAGTGGGGGGGATGGTGGGAACATTGGTGGTAGAACATGTGCACTGGTGGAGGGATGGGTGTTCAATCACTGTATGACTGAAACTCAAACATGAAAGCTTTGTAACTGTATCTCATGGAGATTCAATAAAAAAGAAATATGGGTGGACATGGAGAGTGTCATGCTGAGTGAATTATTGAGTCTGGAGAGGGACAGACACTGCACTCATTTGTGGGATATAAGAAAACATAGTATGAGACTATACCAAGGACAGTAGGCACAAGGGCCAAGAGGATTGGTCCAAGGTCGGAAGCTTTTCACAAGTGTGTGTGATAGGGTGGGAGTGGGGATAGGATAGGGCAGTTAGAATAGAGAAGGGACCATTACGACAATGATAGTTGGAAATGATCACTCTGGAGAAGAACTGAGTGTTGAAAGTAGGTAAAGGAATATACATGATAACCATTCAGTACTTGTATTGCAAAGCACAATGGTCAAAAGGAGAGAGAGAGGCCAGCCACACATGCTAGGGGAAAAGGGAGCTCAAATAGAGAAGGGAGCACCAAATAAAGGGCGTTGGGAGGATCCTCCTAGGATGGGAGAAGCATGCTGAAAGTAGACTGTAGACTGAACATGATTGCCATTCAATGCCTCTTTTGCAAACCACAGCACCCAAAAGGAGAGAGAGAGAGAGAGAGAGAGAGAGAGAGAGAGAGAGAGAGAGAGAGAGAGAACAAAAGGGAATGCCCTGCCACAGAGGAAGGGTGGGATGGGGGATGGAGGGTGGGAGGGATGATACTGGGACCCATGGTGGTGGAGAATGGGCACTGGTGGAGTGTTCGATGGGTGTTCAACCATTGTATAACTGAAACCCAAGCACAAAAATTTGTAAGTCTACAACTGTACCTCATGGTGTTTCACTAATAAAAATAAATAAATAAATAAATTTAAAAAAAGGAGAGAGAGAGACAGAGACAGAGAGAGAGAGAGAGAGAGAGAGAGAGGAAAAGTGCCTTGTCAGATTCGGGGGGGGGGGGGAGAAAAACTGGGACCTTTGTGGTGGGAAATGTATACTGGAAGGAACAGGTGTTGGAACATTGTATTTCTGAAATCAAACAGGAACAACTTTGTGTGTTTCTCAAGGTGATTCAATTAAAAAAGAAATCCAACCAGGATCCAACTGGAAAACATACACACACACATACACACTCAAAGGATAAATTTTATTTGCAGAACTATGTTTCAGTTATATATGGATTTATAAGCATGCCCATTATAGCTATAAGAAATGTAGTTTAGGGGGCTGGAGTGATAGCTCAGTGGGTAGGGCGTTTTCCTTGCACACGGCCGACCCGGGTTCGATTCCCAGCATCCCATATGGTCCCCTGAGCACTGCCAGGAGTAATTCCTGAGTGCAAAGCCAGGTGTCACCCCTGAGCGTCGCCGGGTGTGACCCAAAAAGCCAAAAAAAAATGTAGTTTACTCACTTTGTTCAGCTCAAAAAGGCTCGAAAGTCACAGACCTCAGGGCACCTAGAAAATGATTCTGTGTGCCTGAGCCCTCCCCCCCCCCCCCCCCACACACACACAGAGTAGTGAGAGCATCTTTAATTGTGAATGCTAACACTGAAGCCAAGGAAGAAAACTTTCCCCATTAAAATCTGTGCCACAGCCACAGAGGTGTCCAGCTCTGATGTGTTTTTTCCAGGGGCTCACTTTCCCTTCCCTACCTGCTTTAGAACATTCCTGATGAGTTCTGACTGTCTGTTCCAATGAGCTTGCATTTCATGGCGACAGCAAACTCAGCCTTTTTGGGTTTACTCCACTTGAAAGTTATGCTCATATGTTTTTTATATTTGGGTACTTGATCATTTCTTATTAGGCGGTGGGCTCCTGAATTTTGATTTATTTTGGTTATGTTACTTTTCCTTTAGTCTCAAGTTATAACTCCCCTTCTTCCCCTGCCCATGGAATCTATCTGCCTACCATCTAGAGAAACAAAAGGAAAACACTGAGGATCAAACCTTTAAAACAGTTGAGTTGTCTTTGCTGCTGATTTTTTTTTTCTTTTTGGGTCACACCCGGCAGTGCTCAGGGGTTACTCCTGGCTCTATACTCAGGAATTACTCCTGGCGGTGCTGAAGGGACCATATGGGATGCTGGAGATCAATTCCAGGTCAGCCACGTGCAAAGCAACCGCCCTACTATCACTCCAGCTCTAGGCTCTTTCTAAATATTGCAGAGAAGGGCTTGACATCGTGCTAAACCTCCCCCGCACCCCAGCTTCTCCACCTTTTTCTTCTTTTGTGGTTCTGGGAGATAGGGAAGGGCACTATTTCCAATTCGGTGTGGAGGGGCCATCCCAGTGTTCTGGAAGGATGCAGAGTTTGGGGGGGTGGGGACCCAGCCCTCCTCCTCCCTTCAAAGCATGTGTTCAGCTCTTTGAGCAATCTCTCCAGCCCTCCACGCCCTTTGGGGGAAGGCTATCTGGCAGTCATTAAGACAATTCCCAAAGTCTCCCACCGCCCATTATTCCCCTGCCCTCCCAGGAGTGGTCCCTGAGCACATTACCAGGAGAAACACCTCTGTGTTTTTTTTTGGGGGCGGGGGTGTGGACACTCTTTTCAAGTTAGCAGATGAGTATGTCTGTTTGTCTCTGCCTTCCTTTGGGGATGTCAGCCTTGGTGCCGGGGCTCTCCCACCCATGCAGAGGCCTGTGTGGGGTGCAAACAAAATGCTGCCTGAGTCCTCTGGCTTTCTCTGTGTGCTGAAGAACCGAAACAGCATCCGAGGGGTTAGCAGAGGAAAAGGCAGCTCAGCAACAGGCATACGGGGCAGCTACAGTGGTGATGCAATTGCTGTGGGGTTTGAATCCCGAGTTACAGATTAGGTAAGAGGGTCTGGGACACTCACGGGAGAAAAGGGCAGCTTCAAATGACAAATGGGAGGGATGACTTCATACGGCAAAACCTTGCCTTTGGACACATGCCAGCCTGAAACTAGGGTTCTCTGATGAAAAGCTTAGGGAGAGATCCTACATTTAGATAATCTGAACTCTCGATTCCTGTTATTTTTATTTTTATTTTTTTTTTTTATTTATTTTTTTTTTTTTTATAATTTATTTATTTATTGAATCACTGTGGGAAAAGTTACAGAGCTTTCGGGTTTAGGTCTCAGTCATGTAGATACCGAACACATTTCCCTTTACCAATACTCATTTTTAACCCCGAACCCCAATAGACCCCCACCTCCCACCCCTCCCAATTCTTGTGAGGTAGATGAGTTCTAGTTAATACTGTATCTACTTTGACTAGATAGATTATTTCGATAGAAGATGCACAATTATTGTTAAGAGTTTACGACCCACCCCCCCCCCCCCAATCAGACATGCTGAAACAGCGTTGTGAAATGATTTGCTTTCTACAACTTGGTTTAAGATTAAAATGATGTCGCGCGGCCGCTATCGCGGCCGCGCGGTTTTGAATTTCTGCTATTTTACTTATTGACCCTGGAAGAATTTCTATTAAAAGTTAGATAGTTAAGAGATTGGTTTCTGTGTCCTGGAGTCGTGGCCGTGCCGGAGAGCCGCTCGTGGGGGGCAGCTGGCGACCCCGGTGGGGCGTGGGGGACGGCCCACAAAGCCCCCCTTCCCATGAGGTCCCCGCTGCTCCCCCCCTGAGCCCGGCTCAAACCCGCTTTCCACAAGGCTCCCGTGCGGCCGCCATCTTTCTTTCCAGAGAGGAGCGGGCGGGCTGTTCAACGCCCTTCCCCCTCCGGGCAGGCTTGGTGGCGCGGATCAACACAAGTCCATTTGCTTTTCTGCTCCAAGCGGCTGGTTCTCTGTGCTAAGTCCTTGTGCCTCCGGGGCCGTGGCCGTGCCGGAGAGCCGCTCGTGGGGGGCAGCTGGCGACCCCGGTGGGGCGTGGGGGACGGCCCACAAAGCCCCCCTTCCCATGAGGTCCCCGCTGCTCCCCCCCCGAGCCCGGCTCAAACCCGCTTTCCACAAGGCTCCCGTGCGGCCGCCATCTTTCTTTCCAGAGAGGAACGGGCGATTCCTGTTATTTTTAGACTTTTGGGCCACGCTTTGCTCAGAGATCACTCCTGATGGGGTTCGGGTGCAAATGCAACGCTTGGAGATTTGATTTGAACCCAGGTCAGTGTGTCAAGGAGAGCAGCCAGGACTCTGTACTGTCCCCATGACTACCTTTAACAATTTCCTTTCATTTATTTATTTGTTTGTTTGTTTGTTTGTTTTGGGGCTACAACCAGCGATAATCAGGGGTTATTCCTGGCTCTGCATTCAGGACTTACTCTTGGTGGTGCTCGGGGGACCATACGGGATGCTGGGATTCACCCCGGGTTGGCCACATACAAGGCAGGTGCCTCCTGCCATTGTACTGTTGCTCTGGCCCACTTTCTTTTATTTTTACCCCCCATCTCAAAACACTCAAACACATAGGGCTGGAGCAATAGCACAGCTGTAGTGCGTTTGCCTTGGACGCAGCCAACATGGCCGACCCGTGTTCGATTCCTCTGCCCCTCTCGGAGAGCCCGGCAAGCTACCAAGAGTATCTCGCCCACACGGCAGAGCCTGTCAAGCTACCCGTGATGTATTCGATATGCCAAACACAGTAACAACAAAGTCTCCAATGGAGACGTTACTGGGTCTGCTCGAGCAAATCGATGAACAACGGGAGGACAGTGACAGTGATAAGATCTCAAAACACAGAGGTGTCAACAAGCATTCTATGGCTCTGGCCTCTCCTGCCTGCCTTCCCTGCATCTGGAACCTTCCTCCTCGAGGAGCCCACCTGATCCAGCAATGGGAGGGTGTTCTGGGAGCCCCTTAGAGACGTGGCGTCTTGGCGGAGAGCTGGCTCCAAGTAAGGGCTGGAGCCCTGGGTTGAATCTGGCCCCCCATAATCCCCTGTGTACCACCAGGAATCACCCCTGAGCACCACCCCATACCCCTAAAAGAAATGCAGAATCTTAGCCCTACCTTGGACTTTTCTGTACCTGAGTTTGCACATTATTTTAGCTGGAGTGCACACCTGGTGGTGCTCAGGGCTGACTCCTGGCTCTGTGCTCAGGGATCATTCCTGGTGGGCTCGGGGGACCATATGTGGTGCCAGGGACCAGTCAACTGTGTGCAAGGCAAATGTCTGTCTCTGTGCTATTGCTCTAACCCCAGGAACCCGCAGTTTCTTTGGTTGCTTTTAGGTCACACCCAGCAGTGCTGGGAGCTGCTCCTGTCTCAGCACCGAAGGGGCCACTCCTGTCAGTGAGTGGAGATCAAGGATCAAAGCCAGGTGCCCACAGAGAAAGCTGCGCTCCAGCCTTTTGAACCATCTCCCCAGCCCCAGAATCTGCCATCTTTTTATTTATTTATTTATTTATTTATTGGATCACTGTAGGGTAGTTACAGACTTACAAATTTTTGTGCTTACGTTTCAGTTATACAATGATCGAGTGCCCATCCCTCCACCAGTGCCCATTCGCCATTACCAATGTTCTCAGTATCCCTCCCACCACCCACATGTGCCCCCCTCCTCCTCTGTGACTGGCACATTCCTTTTTACTCTCTCTCTTCTTTAGGGTGTTGTGGTCTGCAATGCAAGTATTGAATGGCCATGATGTTTGGTCTAGAGTCTACTTTTGGCATGCATTTCCCATTCCAAGCAGGCCCTCTAAACACCCTTTACTTGGTGATTCCTTCTCTATCTGAGCTGTCTTTTTCCCCAGCATGTGAGGCCGGCTTTCACGGCGGAGAGCAAACCTCCTGGTACTTATCTCTACTATCCTAGGATGTTAGTCTCCCATTCTGTTACTTTATTTTCCACAAATGAGTGCACTCTTCCTATGTCTGTCCCTCTCTTTCTAACTCATTTCACTTAACACGATACTTTGCATGTTGATCCATTTATATGCAAATTTCATGATTTCATCTTTTCTAACAGCTGCATAGTATTCCAATGTGTATAGATACCAAAGTTTCCTCAGTCATCTGTTCTTGGACACTCAGGTTTTTTTTTCCAGATTCTGGCTACTGTAAACAGTGCTGCAATGAACATACAAGTGCAAATGTCATTTCTACTAAACTTTTTTGCATCTCCGGGATATATTCCCAGAAGTGGTATTGCTGGGTCAAATGGGAGCTCACTTTCTAATTTTTTGAGAAGCTTCCATACTGTTTTTCTAAAGGGCTGAATCAGTCGGCATTCCCACCAGCAGTGAAGGAAAGTCCCTTTCTCCTCACATCCATGACAACACGGGTTGCTTATGCTCTTTTGGATGTGTGCCAGTCTCTGTGGTGTGAGATGATACCTGATTGTTGTTTTTATCTGCACCTCCCTGATGATTAGTGATGAAGAGCATTTTTTGTTTTTGGCTTTTTGGGTCACACCTGGCAATGCACAGGGGTTACTCCTGGCTCTGCACTCAGGAGTTGCAGCACTCCTGCTGGTGCTCAGGGGACCATATGGGATGCTGAGAATCGAACTCGGGTCGACCGCATGCAAGGCAAATGCCCTACCTGCTGTGCTATCTCTCCAGCCCCTGAAGAGCATTTATTCATGTGCTTTTGGCCATTCGGATTTCTTCTTTGAGAAAGTTTCTGTTCATTTCATCGCCCCATTTTCTGATGGGGTTGGATGTTTTCTTCTTATAGAGTTCAACCACTGCCTTGTATATCCTTGATATCAACCCCTTATTGGATGGGTATTGGATGAATATCCTTTCCCATTCTGTAGATTGTTTTTGTATTTTGGTCACTGTTTCTTTTGAGGTACAGACGCTTCTTAGTTTAAGATAGTCCCATTTGTTTATCTCTGTTTCCACTTGCTTGGTCAGCTGCGTGTCATCTTTGAAGATATCTGCCATCTTTTTAAAAGCTAAGAACCTCAGGTAACTCACCTGCCAATGACACTTTAATATGCAGATGAAGAAGCTCTGCTCAAGGGGCTGGAGAGACAGCACAGCAGGTAGGACTCTTGCCTTGCATATGGCTGACCGGGTCCAATCCCTGGTACCCCCAAACCCCCCAGAACCCCATCAGGAGTGGTCCCTGAGCACAGAGCCAGGACAAAGTCTTGAACACTGCTGGGTCTGACCCCAAAACAAAAACAACAAACGAAAAGTTGTTGTTTCTTCTTTTTTGGGGCCACACCTGGCACTGCTCAGGGATAACTCCTTCTCTGTACTCAGGAATCACTCCTGGCAGTGCTTGGGAGACCGTATGTGTGGGCTGGGGATTGAACCTGGGTTGGCCGTGTGCAGGGTGAGGACCTCACCTGCTGTCTTACCCTCCATCCAGCCCTGCTGCTTCCTGTTTTGTTGCTCCTGATCCTGAAGTGCAGTGAATGAGCCTGGGCCTTCTGCATGCAAAGCAGGAGCTAAGGCCGCTGACTTCTCTCTCCAGACCCAAGAAGTTTTGTTGTTTTTGGGCTACACTTGGCAATGCTCAGGGGTTACTCCTGGCTCAGCACTCAGGAATTTCTCCTGGGATACTCAAGGACCATATGTGATGGTGGGGATTGAACCTGGGCCAGTGGCCTGCAGGACAAGTGCCCTACTGGCTGCACTATCGCTTCGGTTCCTCATATAATTTTTTTAAATCCCTCATTTTGATGAATACCGTGTAATTTTTGTTTTGTTCGTAATGCTGGATGAAACTAGGGCTCCTGATGCAAAGTAGCACTTCTCCTCCCCCCAGGAGCTTTCTTTCTGGACCATCTGCCTCATCGTTTAAACATTTTCCTCCTATTCCTTTCTCTCTGCTGATGATGCTGTTACAATAAGCAGGGGTTCCGTGCACACACTTGCTTCTGGTGTCCCCCCATTTAGCTGTGGTGTCTGGGGGAGTCACGGCTTCAGTTGTGGTGCTCTCACATGGTAGCCGGTGGGTTCTTGGCAGCAGAGCTCGAAAATTTTATTGTATTTATTTATTTTGACTTTTTGGGTCACACTTGGCAATGCACAGGGGTCACTCCTGGCTTTGCACTCAGGAATTACTAGTGGCAGTGCTCGGGGGACCATATGGAATGCTGGGAATTGAACAGCGGTCAGCAAACGCCCTACCTGCTGTACTATCGCTCCAGTCCTGAAAATTTTATTTTTTTCCAATTACTGATGCCTGCCAGGAGCCACATCTTTTTTTTTTTAATTTTATTTTTTTATTTATTGAATCACTGTGGGAAAAGTTACAAAGCTTTCAGATTTAAGTCTCGGTCATGCAATTATCAAACACATTTCCCTTCACCAATACTTATTTTTCATCACCAAGAAACCCAATAAAACCCTCCTCCCAACCCTCCCAATGCCTGTGAGGCAGATGAATTCTAGTTAACACTCTATCTACTTTGATTAGATTCATTGTTCGACAAAAGATGCACCATTATTATTTAGAGTTTACACCCCCAAATCAGACATGGTGAAAAGGCATTGTGAAATAATTTGTTTTCTACAGCTGGTTACAAGAATCAAATGATGTCGCATGGCCGCAATTTTGGATTTCTGGTATTTTACTTATTAAGCCTGGCCTCGAGACATCTTATCAGGACATCTTTTTATGATATCTTATTATCTCATTCCTACTCTGGACAAACTTGCAGGCTTTCGCATATAGCCTGCCCACAGGGCAGAGTCTGGCAAACTCCCCATGGCGCACCAAATATGCCAAATACCAGTAACAATGATGGGTCTCATTCTCCTAAAGAGCCTTGAATATAATCTCAGGGCTAGGATGAAAGAGACTTTACTGGGGCCTGCTCGAGGCAATCGACGAATAACAGGATGATGAATGAATGAATGAAAAAGCCTGGAAGTATTTCTGCTGAGAGTGAGATAAGTATGAGATTGGTTTCTGTGGCTCTGGAGCCATGGCCGTGTCGAAGAGTCGCTCGTGGGGGTCAACTTGTGACCTTGGTAGGGCATGAAGGACGAGCCGGGACCGCTCCCCTTCCCATGAGGTTTCAGTCGCCCCGTCACGACCAGCTCATACCTGGCTTTTGATAAAGCTCTGAAGCAGCTGCCATCTTTCTTTCCAGAGGGAAAAAGGCGGAAGGGACAGGAGCCACGTCCTTTAGTTGTGGTGCTTGCAGGCCCATCTGCAGAGCAGCTGGAAACGCAGTGCGGGGGTGTCTCTGCCAGCCCAGCTGCCCTGGCCATGTGGGCACCTGCTCATTGTCCAGGGACCAAACTCACAACCTCACCATTGCTTGCAAGGCGGGAGCTTCCAGCACTGAGCCACGTCCTCCTCAGGCTCTCTAAGCCCTCGCCTCCATGCCTGCTAATGGAACACCAGCGCAGGCAGCAGCCATCAGGTAAGATTATACTGGAAAATAAGATCACTTCATATACAGTGCCTGGATCACAGTAAATCAACAACATTAAGCTTTTCTGGTTTGGGTTTCAATTTTTGGGTCAACCCCGGCAATGCTCACAGGTTATTCCTGGCTCTGAAATCAGAAATTACTCCTGGTGGCTTGGGGGCACCTTATGGTATTCAGGGGATCGAACCCAGATCAGCCATGTGCAAGGCAAATGCTCTACCTGCTGTACTATTGCTCTGATCCCCAATAAGCATTTCTGGAAAAGGTAAAAGAGGGTCAGAGAGAGAGCAAGGGCTAAAGCACTGGGATTTATCCCAGAGCACAGAGCCAGGAGTAAGCCCTAAGCACTATCAGGTGTCTTCAACCAATCAAAAAAAGAAAAAAAGAGTAAAATAAACTGAATAACTGAAAATAAAAATCAAAGAACTTTGAAAAGACCGTGTAAAGGAGGCATACATTTATCAATTCATGTCCACTAGATGGCAGTAGACACCACCAAATGCAACTTACTCCTTCAAGCGTGGCATTAAGGTAAAACTACCTTATTGATCTAATAATTTAAGAAAAAGAGCAAGCTAAACTTTGTGGCTCTTGGGGACTTACATTTGCCAGCACCTGGCAGCAACTATCGTGCCAAGTTTCAAGACCAAAGGAGTGACCTGTGCTGAAGTTACAAGTGTTTGGCAAGGCCTGGGGCAACTAGCTGGAATAATTCTGTATTGCTACCAGACATTCAAAATCAGTTTATCCGAGTGCTACATTGAGGAAGCCTAGATTATGGCCAGGACACTGCAGTCACAGTTACTCTGGAATATAACTGTGCAAGAAGTTCAGACAGGCCTGTTGGCTAGCTGGGATACTAGATTTTAAGTGTTCAGGAGGCTTGGGCAGCAATGACCAGGAAGTTCAGGTTTGTCTAGCAATAGCTGCCCTGCCACGTTCTTTCAGTCCTGGGGAGACTGGGCTTCAGATGGAAAACATTTGCGCCATGGGCCTTGAACACCATTACTGTGAAGTCCTGAGTGACAGTTATGGGCTTTCAATAACCATAGCCTGGCCATCCCTCAACTGAGGTCACACAGGTCTGTGTAGATGGACAAACCGTTTCTGGGGGACCAGGTTTAAGAGACAGAAGGAGCCTCAATCACAGAGCTTCCCCTCTCAGCTCAATGCCCAGATAGCAAGTCAGGGTCCCCTGCAGCTGGAGGCAGCATTTTGGGAGGCATGGCCTGTTTGCTGGCCGACAGCTCCACAGCTGGGAGGGGCCGAGTCTATAGGTTTAGCTAAACAAGTCACCAATAAGTTCTGCTATGGGGAGGGCGGAGTTCACCTCAGGAATGTTGTCTTCCAGATAGAATGGCAGAGGTTAAGGGGCAATGCCTGCAGCAGGCTCCCATTCCCCTGTGTCCAATTCAGACTGTTGTGTACCATTTAGATGAAAAAAACAGTCCATAGCTGGGGAACATGGGCTTGACTTAATCCCCTGGTTTCCCAGGTCAGTGTCTGACACCTTAGAAGTTTCTTGTAAGAGGCCTGTTTCCCAAAGCTAGATCCATACATACTGTCTGAGTTTCTGGTATAAAATTCTGTCTTTTTCTGGAGAGATACTGGCTAAGAGTCTGCCTCTTTGGTTATATTGGCCCATCTTTATTTGGTAGATTCACTCTTCATATTTCACATCATCATATTTCAAAAACTGATCTTAATTAGTCAAGACTTTATTTATTTATTTATTTTTTGCTTTTTGGGTTACACCCGGCGATGCACAGGGGTTACTCCTGGCTCATGCACTCAGGAATTACTCCTGGCAGTGCTCAGGGGACCATATATCCCATATGGGAATTGAACCCGGGTCGACCGCATGCAACGCAAACACCCTACCCACTGTGCTATTGCTCCAGCCCCAAGACTGTTTATTTTGAGCTTCTATAAAATACCAAGAAAACTTCCATAAGACGATAACATACAATAAATTAAAATGTAAGTTCTCAGCTCATCCTTTAAACATATTTGATAATCTGACTAATTTTGAACCCGTTACACCCTGCAGTTAACTAAAAGGAAAAGGCCATGGAATCAAAACACACTATTAGAGTGTACATGTGACTGTATCTGCTTGACACTGCCCAGACCAGCTGGATGTTGACCCCACATTTACTGTTGACACCACCAGCCATGAACACTGGGTCAGAGTCCAGGCTGGCTAGACCTGGATGTTGTAGCTGCTTCAGGCACCGTAACTTCAAATACCAAGTGGTCATCTGGGTCCACACAAACTATATGAGTTTACTGACTTAGAACTGGTGACTGTCACAAATTGTGATTGTAAACTCCTGAGACTATAAAACCCAGCTCCCGGAAGAGAACAGTGTAGAGTCTCCTGCCTCCTCTCCTGGCTGTCCTCACCGGGGCCCCGTGGAGGAGGGTGATTTGAGTTTCCCTCCCCACCCTGAGCAGAGACCTGGCAGCTGAAGACCTCCGGTTCCAGCCACAGCCATGCTTAAGACCACTCTCCACATGTTTGGACGAGACTCAAGAATGAAGGAACTGGTAGAGGGACCCAGGTGTGCGGGACCTGGGTCGTAGATCTCCAAGCTTGCTCGGATTGGGACTGGGTTTCCTCCACCCAGATTCCCCCATATTCCAGTATTCCTCCATTGCCCAGTATGTAGGCGTTACACATCAATGATTACTTCTTTGTAGAATGGTGAGATCCTGGTAGTGAATCTGTAATACAGCTCACAGGGGATCCTGATGTATTGAGTTTGAATGCCCTGATTGGCTAGGGCTTCAATGACCGCTTCCATCTCAACAGTGTATTGATGAGTACTGACGGCAGGTTCTTCAGGTGTTCAGGTCTGACCTTGTCTGGGCCAGGTGCTGTTTGTTTCTTTACCGACAAAACGGCGTGTCGGATTTCAGAAGGGAGAACATTTGGAACAACATATCCATCCTGTGGAATTTGGTATGTGGGCAGGTGGACATGGCTATCGAAGAGATTTGAGTAGAAGTCATGGATAATTTTCTCCATTGCCCTTCTGGAAGATGTGATAGATCCATCAGGATGTCGGAGGGCAGTCATCTTGGTCTTGTAGTTGGCGAAGGACAGGTGGGCATTACGAATGCTTTTGCCGGCTTCTGCCGCATCTACTAGCACTTCTGCTCGTCTCTCTTTGAGGTCTTCCTTGATCGCATCTCTGCACTGCTTTGTGAGCTTGGATATTCGCTCGCGGTTGCCTGAGGTATGCGCCAAACCACATTGGCGAATAAGCTCAAGAGTTTTCAAAGACAGGCTTTTTTTTTTTTTTTTTTTTTTTTGTGGCTATCTCTCTCTTGGCGTTCCTTGCACAATCATGGTGGTGCTGAACCAGTCGATCGTATTCCTCGTCAATGTTGTCGACAATGGCATCTTCCCATGTTGCAGCAGTAGTGCCAAAGAGCTCCCAGTTGGTGGTCATTCTGGGAGTACTCTTCTTAAACTTTGCAGCCCTTTCTCCCTGCTTTGTGAAGTAGAATTTTGCATGAAGGAGACGGTGGTCCGATCCCGTTTGGAATTTTGGGACAACAGCAACATTGTTCAAGCAAAACCGTCAATTGAATATGATTTGGTCTATTTTGTTGTGGAACCGTCCACCCGGAGACTCCCATGTCTAACGTTTAGATTCGGCCTTCTGGAATTGTGAGTTACCATGGATGGTCTTGGTAGACATGATGAACTCAGACAGTCTCTCACCCTGTTCGTTCCATTCTAGGCCATGGGTTCCGATGTGGAGTTCTTCGACTGATCTTCTTGGACCTATCTTGGCATTAAAATCACCCACAATGATCTTGTAGAAGATGTGGTCTTCTTTATAGAACTTCTCCAGCTCCACGTAGAACTTCTCAATTTCTCCTTCAGCATAATTGGATGTTGGTGCGTAGACAACGAAGATAGAAACTGCCGGCAGTGAGCCACATCTATTCAAATGTAAACGTTGTTAGGCATTCTAATGAATCAATGCTCATGGCCAAGTTTATGTTGACAAGAACACTGACGCCTCTGATGCCTCTTTTATTGCACGTTCCAAGAAACAATTCTTCTCCAGTGTTGAAAACGGCGTGATGTGATTGGTGCCTTCTTGTCTCCGTCAGACCAATGATGTCGTACTTGATCTTTTGCACTTGTACCATCAGGCCCTCGATGGATGCATCCAATGCTAGCGTACGTGCATTGAAAGTACAGACGATCATTTTTGTCTTCCTTCGTTTTGGCAGCCTAGTTTGGCCTTGAGATTTTATCAGCCTCTCCTTTCTCATCTTTCTCATCAAGTAATCATTGATATCAAGAGAGGGGTTTGGCAGGGTGATACCATTTCACCGAAACTCTTCAGTGCCATCCTCAAGAACATCATGCGACAACTGAAATGGGAAGGAATGGGAGTGAAGATAGACAGCCGGCAACTACACCACCTTTGCTTTGCTGACGACTTTGTTCTAATAACACCAAACATTAGCCAAGCGGCACAAATGCTGACCGACTTCGACCGACCGTGAATGTCAAAAGGTCGGACTACAGCTGAATCTTACGAAGACAATGTTTAGGAGAAACAGCCTCGTTCCTGACGCTCCATTCACTCTCAGTGGAATGACCATCTCCGAATGCAATAGTTATGTGTACCTAGGTCGAGAAGTCAACATGATGAATGACCTGGCACCTGAGTTGTTCAGGAGGAAGAGAGCGGCTTGGAACACCTTCAAGAGCGTCAAAGAAATAGCTAAGAGGACGAAGAACCTCCGGCTCTGGGCACATCTCTTTGATTCCACTGTTCTTCCTGCATTAACATATGCCTCAGAGACCTGGGCCCTACGTAAACAGGATGAGAACGCTATTCAGGTCTCCCAAAGAGGAATTGAAAGAGCTATGCTTGGAGTATCACGTTTCACTCAAATGAGAGAAAGAATCCGGAGTTCCGATCTCCATCTACGATCAAGAATCAGGGACACTGTTTCGTTTGCCAAGGTGTCAAAAATCAGATGGGCTGGGCACGTAACGAGATTTAGAGACGACCGCTGGACTAGAGCCATTACCGACTGGATTCCATGGGACGTCAAAAGACCAAGTGGCTGCCCACCTACCAGATGGTCAGACTTCTTCATCAAGATCATGAACGATCAGTTTGAGGCTCTTCCTCTTCCTAGAATGAACAGACGCCATTGGGCTACACTGGCACACGACAGGGACAAATGGAGACGTTACTGGCGCCCACTCGAGCAAAATGCTGATTAACGGGAAGTCAAGTGAAGTGTGATCAAGGTGTTCAACACCCACCAACTGCCCTTGGCACCGTGTAATCCCATCAACGGCCAAGATAAAACAGGCAGAGGCAATAAAACCCAGCTCCCAGACATCTTATTATCTAGTTTTTACTTTGGAGAACCTGGCGGGCTACCAAAAGTATCTTGCCCACACGGCAGAGTCTGGCAAACTCCCCGTGACATATTCAATATGCCAAAACCCAGTAACAATGATGGGTCTCATTCTCCTGACCCTGAAAGAGCCTCGAATGTGGCACTTTCTAAAATCTCAGGGATAGGACGAAGGAGACGTTACTGGTGCCTGCTCGAGGAAATCGATGAACAACAGGATGACAGTGATACAGTGGCACCTTATTGACACTGCATGAAGTTAATGAGACCTAGTTCCACTTCTGAGATTATAATGGAATATGGTTGGAATATGCGCACATTGTTTTGGGGTGACACCTGGCAGTACTCAGGATTTACTCCTGGCTCTGCAGTCAGGAATCATTCGTGGCAGGGCTCAGGGGATCATATATATATTATGAGAGGACTGGGGAGATAAACCAAAGGTTTGGAGCTCATGCTCTGTCTGCAGGAACCCCTGGATCATTCATCAATACCATATGGTTCCTGGAGCACTGCTGATACTCCCTGAAATCAGAATTACTCCTGAGGGCTTGGGGGCATCATATGGGATGTAGGGGATCGAACCCAGGCCAGCCATGTACAAGGCAAACTCTGTACGTGTTGTACTATTATTGCTCCAACCCAATAAGCATTTCTGAAAAAAGTAAAAGAGATTTGGAGAGAGAGCACCAGGGTAAAGCACTGGCCTTGTATAAAAGGTCGCAAAGAAATGGACCTCCTAATGTCGTTTCTAGTAAGGACTCAATGTATATGGGTTCTTGGAACCTTATTTTACTTTTTGTGACGTAAGAGGGTTTAAGGGAAACATGGAAAAAAGAAAGAGAATGTGAGAGAGAGGAAGAGGGAGAGGAAAATAGACATGAGGAGGGAGGAGAGGAAGGAAGAGAGAGGAGACAAGAGAGAGAAGAGAGAGAGGAGACAGGGAGTGAGGGGACAGAGGGAGAGAGAGAGAGAGGGAGAGAGATTCAAGAGTCCTGCTTCTCCAGAGGGAAAGAGCCAAGTGTGCACACCCCAGGCTGAGCCTTGGGCCAACCTCCAGGGTGAAGAATGAGCTGGAAGCTGTACCTTAAGCAAAAATAACTTTTTTTTTCCTTTTTGGGTCACACCCGGTGATGCTCAGGGGTTACTCCTGCCTCTGCACTCAGGAATTACTACTGGTGGTGCTCAGGGGACCATATGGGATGCTGGGGATCAAACCCGGGTCAGCCGCATGCAAGTGCTCTACCCGCTTTACTATCTCTCCAGCCTGAGCAAAAACAACTCTTAACACAAGCAATTCCCCCAACAACACCTAGCAGCATATCTCTCACTGAGTGTCAGCTGAGACTGTTCTATTTTATTTCAAGCTTTTGGGACATACCCAGTCGCGCTCAGGAGAGAGTCCTGGTGGTGTCTGCAGGACCGTACGTGCTGCTGGGGATGGAAATGGCCAGTGGTGTGCAAAGCCAGTGTCTTACCCGTGGACCATCTCTATCTCAGGTCTGGATTTTTCTCCCCCCTTGATAGTATGATTAATTAACCTCAAATAAAACCATGTATTTTTAGGAACGGCTGCCTGTCACAGGGAGTGTCTCCTGAAGAAAAGGTAGTACGTATTTTTTTTTTTCTTTTTGGGTCTCACCCAGCGTTGCACAGGGGTTACTCCTGGTCATGCACTCAGGAATTACTACTGGCAGTGCTCAGGGGACCATATGGGATGCTGGGAATCGAATCCAGATCGGCCATGTGCAAGACAATTGCCCTACCCACTGTGCTATCACCCCAGCCCCAGTAGTACATACTCTTAAATACTTATTTAAGATTGTACTTATTGTACCTATTCTACAATCTGTTCTATTTTATTTCAAGCTTTTGGGACATACCCAGTCGCGCTCAGGAGAGAGTCCTGGTGGTGTCTGCAGGACCGTACGTGCTGCTGGGGATGGAAATGGCCAGTGGTGTGCAAAGCCAGTGTCTTACCTATCACCCCAACCCCAGTAGTACATACTGGGGTTGGCACATGGCACATGAAAGTCTCTGAAATGTTTCTCTCAGAGTCATTTTCCTTCTGTTAAATGTTTTAAAAATACTTTCAACAGTATTTTTAAAACATTTAAACAGAGAGAGAGAGAGGACAGGTGTGAAGGCACTTGCCTCACATATGGTCGACTCCAATTCGATCCCAGAACCCCCTTATGGTCCCACAAGCACCCCCAGGAGTGACTCCTTTGAGTACAGAGCCAGGAGTACTCCTTGAGCACAGCTGGGGGTGGTCAGCCAAAAGTAGAAAAATTATTTTAATGACATGATTGAGGAAGAATGAGTTGGAAGCTGTACCTTAAGCAAAAACAACTCTTAACAAAAGTAGTTCTTCATTTCCTTGAATCACTCGAACATCTCCTATTAGTTTTCTAGGGTCACCGTAGAAGCAGGAAGATTAGAGGCAGGACCTCTGCATGACCCGTTACCGGAGCAGGGCAAAAATGAACCGGCTATAAATCACAAGGTTGTGATAACAGAATAGAACTGGTAAGCAAGTCTGATCAAGTTGTTTAAACAGGAATGAGGTCACAGTAACAACTGGTAAGTGACTGCATGGAATTGAAAGCAAATTGTATTAATCACTGCTTGTACCAATTATTGTGTATGTTAGCAGCCATTGTATAAAAATGTTTCCCTTGGAAGCACGCAGCTTATACCTGGCACTAAAAGCTCTTTGTGAACTGCGTTAGGGGTCCTTTGTTGGGAATGTCAGGTCCGGATGTATAAAATAAGCTGGGCTCTCCCTCTTCTCTCTCCATGTGTCATTCTGCATCTTGGTCAGGTTTTTCTAGCACTGTAACAAAATACTGCTCCCTGGGGCCAGAGCGATAGTACAGCGGTGAGGGCATTTGCCTTGCACGCAGCTGACCCAGGTTCAGTCCCCAGCATCCCATATGGTTCCCCGAGCACTGCCAAGAGTAATTCCTGAGTGCAAGAGCCAAGAGTAATCCCTGAGAATCGCTGAGTGTGACCCAAAAAGCAAAAAAAAAAAAAATGAAACAAAACAAAAAAACAAGAAAAATACTGAAGCCTGGGTAGTTTAAACAACTGACATTCATTTCTGGAGGCTAGGAACTGGAGATGGGACGTCAGCAGGGTTTTTTTCCTTTTTCTTTTGGGAGGGGGGACAACATTTGGTGATGCTCAGGGGTGACTCCCCTGGCTCTGCACTCAGGAAATACTCCTGGTGGTGCTTGGAGGACCACCTGGGATGCTGGGGATTGAGGCTGGCTTGGCCGCAGGAAGGCAAATACCCTACCTACTGTCTTTTTTTTTTTTTTAATTTTTATTAGTGAAATACCATGAGGTACAGTTGTAGACTTGCAAATTTTTGTGCTTGGGTTTCAGTTATACAATGACCGAGTACCCATCCCTCCAGCAGTGACCATTTTCCACCACCACAGGTCCCAGTATCCCCCCTCATCCCCCCCCATCCTGCCTCTGTGACAGGGCACTCCCTTTTGTTCTCTCTCTCCTTTTGGGTGTTGAGGCGTGGCAATCATGTTTGGTCTATAGTGTACTTTCAGCAAACTTCTCCCATCCTGGGAGGATCCTCCCAACTCCCTTTATTTATTTGGTGCTTTCCTTCTTTCTATATCTGAGCTCCCTTTTTCCCGAGCATGTGTGGCTGGCCTCTGAGCCATGGTGCAAAATTCCTGGTAGTAACCTTGACCACTCTTGGGTGTTAGTCTCCTATTTTGTCACTTTAAGTTCCCCAGATGAATGCAATCTTTCTATGCCTATACCTCTCTTCCTGACTCATTTTGCTTAACATGACACTTTTCACTGTCTTCTCCTCCGGCCCTGCAGGGCTTTTCCCTTAAGGCCTCTCTCCGTTGCTTGCAGAGGGCCACCTTCCTCTCTGTCCCCCAGAGCCATCAAGCAGTGTTTGAATCCTCATCTATTCTTTTCACTTTTTGGGGGGTCACACCCAGTGATGCACAGGGGTTACTCCTGGCTCTGCACTCTGGGATTACCCCTGGTGGTGCTCGGAGGACCATATGGGATGCTGGGAATCAAACCCGGGTTGGCTGGGTACAAGGCAAACACCCTACCCGTTGTGCTATTGCTCCAGACCCTCATCTCTTCTTAGAAGGAAACCACATCGAACCTAAGTCCATCCTGAGACCCCGATCTAGCTGAATAACTTCTAAGCCACTGCAGGACGGGCCCAGACAGAGCGCACTCTGGGATGAGCACAAGCTTCGCATGAGGGAGGCCAGGGTACAATCCCTGGCACTGTGTAGTACTCTGAGGCTACCAGGAGTGACCCGATGGGACCTGAACTTAGAGCCAGGAGTAGCCCCCTATAGCATTGATGGGTGTGGCCCCCAACCAAAGCCAAGAACGTCCTATCTTGGAGTACGGTCATTGAAGGTTGGCTTCCGGTGTGAATTGGGGAGTGGGGAGTGTACCCAATTTAGCCCCACAATCCATACAGAGTTTTTTGGGGGAGGGGATTTTTGCTTATTTAAAGCAACTGTAACACAGTGGTGGAGAAATTTCATGACTTTGGTGGTGAAACCAGCTGACAATTACTATTATTATTTTTGGTTTTGGGGCCACACCTGGAAGTGCTCAGGAATTACTCTTGGTAGTGCTCGGGGATTCAGCTGTAGTCCGACCTTTCCACACTCACGGTCAAAGTCCGCAAGCATTTGTGCCGCTTGGCTGATGTTTGGTGTTATTAGAACGATATCATCAGCAAAGCGGAGGTGATGTAGTTGCCGACCATCTATCTTCACTCCCATGTTTTCCCATTCTAGTCGTCGCATGATGTTCTCGAGGGTGGCACTGAAGAGTTTTGGTGAAATGGTATCACCCTGCCGAACCCCTCTCTTGATATGGATGATTACTTCTTTGTAGAATGGTGAGATCTTGGTAGTAAATCCGCAATAGAGCTCACGAAGGATCCTGATGTATTGAGTTTGTACGCCCTGATTGGCTAGGGCTTCCATGACCGCTTCCGTCTCAACAGAATCAAAGGCCTTCTTTAAATCAATGAACGTTAGACAGAGCGGCATCTTGAACTCCCGAGATACCTCAATGAGCTTGGTTATTGTGTGGATATGGTCGATGGTACTGAATCCTTTTCGGAATCCAGCTTGTTCACATGGTTGTCCTTCATCTAGTGTTCTGCTAATCCTATTCAGGATGACTCGAGTGAATAGTTTGTAGATGACAGACAATAGGCAGATTGGGCGATAGTTGCCAATGTCGTGGATGTCTCCTTTCTTGTATAGTAGTACAGTCTTGCTGGTTTTCCATTGGGATGGAACCTTGCATTCAGACAGGTAGCGTGTGAAGAGTCGAGCTAATGTATTGATGAGTACTGATGGTAAGTTCTTCAGGTGTTCAGGTCTGATCTTGTCTGGGCCAGGTGCTTTTTGTTTCTTTACCGACGAGATGGCATGTTGGATTTCAGAAGGGAGAACATTGGGAACGACATATCCATCATGTGGTATGTGGTATGTGGGCAAGTGGATGTGGCTATTAAAGAGATCTGAGTAGAATTCATGAATAATCTTCTCCATTGCCCTTCTGGAAGATGTGATAGATCCATCATGATGTCGGAGGGCAGTCATCTTGGTTTTGTAGTTGGTGAAGGACAGGCGGGCATTACGAATGTTTTTCCCAGCTTCTGCTGCATCTACCAGTACTGCTGCTCTCCTGTTTTTGAGGTCATCCTTGATGGCTTTTCTGCACTGTTTTGCCAGTTCGGACGTTTGCTTGTGGTTGCCTGAGGCACGTGCCACGCCACGTTGGCGAATAAGTTCAAGAGTGTTCGAAGAAAGACGGTTTTTTGTGGTTATCTCTCTCTTGGCATTCCTTGCACAATCATGGAGGTGCTGAATCATTCGATCGTATTCCTCATCAATGTTGTCAATGACGGCATCTTCCCATGTTGCTGCAACAGAGCCAAAGAGTTCCCAGTTGGTGGTTGTTCTGGGAGTCTTCTTCTTAAACCTTGCATTCTTTTCTCCTCGTTCTGTGAGGTAGAATTTTGCACGAAGAAGACGGTGATCTGATCCCGTTTGGAATTTTGGGACAACAGCAACATCGGTTAGGCAAAACCGCCGATTGAATATGATGTGGTCTATTTCATTGTGGAACCGTCCATCGGGAGACTCCCATGTCCAACGTTTAGATTCAGCCTTTTGGAATTGTGAGTTACCATGGAAGGTTTTGGTTGACATGATGAACTCAGACAGTCTGTCACCTTGTTCGTTCCATTCCAGGCCATGGGTTCCGATGTGGAGTTCATCGACTGATCTTCTTGGTCCTATCTTGGCATTAAAATCACCGACAATGATCTTGTAGAAGGTGTGATCTTCTTTATAGAATTTCTCCAGCTCCATGTAGAATTTCTCAGTTTCTTTTTCACCATAACTGGATGTTGGTGCGTAGACAACAAAGATAGAAACTGCCGGTAGTGAGCCACATTTATTCAAGTGTAATCGTCCGATTCGGGTTGTTAGGCATTCAAATGAATCAATGCTTGTGACTAAGTTTGTGTTGACAAGGATACCGACACCACCGACGCCTCTTTTATCACATGTTCCAAGGAACAGTTCTTCTCCAGTGTCGAAAACAGCATGATGGGATTGATGTCTTCTCGTTTCGGTCAGACCAATGATGTCGTACTTGATCTTTCGTGCTTGTACCATAAGGTCTTCAATGGATGCAGCAGATGCCAGCGTACGAGCATTAAAAGTACAGACAATCATTTTTGTTTTTCTGCGTTTTGGCAGCCCATGTCTGCCTTGGTGTTTTATCAGCTTCTCCTTCCATATCCTTCTCGACTCTGCATAATCAGGGTTAGGGAAATGAGATCCATTTATTACTGGATTTGGCATATCAATTTGGTCTATTTGGCATAGATCACGGATAGCTTGCCAGGCTCTGCCGTGTGGGTTGGATATTTAAGGATATTTAAGGTATCCTGAAAATTATTAAATAAATAGTCGCGAAGACAATGTTTATGAGAAACAGCCTTGTTCCTGACGCTCCATTCGCTCTCAACGGAACCACCATCTCCGAATGCAACAGTTATATATACTTAGGTCGAGAAATCAACATGATGAATGACCTGGCACCTGAGTTACGCAGGAGGAAGAGAGCGGCTTGGAATGCCTTCAAGAGCATTGAAGAAATAACTAAAAGGACAAAGAACCTCCAACTACGAGCACATCTCTTTGATTCCACTATTCTTCCTGCATTAACATATGCCTCAGAGACCTGGACCCTACGAAAACAGGATGAGAACGCTATTCGGGTCTCTCAAAGAGGAATCGAAAGAGCTATGCCAGGAATATCACGATTCACTCAAATGAGAGATAGAATCCAGAGTTCTGATCTTCGTCAACGCTCAAGAATCAGAGACGCTGTCTCATTTGCCAAGACATCAAAAATCAGATGGGCTGGACATGTAATGAGGTTTACAGACAACCGCTGGACTAGAGCCATTACTGATTGGATTCCACGAGACATCAAAAGATCACGTGGACGCCCACCTATAAGATGGTCAGACTTCTTCGTCAAGACCCTAAATGATCGGTTTGAGGCTCTACATGTTCCTAAAACGAACAGATACCATTGGGCTACGCTAGCACGCAACCGGGATGAATGGAGACGTTACTGGCACCCGCTCGAATAAATCGATGAATAACGGGGATTAAGTGATTAAGTGATTAAGTGAAGTGCTCGGGGAACATATGGGATGCCGGGGATTAAATCTGGGTTGGCTTCGTGCAAGGCAAGCTCCCTACTGCTTCACTTCACTCCTGCCCCTATTTGTTCCGTTTCCAAAGCTAAGAATGATGCATTTATTTAATGTTGTAGATGACAGAGATCCCATTCTGGTTAGACACTGTGGCATGACCAGTCTTAAAAATTAACTCAGGGGCTGGAGTGATAGCACAGCAGGTAGGGCGTTTGCCTTGTATGCGGCCTACCTGGGTTAGATTCCCGGCATGCCATATGGTTCCATATGGTTCCCCTGAGCACTGCCAGGAGTAATTCCTGAGTGCAGGGCAGGGAGTAACCCCTGAGAACTAGCCAGCATAACCCAAAAAGACCAAAAAGAAAAAAAAGAAATTAGCTCAGTATAACAGCTTTATAGACCATTCACAGACCTATCCCCTTAACTCTGTGTGAGAGCGTGTTTGGTTTCTCTAGACGAAGATAGAAAATAGCACAAAGCCAGGACTTTGTGGTGGGCCTGAGCAGTAGTACAACAGGTAGGACCCTTGCCTTGCGCGCAGCCAACCTGGGTTCAATCCCTGGCATTCCATATGGTCTCCTGAGCTGGCCCCCAAACCCAAATCTCCTCCCCTAAAAAAAAAGGAAAAGGAAAGAAAAGAGAAAAAAGCTAGAAATCTCTGTGCCCCAAATTTGAAACAGCTCTGGCCACTACCCAAGCACCAAGCCCAGTTGATCAAGAGCAATATCCCCAGTAAGGGGTCTACTCTTGGCCCACTGCTGGAGTGCTTCTTGGGAGCAGGGACTAATGTGAGAGCACAGACTCATAGCATCATCAGAACCACTAGTCCTTTTGGCTCACACGCCTTTCATCAAAAGCAGGCAAATTCTGCACAGTGCTCCTGGTTTTTTTTTTTAATTTTTAAAAATTAAAAAAAAAATTTTTGGTCACACCTGGTGATGCTCAGGGGTTACTCCTGGCTCTTCACTCAGGAATCACTCCTGGCAGTGCTCAGGGGACCATATGGGGATGCTGGGAATCGAACCCGGGTGGCCACATGCAAGGCAAACGCCCTACCCGCTGTGCTATTGCTCCAGCCCCCACTCCTGGGTTCTTAAGAAAGCCAATGTGTGTCCACACTCCTGCTTACGTGGTCCTGGAAACCACACACATGCATTGGTAAGGAGTTACTCCAATCACATCCTGACAGGCACCTGAGGACATCTGTCGAATGACCTGCTATTCACTTTGTGCCCCAACTTAATCCTGAAACTCAATGATTTGTCCCTGCCGCCAAAGAACAAAAAGAGATGGTCAGTCCCTGTTCCCTGTCCCTGCCTAATTCCCCAACACCCAGAAGAAACCATTCTGTGCTATTTTGTTTGTTTTTAGACTGTACACAGTAGTGCTCAGGGCCCACTCCTGGCTCTGTGCTCAGGGATCACTCCTGGTGGGCTTGGGGACCAAGACGGGGTTCCAGGGATCAAACCTGGATTGGCCACGTGCACGGCAAGTACCCTACCCTCTGTACTATCTCTGGACAATCTCTCCAGCTCCATTTTGTGTTTTTCTAACAGGGGTCACCCCAGGGGTGGGGAGGTACCATGAAGGGTGGGGCTGGGCCTCAGGGCCTCTTTGCTCTGTAAGCTGAGTCTCACCTGGCTGCTTTAGCTGTTGTCTTAACTTTGGACACTTACCATCACATCTCTAAATAACAGATATATTTATTGATGTTTCAGATTTAGATGAATTTCATTCCTTGAGTTTTATTATGAAAGATCCAACACAAGGGGGCTGGAGAGATACTACCGGAGTTAAAAAACTTGCCTTGCATTCACTGACTGTACTTAGAATCTTTGGTACAGGGGGCTGAAGCAATAGCACAGCAAGTAGGGCGTTTGCCTTGCACGCTGCCGACCTGGGTTTGATTCCCAGCATCCCATAACATACCCCGAGCACTGCCAGGAGTAATTCCTGAGTACATGAGCCAGGAGTAACCCCTGTGCATCACCGGGTGTGACCCAAAAAGCAAAAACAAAACAAAACCAAAAAAATGAATCTTTGGTACCACATATGGGCCCCCCTCCCCCTCGCCCCCCAGGAGTGATCCCTGAGCACAGAGCTAGGATGAGCAGTTTACACCCCTTAACACCCTTTAAACCCTTGCAAAAAGGTCTATAAAACTGTTCTTCCCACCTGCTATCACTTTCACCAGTCATGTTCATTTTCCTTCCTTTCATTCTTTTGAAACAGGTCATTGTCGTTTTAGTTAGATCAGTGATTGATGTTTATATTATGAAAGACTTTTTTCCCCCTGCAGTGCTAGGAGGATTGAACCCTGAGGGCCCCATGCTCTGCCATTGAACCGTGTCTCCAGACCCTGAACAACTTGCTTTTCTTGAAGACAATGATTGTCTTTTATATTTGCTTTCTTTCTGCTATCAATCAGTTCCTTCAGTTCCTGAACTTCCCCAGTTCAGCTTTATAGGACACAGTTTGAACTAGAACTGTCATTTTTTCAGATAAAACTGTCATTTTTCATGGGGTCTCTTGCTTGCTATTAAAATTTAAATAATTTTTAAAAATTTTTTGGATCACACCTGTGTTCAGGGCTTACTTCTGCTTCTGTACTCGCCTTCTGCCTGCTGTATTACCTCCAGCCTCTTGTTCTAGTCGATTGGTTGAACCCTGTGATGGCTGTACTAATTCTCGAAACTGTGTTGGGTGGGAATTCCTCTTTCTGGGTTGCAGTAGTCTCCTTTTTTGGTGTACTGCCTCATTTTGATATCAGTTAACCATTTTCAAGGAATTGCTAATTCAGCAGATGTTTGTTGAGCTCCTGTCTGGGCACACTGAAGTAGGCCCTAGGGCTAGAGAAGTGTGAGAAATTGAGAGCACCACTGGTCAGGCTGGCTAAGACTGGCTTTGTGACAACACAATGGTCACTGTGACCTGAGTTAGGAGCAGGTGACTTGGTCGCCCAGGGATTGAGTAACTGCCCTTAGCATATTGTGTCTCAGATTCCTTTTGTAACTAATCTTAGTGCAAGATTCTATTTTTATGATACCTGTTTTATGGGGAGAAGGCAAAGAAGCAGAATCTCTATTGTCCAGTAACTTGCAGAGCAAGTGTTTGAGAGCCGAACTCTTTATAGCAATGTCAAATTCTGCTGTAATAAATGAATACACACGCAACCGGAATTTAAGGTTAAATATTAACCAAATAGTCATTCTGCTCAATAAGAATTCCATGAATTAAACTGCTGGTTTGCTGCTGCACCACTGTACTATGGCTCCAGCCCCTAGTTTTGTTCTTAATGTGAGAAGATTGAGAGATTAGGGGCAGTGAAGACGTCGGGAAATGTCTCCAAGTCAAGTTGGGATGTGGCCTTGATCTCCCCCAAAGGTCTAGAAATTAGTGGGTAGCACCATTTCCCAGCACCCCCCTTTCCCAGCTGAACTGGGTCGCAGTAAGGCCTACCCCCTTATCCTGCCCAAGTGGGAAGGAGACTTTTGAGAGTCACGGAGACAGAGGCCAGGAGGTTTGTCCAAGAGGTTTGGACACAGAGATAGGAAGGGAGGGGAGAGGAAGGGAGGGGATGGGAGAGGAGAGGAGAGGAGAGGAGTGGAGTGGAGAGGAGGGGAGGGGAGGGGAGGAAGAGGAAGAGGACCTTAGGGGGCACGAGTGTTTGTCTCTGAGCCCCTCACAGCCAAGGACAAGGAGTTGTGCACAGTGTGATGGGTGAGCGGACAGGCCTGTTACCTGCGTGCCACTTTACAGTTTCAGTGTATTGACAGAGCCCAAAGGCGGAGTTTTGGAGAAAAAAAAAAGACCTACGAGACACAGGAATAAGTCTGTTGATTTTTAAGTGGGGAAGGAGCTGGGGTCCACAGGGTCTTCCCAGGGGGGCAGCTGACCCGGGCGGCTGGCCCGGGTCTAGGTGAGGGGCTCTTCACCTTTGGCCATCTGTTCTTCGATGTTTTCCATCTTCTGCTCCAGGGCAGTTAGTTTCTCATGGAGCGTCTCGAGTCTTGAGCGACAGGACACGTCGAACGATTTGAGGTAGTCGGAGATTTTCTGGATGCTGTTGGAGATGACCTCGATATTGTCCCGGCTTCTCCAGTGCTGGTGTATCGCCGGTTGTACTGAGTCCTTTTCACCTGCCATGGGCTGCCTCCTAAGGCACAAAAGGGAATTTAAAAGGAAAGAGAAGTCTGTTGAGGAAATCCTTCAGGGAAAGGAAAACAAAGTAGAGGAAGCGAAATAGGGAGCAGGGGACACTTCTTAGTAGGATGGTCAGGAAAGGCCTTTCTGACAAGGAGATGGAGGAAGGAGGAAGGGAAGAGGAGGAGCTGCAGACGTTTGAGACACAGGAAACAGCAGATGCAAAGGGTCGGGGGCAAGGTGGAAAACTTCCCTTTGGGCCTTTTTTTTTTTTTTTGCTTTTTTTGGGTCACACCCTGCGATACACAGGAGTTATTCTTGCCTCTGCACTCAGGAATTACTCCTGGCGGTGCTTGGAGGACCATATGGGATGCTGGGAATCGAACCTGGGTTGGCTGCGTGCAAGGCAAATGCCCTATGCGCTACGCTATTGTTCCAGTCCCGGGCCTTACAAGGTAGGAAGACATTGAAGGGTTTGACAGGATCAACAAGTTAGATCCTGGTAGTCTGAGAGGCCACTCACTGCCCATGTCTGGCCTCCCTCTGCAGTGACTCTCGAGAGATTGATTAAGCTTCACTTCCTTCCCTATGAACGAAAGCTCAGGCCTTTTGGACATGAGAAACCATCCGCTCTTAGGAATCATTCTTCTCTTTTCCCTTTCCTTATTATTATTGTTGTTGTTGTGCATTTGTTTTTGTATTTTGTAGGCTCTGGGGCCACAGTGAAAGGTGTTGAGGGCTTATTCTCGGCTCTGTGCTTTGAGATCAGTCCTGGCGGTGCTGGGATTGAGCCCGGGTGAGCCTCATGAGGGCCAGTCTGACCCTCTGATCTTTCCCATACAATGCAGTTCTCAAGGTCATCATGTGTACACCCTGACAACCGGAGCGGTACCCTCAGTCTACAGATTCAGGCCCTGGAGCAGCAAGGGGCTTGGTTGCAGAACTTGTCTAGGCTCACCAACTGCAGACTGTGTCCTAGTTCCTTCCCCCTCCACATCTGCCAACCCTCCGAACATGATAGTGCCTCAGGTTTTTGCTCTGGGCCTCTGCTAATCTTTCTCCTCTGGGCTTTGGGTTCACAGTTTTCAATAGCTTTGCTATGCTTGTGGTGTCTGCATTTACATCTGCTCCGAATATTCTTCAGCATGGAAATGTCACCCACCCATCTCTTCAGGGGGAATGACTAAGGAATATTCTTGGTTGTCATCCTCGCTCTGGGTTGCTCACTTCCAGATTCTTTATTATTATTATTTTGTTGTTGTTGTTTTGTTTTGGGACTCTACCCAGTAGTGCTCAGGGCTTACTCCTGGTGGAACTGGGGAACATGAGCGGCACCTGGGATTAAACCTAGGTCAGCCGGGTGCAAGGCAAGCGCCCTACCCACTGTACTACCGCTCTGGCCCTTCCAAACAGATTCTGTATCTAACCACTTCTCATCGCTCTACGGCAATAGGCATATCCGACCTTCCATCTTCTCGGCCTGGATTACTGCAAAAGACCTCTCCTGGGTATCCCGCCCTCCCTTTTCCCTAATCTTGTCCATTCTCCATCCCATCTACCGAAACACACGCAAGTCAGATCAGGGGGCACTGCCTTGCTTCACGCTCTCCCCTGGCTTCCAGGAACAAATCCAAAGTTGGATGCGTTCAGGCCGGCTCCCCGCCACCCCGCTCATGCACACACTGTACTTGGCCCTCGGTTCCATCTCCTTGTGCCCCATCTCTTTCGCCCAGACTCCCAGCCACTGGGAACACCGCTGCTGCAGTGCCCTGAGCACAGCGGGGCTCTCCATCTCCGCACTTTTTGTCTCTCCCTGCGTGGGCTACCAGGCCACCTTCTCAGTCTCCCCCTTTGAAAGGCCTTCCTTGACCTTCCTAGGGAACCTCTCCCCCCTCCCCGCTCTAGCACTTACTTTTACAATTCCCCTCCTCCCCCCCTTAGCCCCGACACCTACCCTCAGGAGCTTCCTGGGTACCACTTGGTGGAGCTGGGCCGCCCAAATACCGCGCCTGGGACCAAGAAAGAGATGCGTTAGAAACAGGGGGTACCCAGGGCTCCGACAGGTTCCGTTGTGGTCCGAGATCCCGAGACTAGACGGCCTGGACGCCTCCCTCCGCGGCTCCCCGTCCGGCCTCTCCCCTGCCCCTACCTCCGCGCTCGGCCCCCGGCCCCGCCCGTACCCGTCACCCCCGCGCGCGCCCTGCGTGTCCCGCGCTCACAGCCGCGCACAGGAGCGCCCCGACGGCGGCGGGCAGGGCGGGCCGGGCCGGGCAGAGGATGGCGCTCTCCGCGCTGCGCCTGCTGCTGCTGTGCCTCGCCTGCAATGTGGCGGGTAGGGCTCCCCGTCGGCGACGCCGGGGCCACCCGGGGGCTCTGTCCGCCCGAGCGGGCCGGCGGGGGCGGGGGGGGCCGTACCCTGAGCAGCCGTTACAGGCGGTTCGGGGGGCGCCCCTGAGAAAGAGGCGCGCTGGGCGGGTTGCAGCCTTCGTGCCCCAGCCCCCTCGCCGTCGTCGGCTCTTAGGGTTCCCGGCCCCGAAGAAGGGGATGCTCCCCGCTTTGAGCCTGGGGGAGGGGAGCCCCGGAATTGGCAGTTGAGTTGGTGGTGGACGGGCAGCATCTTAGGGTTTCGGAGAAACAGGCTTTCTGGTCCCCACAACCTGACCTGCCATTTATTTATTTATTTATTGCTTTTTGGGTCACACCTGGTGATGCCCAGGGGTTATTCCTGGTTCTGCACTCAGGAATCACCCCTGGTAGTGCTCAGGGGACCATATGGGATGCTGGTAATCAAACCCGGGTCAGCCGCGTGCAAGGCAAACGCTCTACCCGCTGTACTATTGCTCCAGCCCCAGACCTCCCCTTTTTTAAAAAAAAATTATTTATTTTGCTTTTTTTGGTCACATCCAGCGATGCTCAGGGGTTACTTCTGGCTCTACACTCAGGAGTTACTCCTGGCGATGCTCGGGGGACCATATGGGATGCGGGGGATTGAACCCAGTTGGGCTGCATGCAAGGAAAATCCTCTACCCGCTGTACTATCACTCCGTCCCCCCTGGCCCCCGTTTTTAAGGTGGGGTGAACAGCGGCCAGCTGAATATTAACTTTTGCCTCTATTATCCTGAGCCTGAAGAAGAGCATCCCAGCCGTACAGTTTCTTAGCTGCCTTCTTAGTCCATTGCCCCAAGTCTTGTCCACTACACGGCAAAGATGCCCAGTAGTCGTTCTCGCTTCTGCCAGAAAAAGCCTGAATAAATCCCCTCTTTGGGGGAGGAGGGGTGCGAATGTCCTTGTTTCTAAGAAGGGAGGCAGTGTCTGAACTGAAAATCAAAGCTTGGGTTCAAAAAGCAAATCCTTAAGAAATGGATTTCCACTGTATACACGGAAATGTACTTTTTCTTCTTGCAGACTTGCAGAACCCTGACTTCGGTGAACCCATAGAATCCAGACCAGTAAGTAGACTGCCCCCGAGCCCAGACAGATCTGCTTGGTAGCTGGTTTTCAGTCGGAGCTGCCAATTTTTCATTGTTACTGTTTGTTTGGGGGGTTCCACCCAACAGTTCTCGGGGGCTTTTCCCTGCTGGGAAGTACATGTGGTGAGGCGTATGCCATGTACCAGGCAAGCCCTTACCCTGGTACCAGCTCCAGGCCCAGATGGGCTGCTCTGTAACAACCCCTTGTCTTCATTCTTTAGAAAACAGCTTCACAGATAAGCCTTTTTAATGTGAAAGAAAAAAAGGAAGAGTGTGAGACATTTTCAGTCCATAAAAGCCTCAGGGCTTTGTTTCTGTTATTATTGGTTTATTTTTGGCCACACCCTGTGGTGTCTGGGGCTTACTCCTGGCTCTGTGCTCAGGGATGGATCCCGAGTGGGGTCTGTTAGACAAGTGCCTGGACCCCTGTGCTGTCTCTCCAGCCCCTCCTTCATTGATTTTTTTTTCCTGCTCACTCCCAGGTATAGCTCTGGTTTCAGCTCTTCAGCACCATGGGTAGTCCTGGTGGTCCCCAAAAACGAATGGACCCTGAGTGTCCTGGCTAGTTCTGCTCATGGGCCCTTCACGCCTGGGTGACCTGATATCCCTGGAGGGCCCCCTGGGGCTGTCAGAGGCTTCCGCCTACCCCAAGCCATGAGGTCCTCGACTGAATAGTTACACACTGTGCTAGACAGTTCATGTTCGATGTCTAATTCTTTGGAAGGAGGCGGAGACCAAGCAAGTGAGTATGAGCGCAGCCCGTTTATGGGGCACTAGCAGGGGGTTTAGCCTGCAGGCATTTCCGAGGATTCTCCAAGTCAGGCACAGGGGGGCCTTTTAGGGTGAGCTCAGAAGCAGTGAATTCAGCAGAGTAGAGACTGGTTGGGATCCCACTCTTGCCCTGTTCTTTGTGCGTACCATCTTTCTAAAATTAAAAAAAAATTGGGGGGCACACCTCTCTGTGCTCAGGGCTCACTCCTGGGTATGTTATACTCTTGGTGGCTCTTAGGGGACCATTTGTGGTACCGAGGATCAAACCTGGGCCTGTGCAAGACAGTGATCTAGCGCTGGACCAACTCTCCCGCCCCACTGATTCTCTCTGCAATCCTGTTCCTAAAAGGTCACACGCTGAGGTACTGAGGATTAGGACTTGTGAACTTATATTTCTGAAGGGGCACACTCCTAACAACTTCTCTTTCTTTCTTTCTTTCTTTCTTTCTTTCTTTCTTTCTTTCTTTCTTTCTTTTAAATTTTGTGGCCCTGTTGGGGAAGGGCAGGAAGGCCAGAGGCTTCTCACAGGCTAGACCCTTCAAGAAGGCCCCACCAGCCTCTGGCCCCCTCAACTTCCTTCTCCCCGAGTTCTCTTCCCTACTTCTCCATGCCCATGACTTATCTCTGGAGCCTTAGCATTTCCTGTGGGGACAGTGGAGAGAGTATTGGCCTTGCAGGTGCCAGACCAGAGTTTGATCCCTGGCACTCCATGGAGTCTCCTGAGCAAGCCTGGAGTGATTTCTGAGTGCAGAGCCAGGTGTCACCCCTGAACACCACCCTCAAACCAGAATGAATGAAGAACTGGACAAGGTGGCTCTCAGAGGGTTTCTCCAACCTGACCCCAAGGGTCATTCTCCCTAGGTCAGAGTCCATTGCTTAGGTGGTCTTCAACGGGGCTGAGTTGGGAGCGGTCTTGGCCCTCTCTGAAATTCCTTTTCTGCCTTTTGTCCCTGCTGGAGCTTCTCGGGAAGGGAGGCCCACCCTTCTCTAGGTCTGTTACTGGTGCCAGGAAGATCTTATCAGGCCTAGGCCTTCATTCTTGCAGCTTTGGGGCCACTGGGTTTATTACTTCTCTGAAATTCCATTGCCTTGGGGGCCCTCTCCTATCTACCTGTCTGCCTCAGCAGGGGATAGGAAAGTGGATATGCTTGTGAGTTTTGGACTTTTACTTCTTTAATTAATTTAAACTTTTTTTTTTTTTATTGAATCACTGTGAGATACAGTTACGAAGCTTTCATGTTTGAGTTGCAGTCATATAATGATCAAACACCCATCCCTCCACCAGTGTACATTTTCTGCCACCAATGTCCCCAATATCCCTCCCGTCCCCCATCCCACCCCACCTCCCTGCCTCTATGACAGACAATTTCCTGCTTACTCTCTGTTTTTGGGCATTAGGGTTTGCAATACAGATACTGAGAGGCCATCATGTTTGGTCCTTTATCTACTTTCAGCACACATCTCCCATCCGGAGCGATCCCTCCAACCGTCATTGACTTCGAGATCCTTCTCTATTGCAGTTGCCTTCTCTCCTAGCTCATGAGGCAGGCTTCCAACCATGGGGCAGTGTTCCTGGCCCTTGTCTCTACTGTCCTTGGGAGTTATGGACTTTCATTTAGAACTAAGCCAGACTGGGTTAGTGAGCGCTCAGTGGGCAGAGGACATGCATAGACCCAGTTTGGACTCCTGAGTCTCATGGTTCCCGAGCACCACAGGGAGTGACCTCTAAGCACAGCTGGGAATAGTCCCAAAGCACTTCCTGGTGTGGCCTCAAGCCCTCCTCCTGGTCCCCAGAGCCCCCTCTCCCACAAAAAATTAAAAATATCAGCCAGACTGGGCAGAGCTTGCTCAGCAGGGGGGAGCACTTGCTTTGCTTGCGGGAGGTTCAGATTTGACCCCTGGAACTCAGTACCCCGAGTACTGAGCGGGAACAGCACCACTGGGTTTGGCCCAGTTCAGAAACGAAAACCAACACACACACAAAACTCGACACGACCTTCCACGGAGACTCTTGTCCTATCACATAGTAGTTATTGAACTGCTGCTTCAACAGAGCATGAGAATTTTGCATTGGGAAAAGATTCTTTGGTGGAAAGTGCAACTATTTGTAGACTGTTTTGAGGAAATCTAGGATACTTAGGACCTATTTCCTGATGCAAATTTTTTTATTTGTTTTGGTTTTGGGGCCACGCCTGGTAGTACTAAGGGCTTACTCCTGACTCTGTGCTCAGGAATTACTCCTGATGTTGTTTAGGGTATCATAATGGGGTGCCAGGGCTGGAGCCTGGCCTGGCTGTACAAGGCAAGTATTCTACCTGCTGGACTATTGCTCTGGCCCTTGGGATGAAAATTTCTTGAGATGGGGCTGAAGTGATAGTATAGCGAGTTGGGCATTTGCCTTGCACGCGGCCGACCCAGGTTCAAAGTCCAGCATCTCATATGGTCCCCGAAGCACCACCAGGAGTGATTCCTGAGTGCAGAGCCAGGAGTAACCCGGGTGTGACCCAAAAAGCAAAAGCAAAACAAAACAAAACGAAGAAAACACCAAAAACCAGAAAACAAAAAAAAAAAGAAAGAAAATTTTTTTGAGATAATCTGTAACTTCTCTCTTTCTGTTTCTAGGCCAACTGTGGTCAGTACAAATTGCCAGGATGTCCCAGGGACTTTAACCCTGTCTGCGGAAGTGACATGACCACTTACCCTAATGAGTGTACTCTGTGCATGAAAATCAGGTAACACTTCACAGTAGCAACTGGCTAAAGCTTCTTCAGTCCATTTCTTGATTTTTCTATTGCATAGAAAATAACAATGGTTTTGGGGAGCCACAGCTCAGCTCATAGTTTATTCCTGACTCTGCACTCAGGGATCATTCCTAGTGATTCTTGGAGGACCACATGGGAGTGACAACGGATGGAACGTGGCACTGGCACTGCCCACTTTACTGTCTCTCTGGCCCCAGGAAGTAGTAGTAGTAGTAGTAGTAGTAGTAGTAGTAGTAGTAGTAGTTGTTGTTGTTGTTGTTGTTGTTGTTCTTCTTCTTCTTCTTCTTCTTCTTCTTCTTCTTCTTCTTCTTCCTCCTCTTCCTCCTCCTCCTCTTCCTTCTTCCTCCTTTCTTTTTTTTTGGGAGGGGCACACCCAGCGATGCTCAGGGGTTACTCCTGGCTCTGCACTCAGGAGTTACTCCTGGCGGTGCTCAGGGGACCATATGGGATGCTGGGGATAGAATCTGGGTCGGCTGTGTTCAAAACAAATGCCCTATCGGCTGTGCTATCGCTCCAACCCCTCTTTTTTTTCTTTTTTTAAAAAATTGGAGCCACACACCCAGAAATGCGCAGGTGCCACCAGGGCCCTATCCAGCGGCGTGAGAGGGGAACAGTGGCGTCAGGGAGGCTTGGGGGCGCTGGCAGAGAGACGCAGGCGGAGTTCCGCGCATGCTCCGTATGTGCTCTGCCACTTGTGCGCTCTCCCGGGCCCTTCTTTGTCTGGATGTAGAATCAAATGTGGGGGCTGGAGCGATAGCACAGCGGGTAGGGCGTTTGCCTTGCACGCGGCCGACTTGGGTTCAATTCCCAGCATCCCATATGGTCCCCTGAGCACCGCCAGGAGTAACTCCTGAGTGCAGAGCCAGGAGTAACCTCTGAGCATCGCTGGGTGTGACCCCCCCCAAAAAAATCAAATGTGGACTTGTTTTGAGACTGCCACTTAGGGACCAGAGGGGTTCGCACGAAGGTCCCCAGCACATGCTTTGTGTACGGGTGCCCTGGCTGATCCCAGATACCACAGAGTCAGTCTATTAAGCATTGCCAGCAGCAAACCTCGAGTAGCCCTTTAAGCATCAGTGGGTGTGGCCCCCAAATGGCAAAACAACAACAACAACAACAATGTGGCAACAAAATGTCAGACTGACATTTACAATGAGAGAATTCACTGAGAGGGTTTTCCCCTCGGAATTAGAGAAGTAGCATTGATTAATCAACCTAAGTCCAGACCACCCAGTTTGTTCCCGTTCACCACAGGCCCTTTCCCCCATAGGAGAGCATATTTAGTAATCTGTGGACCAGGGGATGTCCCTTGATTTGTTCTGGTCTTGGAGCCACATCCAGTGGTATTCGGGGGCTACTCCTGGCTTAGTGCTTAAGGAGACTGTGCCGTGCCGGGAATGGAACTGAGGCCTCCCGAAGGCTCATCATGTGCTCTGCCCGCCCCTAGAACATGTTTCCCTTGAATTCAGAGGGATATATGGGTAACGCACTGGTCAGGAAGAGGTCAAGGCGCGCCTGCATCCACTTCCTGCGCTCCTGGAGCATGTCTGGCCGGCAGGGGTGGCCCTCCCTGGGGTAGGTGGCTTCATATTTCAGGAGGTGCCTTCTTGGACCTCAGCCTTCAGTGGGCCCTTGGGTTTTCTGAGTGATACGTTGGGGTAAGTGTCTGCCCCACAGTGTTTTCTGAATTTCGCTGAAAAAACAGTGTTAACTTTGAAGAGTTCAGGGGTTAAGGTGCTGCCTTGCACTGACACCTCCACTGGGAGCAGCCCACCCCCTTTGCTCTGCAGGTGTGGCCCTAAGCCCCTCCTAACCTCCCCCCCCCCCCAGATATCCAAGTCTGGAAGAAACCTATTGTAATGGATAGTGGCATGGTATGTTTCTTTTTCTTTTATTTTTTTGGGGGGCCACACCTGGCCATGCTCAGGTTTCTCTTGGCTTGGTACTCAGGCACCACTCCTGTCGGTGCTTGTACCCCAAGGCCAGCCACATGCCACCCTACCCACTCTACTATCCTTTTGGCCTGGTCTTTTTATTTCTCGCTCCCCCTGAGTTGTGCTCTAGGGGCCTGGCGGGCCATTTCTGCTGATACTCAGACAAGCAGGCAGGGAAGTTCATTGCTTGTGCCTAGAGATCTGGCACTGTGCATGCCCAGGTTGGCTATGGTGGCGGGGGACGAGGGGGGGGGGCAGACATGTTAGTGGGGATCAAACTCAGGGACTTTTAAGTGTCAGCATGTACGCTGGTCCCTGAACTATCACCCCAGCCCACGACACAAATAATGTGCTAGTGTCCATGTGCTAGGCAATCGGTGTGGGCCCTCCTTTTGTTTATGGGCCACACCTGGTGGTGCTCAGGGGTCACACCTGATGGTGCCAGGGTCTGAACCAGAGTTGGGCCACAGCCACGTGCTAAGCAAATGCCTTACCCTCTGTACAATCTCTCCGACTCTAACTAATGTGTTTTTTTGGTGGCTCAATTCACAGGGAAGCTGCTCACAATATTATCATAGTCCGCACTGGGCCATGCTGATGAAGCAGTCTACAGAAGACATGAGAAACCATCGTTGGCTGTGGGCTAGAAGAACTTCCTTCCCTTCTTTTTATTCTTTTGCTGTTTTCTTTTGCATGAGATTTCTTAACCCACATTTTCTGAGAGGAGGTGTGGAGACAACCATGTGTAGTGACGCATAATTAGACAAAATAAAACAAAACAAAAATACCTCCAAAAGCCCCCCCAAAGCACAACCAAAACTCATAAAACCCCTTGCTTCTTGGCAGTGTTTGACCCTTGAGGTCAGTGCGTTGCCCACATGACTCGGGCGTTGCTTTACTTACTTGCAATAAAGTCAGTATTGAGTTCAGTGGCTGCTGTCCTCTGTTGAATGTTTGTTCTCGCCAGCAGCCTCTCTAATTTTGCTGAGGCAAAGGCAGATTTCACTCAGCGAGCCGCGAAGACTTTGTTGAGATCAGCATTTCTTCTGGAGCCTTTGGGTTTGGTGTTGTTTTTTTTTTTTTTCTCCCTTGTGTGGGATCAAACCGAGGGTCTCCCTCAGGGGAATGAGGCACACACTTTCCCACTGAGGTACATTCCCTACAGGCAAGATTTAGTTTGATCATTCTTTCCCCAAATTTTTGAGCATGCATTTGTGTATGGTCAGATATAGTATTCTGAGCATGCATTGGTGGATGGTCGGATACGGTATTCTGCTGTTTGTTCTCCCCCGGGGTGAGGGTGTGGAATGACATGCAATAGTGCTGGTTGTTGCTTCCTGCTTGTTGCTCGGTGTATGCTCCTTATGGTGCTTGGGGGGGGGGGCGTATGCTTCTGGGGTTCCCTCATGCATGCACTTCAGCCCAGAGAACTTGCCCCTCGGCCCGGCATCTGGCACATAACTGCAAAATACTTAGAGCTGACTTTAGCCAGAATTGGTGGCCTCAAACAAACATGTAAGTAAAACTATACATCAATGAGGCTGGAGCTAATACAGTGGGTAGGGCACCTGCCTTTCATGCATCTGATTCAGGTTCGATTCTCAGCACCCTATATATTCCTCCCTGAACCCTGCCAGGAGTAATTCCTGAGTGCAAAGCCAGGAGTAACCCCTAAGCATTGCCACATGTGGCCACACACACACACACACACACACACACACACACACACACACTCACTGATGGGCTAAACTGCAGAGGTAAAGACATTTGCTCTGCATGAGGCTGGGATGGCAACAACAGCGGTTTGAATCCTGCACCACATATGGTCCCCTAAGTAGCACCAGGTGTGGTCCCTGAACACAGAGACAGGAGTGACCTCTAAGGGTTGCTCATTCCCCCCCCCCCGCGCCCCCCCCCCCCAAATGGGGTGGTTTCTCATCTCCCCAAACCAAAACACTGACACTAGATCCAATTCAGTATCTTTCAATATACTTTTCATATGGGTTAATGCAGGAATTTGGCTTTTTTCTCCTAAAAGAGAGGTGCCTCTCTGTCTGGGTGAGTTCCCCCAGGGCACGCCGGGCTTCATATCTGGAGGCAATTTTGGTGCAGACTGGAGCCTCTGACCACCTGTGTGCAGGCACCAGGCCTCACTTGGCAGTGCCGCCAGCAGTGAGCTGCTCAGCCCCGGTTCCCTTGTGCTGAGCTTGAGAAGACTTTCAGAGTCTGACACCACGGAAACCACGACGGCTTCGCTTTCATTGGCGGAATGAGACACTTCCCACAGATACTGTCAAGTCTGTTTTAGTAGCCGTGTAGGGGCAAGGATAAAGTTTGGGGTGGTGGTCAGCTGAGACCATCTGAATTCTGATTCTTGCACTTGTGCTTCAGATTTTACTTATTTTTGTGTGACATGTTAATTTTTTTTTTTGAAGTGAGGGATGGGGTATCCCAAAGGGTGCGCAGGATATCTGGGGGCCTCTCCCAGTGATTCTTGGCCAACCAAACGCTAATGATGGGGTACTGCCAGTAAGGTCCCTAGGGACCCTGAGAAAAAATTCCAGAGCTAAACTCTGCTAATTAGTAACTCTCCCTTTCCTGCCCCCTCCCTAGTAGAGCTTTAGAGTAGAGCTTACTTATTGGGATGTAAATTCTGAAACTGTTTGTTGACTCTTCCCTGTTGGGATATAAATTCCGAAACCATTTGTTGGCCCTTCCTTATCTGTTACCTCTGTTAGGAACTTTTCCCTTCAGGAGTCCTGAGCTGAGAATCAAAGGGAACAAAGAAAATAACCAAATGTCCGAGTTACCAGATGCCCACTTGCCACAATGCCTATGTACGTAAACACCGATCTTCAAATCTATAGGCTAAGGAGTGATGTACTTTTAAATGGATTGGTTAAGAAAGTATATGTTGTTACAAATCTATTGGCTATGAAATGCGCGGGCTTTGCTGTAACGACCAGTGAAGGCCTACATAAGATCCCCTTTGAAGAAGTTCGGGGTCTTGCCTGACGGCTTGACCCTGGCTAGCCAGCTCAATAAACTACCTGCTTGCTGATTGCATTCCTCGTGGTCCTTGCTTGCAGTCGGAGATCCAGAGTCGTGCCCTAACACTGCCCAGGCTTTGGGTACCGGAGGTCACTCAGCTCACCTCATCTGCTCACGGACTCCAGAACGTACCAGGCAAGGCTGGGGAGCTGCCTGGTGCCGAGGTTTGGGCCAGGGGCAGCTACTTGCAAAGTCAGGTGCCTTCACCTTTGGGCCATCTCTCTGGACCCTGCTTCAGTTTTCCTCCCTTTGGGGGGGCCATGCCTGGTGCTACGCAGTGGCTGGTCCTGGATCTGAGCTGGGAGGTTGCGTCCAGGCGTGCTTGGAGGACCCGCTCCTGCCTTCACGCATGCGCTCAGGAATCTCACTTGCTTCACTTTTTTTTTCTTTTTGCGTCACACCTGAGCCCCGGCAATGCTCAGGGGTTACTCCTGGCTCTGCACTCAGGAATTTACTCCTGGCTCAGGGGACCATATGGGATGCTGGGAATCGAACCTGGGTTGGCTGTGTGCGAGGCTCTACCTGCTTTGCTATGGCTCCAGCCCCCTGCTTCACTTTTCTTATCTAAAAGATGGGGATATTAGCCGAACACAAAGAGCTGTTGTGAGCTCTTTTCCACTTAGCACAGTTCCTGGTACGGTTGGAACCGCCAAAAGAGTAAAGACCCCTTTTGGAAAGAAGGGAGTTTTGCAGAGGCTGATGCAGGCAAGTAGCCGGGAAAGGCCCCCCAGGACAATGGAATTTCGGAGAAGTAATAAATCCAATAGCCCCTGCAAGAATTAAGGCCTAGGCCTGATAAGATCTTCCTGGCGCCAGTAACAGACCCAGAGAAGGACCCAGAGAAGGCTGAACCCCCCCCCCCCCCCCTTCCAGAGAAGCTCCAGCAGGGACAAAAGGCCAGGAAAGGAATTTAAAAGAAGGCCAAGACCACTCCCAAATCAGCCCCCTTGGAGACCACTCTAGCAATGGACTCTGACCTAGGGAGAAAGACCCGTGAGGGCAGGTTGGAGAAACCCTGTGAGCGCCACCTTGGCTGCTTGTGCCCACTTGACTGAGCACATGTGGTGCCTGAATCTTCCGTCTCGAGATGGGTCCTTTCATGGTCCCTGTCTACTGCTGGGGTGTGTGCAGGGGCTCTCTCTGTCTCTGGAGCAGCCCATGTTCTCCCCTGAGTGACTCTCTCCCTTTGCTCTCCCTCCTTCCCCTTCCTGAAAGCCTCCCAATAAAATCTGTTTTATTTCACTGTTCATCTCCTCCTGAAATTCCCGGGGAAGGCCTAGGACTCACTTTCTAGACTTTGCCTAACCTCCCCATGCCATCTCGGCAGAGGTGGATTGGGAGAAAGTGATCGTCTCTCCCTCTGCCTCACTTCAGCCACCCATGGGGACCCAGTGGCTTCGAGGCCAGTGATTTGTCTCAGGCTGCTGAATGTGCCTGCCTGATGGCAGCCTGGACTCAGAACCTGGCTCTCCAAGTGCTCACTTCTCTGCATGGAAATGGAATAGAGGCCACAGAATGGGAACTTCTATATAAGGTAAACATGCTACCAGGTTATGCCCAGTAATTATTTTTGGCTTGAAAGTTTTATAAAAGTAGAGTATAAAAGTTTTATAAAAGTACTCCTGCATGAGCCAGGAGAAGCCCCTGTACATAGCTGGGTGTGACCCAAAAAGAAAAAAAAGTAGGCTAAGTATTAAGTATATATCCTTGTAGGAAAAGTCATAAAAGTACTAGGAGGCATAGGAAAATGAAAAGGGAGAGTTGTGCACATTCCATACAAGTCATCCACACAACACACACAGGTGAAACTTTTTTTTTTCTTTTTGGGTCACACCCAGCTATGTACAGGGGCTACTCCTGGCTCATGCACTCAGGAATCACTCCTGGCGGTGCTCAGGGACCATATGGGCTGCTGGGAATCGAACCCGGGTTGTCCACGTGTAAGGCAAACGCCCTACCCGCTGTGCTATCACTCCAGGCCTGACAGGCTAAACTTCTATAAAACATTTTTTCCTTCCATTTATATGTATTTATATTTCACATCAATATATGTAGCTTTGTTTAAAAAAAAAGCAGTGGAGTATTACTGTGCCAGTTATTTTATCTTTTTGATCTGGACTTTGTTTAATTTTTATGTTTTGGGGGCCACATCTGGCGGTGCTCAGGAATTACTCCCGGCTCCTCAGGAATCACTGCTGGTGGTCTGCCGAACCTGAATTGGCCACTTGCAAGACAAATGCCTTACCCGCTGTGCTATCACTCCAGCCACTAATTTCCTTATTTGAAATGGGAAGAAACCAACCCAAACTAGCTTTCGCTGAAACAGGGAATTGGTTGTTCCATGGAATCCTGCTGCAGGAGAGAGAGGGGTGGGCAGGGCGGGAGAGGGTGCCTGGGCCAGAGAGACACCCGCCTCCCCTTGCCGCCCTCCCCGCCCCCCCCCCCCCCCCACCCATGCTCTTCATCTCTGTTTTTCCCAGCAGAGACAGCTTCCTTCATAGACCAGCTTCCCTGATAGTGAGGAAGGAAAGCGGGCAGCCTACATCCCTCTTCAGGGACTTCCTGAAGTGACAGGAAGCCCCTGGTGGAAAATAAAATCGAGAGTCCTAACATCTTACCAGCTGAGAAGAGGATTTGCTCCTCTGGACAAAGACCCTGGTTGGCTCATGGTGAACCGCACACACCCTTTATAGGACCACCAGGAGCTCATAGCAAGTTAGGATGAGTTACGCTGGTTTCGGCTGGGCAGGAGACTGGCTGCCCTGTTTCCAGAGGGAAAACAAACAGAAGCTAAGAATAGATGCTGGGTATACGTTGTTGACAATTTCTAAGGATTATAAAATTGAGAAATGTCTGTTGTGCTGGCATGAGCCGCGGGTGATCAAAGAGAGAAACAGCTCAGGATAAAATAGTGAAGACTCACTAAAGAAGTTCAGCGCTGAGGACTCCAGGTCAAAAGAGAAAGAGACTTGGAGCTCCGTTTGCTGAGAGGGTCTCTCTTTTATCCTCTAAAGGTGGGCTACAAATTATGTTCATTCTTTTTTTCTTTTTTTTTTTTGGCTTTTTGGGTCACACCCAGGCATGCACAGGGGTTACTCCTGGATCTGCACTCAGAAACGACTCCTGGCTGTGCTCAGGGAACCTTATGGGATGCTGAGGATGGAACCCAGGTTGACTGCATGCAAGGCAAACTCCCTACCTGCTGTGCTATCGCTCCGGTCCCTCTACGTACATTCTTATTAGTGAAACAGGAGATACAGTGGTAATTGGCAAAAGAAAAAAAAATCAATGCATCCTTTCAACATGGTACGGCCTTCAGTGGCCCAAAAGGAAAACAGCCGGTGTCAGTCTATCTTACCCCTTTGGTGTGGCCTTCAGGTACCATTTCCCATCACTTAATCACTTAATCACTTAATCCCCGTTATTCATCGATTTATTCGAGCGGGTGCCAGTAACGTCTCCATTCCTCACGGTTGCGTGCTAGCGTAGCCCAATGGTATCTGTTCGTTTTAGGAACATGTAGAGCCTCAAACCGATCATTTAGGGTCTTGACGAAGAAGTCTGACCATCTTATAGGTGGGTGTCCACGTGATCTTTTGATGTCTCATGGAATCCAATCAGTAATGGCTCTAGTCCAGCGGTTGTCTGTAAACCTCATTACATGTCCAGCCCATCTGATTTTTGATGTCTTGGCAAATGAGACAGCGTCTCTGATTCTTGAGCGTTGACGAAGATCAGAACTCCGGATTCTATCTCTCATTTGAGTGAATCGTGATATTCCAAGCATAGTTCTTTCGATTCCTCTTTGAGAGACCCGAATAGTGTTCTCATCCTGTTTTCGTAGGGTCCAGGTCTCTGAGGCATATGTTAATGCAGGAAGAATAGTGGAATCAAAGAGATGTGCTCGTAGTTGGAGGTTCTTTGTCCTTTTAGTTATTTCTTCAATGCTCTTGAAGGCATTCCAAGCCGCTCTCTTCCTCCTGCGTAACTCAGGTGCCAGGTCATTCATCATGTTGCTTTCTCGACCTAAGTATATATAACTGTTGCATTTGGAGATGGTGGTTCCGTTGAGAGCGAATGGAGCGTCAGGAACAAGGCTGTTTCTCATAAACATTGTCTTCGTAAGATTCAGCTGTAGTCCAACCTTTCCACACTCACGGTCAAAGTCCGCAAGCATTTGTGCTGCTTGGCTGATGTTTGGTGTTATTAGAACTATGTCATCAGCAAAGCGGAGGTGGTGTAGTTGCCGACCATCTATCTTCACTCCCATGTTTTCCCATTCTAGTTGTCGCATGATGTTCTCGAGGGTGGCACTGAAGAGTTTTGGTGAAATGGTATCACCCTGCCGAACCCCTCTCTTGATATGGATGATTACTTCTTTGTAGAATGGTGAGATCTTGGTAGTGAATCCGCAATAGAGCTCACGAAGGATCCTGATGTATTGAGTTTGTACGCCCTGATTGGCTAGGGCTTCCATGACCGCTTCCGTCTCAACAGAATCAAAGGCCTTCTTTAAATCAATGAACGTTAGACAGAGCGGCATCTTGAACTCCCGAGATACCTCAATGAGCTTGGTTATTGTGTGGATATGGTCGATGGTACTGAATCCTTTTCGGAATCCAGCTTGTTCACATGGTTGTCCTTCATCTAGTGTTCTGCTAATCCTATTCAGGATGACTCGAGTGAATAGTTTGTAGATGACAGACAATAGGCAGATTGGGCGATAGTTGCCAATGTCGTGGATGTCTCCTTTCTTGTATAGTAGTACAGTCTTGCTGGTTTTCCATTGGGATGGAACCTTGCATTCAGACAGGTAGCGTGTGAAGAGTCGAGCTAATGTATTGATGAATACTGATGGTAAGTTCTTCAGGTGTTCAGGTCTGATCTTGTCTGGGCCAGGTGCTTTTTGTTTCTTTACCGACGAGATGGCATGTTGGATTTCGGAAGGGAGAACATTGGGAACGACATATCCATCATGTGGTATGTGGTATGTGGGCAAGTGGATGTGGCTATTAAAGAGATCTGAGTAGAATTCATGAATAATCTTCTCCATTGCCCTTCTGGAAGATGTGATAGATCCATCATGATGTCGGAGGGCAGTCATCTTGGTTTTGTAGTTGGTGAAGGACAGGCGGGCATTACGAATGTTTTTCCCAGCTTCTGCTGCATCTACCAGTACTGCTGCTCTCCTGTTTTTGAGGTCATCCTTGATGGCTTTTCTGCACTGTTTTGCCAGTTCGGACGTTTGCTTGTGGTTGCCTGAGGCACGTGCCACGCCATTTCCCATGCACTCCCATAAATCTGTCGGGTCCAGTATACTCCCATAAATCCGGTGGGCTGATGGGCCCTTAAGTCCATTAATTGGGGCCATAAAAGGAATGCTTCTTCCTCCCTTCTCTTGTTTAATTTAGGGGGTCAGTTTCAGTTTCTCAGTCCCCATGACATTTTCTTAATTTTCGTTACAATTTCATAATTCTCATTACATATAGCTTCTTATTTATCATTACAATGTCCATATTGTTTTCCAAAAGGCATGGAATAGTTGACATCCCCATGGACAATGAATGAGGGTTCTTTTCTTCCACATATCCATGCCAACACTCACTGTTTTGGGTATAACGTGATATATCATTGTTGTTTGGTTTGAATTTCCTGGATGATTATGTAGAGTATTTTTTTTTATATGCCGTTCGGCCATCCATATGTCATCTCTGAGGATGTTTCTGTTCATCTCTCCCCTAGCCCTAGCCCCCCACCCCTGGCCATTTTTTGGCGCGGGACACACTTGGTATGCTCAGGGCTTACACCTGACTCCTATGCTCAGGGATTGCTCTGCTGTGGCTCAGAGGACCATATGGGGGTGCCAGGGATTGAAGCCAGGTGAGCCTTATGCAAGGCAAGCACCCTACCTGCGGTGGTAATGTCTCTCTGGCCCCTCACACCCATTTTGTTTTTAATTTTTAAATTTATTTATTTATTTATTTTAATTTTTATTGGTGAAACACCATGAGGTACAGTTGTAGACTTACAAATTTTGTGCTTGGGTTTCAGTTATACAATGATCAAGTACCCATCTCTCCACCAGTGCCCCTTATCCACCACCACTAATCCCAGTATCCCTCCCACCCCCATCCCCCCCATCCCACCCTGCCTCTGTGGCAGGGCATTCCCTTTTGTTCTCTCCTTTGGGGTGCTGTGGTTTGCAAAAAGGGGAATTGAGTGGCAATCATATTTGGTCTATAGTCTACTTTCAGCATGCATCTCCCATCCTGGGCGGATCCTCCTAACACCCTTTATTTGGTGCTCCCTTCTCTATCTGAGCTGCCTTTCCCCCTAGCGTTACACCCATTTTTTGATTGAGTTGTTTTGTTTTCTTGTAAAGTACTACCAGTGTTTTAAGTATCTTGGATATTAACCCTTGTCTCCCCTCCCCTCAGCCCCCCCCCCCCCCCCACAACGCCACTTTTTGGTTTTGTTTTTTGGTCCACAGCTGGCAATGCTTACTCTTGGCTGTGCACTCATGAATCACTCCTGGTGATGTTCCGGGAACCATAGGAGGTGCTGGTGAGCAAACTTAGGTTGGCTGCTTGCAGAGCAAGTGTCCTGTTTGCTGTACTATCTTTCCAGCCCCCTGGATATTAGCGCTTTAGCCATGACCTGTAGGCAAATAAGCTCTCTAGTCTGTGGAATGTGTGGTTTTATACTGATTCTCAATCCTTTTGCAGTACAGAAACTTCTAAGTTTGATGTAGTCCCATTTCTTTATCTTTGCTTCTGTTTGCTTGGCCATAGAAGTGCTGTCGTAAGCTTTACAAAGCTGGGGGCTGGAGAGATGGCTCGATCAACTTTGGCATCTCTGCATGGAGGAAGCCTGGGATGGTTCCTCAGAACTGCATTGTCTGCTGAACTCTGTGAGGAGTGACTCTGAGCACTGATCCAGGAGCAGCATTCAAGCATTGTCGGAGCACAGAATCTTTTTTTTTTTTTTTAATTTTTTTGTTTTTTGCTTTTTGGGTCCCACCTAGCGATGCTCAGGGGTTACTCCTGGCTCATGCACTCAGGAATCACTCCTGGCGATGCTCGGGGGACCATACGGGATGCTGGGAATCGAACCTGTATCGGCCGTGTTGGCTGTGTGCAAGGCAAAAACGCTCTACCCGCTGTGCTATCGCTCCGGCCCCTGAGCACAGAATCTTAAAAGAAAGGTAAAGGTAAAGGTAAAGGCCCTCCCGTTGATCGTCGATTTGCTCGAGCGGGCCCAGTAACGTCTCCATTGGAGACTTTGTTGTTACTGTGTCTGGCATATCGAATACTCTCGGTAGCTTGCCGGGCTCTCCGAGAGGGGCGGAGGAACTTAAAAGAAAGAAGGAACAAAATAAAGAACAGGTTAGTGTATCCCAGTGACCTCATCAAACTGCAGATGACAGCTGGACACGCATGGCAGGACCTCGCCTTCTGCATGAGCCCACCACTCCTTTCTGCTTTGCCTGGTTCCCCCAGCAGAGCCCTAGTCTAGGAGCAAGAGGGTTCGGGGACAAGTCTGCCTCCTTCTCAGGCACGCTGGTATAAGCCTCTTTTCTCACACCAACCCTCGTCTGTCAAGTGTTGGTCTTCGAGCTTGTGAGCAGCGACTTTTGTTTTTGCTTTTGTCCTTCCTTCCTTCCTTCCTTCCTTCCTTCCTTTCTTTCTTTCTTTCTTTCTTTCTTTCTTTCTTTCTTTCTTTCTTTCTTTCTTTCTTTCCATCATCGTGAGATACAGTTACAAAGTTTACATGTTTGAGTTTCAATCATACAATGATCAATCACCCATCCCTCCACCAGTGCACATCTTCCACCACCAATGTCCCCAGTATACCCCCCCTTTCCAACCCTCCTCCTGCCTCCATGGCAAACAATTCCCCCCATACTCTCCTCTACTTTTGGGCATTGTGGTGAGCAACAGGACTTTGGATTCAGTACAAATGCAAGGGCGGGTATTGGTTCAGGGGGTTGAACTATGAGCCCCAGACTTGCATGGCAAGATTTTTGGTTGCTGAGAAGTTTTCCAGCTCCCCCAAATTGATTTTCTCTTTGTGGTGATGAGGTCAGGTTCACATAAACATTTAGGATAAAATTAGATCTCAGAGTTCTTCTGGCTTTCCTTCTGTCCCTAAGTAAAACTCGATGCCCTTATATGTAGAAAGGAAAAAAAAATATGTCAAACCATGAACAAAATTAAATAATTGCATGCTAAGTTTTCTCCAAAAAAACATACTACTTTTTGTTCTGGGGCCAAATCTGGCGATGTTCAGGGGTTATTGCTTGCTCTGGACTCAGGAATTACTTCTGGAAGTGCTGAGGGTCTACAGAGGATGCTAGGGATTAAACCAGAGTTGGCTGTCTGCAAGACAAGTGCCTTACCTTATCTCTCCAGCCCTGCATATGCTATTTTGACACTTACAATAAGTTATTCCAGGGATTAGAGCCATAATACAGTGGATAAGGCACTTGCCTTGCACATGACCGACCAGGATTTTATCCCAAGCATCCAACATGGTCCCCTGAGCCCATCAGAAGTGATCCCTGAGTGCAGAGTCAGGAGTAAGACCCCAAACAAAAACAGACAAAACGTATATTCCTAGCAGGATCAGGGGGATAGCTCAGTGGTCTGGAGCACATGGTTCTCATGCAGGAAGCCTTGATTTGATCCCCAGCATCTCACGGTTCTCCAAGTGCAGTGCTCAAGGTAGTCCAAACACTGCTGGGTGTGGCCCCCCCCAAATAAAGAATTATATTCATTAAAAATTCAGTGAGGGAGAGGGGCCGGAGCGATAGTACAGTGAGTAAGGTGTTTGCCTTGCACGCAGCTGACCTGGGTTTGATCCCCAGCATTCCATATGGTCCCCCAAGCACCGGCAGGAATTATTCCCGAATGCAGAGCGAGGAATAATCCCTGAGCATCGCTGAGCATGACCCAAAAAATAAAAGAAAAAAAATTCAGTGAGGGAGGAAGAATGGTTGGTACTAACTTCAAAAGTCATGAGAATGATCCAGAGATTCACCAATGAATCTCAGAACAAAGCAGCTCCCTGCAGAGATGCCTCCGGACCCCAATTTTTTAAAATTTTAGAATTCCAGGACATCTAATACTATATTTTTACTTTTTTTTATTGAATCGCTGTGAGATAGACCCTTAAAATAGACATCTCATGCTATTCATTAAAAGCAGTATAAAATAAATTAACATCTGCCTATGGGGCAGGTTTGAGTGGTGGTTGGAAAAGTCGAAATAATGGTGGGTGTAAGGTGTAGTAGTTGTGGGATTGGTGTTAAAATATTGAATGTAGGGGCCTGGAGCGATAGCACAGCGGGTAGGGCGTTTGCCTTGCACGCGGCCGACCTGAGTTCGATTCCCAGCATCCCATATGGTCCCCTGAGCACCACAAGGAGTAATTCCTGAGTGCAGAGCCAGGAATAACCCCTGTGAATTGCCGGTGTGACCCAAAAAGCAAAAAAAAATTGAATGTAATCAATTACTGTGAACTACTTTATGAAAAAAAAGGTCAATGAGATACTTGGACAAATTTAAGCGTCAGAAGAAACCAAGTATCCTTTATTGTCATGGAATACTTCTTGTGTACTACCACCAGGGGGCAGTGTCTCCCAGGAAACGGCCAGCAACTCTAGCTGCCACACCGACTCAATGAGGCTGAAGCATCTTCTTCTTTTTTTTTTTTTTTTCTTTTTGGGTCACACCTGGCGATGCACAGGAGTTACTTCTGGCTCCGCACTCAGGAATTACTAACCCTGACGGTGCTCAGGGACCATATGGGATGCTGGGAATCGAACCGCAGTCGACCGCGTGCAAGGCAAACGCCCTACCCGCTGTGCTATCGCTCCAGCCCCATGCTGAAGCATCTTTATTTTATTTTTATAAATTACTTTTGTGGGTGGCTCCAACCTAGGGGTCTCATAGGATGCACTTTGTGAGATGCTGGTCAATCTCACAAAGTGCCTCTTCTGCCCCCGAGCTACATCCTTGGCTCCTCCTCACAAACCTCTTCCTTTAAAGGGTTTAAAGGCAATGGAACAAAGCGGGTGCTGGAGTAAGTGTGGCGATCACAGACCTCAGTAAAGAAAGGGAAATAAGTGGAAAACATTTTATTAAGGGTGGCAGGGCTGGCTCAGGAAACCCTCACTGGAATTTGGGAAGTCATTGAAGAGGAGGGGTCAAATTTAGCTGACAAGAGAGAAGAGCTCCAAGGCGGGGAGGGCCTACGGGAGGAGCTGCCCTGCTTTGTTGGTTTGTTTGTTTGCTTTTGGGGTCACTGCTTGGGGCGACTCCCAGCTCTTGTGCTCTGTCTTCACTCCTGGTGGGCCATGAGGAGAAGGATACTGAATTGAGACAGGCCAGTAGATAGGGAAGGGTCCATGGCAAAGAAATTCCTGAGAAATTATCACTTCATCACTTGACATGTTACTCATTGATTTGCTTGAGCGGGCACCAGTAATGTCTCCATCTGTCCCTGTTGCATGCTAAGTGTAGCCCAATGGCATCTGCTCACTCCAGGAACACAAAGAGCCTCAAACCGATCGTTCAGGGTCTTGACCAAGAAGTCTGACCTTCTCATAGGTGGGCGGTTACGTGATCTTTTGACGTCCCGTGGAACCCAGTTGGTAACGGCTCTAGTCCAGCGGTCGTCTCCAAATTGCATTACGTGTCCAGCCCATCTGACTTTTAATACCTTGGCAAACGAGACAGCGTCCCTGATTCTTGACCTTCGATGGAGGTCGGGACTCCTGATTCTTACTCTCACTTGAGTGAAGCTTGATACTCCAAGCATAGCTCTTCTGATTCCTCTTTGGGAGACCTGAATAGCGTTCTCATCCTGTTTTCGCAGGGCCCGGGTCTCTGAGGCGTATTCAACTAGCCCTGAAAATGGATAGCGCTGGAGCGTTGGGCCCATACCCAGCCGTCGCTGGCAGTCGGTGACGCGTGCCTGGAGTACTGGGCCCGCCCTGGAAAAACCCCGAGTACCCTACACCACGACAAGTAGGAGGGCCGCTGTGGTGAGCCTTGAAGCCTAGGGCATGGGCCCGGGTGAAGCCGCTGCAGGTGCAGATCTTGGTGGTAGTAGCAAGTATTCACGATCACGACGACCGCTATGTTGTTCGTCGATTGCCTCAAGCGGGCCCCAGTAACGTCTCCTTCATCCTAGCCCTGAGATTTTTTTTGTTAAAGTGCCATATTCAAGGATCTTTCAGGGATAGGAGAATGAGACCCATCATTGTTACTGGTATTTGGCATATTGGGTACACCATGGGGAGTTTGCCAGACTCTGTCATGTGGGCAGGTTACATTCGGTAGCCTGCCAGGTTGTCCAAAGTAAGAATGAGATAAAAAGATGTTGTGCTGCCACGAATGCGGCTGTGCGCTTCTGGGAGCTGGGTTTTATAGTCTCTGAGCCTTGGCCGTTGATGGGCTTACATGGTGCCAGGGGGCCAGTTGGTGGGTGTGACCCCTGCCTACTGTAATATGGAGGATCTGGGTGGAGGATGCTCAGCCCCGATCCGAGTAGGCTTGGAGATCTCAGCCCCGGGACCCACATTCCTTTGTTCCTCTGCCGGTACCTTCATGCGTGTGGAGAGTGGTCTCAGCATGGTGGTGGCTGGTTCTGGAGGTCTTCGCCGGGGCCCCTTGGAGGGGAGCGGGTTGAGTTTCCCTCCCCGCCCCGACCAGAGCTCCAGCAGCAGCAAATATTCAAACGGGAAATAATTATATAAGCAATAACCCTGAAGCTGCAAAAAGCTCACCTAGGAGCATAGAGTTATGTTCTGATAAAACGCTCCTGGCACTAGTGACAGACCTTTAGAGGCTGGGCCCCTACAGAGACAGAGACTGCAATTAAGGGTTTGAAGGAGATTCACCAAAAACTTCAAAGCTGTTCCTCTGTGACAATACTTGATCAACCGCCACCTCTGGCAGAAAACTCCAGACCAAGGAAACCTGCAAGGCGGCCCAGCTGGTCCGTGGCACCATGTCCTCAGACCCTGACATTGAAATGGTGTCCCTTCCACACTTGGAAATGGCTGAGTCTTTCCGGGAGTGATCCCCGGGCTCTCTGAATGCTGCTGAGGATGCCCCCTAATAAATAAGATCAAGAAGCAGAGCCTAGTTCAGTGGGTAGGGCACTTGCCTTGCACCTGGCAAACCTGTGTTTGATCCCTGGTATCCCATGTGGTCCCCCAAGTCCACCAGGAGTGATTTCTTGACTACAGAGGCAGGAGTAAGCCCTGAGCATCACCAGGTGTGGCTCCCAAAACGAATGAACAAACATAATAAAATGTCTAGGTCATTTGGTTCGGTTCATTTCACTGGGTTCAATCTGTTGTTCTTTTTTTTAAAAAAAAAAAAACAAAGAAGCAAATTGCTGGGCAATGACTGCCATAAGGAGAGGATTTGTGTGTGAGAGACGTACAAACTATCCTGGTCACTGGCTGGAATATTCTGGAGATTCTCCGGAATCGGGACAGCATGGACTCGTCCGGATAACTGCCCTCTGGAGGGCTGGCACTGGAGAGCTGCCTGGATCCTTTCATCCTTCCATCTTATATCTGCTGCTGTAAAAACACCCCCCACTATGCCAACGTGTAATTACCCCCAGTGTTTTTCACACGCCCTGCTGGCACTTGTAAACGATGGTGAAACTCTTTGGGAGACCACCTGCTTGAGCATCCCAGGACGCCGGAGCTCTTGATGTGAAAAATAGTCTGGGGCAACCTGTGGGCAGTTTCTGCTGTTGCCACTGTGGGGTAGGGTGGGGGTGTGGGTTGCTGGCTCTGGAGTTCATGTGGCAATACCTTGAAGATTAGAGGGGGAGAGGCAGCTTTGTGTCAGGTTTTCCCAGCTCTTCTTTTTCGGGGAGAGGGGCCCTACCCAGCGATGTTCAGGGGTTACTCTTGGCTCTGTTCTCAGAAGTTACTCCTGGTAACTCCTGGTGGGTTGGGGGGACTGGGGGATGCCGAGGCTGGAACTTGGGTCGGCTGTGTGCAAAGCAAGTATTCTATCCGCAGTACTATCTCTCTGGCCCTAGGTTTTCCCAGCTTTGAAAGTTCCACTTTTTAGGAACCCCCGTTAGTCTTAGACAAACTGGAAACTTTCAAAAGAAAACGTGGACCCTTGGGATGGGCATCATCGCAAAGTATAGAAGAAACGAACCGCTGTTGAGTGTTTTTGAGGAAGGGGACACACGTATTCCTACTGTTGATTCAGTAGGGACAGGAACTAAACCAGCATACAGTGAAACCCGAGTGCGTGACAGCTCACGATAAACGATGTTGCAGCGTGGAGTGATTCCGAATCAATTTTCCACCCCAACAACTGCTCTAGGAGTAGAGCTGAGAGAAAAGAAGCAGTCTCGCTAAGAATGGGAAACTTTTTTTTTTTTTTTTTTTTTTTTTGCTTTGTGGGCCGCATCCGGCAATGCTCAGGGGTTGCTCCTGGCTCTGCACTCAGGAATTACTCCTGGCGATGCTCGGGGGACCATATGGGATGCTGGGAATTGAACCCGGGTTGGCCGCATGCAAGGCAAACGCCCTACCCTCTGTGCTATCGCTCCAGCCCCCAAAATGGGAAACTTTATAAAAAAAATGATCCTCTGTTTGGGGAGAAGAGGTGGGCTTTTGAGACAGTGATGAAGAGAGCGGGGCAGAAATCCACTGCCCTCCAAATATGTCAAAAGGCCATTTCCGGGGGGATGGAAGGTGGGAGGGATACTGGGATCCATGGTGGTGGAAAATGGGCACTGGTGGAGGGATGGTATTTGATCATTGTATAATTAAAACCCAAGAACAAAAATTTGTAAGTCTACAACTGTACCTCATGATGGCTCACTAATAAAAAAAAAGCCATTTCCTGGAGGAACCCCGAAGGCAGAAGGAAGATTGGTTCTGGAGAGAGATTGGCATGCAAACATCTCCCTTACCATCTTCTCCGAGGGATCACCTAATCCACGGAGAAGGCAGAATTCATTCATTACTGAGTATAGTTTGGTTTTTACATCATCAGTGGTGCTTTGGGGCTCACCTCTGGTGGTGCCGGGGATGGGGAGGGGCATGCAGGTGCCAGGGACCTAACTCTGGTCCCCTAGGTGCCAAGCATGGGCTCATCCCGGGGAGCTAAGCATTTCCCATCCCAGGCAGAAGTGAAGTTTCTTTAGTGAACCCTTTTGGGATGACCTTCCTAACTGCTCTGTGTGACTGAGCTCTGACAGGTGCTGTCGAGCCTACCTGTGCTTACTCAGTTCTGCTGGGTCTCTCCCAGGTACAGGCTTTTTTTTTTTTTTCACTTTTCCTCTTACCTGTCTAATATTTCCTCTGATCAGTTTTCTAGCCTCTAAAGAACCCAAGGGTGGGTGGGCCAGAGTGATAAGACAGCAGGTAGGGCATGTGCTTTGTACACATCCAACCCGGATTCAATCCTTGACATCTCACTTGATCTCCCAGCACCGCCAGGAGTAATTTCTTTTTTTTTTTTCAGGAGTAATTTCTGAGTGCAGAGCCAGGAGTGACCCCTGGGTATTGCTGGGTGTGACCCAAAAAGGGGGGAGGAAAAGAAAAGAAACCAGAAGGGTTGCAGGATGCTTTCTTTGTGCCTTGACCAACAGAAATGTGGCAATTAGAGTTGGGAGGATCCGGGACACAGAGCTAGCTAGTGAAGGAGGAGCCCCAGGGCAGTGAATCCAGCAGAATAGAGATTGTATTTGGGATCCCACACTTACCTCCTCCCTTGGGCTTGCCATCTTAAGAGGAAAGGTCAAAGCTAGACATCCCTGAGGGGCTTGGGCACTGGTGCAGCAGGGAGGGCGTTTGCCTTGCACACGACCAGCCTGGGTTTAATCCTGGGCATCCCATGTGGTCCCCTAGCGCTGCCAGGAGTGATTCCTAAGTGCAGAGCCAGGAGTAACCCCTGAGCATTGCCAGGGGTGATCCAAAAAGCTACACACCCCGAACAGTATACTGGACGCGTTCAGGAGAGAATGCAACTGGAAGAGGGGGCGTAGCAGGAGATACTGGACTAAGGCAGCTGAGAGATGCTGGTGCAGGCAGATCCCTTAGTGACTTTTCACCCATAATTTTAATAGCAAATCATGCGCTGGTGGGGAGGAATGTATGTAGCATGCTAATGAGGCAGGGGACATGAGTGAGGGCCTGATTCCACTCTGGGCATGCACCAAGAGGACCGTCAACTCCACAGGCAGCTAGAGAACAGTGGAGTGGTGGGGAGGGGGACTCTTCCTACTCCCTGAGCTTGGAAGCTCTGAAGGAGTAAGCAGGCAGGGCTCTTCCCACCGCCTCCCTGAGACCTGAGAGAGAGGCCGGGCTGATGGAGACGGCTCAGAGGGCTGGTGCACAAGCTGCATGTGGGGGCCCTGTGTTAGATCCTCCGCCCTGCAGGTCCCCTGAGCACCGAGCCCAGGGAGCCCCAGCACTGCCGGGTGTGGCCCAAACATTAACCCACCCAATAGAAGAATAAAGCCCTGTTGGAGACATTGGCCTGTTCATTTCTTCCCAACTTCCGCTTGAGAGGGTAGCAACTATCCCTGCCATCTCATCTGTAGTGGAAGGCATGAAAGGCAGCTTCCGAGGACAAGGAGGAGGCGGGAGGAGAGAGGGAGAGTTGGGATGGAGGTGTGAGACGACGAGGTTTGTATCTGTAAACTCTCCTGAACTAGAAGATGATCTTTTTTTTTATTTTGTTTTGCTTTTTGGGTCACACCTGGCGATGCACAGGGGTTAGTCCTGGCTCATGCATTCAGGAATTACTCCTGGCGGTGCTCAGGGGACCATATGGGATGCTGGGAATTGAAACCGGATCAGCCAATCAGCCATGTGCAAGGCAAATGCCCTACCCGCTGTGCTATCACTCCAGCCCCAGAAGATGGTCTCCTGGAAGACTTTCAGAAGACCATGCTGGGGGCTTGAAGATAGTATAGTCACTAAGGCGCTTGCCTGCACGTGATCAGTCCCTGGCATCCCACATGGTCCCCTGAGTTCTATCAGGAGTGACTTCTGAGTGCAGAGTCAGGAGTATCCCCTTAGCATCCCAAGACAAAACAAAACAAAAACAAACAAACAAAAGACGACTCTGTTGTGTGAGAAAATACTACCTCTCATCCTAAATCTTTAGTTTTTAGATCTCACTGATGCCCCAGTTTACCCTGTTTCTCCTTTCGGGTTTTGTCACAGGCCCTCAAGTCAAAAATCTCTTTCCCAATACAGAGGTTTTGCAATTGCCAAGATCCACTCCCAGTTCTTCCCCACAGTGACACAGCAATGGGTTAATGGATGGAGCAAAAGCCTTACTGGTAACTAGCCACCAGGCTGGAGGACGCCGGACTCAGGTGCTTGAAGCAGTCACATTGTCCGAGTGCCCACAAAAGCAGGTGATTTTTTTTTTTTTGGTTTGGCTTTTTGGGTCACACTCAAGGATGCTCAGGGGTTACTCCTGGCTCTGCACTCAGGAATTACTCCTGGAAGTGCTTGAGGGACCATATGGGATGTCAGAGATCAAACCTGGCCCGGCCGTGTGCAAGGCAAATGCCCTACGTGTTGTGCTATCTATCCCTCCGGCCCCACAAAAGCAGTTTTTGTAGGAAAAGAGAAGATAAAAGCACCTTTTTGGAAAGAGTAGGCTGCTGACCCATGACCCTAGAATGATCTATAAATTCCCACCTGGGTTGCTCTCCTGAGGCATACTTCCTGTGTACCTCAAATAAATTTCTGCTGGTGTCCACCCACTTACTTGAAGACAAGAGAAGGGGGGTCATTCTCAACATTTTCTTTCTTTCTTTTTTTTTTCTTTTTGGGTCACACCCAGCTATGCACAGGGGTTACTCCTGGCTCTGCACTCAGGAATTACTCCCAAGCGGTGCTTAGGGGACCATATGGGATGCTGGGAATCAAACCCGGGTTGGTTGCATGCAAGACAAATGCCCTACCTGCTGTGCTATTGCTCCAGCCCCTCAACGTTTTCTTAAAAAATTTTTTTTGAACTTTTATTTTATTTATTTTTTAAAATTTTCATTTTACTTGTTTTTAAATTGATTCAGTGTTTATAGTTTACAATACTATTAATAATGGTTTCTCATTCTTGACACGTTTTCATCCATGCTTACAGTTTTCTGTTATCAAATTCAGCTCTTAATCTGGCATGTGCTGATCTCAATTTCATGTAGCATTTGATTTTATGCACCATATTAGTGAATGGAATAAAAAAAAAATCCCAAAACAATCGGAGGAAGATTGCCAGCCATTCCCCACCCCCAACCCTCCCGCCCAGGGAAAGGGACTCTAAACAGGAAGTCAGGTCTCTGCATCCTGCAGAGAGCAGCTGTGGACACTCCTGAAGCCCTGGGCCCAGCCCAGCTTTTTTTTTTTTTGGGTGGGATCACACCCGGGAATGCTCAGGACTTACTCCTGGCTCTGCACTCAGGAATTACTCCTGGCGGTTCTTGGGTGACCATATGGGATGCTGGGAATCGAACCCTGGTGGGCCGTGTGCAAGGCAAATGCCCTGCCCACTGTGCTATCGCTCCAGCCCCCAGCGTGTGGGTTTGAGAGTGAGAGCTGCCTCGCTGCCCACCATCCCTCAGCAATACTGCAGACTCTTAGGTCCCAGAGTGGAGAAAGGAGCTGGGAGCAGAAACTTCGCCTCGATCAGCCTCACAGCACTCGCCACTGTACCTCTGGACTTCCGAGAGCTCCAGGGATGAGGTCAGGCTCTGGCAAGACAGGAAGACTCAGGCCTAGAATTCTCTCATGGTTTTCTGAGTCAGTTGAGGCCAGATGAGCATTTCTGGCCCCCTGCGCGTGTCATACTGCAGTTTCAGGGGATTATTGAAAATAACCTTTTGCACGGTATCTCCATTGATTTCCTTCCTCTCTCCTCCTTGCTCTTTTAAGATAGTAGGAGCAGAGGGTCGCGTTAAAACAGCCTGGCTGCAGAGTGCTTTCACACTGACTGCCTGTACAGGGCACCCCCCCATCTTTTTACTTTTTTTTGGGGGGGTCACACCTGGCGTTGCACAGGGGTAACTCCTGGCTCATGCTCTCAGAAATTACTCCTGGCAGTACTAGGGGGACCATATGGGACGCTGGGAATCGAACCCAGGTCTGCCACATGCAAGGCTGACTCCCTTCCCACTGTGCTATCACTCCAGTCCCCTCCCCATCTTTTGGATTATTTGCTTTCCTGAGCTGTACCACCGCCCCCTCCTCGCCCCTGCCCCCTGCAGCTGTCCCAGCCCAAGAGGGGTGATAAATCTCTTGAATAAACTTACGCCCAGGTAATGCACATGGTGGGGTTGAGTTTGTGTTGAACATTCATAAGCAAGAAAGGCAAAGGGAAGAGGAGTAAGGGGTCTACCCAGGGAGCTGTCCCCCCCCCCACCATTTTTAATTGCTTTGCAGAGGATCTACTCAACAACTTCTGTTTCCACAATTTTTTCGGGGGGACACACCGGTGGTGCTCATGGCTTACTCATGGTTCTGTGCTCAGGGACCATATAAGGTGCAGGGATTAAATCAGAATCTGCAGCATGCAAGGCAAGTGCTTATCTGTGGTACTATCTTCCCAACCCCTATTTCTATTTTGTCAGATCCCAGGAATATTGTAAAAATTTTGCCTTTTTTATTTAAAACATGCTAAACAATATTTATTTAGCTACCTGTGTTTGCAGTAAACCATACTTTTCCTGGCTCTATGATTCCAACAGCACACCCACCGACAGAGAACCTAGGTTCCCTGCCCCCCAGGGACCCAAGGACTCTCCTCCCATGGAGGCTCACTCCCTAGGTAGAATCTTTAGTTCTGATGACTTTGGCCTTTTGCTGTTTCCTTACTCGGTTTCTTTCCTTTTCTTTTTCCTTTCTCGGGCCACACCAGGCTGTGCTCAGGGCTTACTCCTGGCTCTGTGCTTAGAGATCACTCCTGGTGGACTCAGGTGACCAAGCAAGGAGCTGGGGATCAAACCCAGGTCACCGGATCAGCCGCTTGCAAGGCAAGTGCCCTACCAACTGTACTATCTCTCCAGCTCTGTGTTTTATTTTTCTCTCTCTTTTTAAATCCCATATTTGAGACCTCTCTCTCTCTCTCTCTCTCTCTCTCTCTCTCTCTCTCATTGTGGAGGTGGTGGCTCTTACACAGGTAAATAGAGCTAATCTCCTGAAATTCCACAGAATTTTTTGCCTCTTGAGTTCTGTGCCAGCATTGCTGGGGGCCCAAACAGAATGTTATCATTTTTAATTTAATTTAATTATTATTATTGTTATTATTATTATTTGCTTTTTTGGTCACACCTGGCGATGCACAGGGGTTACTCCTGACTCTGCACTCAGGAGTTTACTCCTGGTGGTGCTCAGAGGACCATATGGGATGCTGGAAATTGAACCCGGGTCGGCCGCATTCAAAGCAAACACCCTACCCGCTGTTCTATCTCTTGAGCCCCTATTATTATTATTATTATTATTATTATTATTATTTCTTTTTGGGTCACACGCGGTGATGCTCAGGGCTTACTCCTGGCTTTGCACTCAGAAATCACTCCTAGTGGTGCTCAGGGGACCATATGGAATTCCAGGAATTGAACCCAGGTCGGCTGCATGCAAGGCAATGCACACCTTACTATCGCTACAGCCCTGTTGTTATTTTTTAAACTGGTAGGTTTCTATTATTATTACTATTATTGCTATTTATTTATTTTTTGTGTCACACCCAGCGATGCTCAAGGGTTACTCCTGGCTCTGTACTCAGGAATTACTCCTGGTGGTGCTCAGGGGTCCATATGGGATGGCGGGGATCGAACCTGGGTTGGCCACTTGCAAGGCAGACGCCCTCCCCGCTATGCTGTCACTCCGGCCCCTATTATTGCTCGAACCCAGCAGGGCACACGTTCTGGGTGCAGCGCAGTGCTTGTCACACTTCTGCCTGTGACTGATGCTCACACATCTCGTAGCTGCAGCGTTCAGGGGTGGTATATTTTAGCGGTGGAGCTTGCACAGCCCTGGCTGGGATGCGCCGAAGGTGGCCACCTGTGTGGTGAGGGAGGGCGGCGGGGGCAGGCCCAAGCCCTAGAGTCACTGAGATCCCGGAGGCGCAAGCTTGGCTACTGAACCATCATACCTCGGAGATCAGTTTTGCCTCTTTCCTGCTCCTATGTACTGAGAGACTGAGGAAAGTAACGGGACATGTTCACAGAACTGAGCACGGCTACGTCAGCAGTAGTAGAAAGGTGAGTTTGCAAGGAAGATGGAGAAAGGGCTGTAGGTAGATATCAAGTTCCTTCCGTCCCCTGGAGAATGAAGAAAAGGCCCTGGCTGAGAATTCCTGGGCTCAGGGACCGAGCAAGGGAACAGGAAAGACGGAGGAAGGCTGGCTCCGCGCCAGCCCATCTGCAGCCACTTCCTTAGACGCAGGATCATGAGTGTGGTCACAGGGGACACTCACTATAAATGTGCTTTCACCCTGGAGAGAATGGGGTCACATGACCTCGAGATGGTTTTAGAAGCAAGGGAAAAGTTAGGACAATGTATTTAGAGGCAGGGAAGGGGGAGGAATGAACAACCGACCCCAAGTGCGCTGGGGTGGGAGGGGCTACCAGTCATGCTTTCTTTGCTTTTTTTTTTTTCTTTCCGAATAAGTAAGTGCCGCTGGTCTTCACTTGAAGGATATTCTCAGCGTGTGGTTTTAAGAGGGATGTTTATGTATTACATCCAAATTCAAGGATAATAAATATAGTCTGCGGACTTTTTTTGGTAAGTCATTACATAATCTGAAGAAGGAAACAGCTAAACAAACAAAATCAAAAACTCATTTTTTTCCCCTTTACTACTGGGCTGTGTTCTCTGAATATGTAAAAACTATATTGTCGGTAAAAGCAAATAGTTATCAAGTACTCTGAGCTTTTTTTTTGCTAAAGATTGCTATGAGATCTTATCTATATTCTTCTGAATGGGTGGAGCGATAGCGCAGCGGGTAGGGCATTTGCCTTGCACGCAACTGATCCAGCTGACCCAGGTTCGATTCCTCTGTCCCTCTCAGAGAACCTGGCAAGCTACTGAGAGTATCTCCCCCACGCGGCAGAGCCTGGCAAACTACCCGTGACGTATTCGATATGCCAAACACAGTAACAACAAAGTCTCCAATGGAGACGTTACTGGGCCGGCTCGGGGAAATCCATGAACACCTGGAGGACAGTGACTTATTGAACAAGCATAGTGGGTTGTGAAGGTTAATATTATTTATCAACTTGTTTTGGGGTGCCAAGATAAAACCTGATTTCTGGGTGTGTCCTTGTGGAGGACTCAATGCACAGAGTAGATGATGCTTGTCTGTGTGGGCCAGCATCACTGAATCCACTATGAACAAGACGAAGGGGTAAGGAAGGAGAATTGATCTCCCTTTCTCCCTTTCTTACTGTGTAGCACTGTAGCACTGTTGTAGCACCGTCCTCCTGTTGTTCATCGATTTGCTGGAGCGGGCACCAGTAACGTCTCCATTGTGAGACTTGTTGTTACTGTTTTTGACATATCGAATACACCACGGGGAGCTTGCCAAGGCTCTTCTGTGCGGGCGGGATACTCTCAGTAGCTTGCCAGGTTCTCCAGAGGGACGGAGGAATTGAATTTAGGTCGGCTGCGTGCAAGGCAAACGCCTTACCCGCTGTGCTATCGTTCCACCCTTACTTTGTAGCTGGGACAATTCACTCAGTCTTCTGCCCACCGGCTTACACCATCATGTCCCTGTTCCCCTTGATTTCAGGCTACATCACACTATGGCTTTCCTGAATCTCCCTCTAGCTTGCAGAAGGCAGATGGAAGGACTCCTTAACCTTGTTAATCACAAGAGTCAGTGAGCCAGTTCCTCATAATTCATTTCCATGAGTCTCTATTTATTTGCCTATTGATTCACCAAGTGATCGTTCCTAGGCATATATGCGCGTCATCTGGAGAAGGGGGGGGAAGTGCTACCCCCTTCCCCTTTCCCCACCTCATTCACCTGAGGAAGTGCCTGGGAGAGTCGGGATTGGTAAGGCGTGGATGCTTGTGCTCTCCCACCCCCCACCCCACCCCCCCAGCCTTACTAGGCAGTTCTCAGACTATGCTAGAATTGCATTTGGTCTGCATGGCACTGGAAGTCCTGCCACCCAGTTGCTGCCAGAGTTGTGGAACTCTGGCAGGAGGGAGGAATTTGCTCCTTGCAGGAGAAGAAAGACAGTCTTTGCTTTCACCCAGGTTTGTTGCCCGCTCTCACAGAAAAGAATTTCAGGAAGCAGGCGAATAAAGGAGTAAGAGGAGTTTATTTGGGAAATACAAAGGGGGAGGAATACATTCAGAGGGACGTGGGCTTCTCCCGAGAGGACAGAGCTGAGTACACATCCACCTTCCTCCACTTTTTTAAAAGCAGGCGTACAATATTTTAATTATCTATTTATTTATTTATTTATTTATTGCTTTTTGGGTCATACCCAGTAATGCACAGGGGTTACTCCTGGTTCATGCACTCAGGAATTACTCCTGGTGGTGTTCGGGGGACCATATGGGATGCTGGGAATCGAACCTGGGTTGGTCAGGTGCAAGGCAAACACGTCCTACCCGCTGTGCTATTGCTTCAGCCCCACATTGTTTATTTTAAATGGATAAAATGGAAAAATACATCTGGATACGCATGTAGAAGGACAGACGTGTTGGAATCCGTCAGTTTAAGACCTAACTCCTTTCCAGCTTCTGGAGCATTCCACTGGAGAAGGTGGGTGGCGGGGCAGATCAGAGGGTGGGTAGGCAGCCACTGACAGTGCCCTGGCTGCTTGGGTGGACAGGCCAGGACTGGGCGGGACTCAGGGCGTTCAGGGCTGTGCCAAGCACAGAGTCACATTTCTGCAGAGACATGGGGAAGTCCCCAAAGGGAGACTGTGCACTGCTCATGTCTGTAAAGTCGCTTTTGTAGGTTTTTCCTGGGCCAACTTCCCAAAGTTCATTGTTAGGGTGTTTTCAAGGGGGAGAGCATGGAGCTATGGGTCGTTTTCTCTGATATCCTTAGCGTGGCATTTGTCTGCAGCAAGAGCCTCCCTTCCCTGGGTGTCTGGCCAGGCCTCTGGCCTGCTCAATCAAGCTGCATTTCAAAGGTCTCCATGCTTGGGACTGTTGGGCTTGCAGACACGGACTTTTTGTTTTTGTTTTTGGGGCAACATCTGGTGATGCTCAGGGCTTACTCCTGGCTCTGTGCTCAGGAATCATTCTTGGCACTGCTCGGGCGATGATATGGGATGTCATAGATTGAACCCAGTAAACTATATCAAGGCAAGTGCCTACCCTCTGTACTATCACTCTGGCCCCAGACACTAACTTTTTCTAATCCACATTGCCTTTCCTGTCTGCCTGCCTGCAAAAAATAAATAAAAAAATATTATATATATGTAAAATTATGTACTATTATATTATATAACAATAGCTCCCCTCACTCTGTATATACTTTAATCTCATTTTATTGATATATAAATATAATTTATTTACTTACAGATTGGCTCATGTTAATTTTCCTATTGGTTCTGTTCTTTAAAGAATATATATAATGATCTTTCAGAAAAACTTCTGATATTTTAATTATCCTGATTCTAAGATTCTAAGTCCACATTACAAATGACTATTGATTCTTTTTTATATTTGAGCCACATCTGGCTGTACTCAGGACTTCTGGTTCTGTGCTCAGGGATAATTCCTGATAAGCTTGGAGGACCATATCCATATGGAGTGTTGAGGATCAAACTCAGGTTGTCCACTTGCCAGGCAAATTTCCTACCCGCTGTACTATTACTAGCACTCTGACCCTGATTATTCTTTTTTTTTGTTGTTTTTTGGGTCACACCCGGTGATGCATAGGGGTTACTCCTGTCTCATGCATTCAGGAATTATTCCTGGTGGTGCTCGGGGGACCATATGGGATGCTGGGAATCGAACCTGGGTTGGCCGCATGCAAGGCAGAGGTCCTACCCACTGTGGTATCACTCCAACCCGTGACCCTGATTCTTCTTTTAAATACTTTTTTTTTAAATATATTTTTTTATTAGTGAAACACCATGAGATACAGTTGTAGATTTACAAATTTTTGTGCTTGGGTTTTGATTATACAATGATCAAATACCCATCCCTCCACCAGTGCCCATTTTCCACCACCATGAATCCCAGTATCCCTCCCACACCCATCCCCCCTATCCCACTCTGCCACCCTGGCAGGGCATTTCCTTTTTTAGCTTAGACATTAGCATGGTTTTACTCTTGCACATACATTTTTTCTAGGGATAACAGCTGTCTCTTGAGGACAATGAGGGTGATTCCACCCCAAAAGTTTCTTCCTCTCTGAAAACTGTCAAGAGGAACTCCTGATAGAATACATATATCCATTGTGTTTTGATTCTAATACCAAAGTCCTGAGAACCCTATATTGAATTAAGCTAGTGATTGAGTTGTTTCCCCTTTGAACTATCAACAAGCATTTCCCTGGCTCTTGGCAAGAGCTGACTTTACCATGCCAACCCAGAGACTGTGATGTTGGCAGAGCCATTGGAAGGATGATCAGAGAGGAAGGAAAAGCAGAAAGTTAGGTAACTCAACTCTTCTTCCTGACTCCACTTTATTTTGTGTATAAATAAGTAATACACTTATAACAGTATCCAAAGACAGCAAAATTACCACCAATGACTGTACATTTGTTTATATGCTACTGGAAAGGGAATTATCAATCATTTAATAACTGGGATGAAAGCACAGGGAAGATGAACGTGGAGAGAAACAGATCTTTGAAGCCCCAATTAAATTTTCAGAAGCCTCTGAATCACATCTTCAGATCTTGCTTAAACCAAATCTTTAAACAAGAGCTATCCTGTGGCACCAGTTTCTTCATATTAGTGAGGGAATTATTTCCTATAGTAATCACAATTAGTTCAGTGGCATCTTTTCAATAGAAACGCCAAGCCTCCTATGCAACTTTCACATCATATTTGCTGTGATCCTACTCAGCTGACAGGACTATGATATCTGGTGCTGTGGTGTGGCTCGGGAATTATATATATGAAACAGTGTGGTGGCTTGGCACTTTGATGAGGTTCAGTTGTGGATATGGACCGTTTCTATATTGGAATGTGTTGGGTATGGTGTACGGTGTTAAAATAAAAAAGTAAGAAAGTGGGAGCTAGAGCAATAGCACAGCGGGCAGGGTATTTGCCTTGCATGTGGCTGACCCAGGTTTGATTCCCAGCATCCCATATGGTCCCTTGAGCACAGCCAAGAGTAATTCCTGAGTGCAGAGCTAAGAGTAACCCCTGAGTATTCCTGGGTGTGACCCAAAAATTAAAAAAAAAAAGAAATAAAAATAAAAAGAAAGAAAAAAACCACGCCTCCAAGTTGCTAGCCCCTGTACAATCCGGTTGGCTTCAACAAAGCTATTTGTTTTCATTGGGTGGATGGGCCTAATTTCTTCAGGCCAACTTATGAGTATGATAGCCTCATAATTACAGCATTCTCTGCATCACAAGCTCAGGAAACAATTTAGTGAGTTGGCACATGCCCCAGGGTGAGCTTCTATTGTGGTCTCTCACAGTTTTCCACTTCCTTAGAAAAGCACCAATAATCTAAGACAGAAAACTATTGCCAAGTGGGGGCAATTCCCACAATAATAGGAACCAAGTGAGGGAGGAAGTGATGCAGGAAAAGACACATTTATTTCCTCTCTTCAGTATGAGGTCCAGGACCAAATATTCCTTGTGTACAGGTGTAAGCCTTTTTTTTAGGAGACTTACGTGTTCCACCAAGAATCTGAACTTTAGGCTTCTCGTCTTTTCACTCTTCACAAAGTTCCTTTCCCATCCCTTCCTAAATTTTCACATTTCCACCTCTTATTGAACAACTTCCTTGATTCTTTTTTAAAAATTCTTTTTAATTCTCATACATGATTTACCGAGTTTTTCATAATAGTTGTTTCAGGCATTAAATGTTACGACACTAATCCCACCATCAGAGTGACCTTCCCTCCACCAATGTCCCCAATTTTCCACCCACCACTCCAGTCTGCTCCCTTGCTGGCACAAATAAATTTACTTTATATTGTTTGTTACAAAACAAAGGCAAATGAAATTATCAAATCTTAGATCAATCAAATTTAATTTGTGATAATTGTTAAGTCTCACAATGATGTTAAATATTGAGACTCTGCCGTGCTGGTTGGTGCTAGGGGGGCCTTTTGTGGTATTGTTTAGGCTCATTGAGCTTGGTGGTCTTTTATGCAACTTTCCCATCAGATTTGCTGTGATCCCATGGGGCCTACAGTACTATGAAATTTGGAGATGTCACATGGCCAGATGTATGCAGTGGTACACCCTAGGATCTATAGAGCTGGAAAGATTTGGTGGCTTGGCGGCTTGATGAGGTTTGGTTTTGGAGCTGGGCCTTTTCTATGTCATAGGGTGTCAGGTATGACTGTAGCTTGCTGTGTCTTCAGGGAGAAAGGAGTGTCTGTCACCCCCACTCCAAGAAGGCGCAGGGTTCTCAGCCTGGATCAGTCTACCTGGGAAGATTTTTTGGTATCATGTCTTTTGGAGATGTGGTGCTGGAGGGGTTCTCTGCAGTTAAAATCACTTCATCAGTTCTTATGATTATTCCAATTCTTGATTTTATTTTAACATCATTGACATAAAGCATTTTTTTTTTCTTTTTGGGTCACACCCAGCAATGCTCAGGGGTCACTCCTGGCTCTGCACTCAGGAATTACCCCTGGCGGTGCTTGGGGGACCATATGGGATGCCGGGGATTGAACCCAGGTCGGTCGTGTGCAAGGCATAACGCCCTACCAGCTGTGCTATCGCTCCGGCCCCATGATATAAAGCATTTTTTAAAAGCAAGGATGAAAATATCAGATTAAAGGAATGGAGTCCTGGGGCCAGAGGGACAGTACAGCAGGTAGGGTGCTTGCCTCATATTCGGCTAACCTGGGTTTGATCCCTGCATCCCATAGTAGTCCCTTGAGCTCTGGCTGGAATGATCCATAAGCACAGAGCCAGGAGTAAGCGCAGAGCATTGCCAAGTGTGGCCTCCAAACCAAAAATTAAAAAAATAAAGGAATAGAATTCTAAAACAGAATCTATCAGGCAACACCCTGAAGGAGATAAAAATTTTCCTTTCTATTTTTTGGGGGGGCCTCACACCCAGCAATACTCAGTGGTTATTCCTGGCTCTGCACTCAGGAATTATTCTTGGCAATGCTTGGGGGACCATATGGGAAGCTGGGGGTCAAACCCGTGCCTGCAAGGTAAACACCCTACTCACTATACTGTTGGTATCAATCTGACCCCAAGAAGGATTTTCTCTTTGATTCCCCAAAAATCACAAAGTGGAACCACATAATTCATAATTCATATACACATAGACCAGCCATGTCTGTAGGCTTTAGAGTAACAGTGATAGATTTTGTTTTAGTTAAGGTCCTGCATGTGTCCTCAGCAATTACAGGAGTATTATCTCTCCATGATTGTAACCTTATAATTTTTAGTGGTTAAAGAACAAACATATCTACTTAGATTGTCCCCAGGTTACCTCATTTTCTTTTCCTTATTCTCATCATCTACTCTTTTTTTTTTTCTTTTTTGGGTCACACCCGGCGATGCACAGGGGTTACTCCTGGCTCTGCACTCAGGAGTTACTCCTGGCGGTGCTCAGGAGACCATATGGGATGCTGGGAATCGAACCCGGGTCGGCTGCGTGCAAGGCAAATGCCCTACCCACTGTGTATAGCTCCAGCCCCTCATCATCTACTCTTCTTCATCCAAAACACAAAGGAGACTCTTGTCATCATTGAATGAACTACCTGGTTAGTCAGCAAATGGATGGCTCCAGTAAACATATATGAAGGCTTTCTGCATTTCAGGCTATTTAATAAGTGGTATGGAATTGTCAATGAAGGGAGAGGGTCCTTACCACAAGGAATGCATTGAATCACTGGTCTTGTTGACTAAGAACCATAAGAGGGGTCTCTGGGTCTCTTCTCCTGAGCATCACTTGGGAGTCCCCCACAAATAAAAGAAACATTTTATGAATAAGCAATTTAATTCATGGGTCCTTAACTATTGAATCTTTAGACTCACCAAAAGATAGATCCCTACATTTTTCTTTTTTTAATTTTTTTTTGTTTATTCTATAAAGTAGTTTACAGTATTTGATTACATTTAATATTTGAACACCAATCCCAGCACCATTACACCTTCCCACTAGCATATTTCGGATATTTCCATCCCGAACCCCAACCTCTGTCCCAAAGAAGAACCGAAATAATTTATTTTGTATTGTTTGTTATGAAAAACCACTGAAAATGCTACAAAAAAGCTTCCTTAGAGGAAAGAATGTGAAGATTGTTGTATTTCACCCAGGGGCCATTAAGCCCTTCTCTAAGAGATCACTAACATGTTGTTAAAGGTTGAGTCTTGTTTACTTATACATTTTTATCTGTTAAAAAAATTTCTCTCTAAGATTAGTTGCCTCCTACTTTAAACCCCATCAAATGTGGTGCGGTACTCTTGGAGTATGGGTGGTGTGGCGTATGAGTTGTCTAGGAATAGGTTGACTTATGGGTGACATCTTATGCTTCCTTCTAGGAGAAAAGGCACTTTTTCTTTTTAATTTTGGTTTTTGGGCCACTCCTGGCTGTGCTCAGAGCTTATTCCTAGTTCTGAGTTCAGGGATCATGCCTTGTGGGGATTGGGTGACCACATGTGGTGCCAGGATTGTACCTACTTTGTATGCAAGGCAAGTGCCCAGCATGCTGAACTATCTCTCCAACCCCTCTATGCAATACTTTTCATAATACTTTTTTAAAACCCCAGTGAATAGCACAAAAATCTGAAAAAATCCTACTGTCCATTAGCAATAGGAATGTTAACTATGGTAGTGATCTAATGGAATACTGTTGGATATCAACTCTAAGTGTTTTAGACTTCACCAGTGAATTGTCCCTTTCCTCCTCCCAGAGAAGCTTTCCATGCCCTTGCTAACATCCCAAATTTGGTTAAAATCTACCTTCAACCTTTCCTTTGTATTTTACCTCTCATTGTCATAGTTCTCCAAGTCAGTCTTGATTGCTCATAAGTCAAAACTTTCTGGTAATTCTGAATTTGTACTGCTTTGTATTTAAGTGCTGTATATTTGTACCTACTTTTTATATTTCATCTGTAGTCTTTTTATATTTTACTATAGAGCAATGTTCTTTGGTTAAACACAGAAAGACCGTCAATACTATGCTTCTAATATTTGGGATTTAATTGACTCTGAAATATACCTACTCCTGGGCATAATTCCTTGGTCAAATTACTTGATGAAGGCTTCAGTTGCTGTAGTTCCTAACACCTCAAAAGGGAGGTCCCACCGTGGGACTGGGATGGACCCGGGGTGAGTGGCAAAGCTACGCCAGCATTGGCATAGAAATGGGACATTCTAGAAAGACCAAGCATAAATGCATGGTCTTGATGCAAGAGGTTCAACATAAGAGACAGGATCCCCCGGGGCAGGACAAGCTGAACTGTCCCAGGACTTAGTCTGGGATTTGCAGTAAAAGCCTTGCTTGCTCTCAGAGCCCAGAGAACTAAGTGTTAAGATCTTTGTCTCTTACTGTGTTTATCCAAACAACTGCAAGTATTGATAACTTACACAACTAGAGGGAAAGATAAAAGCAATGTAGATGTCCCTGGGAGACAGAGTGTCTCCTTGAGTTAATCTCCCCGAGAGAATTTCATCCACTAAATGTTTATCTACCTAACTGATCCATCAGACCTATGTCCAACCACCCTTCCGATGTTCTATAAGTACGGTAGCAGCTCTGCATTAAACAGGCCATTTTCACCATCAGACTGTAGTCCCCTGTCTCCCTGTCTCTCTGTCTCTGCTGGGGAGACCTACGGAAGTGGTGGGAGGCTCTGGGCCACCAAACACACACACACACACACACACACACACACACACACACACACACATCGCAGCAGCAGGCCCCACACTTTACTTTGTGATTTCACAGAATACTATTCAGCAATTTAAAGAGTCAACATTCCTTTTCCCCCCCTCTCTCTTTTCTTTGCTTTTAAAAAAATATATTATATTTTTAAAATCCTATCTTTCAAACAACACAGATAATACTTAAGGCCGGTAGTGGAGGGCTAGTATGAGGATTAAGGCAAAGCCAATCTATGTCTATGGTAAGAAAAGATGACGGTCCCTTAAGGACTAACCTAGAAGCAGGTGAGGTCATGGGCACCTGGCTAACAGTGCTACAGCTGATGCATATGAAAACCCAGTCAGCTGCACGTACATTATTACCTGTTCATTTTCCTGTCTGCAAGTCATGCTTGATATCAAAGAAAAACTATACATTATGGGAGACAGCAGGATATATAGCCTAGTCTTTGTCACCAGTTCTTGGCCCAGAGCTTCACAAACCCTTGTAATTTGCTCAGTGATGAGAATACTAGGCACATCTTTTGTTCTAAGGGTTGGTTCCTGACACAGGGCCCCTGAAACCCTTGTAATTTCCCGGGGTGATAACAATGTCTGTGGTTCTAATGAGTTACCGGGTGGGACCAGGATGGGTCCCAGATGATAGCTGTCACTGAAAAGATTAATCCAAGACTAGAAAGAAGTTAGGGAGTTTCAACTAAATCCTCATCCCCTATTTTCCTGAAAAGGAAGAAAGGCTGAAAATGGAGTTAGGGATTAATCATGCCTATGAATTAAGCTTCCATGAAAACCCTCTGATATGAGGTTCAGTGAGCTTCCAGGTTGGGGAAAGTTACACATTACAAACCCATAAGGTCAGAATCTCCTGTGCTGGGGGCGTGTTTCTCGACCCCAGTCTATTTGTAATCATCATTTCATTTTCATTTCATCATCCTGTTATTCGTCGATTGCCTCAAGCAGGCCCCAGTAACGTCTCTTTCATCCTAGCCCTGAGATTATATTCAAGGCTCTTTAGGAGAATGAGACCCATCATTGTTATTGGTATTTGGCATATTTGGTACGCCACGGGGAGTTTGCCAGACTCTGCCCTGTGGGCAGGCTACATTCGATAGCCTGCAAGTTTGTCCAAAGTAGGAATGAGATAATAAGATGTCATAAAAAGATTTGTAATCAACTTGCGGAAACTTCTTGGAACTTGGTGCCTCTTCTCCCACCCTGCCTGCACAAGACTTAGAGGGGATCTCTGAATTAAGAAAGCAAAAAGAGTTACTTGGGCTGGGGTCATAGTACAGGGGTTATGGCTTTGCATGTAGCCAACCCTGATTTGATTCCTAGTACCTAGGGGTCCCCCAAAAACTGCAGGATAGACCCTCTTGTACTGCTGGGTGTTGCCTCAAGCCCCCTGTCCCTCAAATAAATACAAGCAAGTTTAAAAAATAGCATCTAACAACCTTTTTCTGGGAGAAGCTATCTTGCTATATAGTCTTTTGACTTAGACTTTGTCTAGGACCAAGAGAAACCTTTAGAAGTAAGCTTGTTCTGGTAAGAAGCTCAGATTTCTGGCCAAACAATACTGGTGAGCAGAATTGCACTGGAACTCACATCAACCTACAGGTACTCTTCTTCTCATTCTAAAAACTCTTACTAGGAAACAGACTTCTCTACTAACTTCTGTACATGTGATATGTGTTTATTGTGGGGTCCTCAGTTGCATGTTTATCTTACTACTTATATATATGCATAAGTTTTTCTGATATGTGTAGACTGATATGTTACTCTATCTGACCTCACACCAGTCAGATAGAGTAACTTACTTCTCTCTTTGAAGCCTGCACCACAGCCTGTGTGGTTTAGACATCTTCCTAAATGAAGCTGCTTTCTTACCAATAAAGCCCCTCTCTTCTGTTCAGTTGCTCCCTGTTATTTTTGGATGACACTGTGTATTTCTTCATCTGTATCCTTTGCCATATCCCTTAATAAACCAGCAAAGCTAAGTAGAGTTTTCCTGAGTCTGTGAGTCACTGTAGCTAATTAAAACCAAACCTGTGGAAGGGGTCCTGGGAACCTACAATTTGTAGCCAAGTCAGACTGAATTTGTGGATAACCTGAGTCTGATTGGCATCTGAAGTGGGGGAGAAGAAGTTTTGTGGGTCTTTATCAGTGCTATCTGATGTTATCTCCAAACTCATAGCATTAGAATTGAGTAAAATTGTGGGACACCCAACTAGTATGTTGGAGAATTGCTTGGTGTAGAAAAAACAAAACAAAACAAAAAACCAACAAACCCACACATTTAGTGGCTAGGAGTGTTTTGTGAGTAGTAAATGTGTCATACAGCAGCTTACCACTAAGCTTTTCCAGTTGAGTATATCATAAAATGATCCTGCCTCATGCTCACTAATGTTAGTGCTCAGATATGAGTGTGTTGATGGTATAATGGATGCAGAGAACAAGGGGAAAAACCTGCTTTGGGGACTCAGAAAGGTTCCCTTTGAGAAGAAATGCTTGGACCAGGGCTCAGAGGATTTGTAAGCACTACCATCTAGATACCAGAGTGATATCAGAGTAGGATAGAGGGAATAAAACATGCAAAGGCAGTGAGGCCTGGTATATTTGGGGAAAGACAAAGCATTTGGTATTTCTGGAGTATAAAATGCAACAATAAAGAATTTGTAAAAGCATAAAGTTGCTGGAAAGAGGAGTTTTGGTGGAGAAGGACCAGGGTCTCTCTCTCTCTCTCTCTCTCTCTCTCTCTCTTGTTTTGGGGCCACATTCAGCAATGTTCCTAGCTCTGCACTCAGCAGTTATTCCTGGCAGTGCTCAGGGGACCTTATGGGATGCCGGGGATTGAACTCTGGTTGGCTGCATGCAAGGCAAGCCCCCTAGCTGCTGCACTATCTCTCCAGCCGAGGGGTCAAGTTATATTGCCTTAATGGGAATCTATTCAAGGTTAACAAGAGCTTTGGGGGCCACTATGATGGACAGGGCTGTATCTGAGTTAATGTGATACTGAAGGAGGTGATGTTTTGTTCATGAGAGAAGTGAGAAGTCTTTTGTGGGAAGGGTTGGCAACAACAGGAATGGAGAAACAAAACTAGATCTGAGAAAGGTCTGGGGGATTTGATGTAATTGGTTGGATGTAGGATCTAAGGGAAAGGAGTCTTGGATGATCCCCGCCTTCCTTATGTCAAACTCTGTGTAGATGATGATACCATTCTTTGAAGTAGGGGAGAATGATAGGATGGGAAGATGAGGAACACAGCTTTGGATATGCTGAACTCCAGAAAATATTCAGTTGAAGGATGAACACATTAAATTTGGTGTTCAGGAGAGAAGTTGGTATTAGATAGTAAAGTTGAAATTTATCACCTGTGATTGGTAATTGAAGACTCAGGAAAGGGAAATTTACTCAAGGGCAATGATGAATAACAGCAAAAGGAAAATGGACCAAGGAAGGACCAATAATTGTAAAACCAGGGAGGTGTTGAGTAAAAGGGAAGCTTACTAAGAAAAAGAGAAAAAAAAAAAAGAAACAATAGAACTGACCAGAGATATAGGAAGGATAAGGAGAGTGGGAAGTAACATGGGAACGAGGGGAGATAAAGAGGAAATAATCTCCCTGTGCAGGAGATCAAACACTGAACCATTACATTAGACCAGGAGGAAAATACACCCCAAGTTATAAGGGGAACATAGTCGGAGCCAAAGAATTAGAACATCTAGGGGTCCCTTTCTATATTTCTTTCAAAGCTTAAATTATCTTTTCTTAAAACAGGCAACTGTGAGATTAGCTTATTATATTTAATAAACATAATTATGTTAAATATAATGAGTGAAATTGTTTTCTTAAATGAAATTAGCCTTTGGGATTCTTTGAAGTCAGAGGGAAACAGACCATTCTCATTTTCTTTCTTATAATTTTTCCATCATCTGTAAAATAAATACCTTTCATCCTTTGTCAACTTTCACTTTTGGACTGGAGAACAGAACTAACTCTTAAGTTTCTTGACCCTTTACACGCCCTTGGAAGAAAAAGTTTCAAATGACTACAATCATTCAGTTGCCCATATCAAATGTGTTCAAATTATTTTTTCATGTCTCAGTATACCACCAAGTTTTAACAAAGTTCCATATTTTTAATATGAGAAACTTACACTCTTGTAAATATACATGTATATTAAAATATATTCAAATATGTAGGGTATATATATTCAAATATGTGTGTGTGTGTGTTTGTGTTTGTGTGTGTATGTGTATCCCTACAGCTTTTCAAATATATTTATTTTTAGAAAATGCTGCCAACTGTTCAAAATTCTTTTCTGGACCCTAATAAGACATGTAATATGATCATTTGCCTGAACTTATTCAATAATTTAGTAGGTCTACCTAAGGGAGAATGGATATTGGCCTAAGCATAAACTTGCCTGTTCTCTTTGTTAGGAAAATTCTGAGAAGTACTGAGGAACTAGAAAGTCATAATGAGTGTATCTTGTCTCCCCCACCCCCGTTTCCTACCAGTTTAATATGATGTCAGAAGATGCTTAAAGGCACTTACAGCACAACGTGCTCCTCCTCGTTTGCTTCCTCCTGCCAGTGTGCATCATTTCTGTTATTGAGAGGTGCACTTAGTTTTCGAGTGCTTTGTATTATTTATACATGGTGACTCAGCAAGGGCATCATTACCTTTATTTATGACCACTTATCAATAAGAAACTGCTATTCAGCCTTTCTGTACAGATGTCACCCACATTTTTTCTGTTTGGACAATTCAGAGCAGTAAGAATCCTCGTTAAATGGTGCGGAAGTCTGGAAAACAAATTCTAGCAATTTATAGATGGTGGGTAGAATTAGCCTCATCTCCTCTGAGAGGTGGTTTGGCTGACCGATTTAACACACCAGAGAAGTAAGTAGGTGTGAACAGCCTTTGCAAACTACAACATATTTAGTCATCGTTGCAGCAGTAGGGATAAGGAAGCAGATTTGAATTTGGATGCTGTTCAGAAGAGTCTTTATCATATCTAAGGTACTTATTGAGTATTTGCTCAATGGATAGATGATTAAGTGAATTGATATGAATTGTTTTCTTGTAAATCTTGTCAGGAGTAGAAGGCCTTGGGGTTGAAGAGACAGTATAGGACTTACGGTGGTTTTTTTTTTTGCTTTTTGGGTCATACCTGGCATTGCACAGGGCTTACTCCTGGCTCATGCACTCAGGATTTACTGCTGGCAGTGCTCGGGAGACCATATGGGATGCTGGGAATTGAACCTGGGTTGGCTGCGTGCAAGGCAAACGCCCTACCCATTGTGCTATTGCTCCAGCCCCTTAAGGCGCTTTTTCTTTGTCCAGTTTCCATCCCCGGCACTACATATGGTCCCTTGAGCACTGTCAGGAGTGATCTCTGAGTAGAGTAAGCCCTGAGAACTACCTGGTTGACTCCAAAACAAAACAAACAAAAGAGAAAAAGGTCTTTACGAAAACCAAGATAATGATGAAAGGGAGATAATTGGCAGAATATGGTTTGTTAGCAACATATGCACACTGGTTATTGCTTTGGGTAATTTGGGCAATGCTTATTGCCTGTACATGTGTTTATTTGGGTAGTGGGAAAAATCCCTATATTCTAGCACTATCTTCCTAGAACATATTTTAGATAAGACTTCCAAAGAAAGCAACCATCACCCCTGGCAACAGATCCTCTAAGGGAATGGTTAATATGGACTTGCTTTATACCAAGTGCCATGTGGCAAGTTCAGATTAGAACAAATGAAAACATTTCTCCCCCTTCCTTTCCCTTTATTGTTGTTGTAATGGCCAGGGGCCGCTCACACCTGGTTGTGATACTCACACACTTGGCCTTGGCCTTCTGGTTGCACACTTTAGTTGGGGTGCACAGCTTCCCCTGGGATATCTCCTTTGGTTGTGATGCTCATGCACATTCTGGTTGTAGAGTTGGTCAGAAACCACAGTGGGACTTACACATTTTTTTAGTTGTGGTACTGCTTGGGTATTGTACACCCTTGTCTCAGTGTTTGCACACACCTGGCTGTACATGTTGTGATGTGTACGTGTGTGTGTGGGGGGGGGTGTGAGGGAGCAGGGGGGCTCAAAGAGCAGAACTGCTGGGTCTCAGGATGCCTTTCAGCCTCACACAGGAAGTGAGTGCTGTTTGCCACTGAGGCATACCCTGGGGCCCATAGAAGAAATTTTTTTTTTTTCTATTTGGGTCATGCTCAGCTATGCTCAGGAATCTGGCTCTGCACTCAGGAATTACTCCTGGCGGTGCTGGGGGGACCATATGGGATGCCAGGCACTGAACCTGGGTTGGCCGCGTGCAAGGCAAATGCCCTACCTGCTGTACTATTGCTCCAACCCCATAGAAGAACTTTTTAACTGAATTGCAGATTCATAATATATTTCATTCTACACTTACATTTCATTCCATACCCATATCTTTAACTTAATATTTTCAAACGTCATGTCTTTGTTTCTTTCCTTTTTAATCTGGCAAAACAATGGAATGCGTGCTCATTCATAAATGGGTCTGTTTACTGTAACCAACTCTCATCCTGTCAAAGATAAAAGCCATTACCTTCCTAAAGTTAAATTTGAAGGAGGAGGAAAATTGCCTTGTAGCCTAATCCCAGGGCTCATCTGTCCCGAGGAGGCTGTGAGCTGTGCTGAGTCCACTCAGGGGAATAAGAAAGTGGTGGTGTTCTCTTCATTTTAAGCCTTAACTATACACTTGTTCTAACATATCTGAATGGGACAGACTGGATGGCAGGCTGTGCCAACCGTGTAGGTGGAGCGATGCTCTCCAAAACAGTGCTTCGGTGTCCCTGAAGCTGCTTCTGACGGACAGTGGCCTTTTCGGAACCTCTTCCTCGGCATCTTTCATGTGTCTGGTGCCTTGGAGGACTCTGTCTGCCTGGATGCTGGAATGTTTTCCTATACAAATTCTCCTATGTGTTCTCTTTAGTAGGGTATCTACATTTTCCAAAGCAGTCGAGGGTTCCTGAAAGTCTCGAGCGGAAGCTTCCATATCATCATTTTTTTTTCCTTTTTCTTTTTTTTTCTTTTTGAGTCACACCCAGTGATGCTCAGTGGTTGTTCCTGGCTTTCTATTCAGAAATTACTCCTGGTAATGCTCAGGGGACCATATGGTATGCTGGAGATCCAACCCAGGTAGACCACATGCAAGGCAAATGCCCTACCTGCCGTACTATTGTTACAGCCCCTCTTTTTCTTTTATTAAAAAAAAATTCTTTTTATTTACTTTGGGTGTGGTATTTTTTTTTCCTTGCCACACCAGCAGTACTTAGCCCTTACTCTTGATACTATGCTCAGCAATAACTCCTGCCTGGAAGTGTTTGGGGGACCTTATGTAGTACCAAGAATCAAATGAGGGTTGACCACGTATAAGGTGTGTACCTTATTCCCTGTATTACCTCTCTGATCTTCTTCATTTTTTTTTTAAATTTGGGATTTAGGAATTTAACTAACCTATAGAGCTCACACCTCAGGGGACTAGAGACTCTAGGTTTGATCCCTGGCACTGAAGCAGACAAACCCCCCCAAAATGAAATAATTTAAAAAAAAGAATTGATTATGACTTTACAATATTCTAGAATTTCAGAAGTGTAGCTGAGCACCTCTCTTTTGTATAAAATTCTCCATACCTGCCAGTGGACGCTGCTATTGAGCTTGTCTGCTGTCATAATGTCACTTTCTCCTTGTTCTACTGGATGCGAGAGTTATGAGGCCACCCATTCCGTTAGGGAAGATCTCATAAGGACTTAATACCTGGAAGCTAGCGGATTGGAGACTATCTATCTATATGATAGAGACTGGTTATCATATCTCCTAGAATAGATGGATTTGATATGTGTAACTCTTAGGAACAATTTGCTCTCAACAATAATGTATAAGGTCTAGGTAGCATACTTCTTATTTTAAAAATATTATTATTATTATTATTTTAGCTTTTGGGCCACACCTGGCTGTCCTCAGGGCTTAATCCTGATTGCACTCAGGGAACCATATAAGGTGCTGGGGATCAAGCCACTTGCAAAGGAAGTACCTGTCTACTCTATTATCCCTTTGGTCCCTGTTAGTTTCATAAAAATATGCATACATACTTCAGTGCAATTCATTTTTCATACGAGACTAAGACATAAAAACACTTTGAAAATAGCCAGAAAATTGTTTTCATGAATAAAAAGTCTGACTAATCACCTGGACTGGAGTTTCTATGTCTGACCTGGTGCTAGACTTACAAGCCTCAGTCCTTTAAAATACTGGATGTTCTAACAGCTTGAGAAAGCTTGCCCGGTGCTGTTGGCAGGAAGGGTAGCTTTCCTTTGTTGTCAATCATTTGGGAAAATGTAGGTAGACATATGAAGAAAGGTCGTTGGGAGGGTCTTTATTCTGGCTGGAGTGGGCAATTGCTTCCTTTGAGTGTGTGTGGGGGGCACACCCAGGAGTGCTAAGTGGTTACTCCTGGCTCTATACTCGGATCACTCCAAGTGGTGTTTGGGGGACCATATGGGATGCCGGGATCAAACCCCTCTCCACCTCTGCAAGGCAAGCTCCCTACTGGCTATACTGTCTCTCCAGTCCCAGCTTCCTCTTCTTGGACTCTTGGACTCTCTTCTTTGGAAGAGAAGATGTACACAGAGACCGTGTAAGCGGAGGAATGACATGTACTGGCCTTACTTCATGATTATAGGCTGGGGTTTAAGCCAAGCCATGGTCCACAGGATCTTCTGTGGGAGGTTCTAGGCATGAGTTGCAACTTCCTCCTGTCAATCATTAGGTTCTAGAAAACTCTTTAAGCATCATTGTCTGGTTTCAGCTGGGACTCTAGAAGTAAGGAAGGCTTCTGTGCCTGGTGGGGATGGGGCAGTACCACAGAAAACAGAGAGTCAGAGAAAGGGCATTCTGGGCATGTTAGGGATGGACAGAACAAGAGGTGGCCTGGGATGCCACAATGGTGGACTGGGAACAATTTCAGAAGCAAATAGTTTCCAGGAATTTCCAGTGATCATTGCTATAGAAAATGTGGTAAGAAGCTAGGTGATCTACAATGTGGCCTAGTGGTAGCTCACATATCTTGCCTATGAAAGACCAGAACAAAAAAATACAAGAAGGAGAAGGAGGAAGAGGAGGAGGAAAGGGGTGAGGAGGGGGAGGACGAGGCAGCTAGATGTTTTAATGGCATCTAAATGAGGGCTTGACAAAAAAGGTGATAATATTTATAATTGTTATTGGGAAAGGTTTCACTTTGCATTTAGTTTACATTACATATAAGATATACATGAATTACCATAATTTGGTATATATTTGTGTGATTTAAGAATTCCTATAATATAGATCTATAGCAATCATTTTTTATTATGATTTTTTTTGAGTCACATCCGGCAATGCTCAGGGATTACTCCTGACTCTGCACTCAGGAATTATATCTGGTGGTGCTCGGGGGACCATATGGGATGCTGGAGGTTGAACCTGGATTGGCCGTGTGCAAGGCAAACACCCTACCTGCTGTATTATCGCTCCCATGCAACAACTTTATTGAGACACCTGAAATAATCCATTGATGTTACTGTTGTTTTTTTGTGGGGGAGGGGTTGGGCCACACCTGGTGGTGCTCAGGGATTACTCCTGGCTCTGTGCTCAGGGATCAGTCCTGATGGGACTCAGAGAACTATATGTGGCACCAGGGATCCAGTTCAAGTTGGCCTTGTGATAGAAAGCAACCCATCTCCTGTAATATTTCTCCATTCTCTACTATTTTGTTATTTTATTTTTGTTTTTTTGAGCCTCACCTGGAGGTACTTAGGAATTATTCCTGCCTCTGCACTCAGAAATCCCTATTGGTGGGCTCACAGGACCAGGTGGGAGTCTGGGGATTGAACTCAGGATGGCCACGTGCAAAGCATGCGCCTTACCTATTGTGCTATCGCTCTGGCCCCTTCACTTTTTAAAACATTTAAATTATCTAAAAAAATTGAGGCACCATGATTCACAGTACTGTTAATATTAATGTTTCGGCAAACGAGTGTGGTTATCCAGAGCCTCTGCCAGAGCATCAGCCTCCCTCCACCATTGCCTTAAGTTCCCGGCTCATTTCCTGCCGCTTAACAAAGTCAATTTTACAGGCAACTCCCTTTCATTTTAAACTTTGTGCTCCAGAAGTACATGTTAACTGTTTAAAAACTATAGTCAAAATTCACCTGAAAGTTGGGAGGGGGAAAGAAACCAACTTTAGCAGACCACATTGTTTTGTCGAAGGTGAGCTCATCTGGGTTCAACTTTCTCATTCAATTATTCTCGGTTCACTAAAGAAAGTCACTCCGCTCGCATTTGATGGCATCATTCTTTCTGTGCTCTACTAACATTGTTGGGAGTTGTGTGCATGCACTTGGTTTCTGGGAGAGCAGTGACATTTGAGCCTTCGCAGTGCAGTTCATCCCGTCATCTCATTGTACCCTTCCTGAGCTTTTCCATTGTTTCCTTTATATTCCGGTTTCATAGAGGCCATTGCCTCATTACATTAAAAAATTACTTATGAAATATTTGGTCTCTATTATTGTCTGCTTCATAACAACATTATTCCAGTGTATATTCTTTATCTACCACATAGTTTTCTGCTTTTATCCCACTTTTTTTTTTTTTTTGGTCTTATAATATCTCTGCCTAGTTTCTGATGCTGGTTTCTTTATTATTTTTCCACCAGTGTGAGAGATGAGTTTTTCCTTGAAGAGCTGTTTATAGAAGTCTTGTGAGGATATAAGGGTTAGGCTAGCCAGCAGTTTTCTTTACTGGGGCTTTTAAACCAAAATGTTTATGAATAAAAATGATGAACTGTGATGTTTTTACAACCAAAAGGCTTTTCTGTGCTGCAGAGACTGTCTTGCAAATGTAATTCATATCTGGATCCTCAGAAATCTTACTTTTTTTTTTAATCTTTTGATGTTGAACAGGGTTTGGGAAAGCCAAAATCTTGGTACCACCAGACATACTCCTTTTGTTTTGGCTTTTTGGGTCACACCCGGCGATGCACAGGGGTTTCTCCTGGCTCTTCACTTAGGAGTTACTCCTGGTGGTGCTCAGGGGACCATATGGGATGCTGGGAATCGAACCCGGTTCGGCTGAGTGCAAGGCAAACGCCCTACCCGCTGTGCTATCTCTCCAGCCCCCAGACATACCCTTTTAAAAAAATTAAGTTAAAATGTTGTTGCTGTTGTTTGGGGGCCACACCCGGTAATGTTCAGGAGTTACTCCTGACTTTGCACTCAGGGATCACCCCTGGCAGGGCCCAGGGGACCATATGGAGTTCCAGGGATTGAACCTGGATTGGTCAATTGCCAGGTAAGCACCTTAACTATTGTACTATCTTTCTGGTTCCACTTACCACATATTGCAAATAAGATAGTAAGATTTTTACCTTCAATTTCAGGACTATACCTGGCTCTGAGCTACACAGCCACTATGTCCGCTTGCTGTGGCTTCTCTTCTCTGTTCCCATAAGGTCTCGGACTTGGCCTTTGCTTTTGGCATCCCTTCTGAAGTAAATTGGGGGAACTGAATGCAAGCCAGCTCTGGCCAGCATTCATTTGGGCAAAATATCCTCTTAAATTGCTATAATTTCCTTGAATGGATCAGGGTTTCCCAACAATGCTACTCAAGCAACTGTGGAATAAAAATTGGCCCTGAGGAGAGGAGGGCCTCTCCCAGGGGCCGAGTGAAGCCTGTGGCTCAGTGCGTCTTTGTTCCAGCCACTTCCTGAGCTACAAGAGCTACAAGAGGCCACGCTAGCAGTTGTAAAGACCAAATAGTCCATCTAACCAAAAACAATATTATAATGAATTGTCTCTTAGTTTGCATTTCCTCACACCTAGGATGGTTCCTGCCTCAGAGCAAAGGATCTCGGGAACAATATGTGCATTTTCATGTCTAGTCAGGATGTTGGGACTGACCAGATAGTTTGAACTTTAATGTAATTTTCCTCTATTAATAACAATTCTCCTGTCCAACTGCTTAGAAGTTGGGGCCCGTCCTAGGAGAAAGTGGGGAAATAGCAATCAGAAGTCTAATCTGCTGGCTTCTTCCTAATATTTTTTGGGGGTCACACCCGGTGATGCACAGGGGTTACTCCTGGCTCTGCACTCAGGAATTACTCCTCGCGGTGCTCAGGGGATCATATGGGATGCTGGGAATAGAACCCAGGCTGTCCGCATGCAAGGCAAGTGCCCTACCCACTGTGCTATCGCTCCAGCCCGCCTTGGGGAAATTCTAAACTTACCCTCTTTTCGCAGCTATTCCCTTCCTCTGTGCAGTGGTGATGTTTCAGTTTATTTAAGTCATTCCGAGGTAGGGTTCAGAAAGGAAAGCAAAGGGCAAGTTTCTCGGAGCAAGAAAGCTAACAAGCACTGTGGACTATAGCCATCCACCCCTTTCAATTCACAAGGCAAACACCTCGGTGATGGTGTCCTGTAGGTCTTCTCACAGAGGGATGTGCTCTGCACTGTCACAGGAGCACAGGGCACTTCTGATGCACGCACAGCGCCAGCCCCTCCTACGCAAGCAGGTCTAGGCCTCATGCAGGAGAAAGAAGTGGGGAACCTTTTCCCACACAGAGAGATTGCGGAACAACCATTTTGCCTCTCAGGGATAACAAAGGGAGCTGTTATTCACACACAATCTTATCTCTTGGTGATCCTCTTATCTCTTGGTGATCCTAGTAAGGAGAGCACTGAGCAGCTGAGCACTGCCCTTGTGGCTTCACACCTACTAGCGCTTGGCATTGCATAGATATGGCATGGAGAGGCCATTAACTCTCCTTTACAGAGGAAAGAATTGTTTTCCAAAGAATGAGGGAAAATGTTACCTACCCTGATGGCAAGGACCTAGATGAGAACAGTGTTTGAAATAGAAATGCTTTCTTTTTCCGTTGGGCATTATTGTTATTGATTTAATTAACAGTTTTCCTGATAAAGGGATGGTTGTCTAGGTGCCTCAGATGACAGGTATGCTGAAAAAACATATGCAGAACCTTGGTCCCACTGACACTGGGACCAGAGGCCCCATTCCCAATTCCTTAATAATGGTGTGTGTGCGTGTGTGTGTGTGTGTGTGTGTGTGTGTGTGTGTGTAGAGAGAGAGAGAGACAGAGACAGAGACAGAGAGAGACAGAGAGACAGAGAAAGTGAGAGATATGTAGACCTGGCAAAAGACCTTACAGGGGACCAAAAACAATCTGTCACCTCCAAGTGGGTAGGGCGTTTGCCTTGCATGCTGCCAACCCGGGTTCAATTCCTCCATCCCTCTCAGAGAACCCGGCAAGCTACCGAAAGTATCCTGCCCACATGGCAGAGCCTGGCAAGCTCCCCGTGGCGTATTCAATATGCCAAAAACAGTAACAAGTCTCACAATGGAGACATTACTGGTGCCTGCTCGAGCAAATTGATGAACAACGGGAGGACAGTCCTACAGTGCTACCTGAATATATTTCTTAAGGGCTCTCCCAGGGATGATCGAACCAAAGAAGAAGGCAGAGCTTAAATTTGCCTGCCTAGGCTTTACAGTACCTTTTAGTTAGCTTTTGGTAACCTTTTTAACTGACCTCCCTTTTCCCCAAAGCCCTTTTATGAACTCAGCTAAGCTCATTAAAGATGGTATCACAACTACGGGCTAAGTTTCTGGATCTCTCTACTGTGGGTCAGCGGTATGCATGTTATGAGTAAGCTTTGCTCTTATTTTCCTTTTACCAATCTGTCTGGTGCCTGTTTATTTTTCTGGCCTCTGAAGTACCCAGAGGGGATGATTTGGGTGGAGTTCCTTTTAATCTTTTTTTTTTTTTTTGCTTTGTTTTTGGGTCACACCCACTCACGATACTCAGGGCTTGCTCTTGGCTCTGCCCTCAAGAATTACTCCTGGTGGAAGACTATATGGATTACTGTGGATACAACTCCAGTCAGCTGCATGCAAGGTAAGTGCCCTCCCTGCTGTATTATCTCTCCAGCTCCCAGAGTTCTTTTCAAAACTTGGCAACTTTTTTTTTAAAGTTTCTTCGTTTTTTTTTTTTTTTTAATTGAGTCACCATGAGATAGACACGGATGACCCCAGTTTCCCTCCAGCCATCTCCCTCCCCAAGCCTGCCTCTGTGGCTCTATGGCAGGCACTTTCCTTCTCTCTGTCTCTGTCTCTCTGTCTCTTTGTCTCTGTCTCTCTCCTTTCTGGGCACCATGGTCTGCAACACAGACACTGAGAGGTTATCCTGTTTGTTCCTTTACCTATTTTCAGCAGAGTGATCCTTTCCAACCCTCTTTGTGGCAATGGAACAGGGAGCTCTCAGATGGCAGTTGTGCCAAGTTGGAGCAAAGGCCTTTACGGGTTTGTCTATTCAAGCTCTCCTGGAAGGAGGCTGGGGGAGAGAGGCTCTGGTGTGAGGGCAGCCCACAGCGTGCTGTCTTCTGGTCACATTTCCAGCAGCTGGAATGCAGGTCAAGGCCTTCACTCCAGGAGGAGACCCCAAAGTACTCTGCAGCTTCCCAGAATGTTGATTCCAGACAGAATGTTTTTACACACGGGGTCAGGGGAAGTAAGCCGCTCCAGGAGAGAGTGTCTGCTCTGGGATGAGTTTTCCTTAGTTGAAGTAAAGATTTGAGAGTTTGGGGCAGAGAGCTTTGAAGACATTCTTATAGGGAGGCACATACTCATCCACATTTGTTACTGTCTTTTAGATAATTAAAAAGATGTCTGTTTAAGTCGTTTGATATGATTTAAAGATATTTTCTCATTATGTGGGTTTTTCTATTTATTATATTGTGTCCTGTGAGTTATGAAAAAATAGTGATTTTTATCTATAAAAAAGACATATGGGGGGGCTGGAGCAATAGAAGAGCGGGTAGAGCGTTTGCCTTGCGTGTGGCCGACCCAGGTTCTATTCCCAGCATCCCATATGGTCCCCCAAGAACCACCAGGAGTAATTTCTGAGTGGATGAGCCAGGAGTAACCCCTGAGCATTGCTGGGTTTGACCCACAAAGAAAAAAAAAAACAGTCATTTGGGATGATGGGAATTGAACCCAGGTCATCCATGTGCAAGGCAAGCGCCCTACCCACTGCACTATCTCTCCAGCCCCAGTGCTCACATAGTTTTGTTCACACATTTTTTATTGCTAGCATTTAAGGATTCCCACATTAGGTCATGGTGCTCACACATATAGCTAAGTGCTCTCTGAGCTTTGCATTCCTTTAGTTGTGGGTTTATTTTTATTTATTTTGGCTTTTGGGTCATACCTGATGATGCTCAGGGGTTATTCCTGGCTCTATCTGCACTCAAAGATTACTCTTGGCAGGCTTGGAGAACCGTTTAGATGCTGGAGATCAAACCCTGATCAGCTGCATGTAAGGCAAGCACCCTCACCTCTTTACTATTGCTCAGACCCCTACATTCCTTTAGTCGAGCAGGGTCATGCTCAACTGAAGCACACAAATTATAGTTGTGAGCCTTCTGGGAATCACAGCAGGGCTTATACACTTGCTTATCAGAGCTCGAACTTCCTGGCTATGGATCTTGCATATTTTTTCAGTTGTGTTGCTAAACCAGAGATACACATATATCTGACTGTGATGCACTAGACATTATTTGCAGAGTTGGGGACCACAGGGTCAGAGGTGACAGGGTTGTGCTTGATGCATGTGGGACACCAGGGGCTTGAACTCATGACCGTATGTTTGCAAGGCTGTCACTCTAGCCTCTTCCCCCTCCCCCCCGCCCACGCTATTTCTTGGATCTCTATTATCACTCTTAATGTTGTCCTCATCAACCATAGGAGGTGCACTACTTTTTTTTTTTTTTGAGCCAAGGAAGAGCTTTATTGGTCATTTGATTGGTCATAGGCTGGCAGGCTGGAAGGCAGCAGAATCATGTTCCCAAAGAAGCCACTGATTCTGCTCTTCACTCAGCTGCTCAGATTCGGCCTCAGTTTACTTTTTCCTTCAGGGTGATGAGTTACCTGTCCAAATCATCAGTGTTGAACAGCAGAGCTTCCTTTTTAGTTTTTTTTTAACAATTTAAAAATTTTACTATTTAAATTTTTATTGAATCACCATGAGATATACAGTCACAAAATTATTCATGATTGAGTTTCAGTCATACAATATTCCAACACCGATCCCTTTAACAGTGTACATTTCCCTTTACCAGTGTCCTCAGTTTCCCTCCTGTTTACCCCATGCCATCCCCGCAGCCTACCTCTATGGTAGACACTTCTCTTCTTTCTCTCTCTCTCTCTCTCTCTCTCTCTCTCTCATTTTCCTTTTAGGCACTGTGGGTTGCAATATTGTTACTAAAACGGTATCATACATTTCACTTCACCTCCTTGTAGTGCTTAGTTTTTGTCCAGAGTAATCATTTCCAACTATCTTTGTCTAGTGGTCCCTTCTCTGTCCTGACTGCCCTTCTCCTCCCCCTTTGTGGCAAGTTTCCTACCATGGACCAGTCCTCCTGGACCTTGTTTCTGTGTCTTTGGGTGTTATCCACATGTCGAGGCTTATCTGAGGGAACAGAAGTGTGAGGGGACAGACACTGTCCTTCCCAAGCACAGACTCCTCCTAGTCTCTTGGGGCTCCGTCTCATGGGGGCTGAATGCCCAGGCAGAGTCTACTCCCACCCCAGTCAGGAACAGGGAAAATTAGATGTCCCTGTTCTTTTCCCAGGTCACCACTCTAGTCAATATGAGAAACAATAAGAAATAAGCCAAAGGGATGTCTTGGAGCTAGTGTGAGAGGATAGCAAGTACGACCTTTTCTTCTGTCAAAATCCAGTCAAGGTAATACCAGTGTCCTGATTGGTTCCCTAAATGATGACAACGAGAGAAGAGGGGAGGGAGGGCAGGAGAGCTGAGAGAGGGAGAGAGAGAAGCACTGCTTCCCTCTTGCTTGACCCACCTCGGGCTCCGCAGGGAAGGGCTTGGGAGATTAGGACCCATAGAGTCTTCTGCAAGCATCTGCGTAGCATGGACACTGGAGACCCACCAGTCCCACGAGGCAGCTCTCAAGTTGCCCCTGAGTTCCACTTGATCCGCAAGGGGCAGGGTTTGCTTGCCAACACTCAAGCTCTCGGGAACCATGGCTTCAGCTGAAGTGAGAGATTGATTGCTCTTTGCAGGAAGGGAAATCAGCCCTGATCTCCACCTAAATTTCAGGTTCATCATCTACCCTGACGGAGAATTTCCAGAAGACAAATGGTGAAGGAATATAGTTATGTTTAGAAAACAAAACAAAACAAAACTTTAAAAGGGGCCAGAGTGCTAGTGCATGAGTAGGGCATTTGCCTTGCACACAGACTACCTGGGTTTGATTCCCAGCATCCCATATGGTCCCCCAAGCAATACCAGGAGTAATTCCTGAGTGCAGAGCCAGGAGTGACCCCTGAGCATTGCTGGGTGTGACTCAAAAAGAAAAAAAAAGAAAGAAAATATGAGCAAGGAGAAGGATGGAGAGAGCAACAATGACAGCACATGAGAGAAAAGTGTTCAAGAGAGAACATGGAGCTACATAGCACAGCAGGTAGGACTGCATGCAGCCTACTTGGGTTCCATCCTGGCATTCCGTATGGTCCCTGAACACCATAGGAATGATTCCAGAGTGCAGTGCCGGGTGTGGCCCCAAAGCATAAAAGAAGAGAGAGAATGTGGGCTTCTCTGGAGTGGGAGAGCTGAGGCTATCCCATAAGGTAGCACTGTAGCACTGTCCTCCTGTTGTTCATTGATTTGCTTGAGCGAGCACCAATAACATCTCTATTGTGAGACTTGTTGTTACTGTTTTTGGTATACACCACAGGGAGCTTGCCAGGCTCTGCCTTGCATATGGGGTACTCTTGGTAGCTTGCCGGGCTCTCTGAGAGGGACTGAGGAATCGAACCTGGGTCGGCCACCTGCAAGGCAAACACCCTACCCACTGTGCTATCACTCCAGCAAGGTAAAAAAAAATAAATCATATACCCTAAGTTGAGATGCTGGTGACCCCACAATGAAGATACACACTGCTTGTTTTGCGAAGTTGGGTCTCAAACAGCTGCACTTGGGGCTTTCTAAGTAGCTAAGAATGTGTTACTAGGGTGTCATCAAGGGAAAGAGCTTAAAAAACTTGTGGTGGTTCGCCTTCATGTTCTTATCAGTCTTTTGGTTTTTTGGCCACACTCACTGGTGCTTGGGGCTTCTTCTTGGCTTTTAATTTAGGGATCATTCTTGGTGGGCCTTGGGGACCATATGGGGTGCCTGGGATGGAGCCTGGGTCAGCTGTGTCCAACTAAGGCAAGCATCCTGCCTGTTGTCTCTCCAGTTTTCTATTTCTGCTGAAGTTTCTCCTGGGTGGTGTTGGGGGGGGGGGGTCCAGCATTTGTCTCTCGATTGGGGCTGGTGCCAGTTAGAGTCTTACCAGATCAGTTTCTGTATCCACAAAGTGGGTGGTGCCTTCTTTAGATCAAATCTCTCTCTCTCTCTCTCTCTCTCTCTCTCTCTCTCTCTCTCTGGATCACATATGAAGGTGCTCAGGGAACATGAAGGTGCTCTGTGCACAGGGATCACTCCTTGCTGTACTTAGGGAACCATATATGGTGCTAGGAATTGAACCTCGATCAGGTGTGTATAAGGAAACTCTCTTTCTGGCCCATATAATCTTGATTTTATTACTTCCTGAGAAAGTCATTGCCAGGAACCTCCCCATCTATCTATCTGCTTCCAAGGGGTCTAGGGATATAGCTTAAAGTGACAACGCAGTTGGTAGAATGACCTGAGCTCAATCACCAACTCTGAATGTTCTCTGAACACCACTAGGTATAGCTACACTGAACCACAGGCCTGAGCATCTAACCACAGGCCCACACTGATAGTCTGAGCATCACTGAGAGTGATCCCGACCCTACCCCCATCTCGCCCCCCTACCACCACTAGGGGAAATGCCTATTAAAAAACGTATCAAGTGCTGTGTATGAAATTCAGCTTTGAGTCTGAATTGTGATAGGTAATAGAACAAATATCTGCCATCCCAGAATGAATCTTTGGCAAAAGTTTCAGTTCATGGGAGGGTCACTGGAAGCAGAATAGGGGTGATTTTTGAAGAGCGATTTATCACTAATCATTTGCCTTAATGGACACTGGAATCAATGGAGAAGATAGTACTTAAATGTATTTTTCCTGGTAACCGTCCCAAGGGCCAGGGATAGAACTCAGGCCTCCACAGGGATAGCACCAAGTCCATTGAGTTAACTCTTCAGCCCAATTACCCATTTAAAAAAATTGAGATATGGGGCTGGAGCAATAGCGCAGCGGGTAGTTCAATTCCCAGCATCCCATATGGTCCTATTTCTCTCCTAAAGGTCTCTGTTAGCTAAGCTCTGTTTTTAGTTTTTGGGTCACACCTAGCAATGCTCAGGAGTTATATCTGGTTCTGTACTTAGGAATTACTTCTGGCAGTGCTCAGGAGATCGGATGGGATGCTGGAAATCAAACCTGGGTAGGCCACATGCAAGGTAAGTGCCCGACCCACGTTGCTATTTCTCCAGCCCCTCTGTTTGCTAAGCTTCTTTAAAGATGGCATCTTAGAATACACAGGAGGTGTACATGTATTAATAAACTTTGTACATTGTATGCATGAAACTCAATCATGAATAACTATGACTTTCTAATTCATGATGATTTAATAAAACATTTTAAAATGAAAAAATAAAAAACCAAACCTCTTAATTTTTCCCTTATCAATCTGTCTTTTGTTTGATTACTAGCCCAGTCTCTGAATCCAGAGGGGTACAAGATGATTCCTTTTGTACCCTGACAGTTTGATGTGATTTAATTGCTTCACACACACACACACACACACACACACACACACATGAGTACAGGTCTAATTGTCAAATCTAAATAAACCCTATGACTTGTAGACGTAAGGCTTTGATATTATAGAATAGGAAGTTATGTGAGATGCTGATGCTGGGGCAAGAAAGAGGAAAGATGCAAAGAACTTCCCGACTTTTCTTTTCTTGCAATTTCCTCTGTATCTATACCCTTAAACAATTCTATCAGTTCGAGGGATGCTGAGTGTTAGGCAGTGGTCAGCAGCAGGGAAGGAGAGCCACGGCTGGGCTTCAACAGAGCAGATTTGTATATTACAGCAGTATCGGGTGGCTTGTCTCAGATCCTTGTTTCCTTTTCCTTGTTGCTCTTTTCTGTAGTGAAGATTGAACTCAGGACTTCATATATGCAAGGCATGAGCTTACCACTGATCTACAACCATTATTTTTCTAAGCTTTTTGGCTTGGGAGTCATAACTAGTGGTGCTCAGGGGCTATTCCTAGCTTGTGCTGAGGATGAGGAGAACCATGTGGTGCCAGGGATAGAAGTCAGGCCTCCCACAGGGATAGCACCAAGTCCATTGAGTTAACTCTTCAGCCCAATGACCCATTTAAAACAATTGAGATATGGGGCTGGAGCAATAACACAGCGGGTAGTTCAATTCCCAGCATCCCATATGGTCCCCCAGCACTGTCAGGAGTAATTCCTGAGTGCAGAGCCAGGAGTAACCCCTGAGCATTGCTGGTGTGACCCAAGAATGCGCAAAAAAAAAGAGAGATATACTCTGCATAATTTGTAAATATCTAGTGTAGAAATTGATTTCACACCCCCCCACCCATTCTTTACCACCTGAAGATATCCATCATTATGACCACTATCACGCAAGTTAATTTTGTCAAGTGGTTCATTTTTATTTGTACTTATAATCACTTTATAAGTGCTAGTGTGGGAAATAAACATAAATTTATTGATATTGCTGTTTGTGAGAACTCTGATTAAAAAAAGCAGACCAGAACAGAATGTAAGAGAGCTACTTTTATGCTGTTGTTTGGGGCTACACCCGGTGATGCTCAGGGGTGAGTCTTGGCTGTGAACTCGGGAATTACTCCTGCAGGTACTGGGGGACCATATGGGGTGCCAGGGATTGAATCAGGGTCAGCTGGGTGCAAGGCAAATGCCCTCCTCACTGTACTAACTCTCCAGCCCCATGAAGAACACTTCCTAAACGGGGACTTCCCTACTTCCTGCAAGGGAAGTCCGGTTTTCTGTCAGGTAGAGCTCCTGCTAATGCACTATCTCTGAATGCTGCACACTCTCACCAGACTTTCACATGCAGCTCTCCATGTCCCTGTTGTCACTGTCACCAGTGCCTGGACCCACCTCTGCCTCCACTTGTTAAAAATCAGGTGCCAGGGGCTGGAGAGATAGCACAGCAGGTAGGGCGTTTGCTTTGCACGTGGCCGACCCGGGTTCGATTCCCAGCATCCCATATGGTCCCCTGAGCACCGCCAGGAGTAATTCCTGAGTGCAGAGCCAGGAGGAACCCCTGTGCATCGCCAGGTGTGACCCAAAAAGCAAAAAAAAAAAATCAGGTGCCAGCATAAGAGACTGGTTTCATATTTCCCTGCTGCATAATGTGGGCATGTTTCAGGTGTGAGACACTAAACTAAGGGCAGGAGGGTGGCATCTCAGGGAGAGTAGTAAAGCCCCTGGGTTTTGGGCATTGTCTGTCACCCTCTCAGCTGCAAAGGGACAGAACACCTGGTCAGTGCTCTGCTCTCTTCAGTGACCTGGAGAATCATAACTCAGTTGTTCCAGCAGTATTGCTTCCTGCTGACTGGGGCTTTCCGCTCTCAGCAGCTGGTGACTGAAAGCCTCCAGGAATGAGGTCAACCATCTCATTCTAGAATAAATATTTTAAGTCCAAAGGGATGGTTATGATGCTAATGTGAATGGTCTGTTCTTTAAACTTCCTGCACTTTGCTTTTTCACTTGACTACAATGGCTCATTAACTGCCCTCTCCCAACCCCCAAGGGTAGGGGTCACACCCTGCTGTGCTCAGGGCTTACTCATGCCATTCAGGGATCTCTTTTGGCCAGGCTCTGGGGACCAAATGGGATGCTGGGGATCCAACCGGGTCAGCTGCAAGCAAGGCCAGAGCCTTAACCCCTCTACTATCTCTCTGGCCCTGGGACGTCACTTTATAAATCTTTCTGGGGAGGCTCCTTCAGTGAGCTTAGCAATAGCATCATGAAAAGGAACCAATTTAGGAATTTTTCACAGTTTTCCAGAAAAATGGCGAGGATTTAAGCAGGTCTAAAGCTCCTGTGCTTTCCTTCCAGCTCTGTCAAAGCCCAGATGAACACAGGAGACTCCTCCAAGGTTTTGAGCAGTTCTTTTGGGGGGAGGGTCCACACTTGGCAATGCACAGGAGTAAATACTCCTGATTCTGCACTCAGCAATTACTCCTGGTGGTGCTCAGGGAACCATATGGGATGTCAGGGATTGAACCCAGGGCGGCTGCTTGCAAGGCAAATGCTCTACCCGCTGTGGGTTACACAGGCCCTGAGCATTCTTTTTTGATTTGAAAAAGATTTCCAGTTATGTCAGAAAAAATAGATGATTTTTTTCTCCCAATTTTTGGGCCATACCTGATGGTGTTTAGGGCTTACTCTTAGCTCTGTACTCAGGAATCACTCATGATGGGCTCAGAGGATTATGTGGGTTAATGGAGATTGAACCCAGGTTGGCGGTATGCATGGCAAGCACCCTACCCACTGTACTGTAATTCCTGTCCTCAAAATGCAATTTTTTTAAAGACTCCTTCTTTTGCTTTCAGCCTGGCCTTGACTCAACTGCTTTTATAACAAACTGGTCTGACAGAAACTGTAATGTAGGAAGCTCCAGCCCCAAACAATCAATCATGCTAAGGGGAAAATGTGGGTTCAATCTTTGAAGGGCTGTATATCATCCTGGCTAGTAAAACTCAGTTCTTTGCAAAAAACAATCCTTCATCCTTCTCCTTGTTTTATCTTGAGGACAAGCCACACCCTCCTCTCCCAGACCCCTCTGCCCACCCCAGGCCCTCCCTTGCCATTGATGTAGGCACACACTGAAAAGGCAGGGTCATGATGGCAATGGAATTCCTGGGAAGTAATAAAACTAGTAGCCTCAAGGCTGCAAAAAGCCCACCTTGCGAAGACAGGAACTAAGGCCTGGTAAAATAAGACTTCATATGGCCCCAATAGACCAGAGAAGGCTGGACCACTCGCACCCCCCACCCCATTCAGGAGACTCTCCAGCAGAAACAAAGCCAAAGGAAGGAACTTCAAAGAAAACCATCAACCAATCCCAACTCTACCACTTGGCAAACACTCTAGCAATGGACTCTCATCTAGGTAGAAAGCCCCACATGGAGCAATAAAACCCTGTAAAACCCACCGGGAACAGAGGGAGAATGCATAAATGCTGGGTGCTGCTTGTGTCCATGTGGCTGAGCTTATCTTCCCTCTTGAGATGTGCATTGGGGCTCTCTCTGCCTTCAGAGAAGCCCGAGCTCTCTCTTGAGTGCATTGCTCTCTCTCCCTTTCTCTTCCTCCTTCCCCTTCCTCCAAACTTCCAAATAAAGTCTGTTTTTGCTTCATGACCTTGCTTCTCTCTAAAATTCTTTTCTGTGAGCAAGACAAGGACCCAGAAAGGTCTGAGTAGGGCCTGGAACTGACTTTCTTTTCCTTCAAAGAGCAATTCCTCATTCCAGCCTGAGTCTACAGCTCCCTGGGAAATCGGGTGGTGAGGATTAACTCCTGTGCGAAGCAGAACAAGTGGGCATCGGGAGTGGCTTGACAGCTACCAAGTGGGACTGGCAGGACTCGGGTCCATGCAGTACAGGGGCTCACTGGAGACTTTATCAGTTCTAGCCTCCCTAGCAGATCCCAGGGTGGCAGAAATGGATTGGGAGAAAGTGGCGATCTCTCTCCTCTCCACCTCACCTAAGTTCTCTGGGGGCCTGCTGACTCCATTGTAGATTCACTCACTTTCATGCCCATTCAAAGGCCAGAGATGCCAGGTTCCACTTTGCAACCCCTGTCCTTAGCAACATGATGGAGGGGCTTCACACTAATAGTCTGCAAGCTGTAGAAGAGAGGGACTGAGTTGTCAGGGCACTCCTGGCCCCAAGAGGAATATTTGGGGGTGATGAATGAAATCTAAAGAGCTGCAGATGAGTCAGACAGTAGAACCATCAATAATGTCATTGGTACTTGTATTCAAGGCAAAACAAAACAAAACTCAGGTTCTACTTAGAGATCTCAAGACTTGCACAACTACATGCAGCCCCCTGGCCCACCACCCATGTAGTTTCATAGGCTTGTATGCTTGCCAGGGTTGGGGGATGCTGCTGGATCATGTCTGGCCACGTCTCACTGTGGACCTGCTGCCAAAGCTCCTGCTTGGTCAGGATCCTGTCCCCACTTGGTGTCCACCCGGGGCTTTTGTTTATTCCCAGCCTAAATGTCTCAGATTCCATGCTTGTTTGAGATACCACAGAGGTGACCTTGGAAACTCAGATGGGATCTGGAACACATTCCTTCCACACCCAGATCTGATTGGTGAGATCAGTTTCCCTAAGAGGGGGAGCTGGGGTCCCTGAAATGGGCTGAGTTGTCAGATGATCAGCCACAGCAGGAGGAAGCCAGCAGCGGGCCTCCTTGAAGTCAGCCCCAGCTTTGTACACTGCTCTTGTCCCATACAAAGCTCTTCAGTACCATTCCTGTGCTGCCCAGCCCCTGCAAAACCCTCCCTGCATTCCACTGTAAATCATTCTGGGTGCCCACAGAAAGTTTTTTTTTTGTATCATCATTAAGGTTTTGCAGAGCAATTAAAAGTTGGGGTCGGGGCTGGAGCAATAGCACAGTGGGTAGGGCGTTTGCCTTCCACGCAGCCAACATGGCAGACCCTGGTTCAATTCCCAGTATCCCATATGGTCCCCTGAGCACCGCCAGGGGTGATTCCTGAGTGCATGAGCCAGGAGTAACCCCTGAGCATTGCTGGGTGTGACCCAAAAAGCAAAAAAAAAAAAAAAAGTTGGGGTCACTTTTTTGTGACAGGGAGATCTCCCAAGCAGTGCTCAAGGGACCTGGGGTTCTCAGCCAACTGGGCAGTGGCTCAATGTGAGGACCCCAGAATGTGGTGTTGTTCAGGGTCCCACAGTGCCCAGGATAATTCAGGCCACCTTGGCTTTTGCAGGAAACCATGTGGCATGGGGATGGAACCAGGGTTGGTGACGTGCAAGATAAGGACCTTAACCTCTGGGCTATCTCTCCAGCCTAGTTTGACTTGAAAAAAGTATTGTGTAAACCAAACCTGGCAGTGCTAGGGCCAGGGTGGAAGTTTGGGGACTAAGTTTGAACCCAGAACTTTATACATGCTAAGCATGTGCTGCACCCCTGAACCTCATCCACTGCTCTATTCTGATCTTTTTTTTTTTTTTTTGGCTCAGATCTCTGTATTTATTTATTTTGGTGCTCCTCTTCCTGTTTTTTTTTTCTATTTTCTATTTTTTATTTATTGAATCACCATGAGATACAGTTACAAAGCTTTCATGATTGAGTTTCAGTCATATCCTCTATTCTGCTTTTTACAGCATACTTTTTGTTGTTTTCTTCCTCTTTATAGATGAGGAAAACTTGCCTTTTAGCAGCATGGGTTTTTTTTTAGAATCCATCTACCTCGCATAAATGGAATTATTCAGTCGTTTGGTTGAAAGATCTGGCTCCTTTCACTCAGCATTTTGTTTATGAGATTCTTCCATAATGACAACTATAGAGATAGTTGCAGTTTTTTAATTCATTTTTGTTGTTGTTGCTGGTGGTGGTGATCTTTGGCTCATACTCTCATACTTGGCAGTGCTCAATGGCTACTCTTGACTTGTCATTGGGGATCACTCAGTTTTGGTGGTGGTGTTTGGGTAACCATATGAGGTGCTGGATTGACCCCAGGACCCCTGCAATCAAACATGCTCTCAGCCCACTGAGCTGTATCTCTCTAGCCCCAGTTCATTAATTCTCATTAGAACTTAATAATCCATAATTATAATCTTTTGTTTTGCACTTGCTTTGATTTCATTTTATCTTGTAGCACACAGAGTTTCTTGTGTATAGTAAGAGGGTTGCTACCATTTCTTGGTGTTTGCATTCATACTGCATTATGTAAATTTTATTTTATTTTTTGTTACACACACTTGCTCTCAGGTGCTACTCCTGGCTCAGTAATAAGAGTCTCCCCTGGCAGTGCTCAGGGGACCATGTGGTTCTGGGGCTTGAACCTGGGCTTCCTGCATGTATTCACCTACTAAGTTATCTCTCTGGCCCTCCATTATGTAAACGTAACTTTTTTAGCTTCCTCCCAAAGATGGATACTTAGCACCAAGCTATATTTAAAACCAGCACTTGCTTCTATCAAAACAGGGACTAACCTTATAGCTCTTTCAGTGTATCAACAAAATATACTTTCATGAAATTAGTGTGTTTTCCACAAGCCCAGAATTGAACCTTTGCGTGTGCCAGGCAAGTGTCCTACTACTGAGCCACATCCCCAGTCTAAGAAATTACTTTTAAAAAATATCCTATTTTCAAGTATTTATTGATAATAAAAGCATTTGTTTTAGAAAGAACCCAGAGTGAGTAAATGTCCAGATGCCCCATGGGCTCAGATACCCCTGGAGGGTGAGGAGGCAGTGTGAACTGTGCCCTTGACCTGAGCAGGGTGGGGCTGACTGCATCAGGTGGTGCAGAGCCTGAAAAACAAGTTAGGCCTTTGATCCCACAACTGAACCATTATCCTGGGCCAGTTCCAAGGTGATTTGTTTTGCTTGCCAGGCCTAATGGTTTTCAAGTTTCTGTCACTGAAAGATTAAGAATAAAACTAGAACAGAAAAATTGGTTTAGGTACAGTGGGTAGTAGCCTTCAACATACATTTGGTTTTTGAGCCCTATCATGAGTGAGCCCTGAGCACAGAACTAGAACTAGGAGTTAGCTATGACCACTGTAGGGTATGGGAGAGGGAAAGAGAGAGAGAGAGAGAGAGAGAGAGAGAGACAGATAGACAGACAGACAGACAGACACAGAGACACAGACACAGAGAGACACAGACACAGACACAGCGAGACAAAGAGACAGAGGCAGAGAGAGACAGAGACAGAGACAGACAGACACACACAGAAAAAGAGAGAGAGAGAGAGAGAGAGAGAGAGAGAGAGAGAGAGAGAGAGAGAGAGAGAGAGAGACTGGTTTAAATTACCTCCAGCTCATGAGAAAAAGTTACAGTTCTGTATTGGGGATAAACATTTCACAAAGAACATAAAGTGTATTTGTCTCCGATAATACTTTAATGCTTTGTTGTTGTGTGAAACAAGTTAGTAGCAAGCTTATACATTAAACACAAAGAATTATTATGCAATAAAATGAGGATTTCTTTTCTTTCTTTTGGGCCACACCTGGCAATGCTCAGGGATTGCTCCTGGCTCTATACTTGGAGGGGACTATCCAGGATGCTGGGGAATCTGGAAACGTGGGTCTTCTGCGTGCAAGACAAATGCCTTATCCACTGTACTATCACTTCAACCCCTAAAATGAGGATTTTAGAGTATAAATTATAGTGGATTTCAAGGCACTGTTCTTTAAACTCAATGATATGTTTTAACATTTTCCCTAGAGATTGTGCTTAAATATCTTTATTAAAGTTAACCAAATGCTTCTCATCTAATGTCTGTTTTTACTACTACATATTTGTGATGAACAATTGAATCCACTGCATGTAAGGTAAGTCATTGAGCCACATCCCCACCCCAAGTCATGTTTGTTTATTTTGTGTGTATGTTACCTGGGATTGAACCCAGAACCTCTGACATGCAGCATACATACCTTCCCACTGAAGGACATTCCTGTCTCCATCTTCTACTGTCTTTCACACACAGAAACAAGCTGTTCAGACTCTTTGTTCTGAGAGTGGTGAGGAACAAATCAGGTGCTAAAAAGTTTTGGTTGTAGGTTTGCGATCAGTAGAAATTTTTTAAAAATATTTTTATGTAGGAGTACTGCTATTTATTCAGCCACTGATTAGCTGATTGAATTGTGCATGAACTCCACCTTACTTTTTTTTTTTATAATTTTATTTATTGAATCACCATGAGAGCAATTACAAAACTTTCGGGTCTGTCTTGGTCATACAATGAAACACCCATCCCTTCACCAGTGCCCATTTTCCACCCCCAACAACCCCAATCTACCCCCATCCCATACCCTCCCCCTACCCATGGGGCAGATGATTTCCACATTACTCTCTCTATACTTTGATCACATTCAATATTTTGACACCAGACTCACCATTATTATTTGAGATTTTACCCCAACACTCAGATCTGCTGAAAAGGCAACAGTAGACAATTTGTTTTCTATTGCTGCTTATGAATAACATATGATGTCGCACGGCTGCAGTAGTGACCGTGCGATTTTGAAATTTCAAAATTTTAACACTTAAATCTTGAGGGATTTCTGCCAAAATCTTCTGGGTTCCGAGATTTGCTCCTGAGTCTCTGGGATCAGCTTGATCAGGAGTCAGAAAGGCCGTTCGTGGGCGATGAATTGGGGTCTCATTGAGGTGGGGAGGACAGGACCGGCTCCACTTCCATCCCCTGAGACCCAACATGTCTTGTCACTGCGGGCCCAAACATCAGTAGAAATTTTGCCTGGGAGTCTCTCCTGAACCCTTGGTGCTGGGTCTCTGCTGAGGCATTTCCTGCTGGCTCCCTGAGGGTTGCTTTGCTATTGTTCTGACCACTTTTGTTGTTTTACTTCTTATTAATTTTTTTCTTTTTTTGGGGGGGCAGCTACAAACACTATGCTCAGGGCTTACAGCTTGCTCTCTGCACACACACACACACACACACACACACACACACACACACACACACACACTGTACTCAGGAATTACTCCTGATGGTACTCGGGGAATCATATGGGATGCTGGAGATGGAACCTAGGTCAGTCCCTTGCAAAGCAAATGCCCTACCAGCTCTGCCCTTCATTCAATATATGTTTTCAGCTGCCAAAGTCTCAGAAGACAGCCAACTGCCTTCTCTTCTTCCCCCTATCAGTGGAGGAAATCATGCCGCACTGAGAGATAGCTTTTCCAGCGTTTCAAGATTCATCCAGATTGCATTCCAGCCATCTGATTCCATATTGGCTAAAGTCACCATAATCTCTGTCCCTAATGCTCATAGCATGCGCCCAACGTGGGGCTCAAACCCACAACCCTGGGATAAAGAGTCCCATGCTCTACTGACTGAGCTAACCAGGCTATGGAGCGATAGCACAGCAGTAAGGCATTTGCCTTGCAAGCAGTTGGCCCGGCAGAGCTGGGTTCAATTCCTCCGCCCCTCTCAGAGAGCCTGGCAAGCTACCGAAAGTATCTTGCCCACACGGCAAAGCCTGGCAAGCTCCCCGTGACGTATTCAATATGCCAAACACAGTAACAACAAGTCTCACAATGGAGGCGTTACTGGGCCCGCTTGAGCAAATTGGTGAACAACTGGAGGACAGTGACAGTGCACAGTGCAATGCTCATATTTGAACCTGAAAATTGCTTTGCTCAAAAAAGATGGCTGAGATGGAAGCACCTGATCAAGAAAGAGAGAGAGAGACAGAGACAGAGAGAGAGAGACAGAGACACAGAGAGAGAGAGAGTGAGAAGAAAAGTGCCTGCTTTAGAGCATAGCAGGTGGGGCCAGGAGTGTGAGGGAAACTGGGAACATTGGTGTTCAGAAAGTGGGAAATGTACACTGGTGAATGATTTTATGGGCATATGTATGGGAACATTGCATAACTAAAACACAATCATGAACAACTTTGTGACTCATGGTTATTCAATTAAAAAAATCACACACACGTAGGATAACATTGGTTTGTCCTTTCTGCCTTGCCAAAGGGAGGTTAGGTTTATTGGGTTGCTCCCATCACAGTGCTCCCATTCCTCTGTGTTTATTTGTAACTTCTTTCTTTGTGCTCTGCTGATTTTGTAAATATTGTTTTTCTCTTCTCCTTAAGTCCTTTGCATAGTTAATTCAGAGCAATGTCCTTTCTGTATAGACATAAGAAGACAGTTAATGTTATGCTTTTGTAACTTGGGAGTTAATTGACTCCGAATGATAATTAACCTTTGGATCATCTGTTCTTTCGATCTAAGTCTCAGTTGCCCTTACTTTCTAGCACCTCAAAAGCAGGGTCCAGAATAGGGATTGGATGGACCCAGGACAAGCTGTGAGCTATGTGCTACCCTGGCATCGAAATGGGCCTGGCCAAAGTGCCATAATGCTTAACTATAAGAGCATGGTCATGGACGAATTCTGTCATGACCCAAAAAGTAATAACTAGATTCAGACCCTGCTAGCGTTAGGATTAATCTGACCTGAGCACTGTAGTCTGAGTCTGGGGCGAGATGTCTCCAGGAGAGCAACTCTACAAGCTCAATGTATTTCTTACTGTGTCCACACAAAATAACTAATATTAAGTAGAATTAAGATGTTAATTAAGTTATTAGACTAAGGAGAGGAGAAATACCTCTAGATGGGATTTCTGCCCTTGACCCTGATGGGCCATCAGAAGGACCTTTGATATGTTGATGTGCTACCCCCAATGCCGGGGAGTTGGGAAGTTGGAGAGAGAGGAGAGGGAGACCAGGGCAGCAAGAAGGAGCACAGAGAGACGAGTAAGGGGAGCAGAGGAGAAGAATGTAGGGGAAGAATGCAGGAGCAGGCCTGTGGAGAGAGACCAGGCTGCAAGATGGAGGGTGGAGAGATGAACGGGAGAGACAGGAAGAGACGGGATGAGAGGCAGGGTGAGACTAGAATGGGATGCTTAGTGAGGCTGGAGGAGGAGTGCGGGGAGGATGGAATAAATGGCAGCTGGTCATCAACCGGCCTAGCCCTTGTTTTCTTCTTCGTCCGCCCATGGCATGGGCCGCCCTGGCTGGAGGAGTGGCCAAAGTCCAGTGAATGAGGTGAGAGGGAGCACCGTTGCAGCTTTCCCTAGATGCCCCGGAGAATACACACACACACACACGCACACACACACACACACACACACACACACACACACACCCCCTAATGGGGTTTTCCCTAGCTGCCCCAGAGAATACACACACACACACACACACACACACACACACACACACACACACATGCGCGCATGCGCGCGCACACACGAAACACAAGAAGGGGCCAGAGTGATAGCACAGCAGGGAGGCTGCTGGCCTTTTATATAGCCAACCCGGGTTCCACCCTTGGCATCCCATAGGATCCCTGGAGCATCGCATGGAGTGATCCCTGAGTGCAGAGCCAGGATGAGCCTTGGGCACTGCTGTGTGTGATATCCTAAAGAAAAACAAAAGTTTAAATAAAAAAAAAAACTCATGTTTGTGTTTTGTGACTTTGAGTCTGTCAGAGAGGTAGTTGTTTTCCTCTCTCCTGTCCGTGACATCATCTGGTTGTTACATCACAGACGTTCATGTTCAATGGACCAAGGAAGCATTGGCACTGGCAAGGCCAGGGTCATTTTAGGAGAGGTGAGGAGTGTGTGACCTTGTCAGGGCAGGGGCCGGGGAGAATGGCTTTGTGTTGAAGAGCAAACACTTAGCTGAAGTCAGGCAGGCATGGCGTCATGTCCCGTCTCTGGCACTTTTTCGCTCCATGACTTTGGAAAATCACTTAACCTTTCTACACTTCAGTGACCTACCTACTAAATGAGACGAGTCCTGGTCTCTCTTTTATGTAGTTAGAATGACTCAACCCATTTGCCTCAGGAGCGGTGGGAGCTATCTCACATACACAATTAACACGAAAATTTAACCCTTGCCTTTTTTACACATTGCTCTTTTTTCATGAAATGAAACATTTTGAATTATTCTTTTTGGGTGTAATGTTTGTCACATACACAATATATATGTTTTAGATTTACCTATTTCATAAAATGGTATATACTTGAATCATTAAAAAAATTAACTAATTTTGTTGAATCACTGAGTTACAAAATTATATATGATTCAGTTTCAGGTAAACAATATTGCAGCACCAATCCAGTGTCCAATCCAGTATCCATTTTATATTTGAATGTTTTGTTTTGTTTTCAGACCACATTGGAATGTTCAGGGTTACTCTTGGCTGTACACTCAGGAATTACTCAGGGGACATATGGGATGATGTGGAACAAACCTGGGTCTAGTGAGGGATTCTACTCACTGTACTATTTCTCCAGTCCTATTCTTGAGTATTTTGTGTGTTTCTCTTCCTCCTCCTCCTTCTTTCTATTTTTAAATTTTAATTTTTTCGCCACACCCAGTGACACCTAGCGTTTACTCCTGCTCTGCATTCAGGGATCACTCCTGGCAGTTGCTCGTGGGATTATGAAGTAGTGGGGGTTGAAGTTGCATGCTCAGAAAATCCTTACCTACTGTACTATCACTCCAGTCCATTATTTTTATTTTAAGGTCCCCGGTCCCCCTCTTCTAGAGCTGGTCAATGTTTGGACTGGAAGAAAAAGAAGGTGATAATTATGCAGTGAAATATGGTGCTTAGCAAAGTACATTTATATTTTTATTAATCCACAGAGAGTATGCAATTTATGATTAAAGATTTTCAAAAATCAGCAACTTGATAGGGTTCAATGCAAAAGCCAATAAATTTAGAATATTATTGACTTTGGAAATCTGATAAGAAACAAATAATAGGGTAGTTTTAATTTAATATAGGTGCTTTCTAATTAAGATAATTACTAGTCTATGAATATATAGTCAAGTCAGTGACTCAGAAATCGGAGCTCAGAAATTAAGATCTTGAGAACACAAGAAATGGTCAATGTGGCATTTCAATCGGAGGTTTATGAAGGTTTAATAAATGGATGATGTCAAGAAAGTGGCCAACCATCTGGAGAAAAAAAAAGCTGGATCTCTAATTAATTCTCTACACCAAAACAAATCCAAGGTAGAGAAATGAAGTAATCTATAAAGTACAGCACATGAATTATTAGACTAAACCCTCAGGGAAATTATATAAAAATCTCAGTGAAAAATACCTGAAATTCAAAATTCAGGAAACGACTATTAAACAATTTAAAGTTTTCCTCTTGAAAAAATTATATCTTTAACAAAGTGAAAAAATAATAGGAAAATACTTAAAACAATCAGGACAGACAATATGCTAGAGTTTTAACTCTTACAAAGGAATAAGAAAGGGACAGACAACATGAAGGATATGACTAGAGATGTCGCAGAGAAAGCTTTTAAATGTTGGAAAAGATCTTCAACCTCATTCATCATTAAAGAAGTACAAATAACACAGGGATCATTTTTCATCCACTGGGTTGTTCATAGTTGTGCTGCTTGATTATTTTTACCATGTGTTTATTTCTTTTTCAGTAGAATAATATTATTTCCAAAAAACAACAGCAACTAGTTTAAGCAAGTTAAAAATAGTATCCAGGGACCAGGGAGATGGCTCAAATCTATCACGTCTGAGCTCTTGGTGGAGTCCCTGCATCCCATGACTCCTTGAGAACACTAAGCGTTGCCTCAAAAAACAAAACAAAACAAATACACTTAAGTTTGAAACTAGAACTGTGGTTTCCGAACAAGATAAGATTTTTGGTTTATTCAAAATTTACCAAAACTTTTGTTTGATTTCAACCCTTCTGAGATCTTCAGGCAAGTGAATGAATCCCTCCTGCTTTAGTAAAGCTATGGCCATGGCCCAGAATAGATTTTCAGAGAGGTAAATTCTCCACGTCCTTCATCTTCTCTTCCCTAACTTGCCTTCCCAAACGTAGGTTGGCCTGGATTATTCAAGTCCTGAGCTGGGACTTTAATTGGGCCAAGCTCACTAGCAGTCCATGCACATTTTGGTGTCTCTCCCTGGGGGGGTGGGGGGTGGGAAGATTGGCATCTCTCAGACTCTTTTCTTTTTGTTACAGAGTTTGATGGTTTCAGGGCCCGTTTTCTCTATCCCTTGTCCCCTAGACTCTCACACTTACAGGACTATTAAATGTCCACTGGGCCTTTTCTCCCTGTGCTGGTAAGCCCAGTTCAGCCATTGCCCTTGACTTTTTACCCTTCAGTATCTGGGGGGACCAGGACTGTTCTCTGTCAGGTTCCCCTCATTCACAGTCACACTGAGGACTCACCCGTTGCCCCCCAGTTTCAGTCCAGGCTGCCTCAGCACCCGGCAGTGAAAGCAAACCCACTCTGTTTGGGCCTTGCGTACTTTTTTCTGGATTCAGTCTTTGTCTCCTTTGCTGGCATTCCGAGTGGTTTTAGTCTTGAAGGTCCTTCAACCACCTTGAAGGTGGTTTTGAGTCTTGAAAGTCTCAGCCAGATTAGATAAAAAATACCCAATCTCAATCAGTGGGTTTCAAATTCCAGTTCAGTCAGCCACAAAGGCACATCACTGCTCCCAAGGTCAAGGAACTACTGTATCTTCCAGCTCAACTTGCTAAATAGGGAAGGAAGGAGCTTGCTTAGATGGAGATCCAGGGGCACAAGTGATTGGGCCAGCAGCTGAGGGGAATGAGGAACATGGATCTGGATTCCGAGAGGACACTTAGTTCAATGTTAGACCTAGTGAAAGCTCAATAAGTGTTAACTGAGATGATGGTTGAGGTTGAGGTTGACAAGACCAAAGAAATACATAGGAAAAAAATTTATTTTTGGCTTGTCTGTTTGCATCCTCAAAATAGTGATCAGGGGTTTTTGGAGCAATTTCTGGTCATTCTCAACCCATCTGGACAGCGGTTCAGTATCACTTTTGACCTGATAAGAAAATAGTTTGGGGGATAATGTCTGTTTAAATGAAAGCCTGGCACAAGTCATAAGTATCGCTTTTCTGTTAACTGTTTTATTGGTGAACTTAGTTATATATGGCCATAGTCAACTGCGAAAGAAGCTGAGGATAGAATCTCTAGATATGTAGTGTTTCTCTTCTTGACTTGAAATCTGTGTCTCAGCAAGATACCATAACATGGATGGTGAGAGATTGACACTAGGGTGGCATTGGTGTTGAAATATTACGCCTAAAACTTAACTCAATAACTTTGTAAATCACATTAGTTTTATTAAATAAAAAATGAAAAAAAATAAAGATACCATCTCTCACCAGTGAGAACAGCCCACATCAAATAGAATGGAAACAGGCCTGCATTCAGTACAGGAGGAAGGGTTCTTGTCTTGTATGCAGCCAACCTGGGATCAATCCCTGGGATCCCATATAGTCCCCCAAGCACAAAGTCAGGAGTAAGCCCTGAGTATTTCTGGGTGTGGCCCCAAAACCAAACAACTAACCAACAAACCAATGAACCAACTAAACAAACAACTCCCCTCCTCCAAACCCAAGGAGATAAAAAAGAATGGAAACAATCAGTGTGTGTGTGTGTGTGGGGGGGGGGGGAGCATATAAAAGGGGACCTCATTCATTGTTAGTGGGTGTCTTATATGGTTCACCTTCTATGTAAAGTGGTGTAGAGACTCCTCAGAAATTAGAAATAGAGCTTCCATAGGACTCAGCGATTTTACCTGTGGGCATCCTCTCCAAGCACAAACAAACAAACAAAACCCAGAACAAAATAAAACAGAAAACTCACATTCATCTGAAAGGATATTTGCACACTTATGTTCACTGCAATGTCACTCAGAATAATCAATATCTAGAGACAGCCCCAGTGTCCAACTACAGAAGAGGGGATCAAGCAACTATAATATATACACAATGGAACACTACTCAGCCATAAGAAAGGATGAAATCAGGATTAGAGAGCTAGTAAAGGGGGTAAGGTGTTTGTCTTGTTCGTAGCAACTCCAGATTGATTACTGGCACCTCATATGTTCCCCCGAGCCCTGCCAGAACTGAGTACAAAACCAGGAGTACCCAGAGCTCTGCTGGGTGTGGCCCAAAGCCCACCTACCCTCCCAAACCCAGAAAAGTTAAAATCATATGCTTTTCCACAAGGTGATGGAATTGGAGGGTATCATGCGGAGTGAAATTAAGTCAGAAGCAGAAGGCAAATGCCAGATGATGTCACTCGTATGTGGAGTAAAGTAATCAGAAATAACTCAAGGGATTAGAGAGAGTCTGGATGAACAAACCCTGAGATATGGTCAACAGACTAGGAACTGAGACTGCCTAGGAGTGGGAAGGGAATGTTGTGTGGGGGGGGGGCGTATGGGGGAGGTGCTGGTTTACTGACACTGTGTTAGGGATTGTGGTGCAGCAGCATTGCAAGGACAAAGCCAATCGCATGGAAACTGTTGTAATTCACATTTCACATCTCAGTAAAAAAAAAAAATCTGGGTCTGTGGTAGGAGAGCTGCATGTTGGCAGCCAACTAGCATTCTCCACTCCAGAGATATTTCCCAAGATTAGTTATTGTTGCTGGAAATAGTAGTGTGGGGTGAGATGTATAAATAATCCCTTAATATCTTCTTTGTGAGTTGGCTATGTCTGGCTTTTATCTGAGAGGCATTTGCCTTTGCAGTTTTCTCCTTTCCTTACTCTCTCTTGGCATTAACCCTAAATAACTCCGTGGAAACCATTCATGACAGCCTTCCAGAGGCACGCTCAGGGGTGTTCTGCTTCTTGTCCAGGCCCTGGGACCTGTAACTTGGGCTCTTGAATTTTCAGGTCCCAGTAAAGGTAAAGCAGCAAGAGGGATAGAGATGTGTTCATAGAAGGGTGGAACAACCACCTTGGCGCTGCTCGCAGGTGGGCTTTAGTAGGCCTGATGCTCAGGGAATTGGGAGTCCTCTTTAAGGAAAAGAATATGGAGATTGGAGAGATAAGACAGTGCGTAGGGCACTGGTCTTGCATGTAGCCCACTGGGTTCATATCTGGCACTTCATTTGGTTTCCCTGAGTCTCACCAGGAGTGATCCCTGAGCAGAGAACCAGAAATAAGCCCTGAGCACTTTTGGGTGTGATCCAAAAACAAAACAAAAAAAACCCAAACCCCAAAACAACCCCCCCCCAAAAAAAAGGGGAAAAGAAAAAAAGAAAGAATAAAAAATAAATATAACATAAAATAAAGGCACGACAGAGCATCAAAGAGGGTCTGGGAGGGGCCTCAAAGGGATGGAACACATGATTTTGCTTTCCAGAGGTCCAGATTCCATCCTGAGCCAAAATGGTACCCTAAGCAGTCCTGGCCACCAGGTATGGCCTTCCCTGTAGAAGAACACAAAATAAATAGTTAGAATGAGGAAGAAAATGATAGAAATTATTTTGGAGAGGAGGTCTCCCAAACAGTGCTCAGGGGGCTCAGGACCATTGATGCTCAGCCTGGGTCTGTGACCCCCAGAGCCTGTGACTGAACTGAGTGTCCTGCAAGCCAGGAAGGTGTTGGTTGTTCCAGCCCTTTGAAAGGTCTCCCCAGCCCTCTTGTTTCTAAGTATGAAAAAACTGACAAATCTTTCAAACATCACTAAATTTAAAAATGGCATATTATTTTTATTCATTAGTCAACATTCCTCTACAAATTTGGGGATGTAATTTTTAGAGAACCAATCATGCTGAATATGTATAACATTGATCTAAAATTAGACAGGCAGAAGAGTAATTTTAAATTGCTTCTATTGCATTGGTCTACATAATTGGATTATTTTTTTATTACCTATGCTGACTTATTAATGAATATGGGTCAGAGTTTTCACACAAAAATGCTTGCTTCTTCCAGCCCCTTTGCTGTATTCCTGGTAATGTTTTTTTTTCTTATCATCTACTGGGACTTACCAGCACAAAAAACGTCAGTGATGGTAACAGGCAACCTGGTTTGGTCCGCTGCTTAAACACAGAGCACCGCACACCCAGGAGTCAGTTAATGGTGATAGTTTCTAGAGATTTCTATCCTACAAACCCAGGAATTGTCATATATTTGACAACACTTTCATCAAAGATGAAAAAAAGGAGGGCCAGAAAGATAGCTTGCCTTGCATCCCTTCGACCTCTGACCTTGGTTTGATCCCTGGTATCATATATGGTCTAAGGGTCACTCCTGAGCACAGCCAGGTATGGCTCTAAAGCCAGGTATTGCCCAAAAGTCACGTATGGCTCAAAAGTCACAAGCCAAAAAAAAAAAAAAAAAGGAAGAAAAGAAAAGAAAAATAAGAGAGGAAGAAATAAAGAAATGAAAAATATCTGCTACATTATTGATTGCATTTGATGTCAATTATATCTCTGATAGTACTTAGCATCAGAGATATTTTTTTAAAATTTTAATTAGGCATCAATGAGTGCTAGATCTTTTTCTTATAAGTGTACGCACCTGATGACAGGAAGAACAATCAGAAAACTAGCTTTTGACTCTGTACATCCCCGACCTTATTTCTCCTCCACAACTTACATCTGTTGGGAGAAATGGGCTCTGTCTCACCTGGACAGCTGTCCTGTCCAGGTCACCGTGCTCACCTTGGCCCTCCACTTCTAACATCTTGGCTGGAGACCAAAGAAACCTATTGCAAATGTCACAAGTTTGATAGTAGTCAGAGAGGAGAGACAGGGCATATTAATCAATTGCTGATAAAAATCTCTCAAATCTTGTACAAAGGTGCCCATTGGAATGCCTTTCATGTTATTTTCCTTTCCTGGCAGTTGTACAAAGTGCTGCAATGGACATAGGTGTGAATCTATCTTTTTAAATGAACTTTTTTTTATGTTCAGGGAGTGGACGCCAAGAAGTGGAATTACTAAGTTGTATGGGAGAGTAGATAAGATATTATACAAGATTTTTTTCCTGCGTGATTATACATTAACTGTCCAGTGAGTATTTGTACGATCAAGGAAAGGAAGGAAGTAGAGCAGGAACCAGGCAATGGGAAGGAACATGACCCTTCGTGCTGCCACAGGGACAGATATTTTTAGGACCTCTCTTCCAGATGGCAGCTTGTCTTCCATGGCCTGTGGCCCAGCCTTGTGCTCCAGAACCTAGATGGGGTCATGTGCTCACATGAAAACAGTTTCTATTTTTCTGGGTTATGGGTGGAGAGTGGGCCGGACTTTCCCTCTGTAGGTGGGAGCTGGGGTGGGGTGGGGCAATGGGGAGCACATGGGTGAGCCTTAATTAGGGTTAATTGGAGCTTAGATGGATATCGAAGGGGCATGCAGTTGCCCAGTTCTGTGCCTGTCACTTCACTTTCTTTGTGAGACAGAGGATAGGAAAGGCCATCTGTGCTTTTGATCTCAGGGTCAGCCCACCTGGTCTGTTTCCCGCGGAGTGAGATGTGTCTCTGGAATTTTTCTTTTGCATTGTCAGGCCTCAGGCAGGAGAAGACTTTTCATGCTAGAATTTCTGCTTCTTAGCATGAGGGTGGAGATGGGGTTATTTAAAACTAGGACTTCTCTTCTGTCAGAGAGAAGTACATGGCTTCAGGTGCTTGCCTTGAATGCTGCAGATCCTAATTTGATCCCTAGCACTGCATGTAGTTCCCGAGTAAAGCCAGGGATAATCCCTGAGCACAAATCCAGGAATAGCACCTGAGTAACTCTAGGTGTGGTCCAAAAACCAAACAAAAGCAAAACCAAACCGGAAGCTAATAATTTGGAATGACCAGTTCAATGAAGAGAGACATCTCAGCCAAGGAAGGAAGGTTGGCTTGGGATCATTTCCATCTGTTTCAACCTTGAATGACTTCCTGCTGCCCTCTGTATAAAAGCCAAACTCCTTACTCTTACCCACCTGGACCCAACTGGCCTTCTTGTCTTCATTCATGCCACCCTTTTCAGTCTTGTAGGCTTTGTTATGTGGTTTCCCAAGTCTTCCATTGAGTTGGTTTCTTATTTTCCTACCAGTCTTCACTTTTCCAGTGAGGCCTCTCCAACTACCGCACTTACCTGCCCCTCCCGCCATACCCCTACCCCCTACCTGTCTCAGCTCAATATTCCCTCCCTACGTCCTTCACCATCTGTTCTGGTCTGGTTTATTCTTCTATTTCTTCGTCATGATCCTTTCTTTAATGCAACTCTAATTTTTATGAAGGCAGAAGACTCCTTTCTCTTATGCACTGGGAGAGCCCCAACTTCTAGCACAGTTAGGGCTCTGAAAGTTAGGGCTCTTAAAAATTTAAAAAAAAATTTTTTTTAAAACTCTTATCTTTATTATTTATTTATTGCTTTTTGGGTCACACCCGGCAATGCTCAGGAGTTACTCCTGGCTCTGCACTCAGGAATTACTCCTGGCGGTGCTCAGGGGACCATATGGGATGCTGGGAATTGAACCTGGGTCGGCTGCGAGCAAGGCAAACACCCTACTGGCTGTGCTACCACTCCAACCCCCTGAAAGGTATTTTTTGACTAAAGACTGGAAAATTGTTTTCCTCCAGGGCATGAGCTGATCTACAGAAGGTCCGACATAGCTCTCAGCACCTTCCTTTGCTTTTCTACCCTAGGCTAAGCCTTTGGTCCAACAGGGCACAAAGACCAAATTAAGTTTTGGTTTGCATTACCCTAAGGCCACTCCCCTGGCACACTGAGCACCCAAGGGAGCAGATGTTTGGGTGGCAGGTGAAAGAGCCTGTTTCCCAAGGGTGTGTCTACACAGGTAGGCCAGGACCTGCCCTCTGAGCTTGCCAGGGCTTGCCACTTCTCCAATAGTGGAGGCACTGTTCAAGGTCTCCTGGCACACCTGACGGAGCACAGCAGCCCATGGGAGCAGGGGCACACATGGGAGAGGGCTGCTGAGTTTCTGGAGAGATGCACATAAAAAGTCAAACCCCAACAGTCCAAGGGCTGGAAATTCCACTCTGAACAACGCCTCAGCAACAAAGAGCCAAGGGCATGGAGGGAAACTCTAGGATCTCCATGAGAGTCAGTCCCGTCTGCATGAGTCTCTCCAGAACTTTGCCGTGGGGACCTTCCTGACCTGCTTTCATTGTCATGAGTGGAGAATGAGGGAAGGGAATGAAGGGAATGAAGGAGTAAGTCCACTGGTGCAGGACTACTGCTGACTCCCAGCCTGATTCCAGTAGCCAGAGCTCTCAGGAGCTGCCCTGAGCCCTCCCCGGAGTTTTTGGGAGCTTGGCAGCAGATAAGCTTCCTTGACAACAGTGAGACAGGATCCCAAGGCCAAGTCCTGAGTTTTCAGGTCCCAAGGTGCTTGTCGCTTGTCAAGTGACCTTGGCCAAGTCACTTCCTCCCAAAATTCAGACTTCTTGGAACTCATTAAGTGAGAAAGTCAACATTTTTCTCAAATAGACCAAAATATATATAACATAAAATTTGTTTAAACCATATTTAAGTAGACAGTTTAATGGCACTGGCTATACTCACATAGCTGTGCTCCCATTGCCACCATTTGCCTCTAAGGGTTTTTTTTAGCTTCCCAAATTGAAATTTTGGAACTACAAAACTAATTCCCCATTCCTTCTTCCACCAACCTCTGACACACACTCTTCTGCTTTCTGTCTCTGTGATGTAACGCCCCCAGGAACCTCTTAGAAGTGGGACTATAGAGTCTTTGCTTATTGGTGTCTGGCCTATTTCACTTAGTATAATGTCTTCAAGTTCATTCTTGCGTTAGCATGTGTCAGAACTCCTTGCTGTTAAAGTCTGAAAAATAGTCCTTTGTGTACTTATCCCTTATCTTATTTTTTCATTGGTGAACATAGGATGCTTCTTCCTCTTGGCTATTTTGCCTGATGTTTCTATAGACATGGAGAGATGAGAATCAGCTTGAGTCCCTGCCTTCACTTCCTTTGGGTGAAGTTCAATCCAGACGTAGGATTGCTCTGCTATATGGTAATTCTATATTTAATTTCTATATTGTACTCTGCAATGGTTGTACCTTGTTATAGTCCTACAAGGAATGCACAAGGGTTCGGATGAGAGATTGAACAGATTAAACTTTTATTAGTCAGAGAATTTTTTCTTCAGAGGAAATGTGTCAGTAAACTCTACATGTAAAAGACATTAGAATGGAATGTCCCAGAAGCATAGGAGGGGGTGAGGAACCCAACAATCCCAAGTCAGCAAACTTAATAAGACTTTTTCAAGTATATCTTCACAAGTTAAGCATCTACTTAGGATTATACATTTTCATTCATTTCATTTCATCATCCTGTTATTCGTCGATTGCCTCGAGCAGGCCCCAGTAACGTCTCTTTCATCCTAGCCCTGAGATTATATTCAAGGCTCTTTAGGAGAATAAGACCCATCATTGTTACTGGTATTTGGCATATTTGGTACGCCATGGGGAGTTTGCCAGACTCTGCCCTGTGGGCAGGCTACATTCGATAGCCTGCAAGTTTGTCCAAAGTAGGAATGAGATAATAAGATGTCATAAAAAGATGTCCTCATAAGATGTCGCGCAGCCGCAAAAGCGGCCGCACGGTTCCGGGAGCTGGATTTTATAGTCTCTGAGTCTTGGCCGTTGATGGGATTACACGGTGCCAGGGGGCCAGGTGGTGGGTGTGACCTCCGCCTACTGGAATTTGGAGGATCTGGGTGGAGGATGCTCGACTCCAATCCGAGTAGGCTTGGAGATCTCGGCCCCGGAACCCGCGTGGCTTTGTCCCTCTGCCAGTACCTTCATGTGTGCGGAGAGTGGTCTCAGCATGGTGGTGGCTGGTCCTGGAGGTCTTCGGCTGCCGGAGCCCTGGTCGGGGCAGGGAGGAAAGCTCAACCCGCTCCCCTCCAACGGGCCCTGGCGAGGAACAGCCAGGCGCGGGGGCAGAAGACTGCACTGTTCTCGTCCGGGAGCTGGATTTTATATAAAATACATTTTAAAAAGTCATTTTTTTGTTTTTTTTTGGGGGGCTATACTCTGCAGTGCTCAGTGCTTACTCCTGGCTCTGCATTCATTAATCACTCTTAGTGGGCTTGGGGGATCATATGGGGTGCTAGAGATCAATCCTGGGTCTGCCACTTACAGCCCACCTACTGTACTATCTCTCCAGTCCTCATTTATGGTTATACATTTATGTGACATATTCAGCAGCCAAGTAGTGAGAATTTGAAAAGACTTGCAAAACAATTCATTTAATAGAAAAAGATAAGATGCATCATCAAGGGGCCAGAGAGAAAGTACAGTGGGTAGGGAGCTTCCCTTGTTTGTGGCAACCAGGCTTCGATCCCTGGTATCCAATTTGGATTCCCAAGCACTGCCAGGAGTGATTTCTGAGTGGAAAGCCAGTACTAAACCCTGAGTACCACTGGGTGTGGCCCCAAAACAAAACAAACAAAAGACACATCACCAAGAGTTTCAGGACAGAGGAAGATGAAAAGGATACTCTTAAAATATATGAGCAGAGAACTGGAGGAATATCCCTGTGGCTCAGAACAACTGTCTTTCAAATATATGGTCTTGAATTCAAGTCCCTAGTGTCTCACATGTGCTAAAGTGTGATTCTGATAGTTCTGCTATTTGAAACTGACATTCTATAGTGTGATTCCCAGAGATTCAAGTGATTTCTGGGCTCACTGCTAATGTGTGTGTGTGTGTGTGTGTGTGTGTGTGTGTGTGTGTGTGTGTTTAAGACTCCTGATCATCACTCCAACAACAGCATCAGAAGCAACAGCAACGATAAAAGGAAGGGAGAAGGGCAGGGCAAAGAAAGGAATTCTGAGCAGGTGTAGTGGTGTGGTTTAGGTGGCCGGGCACCTGCCTTACAGGCGCAAGGCCCTGGGATCTGGCCCTGGCATGACAAGATCCTCCAAGCTCCACTGGTTGTACCCCACCCCCCAATACATAACACAAATTAACAAAAACAAAGTAGGAATCAATAGATATTGCCTTGCTTCTAGATTCTTTGACCTGTGGGAATAGCGGGTGAAGGCAGTGCTGGAGAGGGCTTCGGGAGACTGCTCAGTGGACACTGTGGACCCTGAAGGCAACATCATCCAGGTTATTCTACAGACCTTCACCCCAAGCCACACTGTCAACTCAACAAATAAAGGGAAATTGACTATTCTGTTCATTTATTTATTTACTTTTTGCTTTTTGGGTCACACCCAGTGATGATCAAGGGTAACTCCTGGCTCTGCTCTCAGGAATTAGTCCTGGTGGTGCTCAGGGAACCATATGGGATGCTGGGGATTAATCCAGGTTGGGCGCATACAAGGCAAATGCCTTACCCACTGTGCTATCGCTCCAACTCCAGAACTAGACTATTTTGACAGAACAAAAACTTGCTGAGGAGGCTAAGTTAGGGCTCCCAAGAATGGTCTGAGGTCATTGAGCCCCTAGTTTAAATCCAAGCTCCGTTACCAGTGAACCCAAGACAAAGCATGTAACCTCTTTAAGTCTTCCCTTTCTCAGTTACAAAATGAAGGTGATGACGGGAATCACTATAAAGGTTAAGTGAACAATACCTGTCAGACATTGATACCAGGGCCTCGAAGAGGAAACTCTGCTAATAGCTGCAGCTCTTACTAGCATTCATTGTTTTTGGGAGGTGCCTCTGACATGTCTCCATTGTACCTGACTCTGTCCTCAGCATATAGCCAAGGGTCTGGCTCATAGTAGAGACTGAAAGGATATTCGTAGACTTGAGTGGATGTAACTGTCTTTTCCTGTTTGACACACCCCGTGGCCCACTCCCTCGTATGGGAGTAGGTGACCGAGTTGAAAAGCATGAGGTCAGGCTGGTGAAAGGCATTGTTCATTAGGGAACACCCAGTGCCTCTTGGCTCATGGACTCGGGTGAAATGTGAGCTGTGGAATGTGTGTGACTACGCCTGGCCCCATCAAGGGCTTCAGCTGGGCTTTCTGTCAAGCATTCTCTCTCAAAAGGAATGTGTCACACCTGTTCCAGCAAAATTGCGTACAACAAGTCAGATAATAAATGAGGACAAGGACATTATCGGCACTGCAAACTTCAGCTACAATTTATTGAAAGCTTGACAGGCACAGCTGTGAGTCCTTTGTTGGGCACCCTAGGAGAGTCACAGTTCAGCAAGAATGTGCCTTTCTCTTCTCTATCAAATGTGTGACATGGAAGTGGTCGTATAAAGTGAAAGCCTTAAAGAAAATAAAATAGTGGATATGGAAAATCACTCAGTTAAATCATTTGGAAATTCCTCCCAGGGAAGGTAACTTTTCAGAAATGAATGAGGATGGGTTAGCAGTGGGAAATTGAAAATCTAAGAAGCCAGAGGAGTATGGGACTCATAGACCTAGAGAAGAAGTGTCTAGAGAGCTTGCTAATTAGAGAGCTTTCTGTTTCTCATTGATTATGTCTAGGAAGAGGTTTTTGAAAGTCTTAAATGTTTAGATGAGGAGTTATAAGACAAGAGGAGCAGATGAGATCTCCTGAGGACGGAAGTGGTGCGATCAGATTGGTAAACTCTCAGTGGTGTGTGAAATAGATTAAGGTTGAGAAACACAGGAAGGGTAAGAACTTTGGAGACAGCTAAAGTGGTTCAGGACAGAAATGACCATGAAGGGTGACTTTAGGAATGGATCAGAGGATCTTATGGGAAAAGCTTTGCTCAGGTAGTTACTGTGGGATTTATGAGTTGGTTTCTGGTCCAGTTGGTTCTGGGCCAGTACAAAGGCTAGGGCACTTGCTTTGCATGCTACCAAGCCTGGTTTGATCCCCAGCAGCATATATGGTCCCCTGAGCATAGAGCCAGGAGTATTTCTTGAGCAACTCCAGAACCCCAGCTATGGCTCAAACCACTTCCCTTCCTCAAGACATGACTCAACAGGACTCTGTTCAACAGGACCGGGAGTGGCGATCCCCTGCCCATTTTCCCCTGTCTCTGGCGACCCAGAGGTCATGTCCATAAGCCACCTCTTGCCCGCACCAGATAATGTCATTGGTCACCATCCAGATCTCAGGCTTTCTCTCCTGGAAGGGAGCAACATGACGCTCACCATAGCCATGCCACCGGACCCCAAGCCAGGCTGTTTCACTCAGGGCATCCCAGAGAGGAGGTGAGTGAGAGACTTCCCCACCCCAAGGGACCCAGTCCCAGCAGTCGAAAACCTCCACAACCCAACTGTCACCATAATCAAAGTTGCTCTCATTTGTGGCTGCATGACACATCATAAGATACTCCCTACCCATTCTCCAAGAGAACCACACCACATTTGATGGGGTGCAAATAGTAGGCAACCAGTCATAGAGGGAAATATATATATATATATATATATATATATATATATATATATATATATCAGAGTCTCCTGCCCCTGCGCCTGGCTGTCCTCACCGGGGCCCCTTGGAGGGGGGAGGGTTGAGTTTCTCTCCCTCCCTTCCCCTACCCAGAGCCCCAGCAGCTGAGGACCTCCGGAGCCAGCCATATCCATGCTGGGACCACTCTCCACACATCCGAATGGGCTTCATGGATGAAAGAACTGGCAGAGAAACCCAGGCATGCGGGTCCCGGGGCTGAGGTCTCCAAGCCTGCTCAGATTGGGACTGGGCCTTCTCCACCCAGACCCCCCATCTTCCAGTAGGTAGGCGTGACACCCACTAGCTGCCGCCAGCACCAGGTTGGGCCCATCAACGGCCAAGACGCAGAGACTATAAAACCCAGCTCCCGGAAGCGCAAGGCCGCATTTGTGGCCGCGTGACATCTTATTATCTTATTTTTCCTTTGGAGAACCTGGCAGGCTACTAAAAGTATCCTGCCCTCACGGAAGAGTCTGGCAAACTTCCTGTGTCATACTCAATATGGCAAATACCAGTAACAATGATGGGTCTCATTCTCCTAATTCTGAAAGAGCATTGAAATGGCTTTTTTAAAATCTCAGGGCTAGGAAGAAGGAGACGTTACTGGTGCCTGCTCGAGGAAATAGACAAACAGCAGGATGATCTTGATCATTATATATATATATATATAGATCAATATATATATATATATATATATATATATATATATATATATATATATGGGCTGGAGTGATAGCACAGTGATAGGGCATTTGCCATGCACGCAGCTGACGCGAGTCTGATTCCTCCATCCCTCTTGGAGAGCCCGGCAAGCTATCGAGAATATCGAGCCTGGAAAGCTACCCGTGACGTATTCAATATGCCAAACATAGTAACAACAAGTCTCACAATGTTACTGGGCCTACTTGAGCAAATCAATGAACAATGGGAGGACAATGCTACAGTGCCACAGATATACGTATATACACACCAAAGTTCACATCACTCAACCTTTAACAACATGTTAGTGATATCCAAAAGAAGGTCTTACTGGCCCCTGACAAAATAGAGCAATCTTCACGCTGTTTCCTCCATGAATGCTTTTTTGGTAGCATTTTCAGCAGTTTTTCAAAACAAACAATACAAAATGTATTACTTCAGTTGTGCTTTGGGACAGGACTTGGGGCTTGGGGCTTGGGATGGATACATCCCAAATATGGTGGTGGGAAGGTGTAATGGTGGTGGGATTGGTGTTTGAATATTAAATGTAATCAAATATTGTCAACTACCTTATGAAACAAAAAATTAAAAAAAAGACATGAGTCAATTTCTTTGTCTTAATTTTATTTATTTATTTATTTTTTTTGCGTCACACCAGTGATGCTCAGGGGTTACTCCTTTACTCCTGGCTCTGCACTTAGGAATTATTCCTGGCAATGCTTGGGGTACCATATGGGATGCTGGAGATCGAACTTGGGTCAGCTGCATGCAAGGAAAACACCCTACCCACAGTACTATTACTTCAGCCTCAGTTTTTAAAATTTTTTTTAATTTAAAATTTTAATTTTTAAAAATTTATTTCTTAATTTTTTTTGGTCTTACTTTGAAAGAAAACAAAGTCTAATTACAACATCATTCCCAAATCAGCTCTTACAACTTTCCTGTGAACAACCTCCAGTCTGGAGCACAGTGTTGCTGGCAGTGGGACCGGGTGACTGGGAGAGCCTCTCCTCTGTGGTCCCCTGGGCTTTCACCCCAATGATGGCTTCAGTGGACACATCTAGATGAGTGATATTTGAGGGGAAAGCTTCCCTGCTATATTCCAGGCTCTCAGTTCTGCTGGCACTCCCACATTAGTGCTTGGCAAAATTATCTGTGATAAAGGCTTAGCACAAATTGGGCATTGCTTGGAATGTGACAAAGACAAGGCTCTTTGGCTTGTGGGTCCCTGGCCCACCGTACTTTTTTCCACATCTGCCTATAACTGAAGAGAATTTTCTCTTTGTTGCTCAGCTTAGCCCCCTCTCCTCTTCTCTAAGGAGCATTCTGTCTACTGGTCTATGGGTCTATGTTGAGAAAGAGAGAGGGGAAGGGAGGGAGGGAGGGAGGGAGGGAGAGAGAGAGAGAGAGAGAGAGAGAGAGAGAGAGAGAGAGAGAGAGAGAGAGAGAAGAATGGGCAAAATAAAAAATGGTAAAATATAGATGGCTTGGTAAATTCTAGGATTTTACAGGGCAGTCCAATGGGATAGCTAGACAAAATGCAAAGGAACAAGTCCAGAGGAACAAACCAGCCTATATGATAGTGAGTTGAGGGATTGAGGGAGAGATAGGGAACTGGAGACAGCTTAGTGGCAAATCATCTGCCTTGGAGGCTTGGTACCAGAAGTTTGATCCCCAGTAAGCTCCATCTGCAGTGAGTATAATCCCGGCAGCCTTTTGGGGTCTCCAGCACCGAATGAGGTATGTGATTGCTAACATACCACAGCCAAGTGTGTACCAGTACCTCAACTAAAGTGTGCATTACAATGAAGTGTACTAGTACACAGCCAGTTGCGAACCCCAGTGAGCACTGCCCCAGTAAGCACTGCCACTAGAATGTGTTTGAGCACCACAACCAGGGAGTGGAGTTCTTCAATCAAGATTGTGCAACCCAATTGTTGCAACAGCCACAAAAAAAGAAAGGAATGGAAATTTTGTTTGTTTGTTTTTGGGCCATACTCAGTGATGCTCAGGGACTACTCCTGGCTCTACACTCAGGAATTACTCCTAGTGGTGCTTGGGGAACCATATGGGATGCCGGGGATAGAACCTGGGTCAGCCACATACAAGGCAGACGTCCTACTGGCTTGGCTGTACTATAGCTCTGGTCCTGGGAATGGGAAATTTAATTTTATTTATTTATTTATTTATTTATTTTGCTTTTTGGGTCACATCCGGCGATGCGCAGGGGTTACTCCTGGCTCTGCACTCAGGAATTACTCCTGGCGGTGCTCAGGGGACCATATGGGATGCTGGGAATCGAACCCAGGTTGACCGCGTGCAAGGCAAACGCCCTACCCGCTGTACGATTGCTCCAGCCCCCCCTTTTTTTAAAAAAATTTTTTGGGGGGGAATGGGAAATTTTAAAGAGAAAGAGAGGTAGAGGGCCAAAATAAAACTTACTTTGGGCTGGGTTTCAAGGGGACATTTTATTGTTGTTTGTTTGGGGACCACATCTGAAGTATTTAGGGGCTACTCCTGGGTTAGTGCTCAGAGACCATTCTGGTGGTGCTCAGTGTGCCATGTGGCCCTGAGAATCAACAGGATCTCCTGAATTAAAGCACATGCTGACTTCCAAGTCTTTACTGAACATTTGAAAGGGAGTCTTGGCATATGAAAGGTCCTGGGATGCAAAATTCATTGTTGAAGTGTATGAATTGAATCTTTTTAAAATTAAAAAAAAAACCCTTTTTTAAATAGAAACACCATGGTTTACAAAGTTATTCATGATTGAGTTTCAGGTATACAATGTTCCAACACCAATCCCTTCACCAGTGTCCACTTTTCTCTACCAATGTCCCCAGTTTCCCTATCCCTCACCAGCCTGCCTGTAATGCATTTTTGCTTTGTTTTTGTGGCGGTCACACCTGGCTGTGCTTAGGCTTAGTCCTGGCTTTGTTCTCAGGGCTCACTACTGGCAAGACTCAGGGGACCATATGGGGTGCTGGGGATTGAACCAGATCCACTACATTCAAGGCAAGCACCCTACTCACTGTACTATTGCTTGAGCCCCTGTGAAAAGCACTTAAATTGTTTTTAGGATCTATATTTTGCAATACTATTTTTTAAAAATTTTTATTAGTGAGACATCATGAGGTACAGTTGCAGACTTACAAATTTTTGTGCTTGGGTTTCAATTATACAATGATCAAATACCCATCTCTCCACCAGTGCCCATTTCCCACCACCACGGATCCCAGTATCCCTTCCACCCCCCATCCCCCTCATCCCACCCTGCCTCTGTGGCAGGGCATTCCCTTTTGTTCTCTCTCTCTTATTGGGTATTGTGGTTTGCAAAAGAGGCAATGGGTGACAATCATGTTTGGTCTATAGTCTACTTTCAGCATGCTTCTCCCATCCTGGGAGGATCCTCCCAACACCTTTATTTGGTGTTCCCTTCTCTGAGCTCTCTTTTCCCCTAACATGTGTGATTGGCCTCTAAGCCATGGAGTAAAATTCCTGGTACTAATCTAGGCCATTCTTGGGTGTTAGTCTCCTATTTTGTTACTTTATGTTCCCCAGATGAATTGTTTTGCAATACTATTACCAATATACTGAGAATTGATATTTCATATGGTCCAGAAATTCCACCTCTTGTATTATTCCCCAAGGACTCAAAAACTCTATTTAGAAAGACCTTGCACTCCTATGTTTATGCAACACTAGCCAAAATCTGGAAACAATGGAATACTGTTGGAGGTAAGAAATTAAATCTTTTTAAATGCAAATTTAAATTTGCACACGGCAGAGTCTGGCAAACTCCCCGTGGTGTACCCAATATGCCAAATACCAGTAACAATGATGGGTCTCATTCTCCTAAAGAGCCTTGAATATAATCTCAGGGCCAGGATGAAGGAGACGTTACTGGGGCCTGCTCGAGGCAATTGAAGAATAACAGGATGGTCGTGATTCGTGATTCATGAAATGCAAATTAAATTTGGGCATTTTCATCTTGTTTATTCATTGTTCTTTTTTTTCTAATTAAATTTGTTTTGTTTTTGGGTCACACCCAGTGATGGTCGGGATCACTGGCTCTTCACTCAAAAATTACTCCTGGAGGTGTTCTGGGGATCATATGAGATGTTAGAGGTCGAACCCAGGTTAGCCGTGTGCAAGGTAAATGCCCTATCCACTGTACTGTCTCTCCTGCCTTACTCACCATTCTAAACATCATCTTTTTTGTTTTGTTTTGCTCGCTTTTGTTTGGTTTTGGCCTCAGGGATCATCAATGCTTGTGTATGGGGACTACGTGCAGTGCTTGGGATTAGACTAGGGTAGGGGATATGCAAGACATGTGCCTTACAACTTTATAATATCTCTGGCCCTATCACACATCTTTAGTGGTTTTTCTTAGTTACATATCATGCTGAGACTGGACTGCATGGGATCCAGTTGATATATGGGTTATAGAATAGCATTTGGTAAGCAGTATGAATTCTAGAACCAAACTCTTGGATCTTGAATCCCATTTCTACCAACAAATAGCTTTATAATCTTTGGGAAGATGCTGACTTCTTTGTGACTCAATTGATTTGTCTATAAAATGAGTTAACAAGAGTATCTACTTCAGAGTACTGCTGTGAGGATTAAAAACTATTATCTGTAAAGTCTCCATAAAGTTCATGTCAAACCTGGCATGTAGTTAGCATTATATAAGCACTAGGTATCTTAGTACAGGAACAATTAATGTTATGAGAATTTTTTTTTTTTTTTTGCTTTTTGGGTCACACCCGGCAATGCACAGGGGTTATTCCTAGCTCCTGTACTCAGGAATTACTCCTGGCAGTGCTCGGGGTCCATATGTAGCTGGGAATTGAACCCGGGTCAGCCACCTGCAAGGCAAATGCCCTACCAACTATGCTATCACACCAGTCCACAAGAATTTTCAACCGGGGAAAAACCAAAATAGGGACAAAAACTGTCAGAGAAGAGATCACTGTCACTGTCCTCCTGTTGTTCATCGATTTGCTTGAGCGGGCCCAGTAACGTCTCCATTGGAGACTTTGTTGTTACTGTGTTTGGCATATCGAATACATCACAGGTAGCTTGCCAGGCTCTACCGTGCGGGCAAGATACTTTCGGTAGCTTGCTGGGCTCTCCGAGAGGGGCAGAGGAATCGAACTCGGGTCGGCCATGTTGGCTGCGTGCAAGGCAAACGCCCTAGCGCTGTGCTATCGCTCCAGCCCCTCAGAGAAGAGTTACCCTTAATAAAGCAGATTTGGTTTCAAAGTTGGGGGAAGGAATGGAGGTTCTTGGAACCTGTGATAGACTGATTTCTGAAGTGGCCTCATTCACACCCTTTGCTTGTGGGCTGGGCCTAGTGACTTGTCCATAATTCATTGACTATAGCAACAATGATGGGATGACTAAGTTACAAAAGTTGTTACTTCAGTCTTGCCAGCTGACTCCATCTTGCTATTTGTAATGATATTAATGACCTGGCTAAAGAGGCAAATTCCAACTGGTAGGAATAAGTTGAGGGCAACTTATGATGAATTGGGGCTTTCAGTCCAACAGTTTTCAAAGAATTTTATTTTGTCAGCCACAACCAGGAAACTATTACAAATGGATCTTGTCTCAGTTGAAACTTGACTGCTGTCTTTTTGCTTGTTTGTTTGTTTGTTTTGTTTTGAGGCCACACCCAGAGGTGTTTAGGGGTTACCCTGCCTCTACTCAGGAATTACTCCTGATAATATTTGGGGGACCACATGGGATTCTGGAGATCGAACCTGGGTCAGCTGTGTGCAAGGCAAGCACCTTATTCACTGTACTATTTATCTGGCCCCCAACTGTGGTCTTTTGAAAGACATTGAGCTCTCGAATCTCAACTAAGCCATGCTCAGATTCCTAGGTCTAGATACTGTGAGAAAACAAATGTGTCTGTTGACGCAATCATTGCATTTTAGACTAGTTTGTTACACAGCAATAGATAACTAACACAGTAAGGTCCCAAAGAACCGGGGACTGAATTGAGGGCAGCCATACAGTTGTAGGATATTGGACTAGAAGCTGGGGAGAGCTGTGACGAGAGGAACAATGGAAGGAGTGTCCCTTGTTCAGCAGCCGAGAAGCCACACCCTTGTCTATGTGGGAAACAGAGGCTCTGACAACTGTGTCCGTCAGGACTGGGTGGCTGAGGCAGTCCAGTGCTTGTGTTTGAAGTGCCCGTCCAGCTGGGAACACTTAGTTCTCTTGCGTCATTGGCTCTTCACATCCTTTGAGTGTGTATTCTTCCATGCATGTCTCCTTATCTTTATGACAACCACTCCATCTATGTGTTTATTTCTTCCTGTGACAACTATGAACTGGACATTTTCCTATGTGGTATGGATAACACTGTGCGCAAGAAGAAATGGTTTTCTTACTGTTACTAATTTCTGGTTTTGTTCTCTTTTTGACTTGCTTTTCTGTCTCCTTCCCTGAGAACAGTCTGGTGTTTTCGGTAATTTTATCCTATTTCTCTTTGTTTTCCACCTGACATGAGTCTTAATAGCCTCTTACCCTGAGTGACCCCAGGATTGATATATCACGTGTCTATTGATGATGTCAAAGGTCCATCTCAACACTCTCAAAGTGTCAAACTGTACCTCCAACCGGATGTATTCCTTATCTCCTACAGATATTTCAAGCTCACAGTGACCAAAATGAAACTCATTTCCTTTATTCTGTCTTCCTGTCCTGCACAAATATCTCCCCACCCCCAATCTCTCCCCCTCTCACAATAAACTTCCTCTTCTTCAAACTACCATCATCCACACAGACAGAATATCAGAGAACGAAATTCTGCCCTCTCCCTCCTCCAGTCTCACTAGTTCTGGGATATTTTGTTTCCTAAGTACCCACTTCCTGTTGTCCCCAAGATCTGCCACAGGCCCATTGTAAGCCATTATCTCCTTTGACCAGGCCTGCTGCAATAACTTTTTCATTAGTTTTCCTGTTTTGGTGCTCTCTTCCTTAGCTTCATCCTTCATATGTGTGTCAGTGTGATTTTTTGTTTTTTTTTTTCTTCAATTTGCTGGCCTATATAGTTCTGTTTCAAATGACTTCACATTGCCAGAGCATCAAGTCCACATTCACTAGCTCTTTGTGTGCTGACTCTACCTACTTCTTAACCTCAGTGCCTGTTATTTCTGGTTACAAACTCTAAGCTCCAGCCACATCTTTCTGGCCTCTCTCTTTCTCCATCCATCTTTTCTTGATTAGATCACTAGAATAGGGGTTTCCTAAGTCCTCTGTATTACCTTCATTTAACTTGTTCACAATTGGTTTGCATTTAATTTTTTCATATTAGTGTCTCTACTTGCTTGTGAATACCTTCAGGGAAGAAATACTGCTTTGGTACGTTGAGTAGCTGAGAGGCCTTTCCCAGCCTTACTTAGGCCAGCTGTATGACCAGACAGTTCAGAGCTGGTCCTGTGTTACAGCACTGCTTGCATTTAGTGGTGTAGATGGCCCCCAGGGTCAGCCTAGTGGTACTGAAGATCAGCAGGACGACACCTGGCAGTGCTCAGGGGACCATGTACTTATGGGAATTGAACCCAGGGCTTCCGTAAGCCAGTTATTCTCTCTAGCATGACCTTTTTTCATCTTCAGTACCAGGATTTGCCTTCATTAGTAGTCAGTGAAATTTTTACTCAGGTTAAGGCTCTGCAGGATGCCTTCCCCATGCCATTTGTGCATATACAGACAACAGATCAACATTCTGCCCACTTCAACCATTCTTAAGACTTTTAGCACTTCATACCCATGCTGTACTCACACATTCCTGAATTTCTGCTACACTAATGTTCAGGGGCTGGCTGTTCAGTCTTTAACTGTTGGGTTATAGAATCTTTTCCATTTCTGTAATTCTTGCAATCTATAACCAAATCTCCATATTTCTTTGTAAAAGAATAATGGCCAAATCAAGTAAGGTAAGGTAAAGGCCCTCCCATTGATCATCGATTTGCTCGAGTGGGCCCAGTAACGTCTCTGTTGGAGACTTTGTTGTTACTGTGTTTGGCATATCCAATACGTCACGGGGAGCTTGCCAGGCTCTGCCGTGCGGGCGAGATACTCTCGGTAGCTTGCCGGGCTCTCCGAGAGGGGCGGAGGAATCGAACTCGGGTCAGCCATGTTGGCTGCGTGCAAGGCAAACGCCCTACTGCTGTGCTATCGCTCCAGCCCTAGGTAAAGGCCCTCCCGTTGATCGTCGATTTGCTCGAGTGGGCCCAGTAACGTCTCCATTGGAGACTTTGTTGTTACTGTGTCTGGCATATCAAATACTCTCAGTAGCTTGCCGGGCTCTCCGAGAGGGGCGGAGGAATCGAACTTGGGTCAGCCTTGTTGGCCGCTTGTAAGGCGAACACCCTACCCGCTGTGCTATCGCTCCAGCCAAATCAAGTAGAATAGGTAAAACCCTATCAAGTAAAACCCAGGGTTGACAGATCCCAAGAGAAGAGGGCAGTATTACTAGACCACTAACTCACCAACTCTAAGCCCAGTAATTACTGGTCAAGAAAAAGGATCTTTTCTGGTAGTGTCTATTGTGATAGCTCAAACAGGAAATTTTCTCTTGAATTAGTAACAGACTGATTATCAATATAATTGTCCCCTACATAGTGAAGGACACAAATCGTGGTTCTTCTTGTTCTAGGTAAGCTGAACATGTGACCAATTATACCTGTTTAATATTTAGACCTTCCAGTCAATCTCTCTGTAAGTCCGAGTCCCATTTAATGGACAAGAAAGTCTCTACTTCAAAGTATGTACTAATTTTATGATAGATGATAAAATCACAAAGTGAAACTAAATAAAAATCATAAATTCTGAGTATTTGTGCATAGCAAAACATTTTGTGGATTTGCTCTGTTAAGTTTAAAGAGGAACATAAAGTAGGAGATTTAGATATCTTTTCTTATTTTGTGCATAGATTCTCTTATTCATTTTGACTCACTAAGTTTACTGTGGTTTGGAAGAAATATTTGCCTTTCTTGTTTTGTTTGTTTGTTTGCTTTGGAGGGATAAATGGTGTCTGATTCAGTGCTAGATATACCATAGTTATAAGTGATCCAAAGCATATCAGCTTAATACAACCTAGTTTTATCTTCAGTAATATGATTTGATGTGAGTAAACTTATTCTTCAGGTCAGTATTCTCCCTGTGGAACCAAATGTCACAAAACTACAATCTAGCTTCAAGAAAGGCTGGGCAATGCAGGCATGCTGGGACAACCACATCTAAAGAACCACTGCAGGGACTGGAGCAATGGCACAGCGGGTAGGGCGTTTGCCTTGCACGCGGCTGACCCAAGTTCAATTCCCAGCATCCCATATGGCCTCCTGAGTACTACTAGGAGTAATTCCTGAGTGCAGAGCCAGAAGTAACCCCTGTGCATTGCCAGGTGTGACCCAAAAAGCAAAAAATAAAAAATAAAAAAATAAAGAACCACTGCAATGTCCTCTCAGCCCACCTCTGATCTCAGGCTTGGTTGTAGTGGACAATTGCCCATGGTGAGCCTAGATGCATCTAGGCTCACTATTCTAACTGACAGTATCCCTCTTCCAGAGCAAGGTCCTGTTCTTCAGTGTTCACCTCTTGAGTTTCTTCAACACTTTGGGACCAAGCTTAACATACAGAAAAGGATCCCCAAAGTATAGGATCCATGTTTCTCCCAGCCATTTCAATCGCCAGGGGATGGAAATCAGTGGCTAAATTCCCTCACTGTTAGGTGAAAAGTTATAAGAGGAATTTGGCACCTTCCTCACCAGGAAAACACACTTTCTTTCTTGACATCACACTTCTAACTCATTCACTCCTGTTTCTGGTTCTCCTTCCTTAGTTACTTACTTATGACAATAGGTAGGTTATAAGGACTCTGGTGTTGGAAAACCTGAACAAAGTCAAGAGTTCATGGAAAGTCTGGGGAGCACCAATGACTAAGGCAAAAGGCTGCAAGGTTTAGCTTAAGGAAAGGCTGCAGATGAGACCATCTACTGCAGAATTACAAGCTAAGACCTCCAGGGTCTTGCAGAGCTCTGAGGAACTGCATCAATACCAGACCATCTTTGTTTCTCACCTTCATTAATGCTTTTTGGATTTTACTTCAAAGTCATTTCCAGTTTTCATTAGTTATCTTATTGGCTTATGTTTGAGCATATTTTTGCTGAGAAGGCTGTCCAGGGCTGAGTTCCTTCATGTAAATGGTAGTGGCATGTCGTAATTCTGTTGCTTTTCTTTGCTGATGAGATGATGTGGTTATGTAGCTTTGATTTTTACATAAGATTGTGTCCTCATTTCGGCCCCAATCTGTGGTCAATCTGGTTGACACATATAAAGTTGAATAATTATGACTTAGGCATGAGCTAAGTTTGCCAAGGCATGCCTCAGAGCTAATTCAGATCACAGAAGTATCTGACTGGGCTGAGATGTTTCAGGGTTTCAGCAAGTACATTTATAAGTTGAGATCCTACCAAGTCGGTGGTGATTAAATAGCTATTATTTCTTGGTAGGAATTTCAGAGTTTCTCTAGTTTAAAAAAACAAACAAGCAATGATGAGGAACATTTAGCTCTTACACCTGCCAGTGCTGAGCTACAAAACACCCTAGCAAGAAGTGATTCTTTAAAAAGTTTTTTAATTAAATCACACTGTGAATGATGAAGTTACAAAGATACGCACAATTGCGTTTTAGGCATACAAAGTCCCAACACCAATCCCTTCACCAGTGTCCACTGCTCTCCACCAATGTTCCCAGTTTCTCTCTTGCCCCCTAAACCTGCCTTTGTGGCAGGCACTTTCCCTCTAGTGTTCTAGTGTTCCCTTCCCTACCTTATTCCCCCAAACCCCCACCCTAGTAGCAAGCTTGCTATGAAAAAACCAGTTCTCCCTCTCTTTGTTTCTATTGCCTTGGATATTTGATATCCCCTTACAAAGTTTCTTTATATCCCACACAGGAGGAAGATCATTCTGAATCTGATACTCTCCCTCTGACTCATTTCACTCAATATGATACTCTCCAGATCTATCTATGAATCAGCAAATTGCATGACTTCATCTTTTCTTATGGCTGAGCAGTATTCCATTTTGTATACGTCCCATAGTTTCCTTATCCAGTCATCTGTTCTTGGGCACTTGGATTCGCTCCATATTTTGACTAGTGTTAATAGTGCTGCAATGAACATAGGAGCTCAGATGTCTTTTCTGCATTGTTCCTTTGGACCCGCAAACTACACTTCAGGTCATCCTCTTACAATGAGATCATACCTTTATGGACATCATGAGCCCAGGGTCAGAGAGTGTTAGTGACAATACAGAGAGTTGAATGGTGATTGAGTTACTTTCTCTGTCTCATACTGGGAAGATGTGGGTCAGAACATAAAGAGAAAGGAGTATCTACGATAATTTATGAAGTAAAAGAATCTCAGGGTTGGAAGGAAACCTGGAGGTTATCTAGTCCCCACTTGTGTGAAGACACATAAGGACCTCCTGCAGAGAACATCCTGGTCGAGGAGAAATAAGGTGCAGGAGCTGGCTGGTTTGGGAACCTGGGTTCCGGACAGCATATGGTGTGGCTGTGGGGAGCAATGGTATAGGAAAAGAATGCCCTGTGTTAACTCCCTGCTTTCATCACAGTCTTGAGTGTGCACTGCCAAAAGACAGGGAAGGGAAGAGGAAGAAAATAAAGACAATCCTAACAGGCTAGGCAATTTATTTACTTTTAACTTAACTTTTAGTTTTAGTTTAGTTAACGTGGTTAAAGAGTGTTAGAGTTTATCATAATGATGTACAAAACTACTACACCCTTCTTCCCCCTCAAATTGTCCATGACTCTCCACCACTATTCTTATGTTACCTCTGGTCTGATCATTATCCCCATCCTCCACACCTCAACCAATTTTGTAATCCAAGGCTACAGGTTTGTCATTGTTCAATACTGTCTATTCACTTGTTTTGTCTCTCTGTATATCACAGATGAGTGAGAGCATCTGGAATTTTTTCTTCTCTATTGACCTTACTTCACTTAATGTGATACTCTTCAGTTCTGTCTATGTTGCAGCAAAATATCTGATTTCATGTTTTCTTATAGTGATGAAGTACTAATTATATGTATTTACAATTTCTGATAGCACAGCATGTAGGGAGTTCACCTTGCACGTGGCCGACCAGGGTTCAATTCCTCCATCCCTCTCGGGGAGTCCGGCAAGCTACCGAGAATATCCCGTCCGCATGGCAGAGCCTGGTAAGTTACCCATGGCATATTTGATATGCCAAAAACAATAACAAATCTCACAATAAAGACATTACTTATGCCTGCTTGAGTAAATCGATGAACAACTGGAGGACAGTGCTACAGTGCTACAATTTATTTTTCTATTCATCTGTGATCGAACATTTGGATCGTTCCCATATCTTAGCTATTGTATTAAGTGCTACAATGAACAAAGGTGTATATATATCTTTTCAAATGAATATTTTTGCATTTTGGAGGTAGATGCCAAGAAGTGGAATCCTGGGTCCTTACAGGAATCCTACTGTTATTTTTTAGAGAAATCTCCATAATGTTTTCCACAGATGACATTGCCACCAACAGTGAATGAGGTTTACTTTTCACATCTTTACCAACATGGGTGTTTACAGTTTTTTCTTAATATATGCCATGAGCTAGGCATGTTAAAGGGTAAAACTGCTTGAGTTACAGTGATTAAAACAGTATATTAATAACTGCAATATGGGGCCGGAGCAATAGCATAGTGGGTAGGGCATTTGCCTTGCATGCGGCCAACCTGGGTTGGATTCCCAGCATCCCATATAGTCCCCCGAGCACCGCCAGGAGTGATTCCTGAGTGCAGAGCCAGAAGTAACTCCTGAGCACAGCCGGGTGTGACCCAAAAAGAAAAAAAATAAATAACTGCAATAAACAGGGAGTTTAATGGAACCAAGAGCAGGGCAGCCAATCTCCAGGGGCTGGTCTGTCACCATGGTCTCTTGTCCTTCCATCTGTCGCCTTTATGTCTCCCTGTGGCTCTGTGTCTGCAGTCTCATCAATGTCTTGATGGCCCCTCTGTTTCTCACCACGAGTTCCTCTCTTGTCTTGATCCCTGTCCAACCTATCTTAGACTCCAGGCTTCAATAACTCAACACTTTCTTAAGAAAATAAATACAGTAGATATTTATTTGCAATTATACATCTGCAGTCCAAATAAGCTCAACATTGTATACTTCAAGTTTTAACTGACTTCATAAAAATCCCCGCAGGACAGCTGCATCTAGGTTTCAAGTTTGTGTTATTTTTTGTTCCATTTTTCTTCTCTTTTCTTTCCCTAATAACCTCTTTCAGGTATATAATTTGAAGTACAGATTATTTTGTCCTTCTCATGTTTTGTTTACTCCTCTTTATAGCTCTACTCTTTAAGCATTGCTGGGGGTCATATGATTTCATGATATGTAAAATCTAAAATACCATGTGGTCTTTAAAAAATCTAAAAACAAAATAAACAAAAAAATCTAAAAACAAACGAACAACAACAACAAAAAAAAAAACGAAGTGAAGAAAGAAGAAAAAGCCCCTAACTTATTGTTGCAGAGAGCTGATTGGTTGTATGGGAGGGGAATGACCCGATAAAAGTGATCAAAATGTACAAACTTGGGTTATGAAGAAATGAGTCACCGAGACGTAATGTACAACACCATAGCTGTGGTTCCTGACATTGCATTCTCTGAAAGTTGCCAGAAGAGTAGAAAGTTCTTGAGAGTAGAAAGTCCCCTGTTTCCTTCCCTTTGTTATGATGACCAAGGGCCATGCTTGCTGGAAGGGGTGGGGCTTGTGTCACTTCTACTGGCAGCACTGATGTGAGGCTCATACATGTTTCCCAAGGGTGGTGCTCCTGCTTGCAGTGCTCACACATCTTTAGTCCCAGTGCTCCTGGCAGTGAGGTGGCATTGATACACTGTGGAAGGCATTCCAGAGAGCATAGCTGCTGGCAGCAGCCCTAGAGATCAGACTCACGGACTATGACTGGCAAAGCAGGTGCTCCTTTTTTTTTTTTTATCTCTTTGGAAATTTATTTATGAATCTCTGAAACAAGGCCGATAAATGAATTTGTATGACTGAGCTGGAGGTAGTTTGTGGGTGTGGCTCCCATATACCTAACTTTTGGCCATTTAATTTTTTTTTCTTTTTTTCTTTTTTTTTGTAGGAGTACTGCTATTTATTCAGCCACTGATTAGCTGATTGAATTGTGCATGAACTCCACCTTACTTTTTTTTTCTTTTTCCATTTTTTATAATTTTATTTATTGAATCACCATGAGAGCAGTTACAAAGCTTTTGGGTCTAAGTCTCAGTCATACAATGAAACACCCGTACCTTCACTAGTGCCCATTCTCCACCACCAAAAATCCCAGTATACCCCCATCCCACACCCTCCCCCTGCCTGTGGGGCAGATGATTTCCACATTACTCTCTCTCTACTTAGATCACATTCACCATTTCGACACCAGACCCACCATTATTTGAGATTTTACCCCAACACTCAGATCTGCTGAAAAGGCAACAATAGACAATTTGTGTTCTATTGCTGGTTATGAATAACATATGATGTCGTGTGGCTGCAGTAGGGCCATGTGGTTTTGAAATTCCGAAATTTTAACACTTAAATCTGGAGGGATTTCTGCCAAAAACCACTGGGTTTCGAGATCTGCTCCTGAGTCTCTGGGATCATGGCCTTTGAGCAACTTGATGAGGAGCCAGAGAGGCCATTCATGGGCGATGACTTGGGGTCTCGTTGGGGTGGGGAGGACAGGCCTGGCCCCCCCATCCCGTGAGGCCCAACAAGTTTCGTCACTGCGGGCCCAAGCCTGACTGTCCAATGGCCTCTGGAGGATGACAGCCACCAAGTCGCCAAGAGGGAGCAGGTGGAGGGACAGCACCCATTCCCCCCTGGGGTGGCCTGGTGACAGTATCCTACTGCGGGGTCCGGAAACATTTCTGCCAAAAGCCGCTGGGTTTCGAGATTTGTTTCTGAGTCTCTGGGATCAAGGCCGTTGAGCAGCTTGATGAGGAGCCAGAGAGGCCGTTCGTGGGCGATGACTTGGGGTCTTGTTGGGGTGGGGAGGACAGGCCCCCCCCCCCCATCCCATGAGGCCCAACAAGTTTTGTCACTGCGGGCCCAAGCCTGACTGTCCAATGGCCTCTGGAGGATGACAGCCACCAAGTCGCCAAGAGGGAGCAGGCGGAGGGACAGCACCCTTTCCTCCCTGGGGTGGTCCAGCAACAGTAACTTACTGTGGAGTCCGGATGCATTTCTGCCAAAAGCCACTGGGTTTTGAGATTTGTTTCTGAGTCTCTGGGATCATGGCTGTTAAGCAGCTTGATCAGGAGCCAGAGAGGCTATTCGTGGGCGATGACTTGGGGTCTCGTTGGAGTGGGAAGGACAAGCCCGGCTCCTTCCCCATCCTGTGAGGCCCTGTGTGTCTCGTCACTGGGGGCCCAAATGTGACTATCCAGTGGCCTCAGACGAATGGTGGCCACTGGGCCGCCAGGGGGAACAGGCCAAGGCACAAAACCTATTCCCACCTGGGTTGGCCCAGCACCGGTAGCCTACTGCAGAGACCAGACGCATTTCTACCTAAAGCCACTGGGTTCTGAGATTCGTTTCTGAGTCTCTGGGATCATGTCCATTAAGCAGTTCAATCAAGAACCAAAGAGGCCTTGCCTCCAATTATATAGCTGAGCCGGAGGTGGTTTGTGGGTGTGTTTCCCACATACCTAACTTTTGGCTGTTTACTTTCTTGGTAAACTTTGCCCCAAGTTTTTGGGGTCCGGCCAAAGGCACAGCAGCAATTTTGGGGTATCTGGAAGTCTGAAGGTGCCATGAGGCTGCTGATGCACTCGCCTCACAGGTACAGATTGACCTGCTGGCGGCACCATACCCCCAAGCAGGTGCTCCTTGCCATCCATCAAGACATCCCCTGGGGCCCCACAAGGACTTCTTTTTTTTTTTTTTTTTTTTTTTTTTTTTTTTTTTTTTGCTTGTTGGGTCAACCCGGCGATGCACAGGAGTTACTTCTTGCTCCGCAGTCAGAAATTACTCCTGGTGGGGATGGAGAGATAGCACAGTGAGTAAGGCATTTGCCTTACATGCTGCCGACCCGGGTTCAATTCCAACATCCCATACAGTCTCTTGAGTACCACCAGGAGTAATTCTGAGTGCAGAGCCAAGAGTAACCCCTGTGCATCACCAGTGTGACCCAAAAAGAAAAAAAAAAAGAAATTACTCCTGGAGGTGCTCAGGGGACCGTAATGGATGCTGGGAATTGAACCCAGGTCGGCCATGTGCAAGTCCTACCCGCTGTGCTATTGCTTCAGCTCCCCCACAAGAACTTCTTAAAAATTCTAATTATAAGAAAAAATATTGTACCTATGTGTAGGTGCTGAATAGATAGTGAATTATCATGTATACTTGAATTTAATAAAATGTTACATTTTTTTTTCCTGTCACACTTGGTGATGCTCAGGGCTTATTCCTAGCTCTACACTTAGGGCTCAGGGGACTACATGGGATGGTGGGGACTCAAGACAGGTTGGCTGTGTGCAAGGCAAATTCTTTACTTGCTGGTCTGGCCCTGATTGCACCCCTTTTCTTTTTTAAAAAAAAGAAAATATTACTATTATTATTAACCAGACTCTAGACTTCATACAGATTTTACCAGTCTTTCTTACCAATGTCTTATTTCTGTTTGAGCATCTAATCCAAAACTATCATTTTAGTTGAAACTCATTTTCCTTTCTTTCTTACACTCAAAATATCCAATTCACTCCTTAATTCCAGTTAATTCCAGTGGAAAACCAATTCTTGTTGGCAGTGTTCACAAGGCATGGGACCTCTCCTGATGATTCTTGGCCAACCTGGAAGGCAGTTCAGTGTAAGGTCCTGAGAATATAGCTCTGCTCGGGCCCTGTAGTGCCAGGGCTTTCCTGGACCATTCGAATGGCGCAGAATTCTCTAGGGTCACAGCCTGCACTGCTTAGAGGCCTGCACTGGCTGATGCTTGGGGGACCATGCAATGCCCCGGACTGAAGGGCAGTTAGGCACATGCAAGACAGTGCTTCCTAATCACTATCTTTCAGATCCCAACTTTTTGATTTTCAGTGGCTGTCCTCAGTAATATATTATCAAGTTAACTTTTTTTTTTGAGAACAAGGAGCAGAGACCTCTTCCAATTATCTTTTTTATTTTTTCCTTTTTTTTGGTCACACCTGGCGTTGCACAGGGGTTACTCCTGGCTCATGCACTCAGGAATTACTCCTGGCGGTACTCGGGGGACCATATGGGATGCTGGGAATCGAACCCGGGTCAGCCACGTGCAAGGCAAATGCCCTATCTTACTATCACTCCAGCCCCCACTTTCAATTATCTTATGGAAGCCCCAGGGGAGAGTTCTTGGGAATTCATGGAAAGGAAGCAAAGAATCAAAGACAAAAGAACAAAAGAGGTTATTCCCCTAGACTTTTCTGAGTGTCCTCCTCTTTCTCTCTCCTCTTTCTCCCTTCTAGACTTCGATTTCCTCTGAACCTCTCTTCTCTTTTCTCCCTCTTAACCTCTCTCTACCAGCTTGTCCTACATTGTCCACTTTTCCTTACGAGCCATGTAAAGATGCTACCAGTTGCGACTTTACTCAGATTACATCACAGATTATAATCCCTTGAAATTCCAAAATCCTATGGTTCTTGTCAGTCAATGAAAGGTGGCAAACTTTCAGTTCATTTTGATTGTATTTTTTCCAACTAATTTTAAAATGTATTTAATGTAACTTTATATATAATTTTTAGATATAATTTTTTGTTGTTTTGGAGGCCATACCTTGTGATGCTCAGGAGTTAAGCCTGGCTCTGCAATCAGGAATCACTCCTGGCAGTGCCCGGGTCAACTCAAATGCCCTACTCCTTATAATATCACTACAGCCCTAATACAATATTATTATTATGGCAGAAAAATCAATTTTTCTGTGATATAACTTAACACTGATTTATGGCAATAGTACTTTCAGAATCTGTAATCACCGTAATCACTGTAATCCCGTTGTTCCTTGATTTATTCGAGCAGGCGCCATTAACGTCTCGATTTGTTCCAGCACTGATATTTTACCAGCCTTTCCTAACTTGTCTTTCCCAATGATTAGAGGTTCTTTCAAGGTCAGGGTAATGAGACCTGTTATAGTTACTGTTTTTGGCACATTGAACACTCCATGGGGAGCTTACCAGCTCTGTCTGTGCAGGTGGGACACTCTTGATTACCTGCCTGACTCTCTGAGAGGTATATATACATATATATATATATACATATATATACATATATATATACATATATACATATATATACACACATATATATGTATATATATACATATATATACATATATATACATATACATATACATATACATATATATATACCTATCAGAGATACATATATAACAAATTTAGAGAGGAATATAAATATTTCTCTCTAAATTTGTTGCCTACCGTCTGAACCCCATCAAACATGGTGTGGTAGTTATGAAAAATGGGTAGAAAGTGTTGCAGCCGTGCAGTCCAGAAGGCAGCCTGGAATGTGGCAGTGGGTGGGTAGTGGAGGGCTGGGTCCCTTGGGGCGGGGAGGGCTAAATAGATTTTAGAATCTACTAAAAAAAAAACTTGAAGAGAGGAACCCAACAAAGAGTGTAAAGTGCCTCATATGCTTGAGAACTTCAATCTTCATTCCTGCATGGCCCTCCAAATATTACTAGGTTTGCGATAGTGGTCCCCCGTGCCATGTGGACTGAGAAATATCGCATTTCCAGGCCCTAGCACTGAACCCTTTAGACATCCAGCACTGGGTCAAGAGTTGCCCAGGAGTGGCCTCTGGGTTCCAAGCACTACTGGAGAGACTAAAAAAAAATAGGAAGAAAAGTATTATAATTGATTTTGTAATTATTAAATGGAATCTAGAAAACAATAAATCTGATATGTTATTAATCACAGAGTTAAAGTGAATCTTTCTCAATTGAACATCTATACAACCCAGCAATCCACTTCTTGACATCTACCCCAGGGGTCCAAAACACAGTTTTGAAAAGACATTTGTGCTCCTGTGTTTACTGCAGCCAAGATCTGGAAATAATCCAAGTTATTTCCTGACGAGTGCAATAAAGAAACAGATGAGTGGATACAGAAACTGTGGTATCTATAATACACAATGGAATACTACTCAGCTAAAATAAAGATGAAATCATGCAACTGCTGCTATGTAGATGGAATTAGAGGGTATAATGCTGTGTCAAGTCAGCCAGAAGGAAAGGGACAGATACAGAACGGTCTCTCTCATACACGGGATATAAAGAGACAGAGTGAGGAAATAGCGATGACCAAAGATGGTCTGCAGAAGTGCGCTTTCCAAGGGCAAGGTGGGGGGCAGGTGATGGTGGACAGGGGACACTGAAGCAATGGTGGAAGGAAGCAAACATTGGTGGAGGGAATAATGTTGCAATTTTGTATGCAGGAAACTATCAAGAACACTTGTAAATCAAGGTGCCTCACATACACATTTTTACAAAGAGAGTTTATGTCAAAGGATTTCAGATCAATTTCCACATTTCCTAGAATTTTGGTGAGAGCAGAAATTAACTAATGTTCTAGAAAAAACAGTACTCACTTAATCTAAATCTGTTACCTAATCTAATAGAACTCCCTGGCTCTGGATGACTATCCCCTGCGGGAGAGGAAAAAATAAGGCTGGTTATAGACTGACATTTCCCTAAACAGACAAACTAGAACATACTCCAATTCTTTGGGGGATATTTTGGCTTCAGTAAACCAATGAGAAAGTTCTTCCTTTAGTGCATGTAACGGCCTGTTCCCTGCCGGCCCTTTCTGCCCGGCCTCTCTCCCACACTCCCTCCCTCCTGTCACTCCTACCAAAGTACTTCCTGAATATCCACTCCATGCCACATACTGTCAGGCTTTTGTAAAACACTAGTGAACAAAAAAGTAGTGAATGGATTCAGAACACACCACCTCCAAATACGCCACTTGAGCATGTTAATTATTTTGAGTCACTGGCTGTAGAAAGCAGCAGGTGCAATAAGGACAGTCTGACTGCTTCTTTTTCTTCTCCCAAACAGGAAGTGAGCCTCCCGTGTGAAAGATGCCCTCCAGGAGGAAAAGAACATTCTTATCACCAGAGACGAGAGAAATCTGTGCAAACAGACCTTGTTAAAATAACTCTTCTTCCTTTCGTCTTCCCATGAAGTCATATGTTATTTAGTGACGGGGAGACATTCTGGAAGTGTGTCACAAGGCAATTTTGTCCTTGTGCGATTGTTGAAGAGTGTACTTAGCACAAACCTAGTGGGAAGAGCATAGCACGTACCCAAGTTGTTTATGGGTGCCACTGGTGTCTATGTGCACCACTGTTGACCCAAACATTGCTATGGGATGTATGACAGCGTATCTTAATTACTTTTCTATTATTGTTACTCTTGTGCTAGTATATGAGCATTTAGACCAAGATACTTAATGTCATCATCTTTTAGGGAGGACTCCCATTCTCTGTAAAATTTGATTTAAATAAAATCTCGGGGCTGGAGTGATAGCACAGAGGGGAGGGTGTTTGTCTTGCACACCAACCCTGGTTCGATTCCCAGTATCCCATATGGTCCACTGCCAGGAGTAAGTCCTGAATGCAAAGGAGTAACCCCTGTGCATCACCGGGTGTGACCCAAAAAGAAAAAAATAATAAAATCTCTATGAATTTCTCCTAATTCAGACAGTCCTGGCCAGAAACTATATGATGGGGTCCATCCCAGCTAGAAACCTTATGTTCTAGTCTCCTAAAATTTGAGGTTAGGTTATTTGTGTATGCCTGTTTTTGTTTCTTTTCTTTTCTTTTTGTTTTTGGGTCACACCCAGCGATGCAAAGGAGTTACTTCTGGCTCTGTATTCAGGATTTACTCCTGGCAGGGCTCAGGGGACCATATGGGATGCTGGGAATAGAACCCAGGTTGGCCGCATACAAGGCAAACGCCTTACCCGCTGTGCTGTCACTCCAGCTCCTGTGTTTTTTTTTTTCTTGATGAGTGCTAATAGTGCTATGAACTTCCCTTAGGATAGTTTTTCCTCAGTTCCATAAATTCTGGTAGCTCATGCCTTCATTATTTCTTTCTCTCTCCTTCCCTCCCTCCCTCTTTCTCTCTTCTGTTTTGTCTTTGGGCCACACCCAGGGATGCTCAGGGTTTACTCTTGATTCTGCACTCAGAAATTACTCTTGGGTTTCTTGGAGGAACTATAAGGGATGTCACGTTGGCCACATGCAAGATAAGAGTCTTACCCACTGTACTATCATTTCAGGCACCCTTCATTCTCATTTTTACTTATCAATCCTTTTATTCCTCTCCCCCCGCCACAAATTTAGTAAATGACTATAACCTAAAGTCAAGAGTTTGTCATTGTTCCATGTGTCTTTTTCCTTGTTTTTATTATTTTTTTTATATTCCATGGAGGAGTGATATTAAGCTGTGTTTGTCCTTCCCTCTCTGGCTTACTTCTCTCAGCATCCACAGTGCAGCAAATTGCACAATTACATCTTTTCTCATAGATGCATGGTTTTCATATATATATATACATATATATATATGGCTGGAGCGATAGCACAGCAGGTAGGGCGTTTGCCTTGCACATAGCCAACCTGGCCAACCTGAGTTCAATTCCTCCACCCCTCTCAGAGAGCCAGGCAAACTACCGAGAATATCTCACTTGCATGGGAAAGCCTGGCAAGCTACTCATGATGTAGTCAATATGCCAAACACAGTAATAACAAGTCTCACGATGGAGACATTACTGGGCCTGCTCGAGCAAATCAATGAACAATGGGAGGACCATGACCGTGATATATATGTGATATATATATGATATATATGTGGTATATGTATATATATATATATATATGCCACATCTTTATCCATTCATTAGACACCGGACATTTGTATTGTTTCCATATCCTGGATATCACTCTACACTGCAACAAAACAGGTGGGTATTTATCATTTCAAATTAATGTTTTTTGTATTTTGAAGCTAGATCCAGAGAAATGTAATTGCTGGGTCATATGAAAGTTCTAGTGTTATTTTTATGAGCAAATCTTCAAACTGCTTTCCATAGAGGCTGAGCCAGATGACATTCCTACCAATTGCTGCCAATATTAGTTTTTTATGGTCTTTTTGATATGTGACACAAAGAAGAAAATCTGGGGACAGCAGCTTTGGCTCAGGACAGAGTAGGAATTGGCCCCTGCCTTTCCCATGACCTACTCTTTGGTTTTGGAAGAACCCCTCCCACAGTATGTAAATGGATTCCTTGCAATAAATCTCTTAAAATATATCTCCTACTGGGACTGGAGCAACAGCACAGTGGGTAGGGTGTTTGTCTTGCACGCGGCCGATCCGGGTTCGATTCCCAATATCCCATATGGTCCCCTGAGCACTGCCAAGAGTAACTCCTGAGTGCATATTGCCGGGTGTGACCCAAAAAGAATATATATACATATATATATATCCTACTGATTTGTTTTCTCTTTTGAATCATAGTTATTGATAGTGAATAAATATTGTGGCTTGCCTGACTTGGGATCGAGGTACTGAATAACTTTTGGACACAGAACTGACAGGACATGCAAGTGGATTGGGAACATGATATAAAAAAGAGAGGAACTGAGGCTCATTCCAATACTTTCCCCCTGAGTAAGGATGGTTCACTTATCTTTCTTTAGAAGATAAGTAGGATTTGCTCTACTTACAAGAGCCCACTCAAGGAACAGAAACCAATACCACCCTCCACCCCCCCACCCCCCGCCCCCAAGCCCCATTTAGAGGGAAGGCAAGAATGGGTCGTGGAGAGAGAAGCAGGCTCTGATCTGGGGTGGGGGGTGAGGGCTAGGGGGAAAAGTCTCTGCTGTGTTCCATGCAACTCATACACGAATGGGGTCATTTTTCTATTTCTTTCTGGAGGAACTTATCTTCCTAATGCTCTCACTGTGAGCCCCACCTCCCCCGCTGGTCTGTACCCTGTGGGAACCCACTCCCTGAACCCTCAGCCAAAACACAAGCAAGGAGAGCTGAATAGAGTCCTTCTGAATAAATGCCGCTCTGTGGGCTTCTCTTTATCTTCTGAAGGAACTGGATGTACTTGAACATAGAACGTGAATCAGGTTGATTAGGAGGGGAGTTGTTACTATTTTATTTATTATTGTTATTTAATCTCCCTGGAAGGCAGGATAGAATATAAAGTTAAAAACAATCTTTCTTTGTCACTTGCACTGCCCTGGTTACCACAGTGGTCAGGCCCCTGACTTCTCTCCAGGCCTTCCAATTTGGCATTGAATAAAATTCAAGAAGTGAAAGGAAATTTTCCATGAGTCTGGCAGCTTAAATGGAGAAGGAGTTGGCAGAAATTTGTGATGCCAGCCCACGTAGATAGGCCTTCATCTCAGAGGAGCTTCTAGAATGCAGTAATCCCGGTTCCATAGTCCTATCTGGGAAAAGACAACTGCACTTCAACTCCTCACACAGAATCTGAACTTCCACCAAAAAGGGGTCCGCATGGGCTTCTCAGTGTGAGTATAAATGAAGGACAATTGAGTAATAAATCAACAGGGCATCTTTAATCTGATGAGTGCTAAATTCTTTTTTGAATGCTAAATATTGTGTTTCTTTGGCTTCATAGAACTAACAAAAGATTTGTATACCAGGAAGCACTACATTAAGTTGATTTCTAGAGTCCTCTTCCTTTCCCTCTCTCTTAGTTCTACAGTAGACCCCCTAATTAGAATTCAGAACTAGAACCTTCTAGATAAAGAAGTATTGTGTGGTTCGTTGATTGTTCTTCAAATACCAAGTCCTGGGGCTGGAGTGATAGCACAGTGGGTAGGGTGTTTGCTTTGCAAGTGGTCGACCCGGGTTCCATTCCCATCATCCCATATGGTCCCCCCGGGCACCTCCAAGGGTAATTCCTGAGTGCATGAGACAGGAGTAACCCCTGTGCATTGCCAGGTGTGATCCAAAAAGCAAAAAACAAAAACAAAACAAAACAAAAAACATCAAAAACCAAGTCCTTAAGTTTCAGATGCACTTCAGGTGGTTTCTGAAAGGACTTTGTTTTCCTCTTCACCTTGAATACTCAGTGCTTGGGTAAAATTGGATGTGGTCCTTATCGCTTCTGATCTATACTGCCAAGAAAGTGAAGTATTTTTGTCACACTTCCCTCTATCCTTGATCTCTACAGGAAAAAAAAAAAAAGAAAAGAAAAAGAAAAAGGTCCCCAGGGAATCTGGTTTGGAATAAAAAACATGTAGCACACAAGATTTTTGTGAGGATTAAATAACTTGGGCCAAAGTATTTTGGTAGCTGCCAAGGGCTCTACAGACAAGTTATACAGAAGTACTGGCTGAAGGCCAAGCTGGATTGACAAGCCAAATACAAATGTAAGACACTGAAACAGTCTTCACAGTCCTGGGGGTTGGGGTGGGGATGGGGCAATGGGACTAAAATCGTGGATTGATGGAAAATAAGTCTCTCAACAGAAGCTTAGCAGATGTTTTGGTTCAGCAGAAAAACTAAAGAGGTGAAGGAGAAATGGCATGTGGCAGAGTGAGAAATAAGAGTGATTAAGAGAACGTGTGGGACTTCCCTCTTTCTGTCCACTAAAGCAAGAGTGTAGAGTGCATAACCCAGGAACCTTTGAGAAGAACCAAACCTGGGGAATTGTTGTCACCTTTGTCCCAGGACCTTGGGTGAAGGACATCTATGCATGGGCTGTGTAGAGCGGAGAATGTTGGCTTCTCTGTGGTACCTATATGATGGAGAGCATCACTTGCTGTCAGTTACATTTCTGATCATCTGACAGTCTGCAGTCACAAGAGGTTAGAGTCATTCCAGTCAAGTCCCACACCACATTCCAGCTACTCTCAGTGGGGGTTGGCATAGGAAGATATGGGTGCAAAGTAGGCACGAAGCACCTTGGAAATATGCAAAAGGGAACCACCTGGAGAGAGGAAGATAAAGCTGATGAGTGGAATTAGTTGAGTCGTGGCTAGGAACTTAGGTGTTAGCATATGCAATCTTTAGATTCTTGTTCTGCTTCTATGAAGCAGGCTGATTCTTTGGGGTAAGGAAGAGGATGAGTAAGGAAGATAAGGCACAGAAAAATGTTTAGATCAAGGTCACACACAGGTAAAGTTGGGCTTCAAATGCAGATCACATAGTCACATATTCTTCCATCCAGCAGATAGAACCTGTTTCCCTTATCTATGGCTAAATAGGAAATAGGGTCCTAACATCCTAGCGGGAGTGCATTACACTTACTTTCTCTAGACTCAAACATAGGATAAACTCACAGCATGGCATCTTAGGATGGTACAACTTGCAGCCACAGCAACAATAAAGAATGCTTTGGGCTGTGAGTCACAGAATATCCAACCAATTAGGTTACCTAAACAATTCGAAAAAACAATGAAGCATTTGTTCTATTATTGAGCAGTGTCTGGATTCATTCTAACCATAAAAGATGGGATTGATAATGTTGCCAAGGATCTAGGTATTTTCCGTCTCTTAACTCTGCCTTCCACAGGCCTCACTCATACTTCTGAGAACTATACCAATAGTTCCAGACACTACTTGCCAACCAGATTAGAGGTAGTGAAAATGGGCTTTCCTCTTAGACCCTCAGACAACTTTGTGGGTCAATTGGGTGAAACAGGGTCTCACATCAGTGCCCTTGAAGCAAGGGAGGCTGAGGATGTGAGTAGCCAGAGTTCAAGGCTCTATGAAGAGAGAAACTCTTTCAGCAAACAAAGAGATGGGATGAGGGGTGTTTCTTGTCAGGGATCTGCCCACCTATTTAGTGTTTTTGTGTTTTATTTTTTTAACCGTAAAGGTACAGAGGCAGAAAGAAAAAAAAAGTCAAGGGCATGACTTAATGCCAATTGCTGAATCATGACAAAAGAGCAACAAAACAACCCAAACCACAGCCAGTTCTGAGTTGCAGGTCAGAACCATAAACATCTACTTCTGAAGTTGGCTGCAAGCTTCTCCAAGAGCTTGTGCCAACAATGAAACTCCCCCTAGCCCAGGATCCCCCAGGTCCCTGAATGTGTACCTTCTTTCACACAACAGCATCTCGCTCTGTTGCTCCATCCTTCCCCCTTAATTCTTCACTCTCATATCCTGCTCACTGGTTCACTCTAAAAAGATTGCAGAATCCATGTGGGAAAGATTTAAATGGGGTCATTTCCTCTTAATAGAATTCTTGTGACATACCAGAAGTGAAGTTCCGAATGGTCACCAGAGAGAAGTGCTGCTATTTTGGGCCCAGAGTGACAGGAACTGGGCCTGCTGGGATTCCTTTCAGCTGCACAGGGGCATTAAACTGGCTCCAAGGAGACTGGGTGTGGCTCTCCCTTATGCAAAAGTCCTGACGCTGCACTTCGGGACCCTGGGCAGGATCCTGCTACCTTATCCAGTTGTCATACAAATGAAATCATGGATTTGACTTCATTTGCCTATGGGCTGGTAGCACTCATGAGCCCTCTATTCTTATTTAATGTGTTACTTCTTGAGGGATAGGGGATCCCAAGCAAAGCCCAGAGGCTGGGGTGGAGGGTGGGGAGGTAGGGGTGGGGAGGAGGGACTCTCCTGGTGATACTCTGTCTGATGGTTCACAGTGCTCGAGGACAACCAGTGGCAGTGTTCAGAATGGGGAGAGGGTGGGGGAGAATATGGTGCTAGGGATTGAACTTGGGAATTATGCTCCAGTCCTTTGGGTTATCTCCTGAGCCCCTATATTTGAATTGTTTAGGTTGTCCTTAAGAGGGAAGGGTTGAAAAAACAACCGGTGTTGGCACAGATGTGGCGAGAAAGGAACTCTCCTTCACTGCTGTTGGGAACGACGACTGGTTCAGCATTTTTGGAAAACAGTATGGACAATCCTCAAAAAATTAGAAATTGAGCTCCCATTTGACCCAGCAATACCACTTCTGGGAATATATCCCAGAGAGACAAAAAAGTATAGTTGAAGTGACATCTGCACTTGTTTGTTCATTGCAGCACTCTTTACAATAGCTAGAATCTGGAAAAAACCTGAGTGCCCGAGAACAGATGACTGGTTAAAGAAACTTTGGTACATCTACACAATGGAGTACTATGCAGCTGTTAGAAAAGATGAAGTCATGAAATTCATATACAAGTGGTACTACATGGAAAGTATCATGTTAAGCGAAATGAGTCAGAAAGAAAGGGACAGACATAGAAAGATTGCATTCATCTGGGGAACATAAAGTAACAAAATAGGAGACTAACACCCAAGAATAGCCGAGATAAGTACCAGGAGGATTACTCCATGGCTTTGAGGACAGCCCCACACGCTAGGGGGAAAGGCAGCTCAGATAGAGAAAGGAGCACCAAATAAAGGGTGTTGGGAGGTTCCTCTCAGGATGGGAAATGCATGATGAGAGTAGACTATAGACCAAACAAGATCGCTACTCAATGTCTCTTTTGCAAACCACAGCACTCAAAAGGAGAGAGATAACAAAACGGAATGCCCTGCCACAGAGGTAGGGTGGGATGGGGGGATGGGGGGTGGGAGGGTTACTGGGACTGGTGGTGGTGGAGAATGGGCACTGGTGGAGGGATGGGTACTCGATCATTATAACTGAAACCCAAGCACAAAAATTTGTAAGTCTACAACTGTACCTCATGGTGTTTCACTAATAAAAATTTAAGAAAAAAAAGTAAAAGTGCTATTAGCAAAATTAAAAGTAAGTTTCAAAAAAAATTAAATTTTTAAAAATTAAAAAAAAAGGGAAGGGTTGAACCACACCAGTGATGATCAAGAGCTACTTCTGGCTCTGCGTTCCAGGCTCATTCCTGGTAGTGGTCACGAGATCACATGCGGTATTGCGTTTGGCCGCATGTGCAAGGCATTTCCCTGGAACTCTCTCTCTCTCTCTCTCTCTCTCTCTCTCTCTCTCTCTCTCTCTCGTCTGCTATAATGACCAATTTTTTTAATAATGACCAATTTTATAATGACCGGCTGGAGCTATAGCACAGCGGTAGGGCAGTAGGGTGTTTGCCTTGCACATGGCCAATTTGGCTGACCTGAGTTCGACTTCTCCGCCTCTCTCGAAGAGCCCGGCAAACTACCGAGAGTATCTTGCCTGCACAGCAAAGCCTGGCAAGTTACCCAGGATGTATTCGATATGCCAAACACAGTAACAACAAGTCTCACAATGGAGACATTACTGGGCCCGCTTGAGCAAATCGATGAACAACAGGAGTACAGTGCTAATGACCAATTTTAATTTAACTTTATCTGCCTATGCCCAGCCCTGAAGTTTCTATGTATATTAACTCATTTTAATGTCCGACCAGGGCTCCGGCAGCCAAAGACCTCCAGGACCAGCCACCACCATGCTGAGACCACTCTCCGCACACGTGAAGGTACTGGCAGAGGGACAAAGTCACGCGGGTTTCGGGGCCGAGATCTCCAAGCTTACTCAGATTTGGGCCGAGCATCCTCCACCCAGATCCTCCAAATTCCAGTAGGCGGGGGTCACACCCACCAACTGGCCCCCTGGCGCCGTGTAATCCCATCAGCGGCCAAGACTCAGAGACTATGAAAACCAGTTCCCGGAACCGCACGCCGCATTCACGGCCGCGCAACATCTTATTATGACATCTTATTATCTCATTCCTACTTTGGACAAACCGAATGTAGCCTGCCCACACGGCAGAGTCTGGCAAACTCCCCGTGGCAAACCCAATATGCCAAATACCAGTAACAATGATGGGTCTCATTCTCCTAAAGAGCCTTGAATATAATCTCAGGGCTAGGATGAAGGAGACGTTACTGGGGCCTGCTTGAGGCAATCGACGAATAACAGGATGATTTGTGATTTGTGATTTGTGAATGTCGGTGGGCCCAATGGGTGGTACATGTGAAGTGGGGAGGAGAAATATGGTTACTTTCTCCCGATCTGCCTCTGCTTTCTGGGACCCAGGGTTACTGGGTTCCTGTCTCGCCTCCCAGAAAGGAATGTCAGCAGTAGACGAGCAGTGAAATTAGTTTTTATTTGGAGGTTTTGAAGGGAAGGAGGGAGAGGATGTGGGCGAGAGTAGAGAGTAACGTGCTCAAGAGAGAACCTGGGCTTCTCCAAGGGCGGAGAGAGCGCACACACACACATCCCAGCATTAGACATGAAGAATGAAAGAAAGTACACATCTCAAGAGGGGAGATGTGGGTGACACATGTGCTCAGGCACTGCATGTGCTCAGCCACAAGGGCTGGAGCTGCATTTGCACGTGCTTCCTTTGTTCAAGGTGACCTTTATAGGGTTTCTTCAACCTGCCCCCATGTGGGGCTTCTACATAGGTCAAAGTTAGTTGCTGAGGAGGTTGTTAAGGGGGTAGAGTTGGGAGTGGTGAGAGTCTTCTTTGAAATTCCTTTCATGACCTTTTGCTCCTGATGGAGCTTCTGTTGGAGGGAGGTCCAGCCTCCTCGGGGTCTGTTACGAACTGGCACCAGTTCTCCATGAGGTCAGGGCTATGACTTCCCAGGAAATTTACTGCCATTGCTTTGGGAGGGAGTCTTCCTTATCTGCCTGCGTGCTGACATCAACTTCATTTATTGTTCCTTTCCCGTTGCCCCTGCCCCTTCCCCCTTCCCCCCATTTTATCTTTCTAATTGCTCTAAAAGGCAGGAAAAATCACTGTCGCTATTTTATGGGTCTGGACACCAAGAGATGAGGTGTCTTGGTAGAGTGCCAATTAGTAGCTACAGAGCACTGATTCCCACCCAGGGTGTCTGATTTCAGGTTTCTGAACAAAACCACCCAGTGGTACCTGTGCTTATCCACCTCCTTCACAGCCTCACTTGAAGACAGTTGCAGTGCCACTGGGAAAGCAGAGAACACAGCAATGACAAGGGAATTTGTCATAGAAGGTCATGGTGATTAAGTGACAAAGGAGTGACTGATGTCAGATAAGAATGTCTCCACCTTAGCACCAAATAAAGGGTGTTTGGAGGATCCTCCCAGGAGGGGAGATGCATGTTGAAAGTAGACTATGGACTGAACATGTTTGCCACTCAAAGCCTCTTTTGCAGACCACAACACCCAAAAGGAGAGAGAGAACACAGGGGATTGCCCTGCCACAGAGGCAGGGTGAGATGGAAGGGATGGGGGTGGGAGGGATATTATCCATGGTGATGGAAAATGGGCACTGGTGGAGGGATGGGTATTTGATCATTGTATAATTGAAAACCAAGCACAAAAAATTGTAAATCTACAACTGTACCTCATGGTGTTTCACTAAAAATAATAAAGTAAAGTAAAGGCCCTCCCGTTGATCATCGATTTGCTCGAGCGGGCCCAGTAACATCTCCATTGGAGACTTTGTTGTTACTGTGTTTGGCATATCGAGTACATCACGGGTAGCTTGCCAGGCTCTGCCTTGCGGGCGAGATACTCTCGGTAGCTTGCCGGGCTCTCCGAGAGGGGCGGAGGAATCGAACTCGGGTCGGCCATGTTGGCTGCGTGCAAGGCAAACGCCCTACCGCTGTGCTATCGCTCCAGCCCCACATCACCACCCCAGCAGGGCAGGGCCTAGCTGGGCAGTGATGGACACATGAAGATTTGGAAGGAGATATGCCAGGGAGAGGGTGAAGGAGGTGTGGGCTTAGGGGTGGTATGGCCTGGGGAAGGAATAACAAGGTAGCAAATATGGTAAATCAGAAGATTCCTACAGAGGAATCCTGAGCATAGCCTGGAAATGAGTGGAATTGCATTGCCAATGCACTTGTTTGCAAGAGCTGGACTGTAGGGGCCAGAGAGAGTACAGGGCTAAGGCGTCCGAGATCCTGATTCAGTCACTGGCACCACATACGGGGTCCCCCATGCATCACCAGGTGTCACTCCTGAGCCAGAGCCAGGAAGAGCCCTTGAGCAGCCCCAGGTGTGGCCCAAGCCCTCATCCCAGAACCCCCTTCCTCAACCTCCAAAAGGTTTGGACTTAATGGTAGACATTAGAGAGGATGGGAGGATGCAGCTGGAAGGAACACCAGCCGAACAGTGAAATCCTATGATGGAAACAATTTCTTTAAGAATATGCGGTGGCTGGGAGACTAGTTAAGAGGCTTTTGAAATGAGCTAGAGGTGAGGTAATGAGAACTCCGGGTGGAGAGCTAGCCCCGGGCATGAGAGGAATGGCAGGGAGGTGAGCCACCTCACAGGAGCAGGATGGATTTGGAAGTGAGGGGGGGGAGGGTTTGAAGCAGACTCCCGAGGCCAGGGGAGGGATGATCTTGTTAGGAACCTGATTCTGATGGGCAGGCACTCGGCTTCTCCCAGCCAGAGGGGAACTCTACAACCCATTCTCCAAGTCTCATCTGTGCCTCACCCACTCAGCATCCCTCAGAGCTATCTGGAACCAGTCACAGGCATTTATCTCTTTGTTACAAAGTGTTGCTTCTGCCAGAATCTAGGGCAGAGGGAGGAGAAATCAGGGACTTTGGGTCAAGGAGTAGGAGTTTCGTTCTACTCTGGCCGTCACCAGCGTGGGAACCTTGGGTTCTTGGTTCTGAAAGTCAGTTCTTTCTAAAAGAGGTAATATTGCTCTCTGATGGATTGATGAGGGGTTAGATAAACAGATCATTTAATACTGTGCCTGGCACCGAGCAGAGTCCAATAGTAACAGTCGACACCCAAAGCTGGCTGTGGGCACTGCCCGGGCACGGTTCCTTAGCAACATCCTTTCACTCACAACAGTCCCCATGAGGAACTAAGAAACCAACTATTTTCTCCAATGCTCAAGGAAGGAATGAGGTACCCACAACACTGAACTTGGAGGGTCGTAGAAATGGTGGAGGCGAGCGCAGGGTTCCACTCCAAGTAACTCCGCCTCAGAGCATGTAGTCCTTGACCACCTCTCTGCCTTACATTGGTCAACAAAGATATTACTTGCACAAAAGCAGGGCAAGAGTGACAAAACTGCCCTTCTAGGGAGATCACTATCATCCCGTTGTTCATTGATTTACTAGAGTGGGCACCAATAACATCTCCATTCATCCCAGCCCTGAGATATTTACAACCTCTCTCCCAATGGTGCCATATTGGAGGCTCTTTCAGGGTCAGGGGAATGAGACCCATTATTGTTACTGTTTTTGGCATATTGAATACACCATGGGGAGCTTGCCAGGCTCTGCCGTGCAGGCAGGATACTCTCGGTAGCTTGCCAGGATCTCTGAGGGGTGTGTGTGTGTGTGTGTGTGTGTGTGTGTGTGTGTGTGTGTATGTATGTATTTTTTCCCTCTATGATTTGTTGCCTACTGTATGAACTCCATCAAATATAAATTGGTAATTATAGAAAATGGATAGGGAGTGTCTTATGATGTGTCCAGGAATATGTTCACTCATATGTGAGGCTTGGCCCGAGCACGTGGAAAGCGTCCTGGAGTGTGGCAGCAGTTGGGTAGCGGAGGTCGGCTGCCAGGACTGAGTCCCTTGGGACGGGGAAGGTCCCTCTTGGGTGCCCTAAGTGAAAACAGCCTGGTGCGGAATCTGGTGGCATGGTTTTGGGGGCCTCATCTTTTTTTTTTTTTTATTTATTGAATCACTGTGGGAAAGGTTACAAAGCTTTCAGGTTTATGTCTCAGTCATGCAAATATCAAACACATTTCCCTTTACCAATACTTATTTTTTACCATGAAGAACCCCAATAAAACCCCACCCCCCACCCCTCCCCGTCCCTGTGAGGCAGATGAATTCTAGTTAACACTCTATCTGCTTTGATTAGATTCATTGTTTCAATAAAAGATTCACCACTATTATTTAGAGTTTACCCCCCACCCCCAAATCAGACATGCTGAAAAAGCATTGTGAAGTGATTTGCTTTCTACAGCTGGGTTCAAGAATTAAATGTTGGTTTTGGATTTCTGCTATTTTACCTATTGACCCTGGAAGTATTTCTACTGAAAGTCAGATAGTTAAGAAATTGGTTTCTGTGTTCTGGAGTCGTGGCCGTGCTGGACAGCCGCTCGCGGGGGGCAACCGGTGGCCTCGGTAGGGCGTGAAGGGCGGAGCAAAACACCCCCCTTCCCATGAGGTTTTAGTCGCCCCCACACTCCCGGCTCATACCTGCTGTCCACAAGGCTCCCATGTGGCCGCCATCTTTCTTTCCAGAGAGGAGAGGGCGAATGGGGCAACACCCTTTCCCCTCCGGCAGACTTGATGGGCTGGATCAACGCATAGTCCGTTCACTTTTCTGCTCCAAGCTGCTGGGTTCTGCATTAAGTCCTTGTGCTTCTGGGGCCATGGCCGTGCTGGAGAGCCGCTCGCGGGGGGCGACTGGTGACCTCGGTAGGGCGTGAAGGACGGACCAGAACGCCCCCCGACCCATGAGGTTTTAGTCGCCCCCACTCCCCCGGCTCATACCTGCTGTCCACAAGGCTCCCATGTGGCCGCCATCTTTCTTTCCAGAGGGAGGAGGGCGGAAGGGAGCAACACCCTTTCTCTTCTGGGCAGAAATGATTGCCTGGATTAACGCATAGTCCTTTCACTTTTCTGCTCCAAGCTGCTGGGTTCTGCATTAGGTCATTGTGCTTCTGGGGCTGTGGCCGTGCTGGAGAGCTGCTCGTGGGGGGCAACTGGTGGCCTCGGTAGGGCATGAAGTGGGGCCTCATCTTATACTCTCATCTGGGAGAAGCAGCTGTGAGTTCTGGAGGATGGCCGATGAGATTATCTGGCACCGGCAGGAGGTGGCATATGGGTGTGATCCCTGGGTCAACGGAGACTGGGGGGAGCAGGCAGAGGATCTCTGATCCTGGGTTCCATTGAGCCCAGAGTCCACTGTCACATTATAACCTACAGTAAATAATCAGAATGGTAGGTGAAACCACTACCGTAAAGGCATATGTGAAGATGGTGATCATAGCTTAAAGCTTGTTCTTTATAATTATGATAATGATGATGATATTGGTTTTTCAGCAGAACCTGGAGATGCTCAGGAGTAACTACCAGCTGGATGCTCAAGAGATTATATGGTCCCAGGGATCCAATTCAGGGCTCCCACATGCAAAGCATATGTTCTACCCCATTGAATGATCTCTCCAGCTCATGGAGCTGGTCCTTGAAAGCTCCTGAATGGTTCTGAGAGGGATTGTGCTAGGGGAGAGGCAGCATGGAAGGAGTGAGGCAGGTCTTCAGGATGCCTTGGGCAGAGACTTCAAGCAGTCGTCCTGAGGATGTTCATACCCTAACTTCCAGGAGGACTGTATGGATACACCCCAGCCAAATATTAAAACTGGTATCTCTTATCCTCTAAAAAATGATAGACAAAACAAATTGATTTTCCAGAACAATTTTTATTTAGGTTTTTGGGCTACCCCTGTCTGTGTTTGGTCTGGAGCAATAGCACAGCAGGTAGTGCTTTTGCCTTGCATGCAACTGACTCGGGTTCAATTCCTCCGTCCCTCTCGGAGAGCCCAGCAAGCTACTGAGAGTATCCCGCCCACATGGCAGAGCCTGGAAAGCTACCATGGCATATTCAATATGCCAAAAACAGAAACAACTCTCACAATGGAGATGTTACTGGTGCCCGCCCGAGCAAATTGATGAACAACGAGAGGACAGTGCTACAGTGCTACCTGACTGTGTTCAGAGATTACTCTTGGCTCTGTGCTCAGGGATCACTCTTTCCAGAGCTCAGGGACAATATGTGACACCAGGGATTGAACTGGGGTCAGTCGCATGCAAGGCAAATACCCTACCCACTGTTCTCTGGCCTCAATAGAAGGGCTTTAGGGCTGACAGTTTAAATTAATAATGATAGACTGGAGAGAGAGCTCAAAGGACCCAGCACAAGCTTTGCATTTGGGAGACCAGGTTTGGTTCCCAGCACCACATGGTGCTCCAGGCACTGCCTAATAACCCAGAGCACTGATTCAGGAGTCCCATAGGGTGTGGTCCCAAAACAGAACAAAAAAACAAACAACTCAAAAAAAAAGGGCCTGGAGAGAATGTAGAGGCACAGCTGAGCATGCTGACCCAGTCCAGCCCCAGGCCCACGTGTCCTCCCACACATTGCAGTGTGTGGTGCTGTTGACTTCCAAGCATGGCTAGGGTGGTCCCCAGTAATCCCTGCTACCTCTGGGCTCAAGCAACACCATATATGTGGAGTGTTGTGTTGATCCACCAGCCCAGTTGGCTGGGTATATCTGGGAGAGACCGCACTCCCTGACATTGCCAACAACCTAAAATAATCCAGAGTGAAACCATGCACTGGTCAGGCCCCAAGACTCTGAGCAACCAAGATGAAATGAAAGAGGGTAAATTTCCTAGCGTGGAATCTAGACCTAGAGATTACTGCTTAGATCCCTCTACTTAGAACCTGGGTGTGAAGGTCCCAAATACATCCTGATCTGAAAATGAGCAGTCTCTCCTTCCATTCACCAGAAATCCCTGTCACATGCCACTCAGGTGACTTATCATATTGTCAGAGCAAAGTAAACCTTTCCTGTCATACTTCTGCCAAGGGAAAAGCAATTTCACAGCTTTGCAGTGACTAAGGGAAAACAAAACAAAACGGGCAAAGTTCATGCGTGGTCCTGCCAAAGGGGAAAATGAGATCTGAACTGGCTTTTGTTTTCAATGGTCTCTTAGGGTGACTTGCAGTCCTTGTGGGGAGCCAGCTACATTATCTAGAGTTCTGTCTCAATGCACTTTCCTAGAATTGAAGAAAGTTCTTAGTGATTAGTAAGGTTATTTTGTTTGTTTGGTTTTATTTTGGGGGCTACAATCGATGGTGCTCAGGGATTACTCCTGATTCAGTGCTCAGGGATCACTCCAGACAGTGCTCTGGAAACTATATGGGGTGCCCGGGACTGAACAGAGTTGCCTACGTTCAAGCAAGTACCCTAAGTACTCTACCTAGTGTGCTACCTCTTGAGCTTCAGTGGTTACTATTTTTGTGTACTGCTTAAGGTTAAGAATTTCAGGGGTTGTGAGTGCCTGAGAACAGACAAGTGATTAAAGAAACTTTGGTACATCTACACAATGGAATACTATGCAGTTGTTAAGAGAGATGAAGTCATAAAATTTGCTTATAAGTGGATAGAGATAGAGAATATCATGCTAAGTGAAATGAGTCAGAAAGCGAGGGACAGACATAGAAGAATTGCACTCATTTGTGGAGTATAAAATAACATAACATGAGACTGACACCCAAGGACGGTAGACACAAGGGCCAGGAAGATTGTTCCATAGTTGGAAGCCTGCCTCATGATCCGGGTGAGAAAGAAGCTGGAATAGAGAAGGGTTCACTAAGAAAATGATTATTGGAAGGATCGGTTGGGGTGGGAGACATGTGCTGAAAGTAGATAAAGGACCAAACATGATAACCTCTCAGTATCTGTACTGAAAACCATAATGCCCAAAAGTAGAGAGTATAGGGGAAATTGTCTGCCTTAGAAGCAGGGGAAGGTGGGAAATGGGGGGAGGTATACAGGGGAGATTGGTGGTAGGGAATGTGCACTGGTGGAGGGATGGGTGTTTGATCATTGTATGATTGTAACTCAAACATGAAAGCTTGTAACTGTATCTCATGGTGATTCAATAAAATAATAAAATAAAATAATTTCAGGGGTTGGAGAGATAGCACAGGAATTAAGGTGGTAACCTTGCATGTACCCCAGCGTGGTTTGATCCTTGGCACCTCATGGTCGCCCGGGCATCACCAGGGGTGATCCCTGAGCACAGAGCCAAGGAGCAGAGCCTGACCGCTACTGGGTGCTCTCTATCCACCTCCCCCAGCACTCCCCAAAAGCCATTGTCAAGGGGTTTATTTTTTATGAAGCCATAATTAAGAAATTACAATCATCTAGCACACAACAGAACCCCTTCCGTGGCATTTCCATTATATTAGGTGAACTGGTTTTCCAGATCTCACTGCCCCGTGGGGACAAAAGAGATGGTGCCGGGATGGACTCCGGCTGATGTGGGACTCTGTGACCTACAGGTTTTCCTCGAGACTTGTGAGTTTTCCAGGGAGTGTTCATGAACACTAATAACAAACCACTTCTGGGGGTGCTGGTAGGCATCACCCTCCCTGGCTGGGTATCTCCCTGCGTTTCCTGCTGCTTCTCCTGCACAAGGGGCTTCTCCTGTACAAGGGAAAGTGGGCTTCGAAGAGGAGGCAAACGGTGCCATGTAAGTCTTCCCCAGGCCTTTCAGAGCGCAGTTGTCAATCTGTGAAATAATTGACCGTTGCCTGGTCTGTCCTGACATGCTAGGTCTCCTTGCTCGGACCCCCTTGGTGTTGCTGTTGGATTCAAGTTCATTTATTGAAAATGGCAAGACATCTCACAACTCACAGGAAGGAGTTGGGAGTCGGCTACTTAATGGTTGGGCAGTTCTTTGAAAACATCAAGGGCAAGGAAAGTGCTCGGACAGGAAGCCGGAGTCTTGTGGCTCCCCTAATGAGGCCACAGGATGTGCCCGCTTTTTCCTGCTCACCAGAGGATATAAATTTTTAAATGCCTGCATGATATTGAAAAGAGCAACCAGACGTCCTTCAAGGCAATAACTCTTCTTTAAGCAACTTGAATACACCAGGATGTATAAAGAGGAGCCCCAATTAATGAACTGAAGAACGTTTGGAAAAGTTCTAGGCAACTTGTTAGGTGAACAGGGTCACTGGAGCCATAGAAAATTTGGGAGAGAAAAAAATCCCATAACCAACAGTTACAGTTCAATAGAAAAGAGATTTAATTATAAAGAACTCTAATGGCAAGAGTAGCCTTATCAAAGGCATTTAGTGGGGTGGGGTAGGGGGGTTGGGTCACTCCCAGTTGTGCACAAGGGCTATTCCTGGTGCTCAAGAGTGACCCCTGGTGAAGCTCGAGAAACCTTATACAGTGCCTGGAATCAAACTCAGGTTGGCTACATACAAAACAAGGACTTCAACCCCTGAACCACCTCTGGGCCCAATAAACTTTATAGGTTTTTAGGAGATAAAAGAGAATGGTAAAGGTCATGGAAAGGAGAAAATAAAATTTGAAATAGTTGAGTTTGGGGGCTGTCTACCCTCCCATATATAATACCCTCAGAAACCAAATCAGAAGAAGAACCTTCCCTCAGAAAGAGATGAGGGCAAGTGAGCATGCATGATTGAAGAACATACAATCACATCACACAAACATACCACACACATGAGAGGTGACATATTGACCCATGATGTTTTTCCACATTTTCTGTATGTGTGCTGTGTGCGTATATGTTTCCTGCATTCTGTCTAGAATAAGCATAAGCTATTCTGTCACTATACCTGCTGGGCATAAGTCAAATCCCACTTCCTCTCTTCAAAGCTGTTGTCCAGCCCATGCTGGTGGACATCCTCACCACCTTGAGTTGTTTTCACACCAGTAAAGTGTGAAAACTTTTCTATTTAGTACTTTTTTTGGGACATATAATTTTATTAAAATATAAGCTTGCTTTTAAGGGATATGATTATAAGTAGTATATAACTTACGGCATATTGTATTTTCCAAAGATAACACAGACATCTCTCATCCTATATTACTAGTATGAAGGCTGATTGTTTTTCCCATAGGAAGTCTAATTCCCCTTGAATCTAGGGTGGCTAACAACTTGCTTGTAGCCCGTAGACTGTGGCGTCACTTCTGAGGCAGTTAAAGAATAGGTATTCCCAAGATGTTCAGGATGACCTTCCCAGGAGGTGCCACTTCGACCTGTGGGTTACATTAAACTAAGTCAAGAGAGGCCCTTCAGTCTCACGGGCAATGTACCCTGCCCCCTTTAGTTGTTAGAAGCATGAAAATCAGGGGTCTTGTTTAGCACTAGAGTTTTGTTTTCACCAGGAAAAAAAGTTGACTTTGAGGCACCATGACTTTCCATATTGCTCCTGATGGAGCTTTAGGCATACAGTGTTCCAACAACACACGTCCCACAAACTGTCCATTTCCCTCTGCCATTGTCACGGGGTCATCCACCCCAACCCAGACCCACACAGCATGGCTAGTTCAGTTCTGGAGGTCAGTTCTCATATTCTGTTGCCACAGAAATACTGTTTCATCTGAGAATTCTATTGATGTGGCAGGAAAATATCTAACCACAGAGTGCCTGGCCCTGTCACATGCATCCGCCTCTCCTATGGGATTCCCTTTTGCTTCTCTAAAGCCCAAGATTCCTCACCCACCGGAGCTCAAGATAGGCTTCCTTCCTTCTCCTCGGTGACTTTGGAATCTGTGTTTCCATGCAGATTCCCATACACAGGAAGCTAATTTTTCCCCCTCCTACTAAACTGTCTGGCATTAATATACTCACTTGACCAGCCTTAGAAGAACCCAGAGGAATAGGAAGGTCGTTCTTCTCCTCCTTGACACTTCAGCCTCCACACTGATGCAGCTGCTGCTGAGAGCTGAAATATTTGCAACCACGGTGCTTACCTGACCTAAAGCTGCCAAGTTGTGAGGAATTGCAAATGGGTTCTCGTGGGAAAAAAATCACCTGGAGAGGCTTGAAGACCACAGATACGCAGAGATCCAGCAAGACTGAAGCTGCTGCAGCCCCTCTTCTCTGTCAACAACAACCAGACCAGACTCTCCCCCACTGCATTCTCCCTGAATATTTGACCACAGCAACCGGGAGAGGCAATAATATGGTTGGGTTTGATTTAATCACCGGAGCTTTGGAGTGATGCATTGTGTTGCAGTGGCTAATGGGTATGCCTTCATGCGTTTACGTTGAGAAACTTCTTGCCTTTTCAACAAGCTGTTCCAGAATTTAATTTTCTTTAGAAAAGGGTGGGAAGCACAGGAGAAAAGATGCTTTGGTAACCTAGAAACATCTACTTTGAACTTTACCCCTGAGTCTGGTGGATGGTTTTGTGTGTTACGCAAAGCTGGCAATGTCCTCCTTGGCACACTGCCCCATCGTCGTTAATTCTGAATGTAAATGTGAAGGAGGTGCCTTCAATATTTATTGGAAACTGCTGGTCATACTAATGTTTTATGTAAATCAGTCCATTCCCAGATTGGAGGCTCCTTTTGTCGCTCTGCTCTCTGAGGTCTCCTAATTATGAAAAACTGGGCTCTCCATCGCCTTCCACACGAGCTAGTTGGTGATCACTGGTGCCAGAGATCTTGTGTGTTGCATTTTCCAACTTTTGAAGACCTCTTTTCAATTGGAACCTGGCACTCATTCTAATGATTCTCACTTCATTAGTGATGGGATGGGGAAGGAGGACTTGAATGGTGACAGAGATGTTAGGGCTTTGATTAATCCCCAGCCTCTGCCATCTCTCTAATAAGATGTACCTCCCATTGTGAGCAGTGACACAGCTCATTGATGAAGGACCATGTCCCCCAGTCACTTCCTGGATTCTTTTGCAACCCCCACACCCCAAATATTCCCTATCATCCTGTGGCTTGTCTTCTATAATGTCTTTGATTAAGCCTTCTTCTATCAGCGTATTTGAATAAATAGTCCCCCTTCCCTTTTGTGATCAGAGTTCTTAGTTTGCTGCTTCTGGTCTCCAAGACAGCCCTTGTGGCTTTAGTGCCAGGGATTAAGAAGCCTGTGAAATCTACCCTTTTGCTGCAAAATGCTTGGTAAGGGAGCCCTTTGAAAACATTGACTTCTTGTCCTTTTTCAGCCCTGAAACAGTAGTAACTAGGATAGAATCATTCAGAACACAGCTATTAGTTAAGAATCTTTGCAGACAATAGCTGAGGGGCAACAAAGCAGTTGAAAAGAAAAGGCTTTATAATCCCTTATTTGTGACTTCGCAGGCAGGCAGCTGCTACTGCCTTTACACTTAATCAGATAATCATAGGGCAGGGTGAGCTGTAATCCACCCTTTTGCATTAGCCAGGGCCTGGGAGGCTCCCTGAGGATGGTTCCAGCATCCTTCAGAGCTGTCCTCACACCTACACTTGGAAAAGTTGAGTACAGTAAAGGCGAGAAGACACATCTCCTTGGGACAGAGTTGGAAAAATTTCTTCAGAGGGAATCACCCAATTTTCTTTTTTCTTCATGAACAACATTTTGATGGATTTCAACCCTGGTCCTCAGATGCTGCACGAGGTTGTTACCATCATTCGTTGTTCGGTTCCACAGCCATTCAGGGGGTCAATCATTAGAGACACAAGACAGGTAAAGACAGCTTTATTGGAAACAGGCCAGCAGGTTGGAAGACCAGAGACTTCTGTCCTCAAAGCAACCATCTTGTCTGCACAGTCACGAGATGGTTAAGAGTCATACTCCTAAACATGTAAGCACCTAATCACGGATCAGCAACATATTTAAAACAACTGCTAATAGACATGAACATGAAGGAAGATGTTGACAGCAACACAATTATAGTAGGAGACTTAAGTACACTCCTTTATCACTGTTGGGCAGATCAACAAGGCAAAAATTCAACAGAGAAACACTGGCCTTGAAGGAAGAAATGGAAGAGAAAGGCCTAGCAGATACACATCTGGGTCTCCATCCTCTAAGGTTGAGTAACATTTTTCTCTAGACTGCACATGGAGCAGTCTCAAAGATGGACCACATGCTGGGTCACAAAACATACCTCCATAAATGTAAGAAGATAGAAATTGTATCAACTATTCTCTCAGACAATGCTGGATCACAAAACATACCTGGGTCACAAAACGTACTTCCATCAATGTAAGAAGACAGAAATTGTATCAACTATTCTCTCAGACCATGGTGTTTTGAAAATTCATCACAAACCAAAAATCAGAGAGAAAAAAACTTCAACACTTGAAAATCAAATAAAAATAAGTAAATAAGTAGAAAGAAAGAAAAAAGAAGGAAGGAAGGAAGGAAGGGAGGAAGGAAGGAAGGAAGGAAGGAAGGAAGGAAGAAAGAAAGAAAGAAAGAAAGAAAGAAAGAAAGAAAGAAAGAAAGAAAAAAAGTCTAAAGAGATAGTACAGCATGTAGGATACTTGCCTTGCATGAGGCCAATACAGGGTTGATCCCAGCATCCTGTAAGATTACTCCTGGAGTAATTATTGAGTACAGAGTCAGGAATAACCCCTGAACATTGCCAGGTATGATTCCATCCCTCCTCACTCCTGGTTTGCCCAGGAATGGGAGATTTCATACTTTGAGTATGAAAACCATGCAGAGCTGGAAAAACCAGGAAGGTTGGTCACCCTGGGCTTCAACCTGATTCAGGCCATTTGTCTGAGCCCCGGTACTGCTGTGTACCCCCCTCAGCCTAGTGTCAGAGGGTGCTCAGATTCTTGTCCTCAGACAGTCACACTGAGAGCAGACACCTGGACACAGGTGGCTGGACTCAGGAGAAACTATTTGAGGAGATGAAAGAAAGGGCAGTGAACCTGGGGTACAGGTTGTCCTTAAGTAAAGTGCCAGTGAAATCCATCTCTTCATATTCTCTTATTTGTTTTGGTTTGGGGGCCATATCCAGTGGTGCTTAGAGTTTACCCCTGACTTTGTGCTCAGGATGGTCATTCCTGCTGGACTCAGAGAACCATATGGGGTATCAAGTATAGAGTCTGGGTTGGTTGGGTTACCTGATGTAGAATATCTTCACTAGGGGGTGGACTGAGCAGTCCGCTTTGGGTTTCAACCAGGCACCCTGGTAAGGCAAAAGTTTTGGAGAAGAGCAGGGTGCTGAAGAGAATTACCTTCTGTGTATCCTGGGTGCATATTGGCCCATCCTCATATTGAGCTGCTGGAACAGGAGGATTTCTCTGGGGTCATTCTCTTTCTAATCCCACCCTGCCTGTTTCTCTCCTGTCCATATATTGATGTATCACTGTGATCTGGTCCAGGGACCCGTGGAGCCATGAGGATTGGAGGGTGCTCCGTTCCCTTGAAGCCAGAGAACCAAATCAGGGGTGTCCAGCCAGAAGGTCAGCTCGGGACATGAGGCCCTCTTGCAGGCTGCTGGAAGACAAGTTCAGGAGCTGGATCTCTGAGGCTCCCTGAGAGAGTGCACCTCACCCTTTGTGCAGTTCCCACATCAGAAGGCATTTTACAAGAGACCTCAAATTGTTACCCATGGCACTGTCTGAGCCTCGTTACCGAAACTTCAGAGAAACCTGTGGAGAAGGCAGGTTTTTGCTTGATATGCAGAGTTGAACTGTACTGAATTTGTTAACTACTGTAGACCATGGCACATTTCTGTCAAAAGCAGAAATAAAACTATTCAGATATTTGTCAGGAATGATCTACAGTTTCTCCTCCCTTTCTCCCTCCCTCCCTTCCTACTTCCTTCCTTCCCTCTTCCCTCGCTCCCTTCCTCCTTCCTTCCTTTCCTCCCTCCCTCCCTTTCTCCCTTTCCTCCTTCCCTCCTTCCTGCCCTGCTAAGACAGAAATCATGTCCAGGAGAGGAAACAGGAGTTTCCAAAGTCACATCTCAAATCCTCCTTGGCACCTCTGGGGCAGAGATTAGGGAGCAAGAAAGAAGAGAGTCTAGAGCTTTTAACTGAAACTTCTCTCCCCTCAGAGGACCCACAATTTTATTAATTTGGCTTTGGGGCCATACCCGGCAATGTTCAGGGTATGGCTCACTCCTGGCTCTGTACTCAGAAATTATTCCTGCTGGTGCTCAAGGACCATATGGGGTGCTGGGAATAGAATCAGGTTCTGCCATAGGGCTGGAGAGACAGTTCTGCCAAGAGTGGATACTGAGCATAGAGCCAGGAGTTACCCCTGAGCATTGCTGGGTGTGGCCCCCAAACAAAAACAAACAAAAAGAAGTGGGATCATCTACATGTGAGTCAACGACCTTATGCACCGTGCTCCCTGGGCCCCCATTCTCTGGCTGAGACTAATGAGAATCAGAAGTCACTATGTTTTTTGTTTTTGTTTCCTTTTACTTTTTTGGGTCACACCCGGCGATGCACTCAGGAATCACTCCTGGCGGTGCTTGGGGGACCATATGGGAAGCTGGAAATTGAACCTGGGTCAGCCGTGTGCAAGGCAAACACCCTACCCGCTGTGCCATCCTTCCAGTCCCATAAGTCACTATGGTTTGTAACCAGAAAAGGCAGCTTGGGAATCAGCAGATGGACTGTTCATACCCAGACACCCTTTATAGCGGGCACTGCTCTCAGACCCTGGTATCCCAGCCATTACCGGACTTTGGACTCCTTTCAGACAGCAAATAAGTGAGAGGAGGGAATCCACGCACAGAATGAAATACCTGCTCTTCACCCAAAAGGGTGACTTAATCCTGACCACCACCACAAGCTACAGACACTGCGAGCACATCACAGCTCCAACTCCATTCACCTGTGAAGGGAAGCACTCCAGCGGAGACCTGCCCACATCTTCTTCTCAGGCAGGTTCTCTGCCACGTGCTGGTCCTCATCAGCTTCCCACACTGCTCACATGCTGCTGGGCAGGGTTGGAGGCAGAGAATTCTTGGAATCTGGTCAGCCAGCTCACATCCCAGACAGGTCTTTCTGCAAGAAGTATCTCTTGGGGCTGGTGAGAGAGTACAGTGGATAGGACGCTTGCCTGGCATGTGGCTGACCTGATTTGATCCTGGCAACCTATATGGTCCCCCAAGCTCATTAGAAATGATCCCTGTGGGGCTGGAGCAATAGCACAGCGGGTAGGGCATTTGTTTGCCTTGCACGCGGCCGACCCGGGTTCGATTCCCAGCATCCCATATGGTCCCCCGAGCACCACCAGGAGTAATTCCTGAGTGCATGAGACAGGATAACCCCTGTGCAACACCGAGTGTGCCCCCCCCCAAAAAAAAGAGAAATGATCCCTGAGCTCAGAGAGAGCCAGGAATAAACCCTGAGCACTGCGGGCTGAGATACGAAACAAACAAGCAAACAAGTTCTCTTTTCCCCTCTCCTGATCAGCTTCAGTTCGGGTCAGGTTTAAATCCTTGGGATATCCAATGTGACGATTTCAGTGGTGCTGCTGGTGGCTCAGGGGAGTGTCTGGTGATCACATTTTTGTGGTGTCTGGAGGATGCACTTGGTTGCAAGGTAAAGGCCCTCCCGTTGATCGTCGATTTGCTCGAGCGGGCCCAGTAACGTCTCCATTGGAGACTTTGTTGTTACTGTGTCTGGCATATCGAATACCTCACGGGGAGCTTGCCAGGCTCTGCCGTGTGGGTGAGATACTCTCGGTAGCTTGCCGGGCTCTCCGAGAGGGGCAGAGGAATCGAACTCGGGTCGGCCATGTTGGCTGCGTGCAAGGCAAACGCCCTACCGCTGTGCTATCGCTCCTCCCGCATGGCAGAGCCTGGCAAGCTCCCCGTGACGTATTCGATATGCCAGACACAGTAACAACACTTGGTTGCAAATAAACAAAAATACCTGCTCCCACTGTCCAGATAGCAATGCCTTCTTTTTCGGGGGAGGGGCACACAAGGTGATGCTCAGGGGTTACTTACTCCTGTCTCTGCACTCAGGAATTACTTCTATTGGTACCAGGGGGACCATGTGTGATGCTGGGGATTGAACCTGGGTTGGCCACATACAAGTAAGTGCCTAACCCACTGTGCTATTTCTCCAGTCCCCCAGTTGTCAATACTTCTTTGTGGCTCTACCAAACATCCCATTTGCTACAGTGCCTGTGGGGTCAGGTTTGACTACTTCATGCCCCACAGATGTCTAAGAAAAATCTGGTTTCTTGTAACTATTGACAGTAGCTACTGTTTATTGCACACACATACACACACACGCGCGCGCGCGCGCACACACACACACATGCACACACACACTTTTATATTATGCACTAAGTATCATGCTAAGCGCCTTACATTATTTATTATCTCTAGTCCTTTCAAGAAACCTGTGAGATAAGCATCATTAGTCCCATTTTACAGGTGAGGAAGCTGAGTCTGAGAGAAAGGACACAACCTGCCAGGGATCATAGAGATCCTGAGTAGCAGAGACGGGACTGAAATCCAAGCATCCATGAATCAGAAGCTCAGGTTATTCTTTTGTCATTTTTGTTGACTTTACTAATTGAGGGCAGTATCGTGAAGTGAACCCAGGGCTTCAAGCACGGGAGGCAAGTGCTGAGCTCCACGCCTTGTCCCCAGGCTAATTCCTTCCCACAAATCTTCTGGTCACTCCACAAACAAGTGCTGCAGACCTGCCATCTCTCCAACATTGTTCTTCCTCTCCATTTTTTTTTCTTTTTAGGTCACACCCGGCAATGCACAAGGGTTACTCCTGGCTCTGCACTCAGGAATTACTCCTGGCAGTGCTCAGGGGACCATATGGGATGCTGGGAATCGAACCCAGGTCGGTCGCGTGCAAGGCAAACGCCTTACCCGCTGTGCTATCTCTCCAGCCCCTTCCTCTCCATTTTTGATGTGGGGATTACATCAAGCTCACCTCCTCTTTCAGTGGAATTTCCTTGCTCTGCGACAATGAAAGTCTCCGCATGGGACAAAAAAGTCCCTGAAGTCCATTGGCCAGGAAAAGGTCGAGACTCTAGAGCAGCAAAAAGGCCAAACAATGACTCACCTGCAGGTGCCAATGCCACTAGAAGGTTGTTAGCCACCAGGAGGAAGGGACTGTCCCGGCAGGCTGTGCCTGTTTCTGCTTAACTGTTCTCCGGCAGTAGCAGGAACCAAGACAAATATGTGGGATAATGGGATCCTGCTGAGATCTCTCAGACAAGAGGAGGGGCAGGAAGGAGAGTTGGAAATCCTTCTGGACTATTTTGCAATCTTTTCAAAATTGGTTGCAGGACTGAAATGTGTCGTTCTGAAGAAATCAACAGTATCATGTAACTCATCAGATCTGGGAGTAAATAAGAGGTGGCAAATTCTGTGTTGTTCCTGGGACATGCGGTAAAATAACGGTGACATAGGGGCCAGAAAGATAGTGTAGCAGGTGAGGTGCTTCTCTTGCATGCAGTCAAAATGGGTTCAATCCCTGGTACCCCAGATGATCCCCTGAGACCTGCAGAAATGATTCCTAAGCACAGAGCCAGGAGTAAGTCCTGAGCACTGCTAGGTATAACTGCAAAAATCCAACACCAAAAATAAGACCTATGCCTTGCATGCAGTTGATCGCAATTCAAATCCATGGCACCATATATGTCCCCAGACCATTGCCAGGAATCTCCCTTGAGGAAGCCAGGTATGCCCCCCACCCACCTCACATCACAAAAATGCAAAATGACATAAAGGTCTGAGGTATAAATTTAGAGGGGTAATAATCACTGTGGTCATATACTTTCCTTATTTGTCTCATGTTGAGATTGTTTTACTTATTCTGAGATGTGAAATATGCTTCTCTGAGAGAGAGAGAGACAGAGGGAGAGAGACAGAGAGAGAGAGGAGAGAGAGAGAGAGAGAGAGAGAGAGCGCTGATCTGGCCTGGTGCCTGAACACTAATGGAGCTTAGATGCTCATACTTTAAAGGACTCCTTGAATTGGCAGAACTGTTGGTAGCAATTTTCTATTTCTTCCCGTTAACTGAACCCTGATTTCTTCAGATGTCAGAAAAATTTGTCTGGGGAAGGTGTGTCCTTTCCTCAGACCCATGAGCTGAAACATGATCATCTTGATCTAGCTCCCCTTTGCAAATGATCCATTTAGTTAGTGTGGTGGCCACCTGATCCAGTTCTCAGCACAGACACATACCCGAAATACTGGAATGGCCTTCTGCAAAGATTTTTCTCTCTTCTGGGGGAAGAGAAACAAATCCCACATCCTTTTCTACCTGTCTTCTGCCAGAGTTGTCACAGTGGAGACAGACAAGAAAGACAGACAGCAGGTGTCTTGGTGACTTCATTGCACAGAACAACCTGAAACTGCACCTGCAGATTTCTGCAGTGACATAACCCTGCTCTATGGTTTCAGTTACTTTCAGTTCCTCTCCATGACGTGCTGTTTAAAGAGAAAGATCTTGAAGCCAATACATGATGCAAGTGCAAACAGAACCCATCTGAATCAAGAGGAGACTAAGCTGAGGTCAGACGCACTGTGCCTTCAGTGACACAGCCTTCAAAGGAATTCAGAGGCCGAGAAAATGACCTATCTCAGAAGAGAGAGAGAGAGAGAGGAGAGAGAGAGAGAGAGAGAGAGAGAGAGGAAAGACTGAGGCAGAAAGTTGGGGTGGGGTAGGGATAAAGCAGAAACCAAGGCAGAAATTACACAAGCAGGGAGATACCAAGAGATTCACAGACAGAAAAACAGAAGAGAGACCAGAGAGAACAAGGAAGAGACTGGCGGGGGTGGGGGGGAGACAGAAAGACAGACAGACAGACAGACAGACAGAATGAATATGGGTGCTGGGGGTATAAGAATGGGACAGGCAGGCCACTGAGGTCATAGAGCTCACATTCTGGGCAGCACATGATAAGCAAGTAAACAAATTGGAGAGGTGAAACACTCTTAGGCAACTTTCTAAACATCAGTTCAAATCAGGCCTGAGTACCAAAGAAGCGATCACCATCATTGCCGTCATTGTCCCTGGTTAATCATTGGTGCCAGGCACTGTGGGAGTCAAAAGATGAGGGAAGACATAGACCCTGCATTCAAGAACTCTGTGGGACCAGAATCCATGTTGGGCCATATTCCGTTCAGAAGTCAGGCAATGAGTGATGCAGAGGACAAAGGAATTCCTCTGGGTTACCAAGGTTGGGGTAGGCGAGACCCCTGTCTCTCCTTTTTCTCCCACACATGTTTTATATCCGCTACCCTCTTTTCCAAGAGGGAAGGAAATATTCTGAACAATTGCCACTCTTCTTTCACATAAGGCCACTGTTCCCGAGAGAATCAAGTGGGCCTTTTCTTTCTCCAGTGAAGTGAAAAATATAGGACGTGTGCGTCTGGGTGGCGCGTACATGCATGGTAAGTGGTAAATGTCGCGAACACATACAGACACTCCACAAACCCTTCGGCCCTTCCTTCATCCGCTTAAACTCCTACCCACTTAATGTGTTTATGAACCTGCAGCTACTGACTGTGAACTGCCATATCGAGTTATAAAATAGACATAAGCTGGCCAGCTGGGTTTCCACGCCCACACGCATACCCTCAACCTTAGCAACATTTCCGCCCTGGATCACACAAGCCGGGGCACACTCTCTCACACTCTCACACTCACGCACCCTTCCCTCCCACAGGCTTTTTATTTGAACTCTCACAGGGCATCTGGCACCTCTGAGATAGGAGTTTCAGGGACGAAAGAAGGGGAAGGGACCCGGGGTGGGGAGGGGAGGGGAGGGGAGGGGGAGGAAACGAAATCAGAACTATTTTTTTTGGGGGGGTCACACCTGGCAATACACAGGGGTTACTCTGCACTCAGGAATTAGTGCAGAGGAGCACCCTGGAGGTGCTCAGGGGACCGTATGGGATGCTGGGAATCGAACCCTGGTTGACCGTGTGCAAGGCAAACGCCCTACCCGCTGTGCTGTTGCTCCAGCCCCAAAAATCAGAACTATTTTGAGAGGGATCTAAAAGTGTGGCAGCCTAGCCTGGGCCTCTCCTATCACTGTTCTTTATTTGTACATTCTGTGCTAAGAAAGGGGAGAGAGAGAGAGGTGGGGGGGGGGAGGGAGGGAGAAAGGAGAGGGGGAGAGAGAGAGAAGAGAGAGAGAGAGAGAGAGAGAGAGAGAGAGAGAGAGAGAGAGAGAGAGAGAGAGAGAAACTTTTTTTATTCATTGGGCAATTGTCCAGCCTCTTGGCGCCCAGCCCACAGGCTGTGAACTCCACGTCACCGGAGCTGAGGCTCTGAAATGAGGAAAACGTCTCACTGCACACAGGTTCAAACGAAGGAACTTGGCACCCAGGTCCCTTCCCCTTCTGGGCGGCAACTCTCTCTCTCTCTCTCTCTCTCTCTCTCTCTCTCTCTCTCTCTCTCTCTCTCTCTCTCTCTCTCTCTCTCTCTCTCTCCATCCAGGGTGAGGGGGGTCTCCCGAGCCCAGAGGGACAACTGAGGCCGGGAGGCAGCGCAGACCCCACCCCCAGCGGAGGGACCGAGGTCCCCGCTGGAACCGCAAACCTGAAGAACCGGGAGGGACGTAGCTCGTAGCTCGGGCATACTTTCGGCTCCCCGGTTGTTTTCCTCCTGCCCACGCTGCAGGTTTTTCAGGTCCGCGCTGGAGCGTGCACTCCCAGGCGTAAATAAACGTGCGCTCCCCGCCCCGCGTCAGCCAGCCGGCTATTTAAGCGGCTGGCAGCAGTGAGCGCGGCTTGCAGACGCAGCGCTCGCCCGTCCCGTCCCGTCCTGTCCCTGCTCCTTCCACGTAAGTAGCTGGCAGAGGGTGGTCTGGCAAGGGAGAGGAGTGAACTGGAGGGGAAACCGGACCCCAGGGTGGGACTGCGTTGGGTGGTTCCGTTTGTTTTGGGGGGGGGCAAGGAAAGGTGAAAGGCGGGAAGGTGACAGGGAAGAGCTGGTTCTACAGTCGGAATCCACACAACTTTGTGTGAGCGGGACGGAGTGGATTCAAAGTCAGCGCTTGATGGGGCCAGCAGGTTCGGAGTTTCTCTATTGCCTCTGAATGACCCTTGGAAACCAGAGCTTGAGAGTGGACCCAGTGCATGTGGACTGTTCCAGGGCGATAAAACCGATGTTGCTGTTCTACATCTCGGTCTGAAATATCCTCTGAAATGGATATTTTGTGTTTGATGTGTGTGTGTGTGTGTGTGTGTGTGTGTGTGTGTGTGTGGGAAATATCCTCTGAAATGGATATTTTGTGTTTGATGTGTGTGTGGATATTTTGTGTTTGATGTGTGTGTGTGCTGCATCCCATAGAGGGGACTTGGCTGTGCCTTCACTGCCGCTGTTACCAGGGCTGTTGACTGTTCCTTCTCACTCTCAGGAGTATATTTCTAGCCATGGGGCCCCTGATCTTGTTTAGAGGAATCCCCTGCTGGGGGCATGGAGAACAGAAGAAATGCAGGTTTGTGATAGCAGAGCCCAATAGTATCTGGGTGAGCTGTTCAGAAAATAGGAATAAGGGTCATCAACTAAAAAAGCCCAAACCAGACCATGGTGAGAAGGTTCTAAAGAGAAAAAGAGGGCCGGAGAGATAGCACAGCGGGTAGGGCGTTTGCCTTGCAGGCAGCCGACCCAAGTTTGATCCCTGGCACCCCATATGGTCCCCCAAGCACCGCCAGGAGTAATTCCTGAGTGCATAAGCCAGGAGTAACCCTGAGCATTGCTGGGTATGACCCAAAAAGCAAAAAAAAAAAAAAAAAGAATTGGGGAAAGTGCTCCTGGAGTTAACACTGCCATTGCCAGGCTCAGTGGTGCATTTAGCGAAATAGGGGTGAAGATGGCCACAACAGGCAAAGAAGCCAAGGAGCGGGGCTCAGAGGTCCAGGAGGCGCAGATATGAGAGGATTTATGATTAGACAGCATATTCATCAAATGCAAATAAGATCATAGTTAGGAATGAAGCATGCCGTTCATTCCATAGATCATTCCTGTGGGTAAAGGCTCTGATGAGGGATTGAAGAGATAGTACAGGTGTTAAGGTGCTTGCCTTGTATCTCATCGACCCCTGATGGAATGCCCAGCACTGCATATGGTCCCCCACCAGGAGCACAGAGCTCAGGGACTAAGCTCAGAGAGGTTAGGTTCTGGGCTAGGTGTGGCCCAGAAAACCAGGAAGGGGGGAGAGAAAGAGAGAGAGAGAGAGAGAGAGAGAGAGAGAGAGAGAGAGAGAGAGAGAGAGAAACATCTGTAGTGACAGAAAGTGGAGTGGACGGAGTGGATCGGGGGTGAAATGTGGAAAAGAAGGATAAGAGGACGGGGTGATTAAGGAACATTTGCAAGGAGCATTTGGGGTGATGACTATGTTCACTCTTGTATTTGAGTAGCTCTTGACATAAGTGGGAATTTATCAGACTGTACACTTTAAACAGGAATAGCATTCTATGTCAATTATACCTAAACAATACTTTAAAGATATATATATATTTAGTAATTAAAAGCATATCTAAAACAATCCAATTTATGTAGCTTATGCAATATACTGAAAACTGAGAATGAGGATTTGGAGGGAAAATTAATTCAACAACAAAGGTGGAGGACTGCAATATAGATTGTAGACGTGGAGGTTAGCGGGACTCTAGAGAGTCCAGCTCAGCGTCTGGGGACCTGGAGCACCTGGGGCCTGGAGCTAGCTCAGATGGTGGAAGGCGTGCCAAGTGTGTGTAAGGGCTTTAGTCCAGTCTCCAGAATTGTGTGGTCTCTCAGCCTCACCCCTCCATCATCTAGGACTCCTGCAAATGGCCCCTATTAACAAATGAAGCCAGAGGTGGGCTCTGCCCAAGCAAATCAAATCATTGATGGGAGGAGGCATTGGCCACATCCAGCAATGCTCAGGGCTCGCTCCTGTCTCTGCTATCAGGGGCCACTCCTGGTGGAGCTTGGGGGACCACATGCAGGTCAAATTTGGGTCAGCCACATGTAAGGAGAGTCTTAACCGCTGTATCACCTCTCCTCCCCTTTGATGTAAAGTTTTGAAAACTCCGGTTGGTACTAATGGGAATCCAGTGACTCAGGATCAGTGAGACCCAACAGTCTTATTTGCCACCTGAAGACCATGAAGTCCGGAGATGGGGCGGGGCTTATCCCCGTCACGTAGTCCCTGTGTCTCAATGTCACTGTCAAGGGAGAATAGCAACAAGGACCCCACCCCATCATCATTTCTGAGTCCTCAAAACCACACATGACCCTTGAGCAAGGGTGGGCTCTTAGGGGCTTTGCAAACTGATTCCTGGAACTTCCCCATTCCCGGGGAATTGGGCAGAAGAGGGGGGAGAGATGCGGTGCTAATGGGCTATGCGAAAGGAATGATATGAAGGAATGTTTCAAAACAAAAGCTGATGTTTTCTGCAAAGTATCTTCTATAAAGTTGGGGATCACACTTAGAGAAAAGAATCCCAGGAGCCAGCTCTGTGGAAAGACACAATGTTCCTGAGCTCCCAGTTCTGGGCGTTGGCTGTCTGGCTCTATGGGGTCTTTTCATTCTGGCTTCCATGTCAACCCCAGGGCAAAAAACAGTGAGTGGTGAGGGGTCAAGTTTGTCTCTGTGAAATCTGCTCTTCCTGTCTTTCACCTCAGCTCCTGGGTAGTACCAAGGTGAGAACAGGGGTCCATAAAGTCCCCTCGCTCCTCATCTGCTCTGCTTATGGGTTGTCTCCCACCTTCCCTCCAATCTAAAGAGATTTCTGGGGTCTCATCCCTCCGGGGTTTTGCTTATCTACTCAGCTCAACTTAATGTAATGACGTTAATACACAGTAATTGTTTAATGAGTTGTTTATGAGTTCTATAATGAGGTTTAGTAACTAGGTTCTAGCAAGTTATCTGAGAGTTCTTTGAAATGGCATCTAAATATTGTTGCCATAGGGCAATTAGGAGAATCAGAGTTTTCTATAATCCTGGGGCTGGGGCTCAGTGGCAGAGCATGCATGAGACCTGGGTTTGAGCCTCAGAACCACCACCACCAAACAAATACACACTTATACCGTGTAGTGTCTACCGTCTTCGTGGCCCCGAGTTCATGGTTATTGGTCTTACCGGGAGCCTGGTGTGAATCTGGCACTTCAGTTCTCTCGATTCTGAACACACGTTGTATCTGGGATGTGTGAGCCCTAACTAGCAAGTTCCGGCTAGTCTGTGCTCTCTACTTGCTGGAGGAATGCCTCCATCTCCCTGCAGGCTGTGGCCGCGCCCTCCCCACAGAATCCTCCACCATGGGAGAGGATGATAAGTCTTCTGGCGAATCTTGGTAGATGGCAACTGAGGTAGAGCATGGCGCTAGAGGTTAGACATCTGGAATATGACTGTAGCTCTAACTCAGCTACAAGGGAGGAAAAGCAGAAGGAGCCCCCAAAGATCAGTTTGGTTAGGGGAATACCAATACAACTCCCTTTCCCTCTCAAAAATTTCTGATGTGAGTAATGGAGTCGATGGTCATCTGTGAATACAATACATAAGGTACAAGAGAATAAAGTGAGTTGCCTGGAATCTTAGGGTTAGTTGATGGCTAAACTGGCCCCGGCACCCAGGGCCTCCCAAAACTTTGTGTCCACACTGTCCGATCAGAGAGCTGGTGTATCAATTCTGGCTCTGCCAAAAGAAGTTCAGGCTGAATGCTGGGAGCTCAAGCATTACTCATCACAAGTGCAAGTCACTCTGATGGGGCTGGGAGATGGATCAAAGGGCTGAGACAGTCAGGGGCCCCAGTTCAATCCTGGCACTGCAGATCTCCTAAGCAACTCTAGGAGTGATATCCTTATACTGAGCCGGAAGTAGCCCGAGCACTACTGAGTGTTCCCTACCTCCCCCTCCAAAAAAAACAGACACTGCAAAACACAATATACTCACCCTCAAATATAGTAAATCCAATTTTTTATAGCTAGTTTTAGGCTATAGTGCTTCTAAAAGGGAATTCTCTCTCTTTATCTTCCTTCCTTCCTTCCTTCCTTCCTTCCTTCCTTCCTTCCTTCCTTCCTTCCATCCTCTCTCTCCTTCCTTCCTCTTTCTCCTTCCGTCCTCTCTCTCCTTCCGTCCTCTCTCTCCTTCCTTCCTCTCTCTCCTTCCTCCTCCTCATCCTCCTCCTCATCTCTCTCTCTCTCTCTCTCTCTCTCTCTCTCTGTTTTTCGAGCCACACCTGGTAGTACTCAGGAGTTTCTCCTGGCTCTGCACTCAGGAATTACTTCTGGCCATGTTCAGGGGACCATACGAGCTGCTGAAATTCAAACCTGGGTCAGCCACATGCATAGCAAGAGCGCTACCTTTTATACTATCTCCTGGCCCTTAGGAGGAAATATTTTTAATGTAATATAGACATTGGTTGCTAACATATACAATAATTGGTATAATCAATGATTAAAACAATTTGTTTTAAGTTCCTTCCATACAGACATTTGTTTCTGTGACTCTGTTCTTGCTTAAACAACTTGATCAGACTTGTTTTCTTTTCTGTTCTGGTTGTAACTTTGTGATTTACAATCTATTTATTGTTGACCAAATCCAAGAATGGGTCACTTAGAGGTCTCGCCTCTAATTTCTAATTTTATGTATTATTCCCACTTCATACTAGGAGTGATCCTTAAGCATTGAGCCAGGAGTAGCCCCTGAGCACTGTGGGTATAGCTTCCCCAAGCAAAAACACCAATATACATTCTCAAAAAGTTTTTGCTTTGATATTTGCTTCAGAATCTTGTTAGTTTATGGCCATGTTTGGGTTCCAGTAAACATTCTTTTAAAAGTAAAGAATTTGGGCTCACTTAAGCTACCGGATGTGGCTTAAATGATGGAGTATATATCTTGCGTGTGCAAGGCCTGAGGTTTGACACCCAGCACCTCATGCCTTTCCTCTCCTGCCCCAGCAATGCCAGGCATCGCCTAAATAATAATGATGATAATAATAAATGCATACAGGCATAAATAAGGAAATAGTAGAGAAGTTAAGCCTGGGGATGAAACTGAGTGGTACAGTGAATGACATTTGATTCCCAGTACCACCATAAATTAAGTTTATTTATTTATTTTTTTTGCCTTTTGGGTCATACCCAGCAATGCACAGGGGTTACCCCTGGCTCTGCACTCAGGAATTACTCCTGGCAGTGTTTGGAGGACCATATGGGATGCTGGTGATCAAACCCAGGTCGGCCACATGCAAGACACATGCAAGCCCTACCCGCTGTGCTATCACTCCAGCCCCGGGAGTTGAATTGTTTTATGTTCTCATATCACTTCTTGTCATTTGTTTCTGGTGGGTTTTATAAATTGTGAGCAAATACAAAACCCTTGTCCCTTGACAAGTAAACTATTTTGTTCTTCTATATTAGCAACAAAAGTGAAACCAGAAATGACCTCTAGCAGATATCGATCAGTCCTAATCTCAGTATGTACTTCACAGGAAACTAATGGCAGTCGTTCTAGTCTTTAGACACAGACGCCCCTGATAGGAGTTTCCTGGAATTCCTGAGAACAAGACAGATCTGCTGAGATAGTCTAGTCTCTGTATATGTGTTTTCATTTTCTTCCTGTGTGGTTTATCCTGAAGGAAGTGTACATAAACAATTTTTCTTGCTCTTATGACCCATACTCCTTTCTAAATGGACAGTGGCCATTGGAAAACTTGTTAAAAAGTTAGATTCTGTAATGTATGCCTCAGAAGTGCATCATTTTTTAAAATTAATTTTTATTAGTGAAACACCATGAGGTACAGTTGTAGACTTACAAATTTTTGTGCTTGGGTTTCTATTATACAATGATCAAATACCCATCCCTCCACCAGTGCCCATTTTCCATCACCATGGATCCCAGTATCCCTCCCGCTCCCATCCCCCCATCCCACCCTGCCTCTGTGGCAGGGCATTCCCTTTTGTTTTCTCTCTCCTTTTGGGTGTTGTGGTCTGCAAAGAGGCAGAAATCATGTTCGGTCCATAGTCTACTTTCAACATGTATCTCCCATCCTGGGAGGATCCTCCCAACACCCTTTATTTGGTGCTCCCTTCTCTATCTGAGCTGCCCTTTCCCCTTGAATGCCCGGCTGGCCTCTAAGCCATGGAATAATCCTCCTGGTACTAATATCAGCTATTCTTGGGTATTAGTCTCCTATTTTGTTACTTTATGTCCCCCAGATGAATGCAGTCTTTTTATGTCTATCCCTCTCTTTCTGACTCATTTCGCTTAGCATGATACTTTCCATGTAGTACCAGAAGTGCATCATTTTAATTATGTCTTCACGCTCTTCCTGGGAAGAAAGAATAGCATCCTTTGGAGATGACTAGTGCTGGGATCTTTTTACCTACTCTCTTTGTACTTGGCTCAGGATTCCACAATATATAAGGTAAGAGAATTGTTGTATGCAGGAGGCTCTGAGTAGTCTATGAGCTCAGAGTTGTGAGTAGCCCCTGGCACCATAGGGGGTGGCTCGAAATTCAAAAAGAAGAGAGAGGAAAGTCGGGAAAGTTGTTTAATGGTGGTTGAAAAACTTGGAGGAAAGTCAGTTACCTGCTATCCTTGTCCTTTAAGGTTAAAAAGCAAATGGAACTAGTGTGGATGGCAGAATGATGGATACTCAGGTGTGCCATGAAGTACTTCCTCATATATAATATATAAATAAAGGCCCTCCCGTTGATCATCGATTTGCTTGAGCGGGCCCAGTAACGTCTCCATTGGAGACTTTGTTGTTACTGTGTCTGGCATATCGAATCCTCTCGGTAGCTTGCCGGGCTCTCCGAGAGGGGCGGAGGAATCGAACTCGGGTCGGCCATGTTGGCCGCGTGTAAGGCGAACGCCGCCCTACCCGCTGTGCTATCGCTCCAGCCCCATCATGCAAGAAAATCTGTCGGAAAACATTTAGCAGGCAAACTCTGAAAGATGGAGGAGTCCAATAATCTTTTTCTTTTTTAAGTACCCTTTTCGGTTGTTGCACTCACATTTACATATTCCTTCATTCAGAACTCACACAAGATCTTAGATGTTACATCGTGTTCTTTTAAATTGAGATATAATTAACACATAATCTTATATTGGATTCATATGTACAATCTGATTCACCTCTTTCTCCCACTCTCGGTCATTCTTGTTCTTTTAGATCAACACCCTCTTTTTTGGTTTGTTTGTGGGCCACACCCAACAATGCTTAGCTCTTACTTCTGGCTCTGTACTCAGGGATCACTCCTGACAATGCACGGGGGACTATATGTGGGCCACATGCAAAAATAACCTCTGTACCATCTTTCTAGCCCCATCAAACCCCTATTTTTTAAGATCTGCCTACGTTGCTGGTTATAGTTCTAATGCACTTTTCTGCTTTTTAAAAGTCTGTTGTAGAATTCCTTACCTATGTAACTTTCAGGTCTTAAATATCTCTATTGCCTCAATTGTCAAGCAAAACAAATATCCTTAATCAATCATATATATATTTTAAAAATTTAATTAAAAATTTTTTTATGAACAACGGGAGGACAGTGGGAGATGTCAAGGAACAAACCTTGGGCTCACAGATCAAGGCAAGTCTCTATTGCTAAGCTATATCACTAATCCGACATACAGACTACCATACATATTCTTTTTTTTCCTTCTTAAATCTTGTTTTATTTATTAATTTATTTTTTAATTAATTAATTAATTAATTTTTATTAGTGAAACACCATGAGGTGCAGTTGTAGACTTACAAATTTTCATGCTTGGGTTTCAGTTATACAATGATCGAGTACCCATCCCTTCACCAGTGCCCATTCTCCACCACCCAATGATCCCAGTAGCCCTCCCACCCCCCACCCCCATTCTCCCCACCCCACTCCACCTCTGTGGCAGGGAATTCCCTTTTGCTCACTCTTTCCTTTAGGGTGTTGTAGTTTGCAATAGAGCTATCGACTGGCCATCATGTTTGATCTATAGTCTACTTTCACCACGCATCTCACATTCCGAGCAAGTCATCCAAACATCCTTTACTTGGCGTTCCCATCTCTATCTGAGCTGCCTTTCCCCCCAGTATGTGCTGTCAGCTTCCAAGCCATGGAGCAGACCTCCTGGTACTTATCTCAACTATTCTTAGGTGTTCAACTCCCATTCTGTGACTTTATATTCCCCAGATGAGTGCAGTCTTTCTATGTCTGTCCCTCTCTCGCCGGCTCGTTTCACTTAGCATGGTACTTTCCATGTAGAACCACTTGACTATACATATTCTTGTCCTTCAGATATTATTGCTGAGAGATAGGAAGAGAAAGAAGTTAACTATTTTGGGGAGAGCTAGGAGAGTTGGGGCCCTACCCAGCTGTGCCAAGGATCATATCAGGATCATCATGTAAAGGGTAAATGCCTTAGGTCCTGGGATATTTCGCCAGCTTCTGAGCTATATTTTCTTTAAGAAATTTGATTTACTTGTCTATAAGGAATATTGACATCAGATATTACAGGTTCTCGTTTAGTATTTCAAATGTTTTTAGATTTCTGAGTATCTTATTACTTTAATAGGATGATCAAAATAAATGACAGAAATTCTCTGGAACTTGAAGCATATGTTGGCCAGTGACTTCCCCTTCTCCCTGTCATCTTTTTTTTTTGCTTTTTGGGTTATACCCGGTGATGCTGAGGGGTTACTCCTGGTTCATGCACTCAGGAATTACTCTTGGCCGTGCTCAGGGGACCATATGGGATGCTGGGGATCGAACCTGGGTCGGGCCGCATGCAAGGCAAACACCCTACTTGCTGTGCTATCACTTCAGCCCCTCCCTGTCATTTCTTAACCTTACACCAGTCACCTCTAGCATTTCATTTCCTCATATTGGTCATTGATTAATCAAGCAAAATTCTAAGAAATTTTAGAAGGTCAAGTAAAGTTTCAAAGATGATTTGTTGTCCTAATTTAGGTAATTCATCCAGTTGCCTAGCATTAATCTGAAGTCACTAGGCAAGCTAGATTGGACAATTAATAGTGGTACATTATATTTATAGAATGTTTATCATTTACAGTGCTATATTTACACAAAGTTTTTTTTTGTTGAATCCTATATAATCCATAAGCTAGGTAGAGTAGAATTAAACTTTTAATTAGAGATGAAGAATTAAGTTTCAAAGCAATAAAGTGAGGTGTGTGAAGTCACTTGGAGATATAACTGTTAGGAAAAATATAGAGATCTTCTGAGGCTTAGAAACTAACTTGAAATTCAGAACTCTTTCTGAGTTAGAACTTCATGATATGATGTATCTGCTTTTCAGTTATTTTATGATATAATTAGTAAGCTAATACTGCACATTTTTTGTCCATGTGCTGAGCACTTGGTCATAAAAACAGCTCAATGTGTGTGCGATTAGGAAGCCTGTGTACCTGGGTTGCATGACAACAAGCCACCTGCATGATTGGACTTTGGAAGTCCAATTGGAACTTGAAAGCCTGGGAGTTGCAAGTGTGTGTCCTTTGATCTAGTCCCTTATTACAGTCATAAAGCAAGATAGGAAGTTGAACAATAAAAAATTGATTCAAGGATATTCGCGTAAAGAGATACTTCCATTATCTCAGTCTTTTGTTGACTTTTACACCATATGCCACCAACTTGAGAAGTCCTATCTGTGAATTACACTCATCTCTGAATTGGCAGCCTAAACTGCTCCTGACTACACAGGGACAATACCTTAAAGGGTCCTAAGTACGTAACAAAAACTCAGGCAGCATCTTACAGAACTCAGAACACATTTTGATTCACGATCACAATCATGATCATTCTGTTCTTCGTCGATTGCCTTGAGCAGGCACCAGTAACGTCTCCTTCCTCCTAGCCCTGAGATTTTAAAAGAGCCATATCCAATCCTCTTTCAGGGCTAGGAGAATGAGACCTATCATTGTTACTGGTATTTGGCATATTGAGTACGACACGGGAAGTTTGCCAGACTCTGCCGTGCGGGCAGAATACTTTATGTAGCCTGCTGGGATCTCCAAAGTAAAAACGAGATAATAAGATGTGACGTGGCCGCAAATGCGGCCGCACCCTTCTAGGAGCTGGGTTCTACAGTCTCTGGATCTTGGCCATTGATGGGACCACCTGGCACCAGCGGCAGCTGACGGGTGTAACACCTACCTACTGGAAGATGGGGGACCTGGGTGGAGAAGGCCCAGTCCGGATCTGAGCAGGCTTGGATATCTCAGCCCCAGGACCTGCATTTTGATTAGTAAATAAATAAAGTATAGTGATATGTCCCCAGAATGATAAACAAACCTCTTCTATTTTTTTTTTTATTTTCCAAAATGACTGGGAAATAGTGATGTCATGATTCTATTAGATTCTCAATGATCTCTGTCTAGTTTATTTTGTATTAATTAATTCATTGATTGACTAATTTAATCAGGGTGTTGGGTCACACCAGAAGGTCCCTGGGTGATTCCTGCCTCTGTGCTCAGAAATCACCACTGACCATGCTATGAGGACCATACCTGATGTCAGGGATCAAACCAAGGTTGGCCACATGCAAGGCAAGAAGCCTTCCTCCTGTATTATGTCTCCAGCCCTACGTTAAGTTTTTAAAAGAACAAACTAAATTTCTATCTTTAGCATTTATATTTCTGAATGTTCTTCCTCTTTTATTCAGAAACAGCTCCCTACGATGCTGATAAAATCTATTAATGTAATCAATCTAATTGACATTCTTCTAAATAAAACATAGCGAAGTTAATGGTGCCTTAATGTCATTAACATTCTAAATACAACAATAACAAAAATAATATTTATTAGCTGCCATTTTTACGAATTTGCACCATTTTTTTCTTTTTTTGGGGGGGTCACACCTGGTGTTGCACCATTGCACAGGGGTTACTCCTGGCTCATGCACTCAGGAATTACTCCTGGCAGTGCTCAGGGGACCATATGGGATGCTGGGAATCGAACCCAGGTCGGCTGTGTGCAAGGCCAACGCCCTACCTGCTGCGCTGTTGCTCCAGCTCTAATCTGCGCCATTTCTCCTCTCCACAAACTGTTCAGAAAATTGATCTTTTCCTTCTTTTTAATCTTTACAGTCTATGTAAATTTTTCTTCAGTTCTACTCAACTCTCCTTAGAGAATATTGGATTTGTCACCCAGACCCAAACCCTTGGCAGAAATCTATTTTTCTAATTTTATGTTATTTAAGGACATCAGGCATTTGCAGAAGGGATTTGATCATTGAACTAATTTCACAAGTTTTAGCATTCCCGGTCATCTGGTTTGAAAAGCCTTGAACACATGCCCCACAGAAATCTCTAGTAAAAGCCGCTTTTGTTCTTTTGTTTACATTTGATCATGAGACCAAGTCCTGAGATGTAATAGATATTCATCCTTATGAAGCATCAGCATGACGATCCAAACAAAGCGCAGAGCAGGCCAAGGCCCAAGTCCTATTCATCCTACCTGATAAATCTACGCCCTTATTTTAGAACTGCAATAAAATTAAAGGTCAGGACATTGCAACCCATAGTGCATCTTCTTACTTTTAACCACAAAACTGCACCAAAAAAAAAAAGCTTTTTTTTTTCTTTCTGCTTTTATATTTTGATCTTTGATTCTTTTAAAATTTTAGTTCTGGGGTTCTCAGTTCTCAGCAGTTACTCTCCAACTTGTACTCAGGGGTTGTTCCCAGCAGTGCTCAGGTTTTTTTTTTAGTTAATTTTTTAAAAATTAAAAACACCACAACTTCCAGAGTTGTTCATTAGACCGTCGTTTCAAGCATTTAGTGTTCCAACATCACCAGTGTAAACTTCCTTCCACCAATATCCTCAGTTTCCCTCCCAATTCCAACCTTCCCCCTTCGGCACATAACACCCCAGCAGTGCTCAGGGCACCATTTGGCGGCTGTGAATCAAACCCAGGCCTCCTGCATACAAAGCATGTAATCAATCTGTTGAAATATCTCTCTGACTCTAAGTTTTTATTGTTACTGAAATTTAGGTCTGACGGTTACATTATTTAACATTGACGTTTGCAATATACAAAGTGACTCTGCAGTCACCCCCACCAAAGTCTCCAAGACCACCCACCGCTGGCCTGCAGTTCCTTCTCTCTGGCCCTCGCAAAAGTGTACTTTCTTTAAGAAACATGAAAATATCCCCCCAACAGCTTTCTGCTGGCTACTGTATTCAGGTCTATCTAAATCTGACCTCCAAGATCCTAACAGCCCTGCATTTTACTAATCTGCAGTGCAAATACCTGTTTCAGACAAGATATGTTTACTATTGCACATCTAAGTGAGAAATTCAACATTTTTGCATATAATAAATAAGAGAACACAATGTCCAAGTTTTCCTGGCTGATGCAGGCTGGGTGTCTTGGTGTTAATTCATAGCATACCTTGTATTCTTTCTCATTTGTTTTGTTTTGGGGGGTCACTGTATCACTGTATCACTGTCATCCCGTTGTTCATTGAGTTATCTGAGCGGGCGCCAGTAACGTCTCATTTGTCCCAGTCCTGAGATTTTAGCAGTCTCTCCTTACTTGTCTTTCCCAATGCTGCCATGTTGGAGGCTCTTTCAGGGTCAGGGGAATAAGACCTGTTATTGTTACTGTTTTTGGCATATCGAATACACCACGAGTAGCTTGCCAGGCTCTGCTGTCACACCCAAGCAAAATAAATGGTATTTGGTGGTTCTCAGGGATCATGCCTGACAATGGCCAGGAACCATATGTTGTGCCAGGGATCAAACCCAGGTCAGATGCTTGCAAGGGAAGTGCCCTACCTGCTGTACCATACTTTAGCCCATATCTGATGTTTTGATAACAGATTATAGAGTCATATTAATTTTAACAAGTTGTGTATCAAAAATAACTTTGGTCCAGATAATTTCTTGTGGTCTTCCCAAGTAGAAACTAGGCAAAGTAACATTCAGTGAATCAGGGGCACTGCCTAGAACAGGCTCAGATCTCTACCATAGGCTGTCAATGAGAAGTATAGCTTGCTGGATTAAAACACAGGCCACTCCAAGTGTCAGGAGTTTGAAGACACATGGTCTCCAAGGTCATCTGGCTAAACAATCTTCACTCTACCATATGAAGAAATAATTACAACATGTCTGGAAATATGTCATTTAAATTTTTTGTAAGTTGTTTTGGAATTCTCTACTGGATCACAACTGAGTACATAGACCAGGAAGGAAGTTTTGAGCCACACTGTTGGGGAAAGGTTATTTCAAATAAGGTTTTAAAGTGTTGGAGAGACAGTATAGAGGGCAGGATGCTTGCCTTGCACATGTCCAACCCGGGTTTGATGTCCAGCACTGCATATGGTCTCCCAAGCCCATCAGAAGTGATCCCTGAGTGCAGAGCCAGGAGTGAACCCTGAGCACACCATTAGGTGTTTCCCAGAACAAAATAGAAACAATTAATTTATAAAATAAAACCCTCAATCAAGCTCATGTGACTCTTTACCCATTGCTCTTTTCATTACTCCAGATCAGTTCAATATTTTTATGCATCAATAGAAATTTAAAATGTATTCTTTTTTTTTTTTTTTTTTTTTTTTTTTTTTGCTTTTTGGGTCACACCCGGCGATGCTCAGGGATTACTCCTGGATTTGCACTCAGGAATCACTCCTGGCGGTGCCCGGAAGACCATATGGGATGCTGGAAATCAAACCCTGGTCAGCCGTGTGCAAGGCAAACGCCCTACCCACTGTGCTATTGCTCCAGCCCCTAAAATGTATTCTTAATGAGTATATTTTTAAATTTAATTTTCATAAAGTAGTTCACAATATTTGGTCACATTTAATATTCAAACACCAGTCCCACCACCATTACACGTTTCCACCACCATATTTTGGATATTTCCATCCAGAATCCCAACCTTTGCCCCCAAAGCCCAACCAAAATAATTTATTCTGTATTGTTTGTCATGAATAAACAACTGAAAATGCTCCAAAAAATTTCCTTAGAGGAAAGTATGTGAAGATTGTTGCATTTCACAGTTGAGACTTGTATACATATATATGTATATATATATATACATGTAAAAATATATTTTCATCTATATTGGTTGCCTTCTACTTTAAACCCTATCTAATGTGGTGCAGTACTCTTGAAATATGAGTGGTGTGAGGTATGAGATGTCCAGGAATAGGTTCACTCATGGGTGAGGCTCGGCCCAAGCGTGTAGAGAGTGGCCGTGAGTATGGGCAGTTGAATTCTGGGAGATTTGGGGTCCATATATTTTAATTATCTTAATTTATTCTTTTCAGAGAGGCCTACTCCAAAGCACCAAACTGTTCTTGTCTGACCGCGCCACTCACTGGCAGAGAAATCGGACCTATTTCTTTGTTCCTTAGGTAGAAGGTTAAGGAAAGTAACTTCTATGCTATTTAGCCATTCACCCTTCACAACATCATTAATAGGATCTCATTTATAGTATTTCTTGCTTCAACACCTCTCAACATTCCTCTTTCATCTCTTTGCCACTCTCTCCACTCATGATTAGGTGTGTCATTATTATGACAACAATAGAACTTGAGTTATTGTGTCTTTATCAAGAAAAAGAAAAAGTCATATTTTTTTAAAAATGAGAATAAAGCTTAATCAATATGCTCCCAGTAAGTATGTGCTATATATACTACAGTGTGTTAGGTGTTATTCTGGATACCTTGGCTACTTCAGAGTTGTGTTATAATCCTTTAACATTCTTGAAAGTTCCTTGAAAACTCCTGCACCAAAGCTGGAATACTGGTGACTTCTGAATGGAGTCTAAACCAGATTTTAAATTACCCTTTTTTTAAGTATTTACTTTCAATTGAAGAAAATTATTTCTTATTAAATGTTCCTATAATATTTCAACAAAATTTTCTACTTTTTTCTGATTGAAAATATTTAATGCTAATTAAAATTCTAAATAGCATTTTGTTACTCTCTCTTTTGTGGGTTAGCCCTTTCTTCTTGGGCTATACACGTGATTGTGCTCGGGGACCATTCCTGACTCTGTTCAGAAATGACCCCTGGTGATGCTCAGAGTACCATATTCTACAGTAGTCTGAGAGTCTACTTAAAATTTATAGTATTCTCACTAGAGAAAACTTTGTCTGCAGACATAATAATTATAGGCTTAGCCCTTTGAAAAATTCTCCTACATAAAAAGATTATGCAAACAGGTTGCAGCTCACACTTGGCCATTTGTTTCTAAGAGGCAGACTAAATGTTCTATTTGTTTTATAACATAATCAAAGAAGAAGCTTAAGGTTTAGTATTGTCTTTCATCACTTCCCATGTTTTTGCATATAAAGCTTTGGATTAGAACATGTTAGTGAAAAGAATGCTGTGTCCATGATTAGTAAATGATTCATGGATGGCTGGAAGTCATTCGAGCCTTCCACTGCACTGGCTTTTTATAACATCTGGCTGTTTTCTCTAAGTGGCTTTCGGAAAGACTGGACCATTAAGGGGTCTGTTTCTGCAGTTTCAGGGCTTCCTAATCAATGCAACAAAACTCTGTGCATCTTGGGATTAGGTAGCTGCAAGAGTCACTGAGCTCCAGCTGGTCTGGTTAAAGTCAACCTTTCTGGATGTGAGTGGATCTGGCTGTGACATCTGTTACCATATGGGTCATCATGGTTAATTCGGTTGACCTGGCTGGCTAGGCGGGTGTCCTCATCCTCCCTCATCGCTCCATGTGCTCTCTCCTGAAGAGGTGAAAAGGATGCAGCCTTCCCTGAATAGAAACAGACCGTTCTTTGGTCAAGGGTATCAGAGTAGCTGCACTCCCCTGCTAGAACCTCCAAACAAGCTTTCAAAGTTCACCTTACTATTCCTTTCTGTTTACTTTCCTTCAGTTGTACAGTTTCATTTATACAATATCATTTCTCAATTATACAGGTACCAATTAATGAAGAATGTATTGGGGGTGGGAGGCTGGGAGGAAAGCCACGCTGACCGTGTTAACTGGAATCACTGCTTACCCATACTTCTGGGTCAGACCTGGGTCTGGTCAACAAGGCTGAGAAAGTTGCCATGGGGAGAGGAGACTCACACCAGACTAGCCACACAGGACAACGCCTTTGTCCTGTCCCAAGTGACACCACTTAGCTTCACTGCCCCTTTTTTCATTCAAGGTGCTTTGGTTTACATAGCCATGCAGTAAAAAGAAAAGCTACAGTTCAGTGATTAAGAATAAGGATGTGGAAGCCAGATATTCTGCGTTAGAATCTTTGCTCTCTTACTGGCTAGATTTATGATTTGGGGACAGTGCTATATATCTCCTCATGAAGGGTATATATGTTTCTCTATCTACTTCCATAAGGGCAAGAGGGAGAGAATAAGAATGCCAACCACACAGTGTTGCTTCTCGAATGATTCAATGGGCAAATACATCCAAGACATTTAGGATTGTGCCTGGTGTGTAGCGATTACCCACAATATATGTCATTATTAGAACAGGGGCGAGGTTTCTTCTTGTGACACAAAACTAGAGATCAATTCTGTATTGTTTGGGATAGTGAGGCCTAAAAGATAATAGAAGGCTAAGAAGTTGTTTATTCCGGTGTTCTGCTTGGATTTTGAACAGGGCCGGTTCTGGTTGCAGAAAATAAAGAGTAATCTCTTCCTTCTTTATGTCCTAAATCAGCTAATGCCAGATGCCGTTGGTTAAATGGATATTAACTGAGCATCTGCGAGAGCAGGTATTCCTAATGGATGCTGAAGAGATGTAGACCTGTGAAACATGGCACAGCCCCCCACTGGAGAGTATATAATTTAGTGAAGAACACAGGCCTATGAATGTTTCCAAACCATTTCAGTTTAGTCAATATTTACATAGGCCCAAACAACCATGAAACATCTACTCACCAAGTCATATAGTACTTGTTTCTGTTTGTTATTAAATCCCACACTTGTTTCTGCTTGTTATTAAATCCCACACTTGTTTCTGCTTGTTATTAAATCTCACATTAGTCTTCTGTGCTGTTGATGCTTCCTGATTAATGTTTAAGAGGAAAGGATAAATCGTGGAGTAGTAGTGAGGAATGAACAAAGACACTCTTAGTTTAGTGAAAATACTAAAACTAAGCTGAAATCAAAGTGCGAGTACAAAGTATTAATCAAGAAGCACATCAAAGATATGGCCTCCTCTTCCATCTTAGCTGGGTCTGTTCTTGAGACCTTCCACCCAGGCACCTCTTCTAAGAAACCAATAAAGACAGCATCGAATTTCAGGGGCAGGGACCTCCCAAGCAGTGCTCAGGAGGTCCGTTTTTGGCTACAATGCTTAGGGAACATGGGGTGCTGGGATTGAACCAGTCTTGGCTGCCTGCACTTTGGCCCCTGCACTGTTCTCTTCAACCCCTGGCATTTGTATGTTTTTCTTTATTAATGGTTCTGTTTTCAACTGCCTTGCTTAGCCATTCCAGAATCATAAAAATGACACTGTAACCCAGTGGATGACTGTAGAAACTGTTCTCACAAAATATGCCACCTAGGAGATGTCTTCTCCAACAATTAGCTCAACTAAAGTGAGAGTTGATGACCCAAATGGGGAGCTCAAATCCAAATAGGTTTTTCTGTCATCAAGAGAGCAAAAGGAGAATTTACATGAAGAATTGAGTCCTTCCGGATAGTTGTGACATCCCAAACTGCCTGTACTGCAAGGAGAATAAACAGCAGAATTCTTTCTTCTTTCTCCTACCTAAATTTTTCATAAAACTGTTTTGCTTCACACACAAAAGTATTTTCCTCTTTAGATGTGATGCCATCTTGCTTCCTTGAGGGCAATGATGTCATATAAACATCGTGTATTCGTAGTCTGGAGTTCATTTGAAGTTCTTCCTTCCTCCACCCCTTTCTTTGGTTTTGGGACCACACACAACAGTGCTCAGGGGCACCTGCTAGCTCTGTGTTGGTTCTACGCAGGGGTAGAGTGCAGTGTAGAAATGGAACCCAGTCCTCCTGGATGCAGAGCCAGCATTCAGTACATGGTGCTCTCTGTCCCTGACTTCATTTTCTTTTCTAAGTTGCTGCTATTGTTATGGGGCCACTCCCAGCTGTGCTTATCACCAGGAGTGCTCCTAGCAGCTCTGTGAGCTGCAGACAGAGCCAGGAATCTAAACCAGAACCTCACACTTGCCAGGTGTGTGCTCTACCAGTTGCGTGCCATACCTGGCTGTCTGCTTTTAGTTCTAGTACATAAATGGTCTTCATAAATGCTCTCTTGAACTTTAACAATTTTTTCTCACTGGGGAATTTAAGAACTTTGAGGGCGATCAAACATCACCTTCTAAAGAAGTGTCCATCAGGTTCTTCTCACTTTGGCCAGCTCAGTGTTTCTGAGAAATGTCTGCCAAGGATTGTCTTTATCTCTTGGTTTGATGTTCATGGTGTTACATAGAGGACAGAGCGTCCGGGAGAGGGAAAGATAGTCAGTGTAAGCCCAAAGTTCAGTGTAAGCTATTTTTGCACCTTGCCAGTTGGCAGCATGTTTGGTAAGATTGTTCAAATAAGGAGATATTTTTATTCATTCATTTATTTGTCTGTTTTGTTTGTGGGGGCATGCCCTTGGGTGCTCAGGGTCTGTCTACTCCTGGCTTAGTGCTCCAGGGTTACTCCCAACAGTGCTCAGGGGACAGTACCATACTGGGGACTGAACCCAGGGTGTCAGCATGCAAATCCTGCACTCCAGACCACTGAGCTATCTCTTCGGTCTTAGAGATACTTAGAATCAGAGGTTGGGAGGATAGCACAGGGTCAGAGGTTAATGCTTGACATGTTCAAGATCCAAGTTAGACCTGCCAACACGTGCCCCCAGTATCACAGTGTCCCCCAAACCCCACCCAGCACTGCTGGGTGTCATCCTTGGTCTCCAACACTTCAGGGCTGAACCCTGAATCATGTAGCACTTTGGTCAAGTACCGCAGGAGTGACCCCCTGAACCTTCTGGGCCCCCTGCTCCCTGCCCCCAGATACGTAATCAGAAAACAGAGGTAAAACTATCAGACTGACACCACCACCTCCTCCCTGCCCCTATTGAAAATTAACTTTTCACCTGTAGCTTTTCTATCCTCTTAAGAGGGTTTAGGCACTTTCTTTCCCCAGACACAAACAAACAAAAAAAAACCACGGGAAAAAATTGCTCTTTGGCTGTTCCACAAGATATTAATAAGCACAGCAACAGAGGAACTCGTGCTAAGGTGAACGTTTCAGAAGCTTTTGGTTATTTTTAGTTCTTTTCATCTAACATTGTTTAGACTACCTTCAGAGAAACCTTTCAACAGTTTCCTTACTGGAAAGCATTGAGGAGCTTCATAAGGCCGAGGTTACTAGGGAGATTTGGTTTATAAGTCTCCTCTGAAAGAAAGAGAGAGGGTAGGGAAGAGGGGGAAAAAACCAAGCAACAGCAGCAAACATGCCAGCCCACGAGGGCGGAAGGGACCCAGAGGGGGGTTGGCTGGGGGAAGTAACAGGTAGAGTGGATGACAAACTCTTCCCCCTCGTTTCTAAAGCCCAGTTTGTTTGCTCAGTGTACTTTGGAGAAGTCGGTGCTTTCAAAGACGTCTCCGTAGCAGCCAACTCAGCCAGCAAAGCTAGCGAGTCTTCTAAATTCGCCAGGACTAACCCTTGAGATCTGTGACAAAGCCCTCCGTCAGGAAGCCCAAGAATCTGAGAGACCGTGTCACAGCATTAGTAGATTTTGGTTTCTGTCATAGCCAAGTGCCTAACAGTCCTCGAACCCAAGTTTAGTTTAGAAAGTGGGACACTTGATGAGTGTTCTAGAAGCCTCTGGTGCTCCTACTGTGCACATCAGCAATGCTGGTCAGTATTTCTTTTTCTTTTTTCTTTTTTTTTTCTTTTTGGGTCACATCCAGCGATGATGTTCAGGGGTTACTCCTGGCTCTGCTCTCAAGAATTACTCCTGGCGGTGCTTGGAGGACCATATGGGATGCTAGGGATTGAACCTGGGTCGGCCTCATGCAAGGCAAACACCTTCCCCGCTGTACTTTCGCCCCCAGCCCCAGGCCAGTATTTCTTAAAGGAGTGTGGATTCGACAGAGAAGTGAAGATTTCTGTGAGAGTCAGCATAGCTCTGTCCACAGACTGAAGGGGACCTTTGAGCTAGTCACTGGCTGCCGTTTCCACTCTCCTGTGTTCTTTGGGGCAAGACTCACACACAGCAGAAGGAGGGTGCCCCAAGCCGCTCTGACTAGAACTGCCACCTCCACCAAGGCCGTCAGTGTCCAGTCAGAAGGACTGCTTGAGCACTTTTTTTTTGTCTGCCTTCTGATTTTTTTTTCTTCCTACCAAACTAAACACAGGCTGGTCTGCTGAGAGAATCTAGCAGAGAATGGAGCTGAACGTAAAATCTATACAAAGCAAAGCTTGAAAAATGTGGTTCCTTCTCCTGGACTGTTATGACAGACAAATGGAGAGGCACTTCTAACAAACTTGAGCCCGCACTGTCGCAGCAGGGTGGCAGAAATCACTGCTATCCGGGTCCGAGTGGAGTCCACCCCTGGGAGGGCTGCAGAGGCAGTATAGTCTGGTTTTGGCACTTGCTTTGCACTGCAGGGACCCTAGTTCGAATTCCTTATGTACCCTGGAGCAGCACTGGGGGTCGCCCCTGAGCACAGAGCGAGGAAAAATAGCCCCTGACCACAGGGTGTGGCCCCAGCCCCAAATTAATATAAATAAAAATAAACCCAGAGAGACTTTGTCTTGACCGGAGAAATGGGCTTGAACCATTGGCTAGGATGGTTTCAGGTCTTGCCTGGAAGCCTCAGTGACCCTGGGGAGCGGTTAAAGGATCTTCATCGAAGGTGCACAGGATGCACTGAGAGTAGAAAAGTTGGCAAGAGCCTCAGGGGACCCCCTGCAGCCAGCTTGGGGGTGGGGGGTGTGGCTTCTTCCCAGGCACAAACCACATCAAAATCTCCCAGCAGGGTGCTGGCTGATTTGGCAGCTGTTTGTTAAAACAACAAGTAGAGCTTGTCTTTTCCTGCCGGCCGGCGTCAAGTCCTGACCAGTCCGTGCCAAATCCACAGCCAAGTTCGACAAGACTCTAATCTCCCCGGGCTCAGTTGAGGTGTGTAGGGGAGGTCGGGCGGGGGCGGGGAGTTGGGGATAAGGCTGGAGGGGGGGGTACCTAGGTCCACCCCTCGCAGTCCTTCTCCCCCAACACCCTCCCCACTCCCGCAGTCTGGCTCAGAAGCTACCTAGGGATGAAAAGGAAATTGCCAAAGGTACAATTGCAAAAGGAAGTCATATGGCTCGCAGAGGAGGCAATAGGAAACCTTGAAGCTGGTAATTACCCACTACCTAGATTTCAGTCAGTTTAAGATCACCCAGGGCAGGCGTCTGGGGTTTTGGAAGGACCGTTGGCGGTGGTGCCTCCTCTCTCTGTGCCGTGTGTCCCCAAAAGTCCTCGCCGAGGTGGGGGAGGCATCGCGTGGACAGAGCCTGGACCAGACACCGCCTGACCACCCGGCCTGTGCAGCGCAATGACCAGCAGGCCAGCTCAAAGCCGCGCACTGCCTGCTCTGTCTGAGTGCAGGTCGGGGCTGGGGGCCGCGAGTGGGCGACGGGTATTGCCAGCTGCCCAGGGACCCCCACATCCACACCTGGGGGGGGGCGCATTTCTGCGGGTGGTGCTCCTCTTTAAAGCCCAGTGGCAAATCCCCACCTTACTCCCCGCCCCCCGCGGACCTCTCTGCAAAAGAAGCCGCTCCGGCTCCTTGGGGGGCTTGTTTCTTTGCGAGGGGTCGTGCATCCTTCTTGGCCAGGGGCCCTAAGTGCTGAGCCCCTTTAAAAGCAGACCGGCTGGGGCTGGAGCAATAGCACAGCGGGTAGGGCGGTTGCCTTGCACGCGGCCGACCAGGGTTCAAATCCCAGCATCCCATATGGTCACCTGAGCACCGCAAGGAGTAATTCCTGAGTGCATGAGCCAGTTGTGATCCCCCCAAAAAGCAATAAATAAATAAATAAATAAATAAAATAAAAGCAGACCGGCGGCGCGAACCTGCAGCTGATTGGGGGTGTGGGTCCCGGTGTCCCCGGGTCCCAGGGGCGGAGTGGGTGGGGCAGCGTCCGCGGAGGCAGTTGTTGCCGCTAGTGGACGCGGCAGTCCTCCACCCCCGACCTTGCCGACTCCGGGAGAAAGTTGGGGCGTTTCCGAGGGGAACCCCCGGGAGCGGGAGCGCCGCCTCCAGCAGACGCCCGGGGGATTTGGGGGCGGGGCCGCCTGCGGCGAGGGTGCCCGGCCGGCCGCACCCCATCTCTCCGCTCGGCCTCCTTTGCAGGCGCGCCGGGACCATGTCGACAGAGAGCTCGAACGGCCCCACGGAGGACCAGCTGGAGATCCTGGAGTACAACTTCAGCAAGGTCAACAAGCACCCGGACGCCACTACGCTGTGCCTCATCGCGGCCGAGGCCGGCCTGTCCGAGGAGGAGACGCTGGTGAGCCCCTCTCCCGGCCCCCGCCGTGCGACCCCCTGGCTGCTGCCCCACCTTCCTCCTGCAGCTCCTCGCGCCCTCCCCCCCCCCCCCCCCAGCATCCCCGAGCGTGGCCCACTCGCACCGTGCAGGGAGGCTCCCCGCCGCGGGGAGGTCTCGGCTGGAAGGGACGCACCCCTACGCAGCTCGCAGATCAGGGCTCAGGTGGGACGAAAGGAGGAAACTGAGGCCCGGAGGGTCGCGCGGAGTGCAGACTCTTTCCCCGCGTCACGCTGCCGCTTGGACTCAGGACGCTGGAGCTACACTTACGGGAAGCCAGAAGAGATCTGGCTCTAAGGTTGAGTGGTTTTCTGGAGTTTTCCAAGAAGGTAGACCTCTGACGTTAGAGCTGAAGCGGGCGGCAGCAGGTGTCTCTTTAAACGCACCTATTATTGTTGTTGTTGTTGTTATTATTACTGCCACACCCATCAACACTGGGAACTGCTCCTGCCTCACTGTTCAAATGGTGCTCTGGGGACCAAGCAGTGCCTGAGCTCCAAACCTTTGAGCCATGCCCCCAGCTTCCTTACCCATTTTTTTTTTTTTTGCTTTTCGGGTCACACCTGGCGATGCTCAGGGGTTACTCCTGGCTTTGCACTCAGGAATCACTCCTGGCAGTGCTCAGGAGACCATATGGGATGCTGGGAATCGAACCCGGGTCGGCCGCGTGCAAGGCAAAAGCCCTACCGGCTGTACTATCACTCCAGTCCTTCCTTACCCATTTTTAATTTATAGGGGGCGGGGCTCCCCACTATATTATCCCCGACGTTACTTCCAGTATAGAGCACACTACCCACGATCTCCTTGTGACTTTTTTCCCTTAACCCTGTCTGAACTCCGATTTCTATGTTCCCTTTGATAGTGGAAAGATAATGTTGCTTATGATACTATTGGGAACTGTTCTAGCATCCCTCTCTGAGTTAACCCAAAACACCTACCACCGGGAGTGTGAACTGAATTCTTCCCATTTGAAAGGGACTCATCATGAACTTTGTCCTTTGTTCTTTTCTTTGGGGGGAGGAGAGGGGCGACACCTCCACAGTGCTCCAGGCTTACTCCTGTCTCAGGACTAAGGGATCACTCCTAGCAGAGCCCAGGAGTGAACTGAGCCCAGGTCAAATCCATGTAAGGGAAACCCCCTACCTGCTCTACTATCTCTCTGGTTCCAAAATGCACCCATTCATTTTTGGTTTTGAGTCGTGCTAGGAATTGAACCCAGGACCTCATCCACTCAAGGCTGATGCTGCAGCACCGAACTACATCCCTGGCCTTCTGTCTTTAATGAGTCACCTTCAGTCCCAACTTCAAGCCTGAGATGGGTGCTTTCCTGGATCCTAGTTACCCAGACCCTGGATCCCAAGTCAGAAATGACTTTCACTAATTAAGCAGTTGGGAGAATTTGTCCACAGAAAATCCCCTCATTCCCAGGTCATGTGGAAAATCAAGTCCTGTGGAAAATCAAGTGTGTTGTTAGCAAAGGGAACAGCTGTTTGGCCAACCAGAACCAGAACTTAATGGATGGTGATTTACTGAACCCAAATCTCATGGCTTTTGGAACCTCCTAGGGAGGCCTGTTGAAATGTTGTCATTTCCTATCCCACGCTATACTTAGAAGGGTTGTTCCAGAGACAATAACAACTCATCTTTCCCTTTTGCACTATTTTGTTTTATTTTGGGGGGGTTGCGGGGAACTATACCCAGTAGTTCAGGGATCATTTTGAAGGGGCTGAGCTGGGGGGGGGGTTTGTGGTGCTAAGGATTGAACCAGGATCATCCACATGCAAGGCAAGCACCTTAACCTGATACTATCTCTTTGGCCCAGTAACTCATCTTAAAAAGAAAGCTGTAGGTTGGTACTGACAGAGTGAAAACAGTTCCATGAACTTGGGTTACTGGCACCTTGGTAGTGGCATGATAACATACATTTGAAGGGATGAGAACTGTATCCCTAAAACTTGTATAGGCCTGTAAGCCAATGCTACATCAATAATAAATCGATTTAAGGTGCTTGTCCTGAAGGAAGGAAGGAAGGAAGGAAGGAAGGAAGGAAGGAAGGAAAGAAAGAAGGAAGGAAGAAGGAAGGAAGGGGGAGGGAGGGAAAGAGGAAGGGAGGGAGAAGAAGGAAGAAAGAGAGAAAGAAAGAAGGTTGTGGGTTTACCATGGATGCAGTGCCAACTTGGGTCCAACATAGTTAGTCTCCCATAAATTGCATTCTCCCCTTACTTGTCTCTAAGATTATGTTGGTCTTTGAAATCGCTCAGACTTGCCAGGCCTGTCCCTAGAACCCTTAAGTACCAAATCATTTACTGGTATTTCCAGGTAGTACTCTTAACCCCACTAGCCAGATAAACCAAAACACCGAAAGGTTCACTAGCACACCCCAGGGGTGTGGCTGGGAAGAAGCAGGACTAGGACTGAACCCACACAGGTCGTCACATAGTCCTCTTGCCACTATGTTTGGTAGTCTCCCCTGGGAGAGAATGGAAATAGTTGGTTGGGTGGAAGAGAAGGAATGAAATCAATTTATTTCTTTCTTTATGGGGGAAAAAAAAATCAGTGCATCAAAGGACAGTCATTCCAGGTTCTAATCAGTTTTCCCTCAAATTAGAGAAGGAGCAGAAGGAAAGGACCTGGCTTTCAGTGACTGATCGACCCGTTGTCCCTCTGCAGAGTGGGGGTCACTTGCCCCTTTGGGCAGTCCTTCTCCTCCTCTACCACCCCAAGTGATCGAATGGTAGTGCCAACTATGAGAGGAGTGGGTGTGGGGGTGAGTCAGCCTCACACTGGCCTGGGCCTTGGCTTCCTTTTCCTGCCAGGGGGCCAACACCTTCTTCCTCCCTGAGGCTGCCACAGGCCAACTTGCCCCTCTGGCTTCCTGTCCAAGCAGAATCTAAGACCCTGTAGCTTAGAGACGCAGCACAGGGACCTCAGCTCTCTCCTGTCCCTTGCTGCATGAGTCTCATTTTGAACACCTCACCCCTTCCATCTCTGAGCCCTTCCCTGGGTGCTGATGACAGAATCGTACCTTCTGGAACTGTTTACAGTCACATCTTCAGAAGTGTCTTCTGGAGATACAATGCTGAAAGATGAACTTTTGGACATTGATAAAGATGGTTCTTATTTACAGCTAGCCTCGAGGAAGCCCCTTAACTCCAGGAGGCCACTGTTGGCAGGGCCTACCTCTAAATAACTTCCTGTATCAGGACTTCCTCTTCTTTACTAGTGTTGGCCTGTTCCTTGAGAAAGGGTCCCCAAAGCCAAAATAATAGTCATTTTTGTGAGCCTGATCTCACTTCCCTAGTTTACTCACCAGAGTAACATTGCCAGAATAGCCTTTATTTTTTCCTAGTAGTACTACTACTAAATGCTACTACTTTAGGGGAAGAAAAATGAGTGTGTCATGTTCTTATGAGGTCCTTAGCCAGAACTGATCCATATGCTGATACTTCAGCAGGGATACTAGAGGCTGAAAGCGGGGAACTGGTAATTCACTGGGGGGATTTGCAGACCTTTTCCTAACTATTCCCACTGAAGAACAGTGTTCTCTGCTCTCCTGGGGTTGGGGCCAGGGCAACACTTTCTCTCTGGGGTGAAAATCAGTGCATCAAAGGGGAAACAGCGGTTTACATAGAGGAGCAGGAAGTGAGATGTAGCATGTTCTAATGGGAATTGATTTTATTTAGTTTTATTTTTTGTTTTCTGGGTTGCATCCATCAATGCTCATGGGTTAATCCTGGTTCTGTGCTCAGGAATCACTCCTAGTGGTACTTGGGGGACTGTGTAAGATGCTGGGGATGGAATCCAGATTGGCTGCATGCAAGGCAAGCATCTTACCTGCTGCACTATCTCTCCGGCCCCAGGAATAACATTTTTTTAAAAAATTATCATTTACTTACTTTGGTTTTGGGATCACCATTGGCAGTGCTCAGTGGCTACTCCTGATTCTGCACTCAGGAATCACTCCTGGCAGTGCTCCAGGGACCATATGGGCTGCCGGGGATCAAACCCAGGTCAGCCTCAGGCAAGGCAAGGGCCTTACCTACTGTTCTATCACTCTCTTTTCTCTGGGAATCATTTGAACTTAAATTGCTGGATTTCTATGTAGGGTTCTCATGAGAGTAATTAGATCAGCCCCTCATTTAAGTTAGATCAAACTTTGAACATATCAATCCCTCTCATCTTTTATTATTTTTGAAGTCAGTGTAACCCCTGTGTATTGGCGAGTGTGACCCAAAAAGAAAAAAAAATCCCTTTTTGCTATCCTGAGATTCTAACTAGAACTCAATATTTTTTGTTACTGGATGTTTCATCCATGGAATAAAGACACCCAGACGTCTCCCCATGAAAATAATGTGAGTGAGATGTTAGCTTCGAGAGAAAAGGATAGAAACAAAGTGAAGGGTGGCCTCCGCACCGCCCCCCCCCCCCCCCCCCAGTCTAATGATCACCTGTTCGCTTGGAGTAAATAAATCCCCATCAATGGAAGAGGATAATGAGAGTGTTCATTTATAGGCCGGCAAAGGGTGAATGTCTTTCCCAGGGGGTGACTGAACCAAAGAGGAGAAGGATAAAGCCAGGTAGAAATTAGTATTTGATGCAGGTTGTGCTGAGGCTCAATTCTAAGGGGAATAAAGCCGGCATTATGTTTCATGGATTTTTGTTAGCAACTGGTTTGCAGAATTATCCTCTGTATACTTTGCTTAAAAACATTTATCTCTTGGAAAGTAGTAGAGCCTTTCTTGAACCTGCTTCCATGCCCCCATGCCAGGTTCAAATTGTTAATAAGCCTTTGGATGCCAAGGCACCGTTTCACAAATGTGCTCTTTGCTGAAGTTATTTTGAGTAACTGTACATTAATAGTCGGCTTCATTATGAGCGGAAAGCTGTGGGTGGCTCTTCTGAATAAGGCCCGCTCCATCATTTTGTCTTAAATGAATCCTGATAGAAAATGAGACTTTCTTCCTCCAGGTTTTAATTAGTCAGCTTTTAAAACTCCGCCATTGATGCAGTCTAGTCACTGGAAATCCTGATGAATCAGACCTTGTAGCCTTAAACTCCCCACAGAGCGAGCTCATTAATGAACCGGGAGTCCTGCTGAGGTTCTCCCCACCCCCAGATCTCTTAGAAATTAACCAAACACACACACACACACACACACACACACACACACACACCATGTTGCAGGAATAAATGCATCCTTTAGCAGAAGCTGCCGAAGTGGAAAAAACTCTCCCTTGTCCTTAACTGTCCTTGTCCCCAGGCATAAAATGATGCCCAGAGAACAATGCCCCCCTCACCCCAAGGAGCTTCTCTGACACCCCCTCGCTATTGTTCCTGGCCTTTGAGTCTTTTTCTCTGCTGCCACCCCCAGTACAAAGGGTAGAAGCTAATTGATCTTGACTGCTGTGTGAGGTATCTCTAGGCATAAACTAGAGCACATTTAGGATGAGTTGTCTGTGAGGTCCCGGGTTGTTTAGGCAGCTTAGCTTTGGTGCAGAGCCCTAGCTGGCTTGATCCGAGAAGCTCTCCTTCCCATTGGTTCTCACCTTTCCTTCTCAACCTGGACTCACACAGAACTGTCCTTCAGCTCCCTTGATCTCGGCCAAGGTGGACTTTCCCCTCCAGCCTGCTTTGTTTGAACCTGCCTCTGGGCAGCCATCTAGCCCTGCCCAATCGGAGCCCTCCAGCCTCTGATCAGACACCCCTCACCCACCCATCTCAGCCCCCGTGTCCCTCAGCTAAGCTCTTTCTGCCACCCTTCTGTCTTCTCAGTTGCTCCCCTTAAAAAAAAGGGTGGGTGAATCCTAGAAAATCCAAACGGGACAGTCAGGCACCCTAAACTTACCTGGTCATTTACATACCTGTAGGGACTCCCTCAATTCTCACAGGCAGTTGGTTGCAATTGAGCTGCCTATTGGTGGGGTCCAGGATTGGGAGCCTCTGGTGGTCCCAGTGCAGGTAGCTGCACTGTTGCACCCCAGAGTGACCTAAAAATCTCATCATTCTCTAAATGCACCGTGACACGTGACAGTTTGGGAAACATCGAGGAACTGAGCTTGGGGTCCTACCTTGCCACTGACATCTATGACTCATTGTCTCACGTGTGGATAGATCCTGGCTGCACCTGTGGCTGCTGCTGCTGCTGCTTCCTCTGCCTCCTCTTCCTCCTCTTTCTCCTTCTCCTCCTCCTCCTTCTCTCCTCCTCCTCCTCTTCCTCCTTCTCTTCTTCCCCCTCCTCTTCTTCCTCTGCCTCCTCTTCCTCCTCTTTCTCCTCCTTCTCCTCCTCTTCTTCCCCCTCCTCTTCTTCCTCTACCTCTTCTTCCTCCTCTTTCTCCTCCTTCTCCTCTCCTCCTCTTCTTCCTCCTCCTCTTCTTCTTCCTCCTCTTTCTTTTCCTCCTTCCGCTCTTCTTCTCCTCCTCTTCCTCCTCCTCCTCCTCTTCTTCCTCCTCCTCTTCTTCCTCCTCTTCTTCCTCCTCCTCCTCCTCTTCTTCCTCTTTCCCCTCCTCCTCCTCCTCCTCCTCCTCCTCCTCCTCCCTCTAGAAAGTTGTTTTCCAAATTAAAAAAAATTCTGGTTCAAAAAACTGGAGCACATGCTTTGCATATGAGAGCCCCAAGTTCCATCCCCACTTGCCCATGGTTCCCTGAACGCCACCAGATGGGTACCACTCCTGCCCCCGCAAAGAATGCTTGGTGATGTTGTAGAATATTCAAGACACAGTGAGATCCGGTGGTAAAATCTTTGCTCCATTGAGATTCAAAATGAAAAATCATGAAAAATAAAATCCCCCATTTCATCTAGGCCAGCCCAGTTCATACTGCAGTCTTTTCTCCAACTTGAATCTCTTAAACTCTGTCTGACAGAGTCTCCAAGCCTTTCAGTAGCATAATACAAACAGCCATGGCCTAACAATTTGAATCCTCCCATGATAATATGTATAAGACAGTTACAGCTAGGATTTACTTTCCCAAATCCACAGTCATTTTTGTGACTATTTTCAGTTCTACGGACTGTGAATATGTGGGTTGCCCAGTGCTAGGAGATTCTGTGTAAGTGGTCAGCCTGCTTGATCCTGCCATGCACCCAGCTTTGGAGCATGAGAGACTGGGTCAGCCTACTACATGGACCCCCATGTTGTGCTGTAAGGTGATTCAAGCCTCAGTTATCTATTAATTTTGTTATTTACTATTCTGGTGCTGAGGATGGACCCTATTTACTTTTCTGGTGCTGAGGATGGAACCCACATCTCTCTCCTGCATTTCTTTCCACCACTGAACTACATCTCTGGTCTTAGCTATTCATTTTACTCAGCAAAACTTACCAGTCTCTACTGATAAGGAAGGCACTGCTTCAACCAATCCACACTGATGAGAAGGCACAGCTATAGAGATCTCTCTAGGGGCATCAGGGAGATGTTCCTATTTCTTTTATTCATTCAGAAAACATTGATTAACTCTGTTAAGCATTTGTTCTAAGGACTAAGGATGTCATGATGACAAGATCAATAGCTTTTATAGATCTTACGTTTTAGAAGGAAATATAAATGCAAACCTAGCATTTATAAATAATTGTAGACAGTGAAAATTCTAGGGAAGTAACAAAATACAAAACTAGGCAATGCCCTCTCTTTAACCCAAGTGGCCAAGGAAGGCCCATTAATCAGACCTGCCATGAGAGGGAGCGCATCAGATAAAGAAAGAAAATAGATCTTCCATCCATGGGCAACAGCATGTGCAAAGGTCCTGAAGCAGGAAAGGTCACAGTGAGAAGAGCTAACCCCAGGAGTACAATTACTCGTCCCCTTCTGAGTTGTGCCACAGAGGGAATGGGTGTTTCTATTTTCCAGAAAAGTATAATCATACCCATTTTGCTCCTGCAGAAATGGTTTAAGCAGCGTCTGGCGCAGTGGCGACGGTCAGAAGGCCTTCCATCGGAGTGCAGATCCGTCACAGACTAACGGGACATGAGGCGCTTCCCTTCAGGAAGACCATCTTTGATGTCTGTCCTTGGCTCCACCAAGCTTTTTTGGTTTATTAATATCATGCTGTATGTTCCATTGTTAGCTGTCCTGGTATTTAACACTGTTGTATTTTTTTTTAATGTACATAGCTAGAAAAGAGAATAACAATAGGATGCAGTGAGCAGCTTTTGTGTAAACTGGCTCAGCTAGAAAACTATGGCCTGCCTTTCCCTTTAAACCGTGTTGAGAGATGGTGTGAAAACCCCGGAAGTTTGCTTTTGACCATCACCTCAGTAACATTCCCCTTCCACCATCCATTTCAAAGCTGTTAAAACGCTAATATGACCCAGTAGGAGAAACATTTCTTTCTGAATTCACGTCCTAAGTTATTTTCCTTATGATTCATTTAATACCTTCAGGTTGAGTGCAAAGTCAGAAGGATATTTGAGTGATTCAGATTATCTAAAGCAGTTCCTTGGATCAAAGCTACCTTGACTTTTTTTTGCAAAGAATTCATTTAGGCTAGAAGATCAAAACCTTAACTGCTTTATCAACTTTTTAACTGGAAGAAAAGCAAGTAAAGAAGTCCACAAAAGTTCGGAATTTACTTTATTTGAATGCATCTGATAAGATAATGTTGATAAATAAAATGAACTAAATAAACCATGTTTTGTCTCTAAGAATGATCACTAAATAAAATCACTTTTTTTTTTTTTTTGCTTTTTGGGTCACACCCAGTGATGCACAGGAGTTACTCCTGGTTCATGCACTCAGGAATTACTCCTGGCCATGCTCGGAGGACCATATGGGATGCTGGGAATTGAACCTGGGTCGGTCCATGTGCAAGGCAAATGCCCTACCTGCTGTGCTATCATTTCAGCCCCAAAACCATCACTTCTTTGGTTGAAAACGCACGGAGAATCCTTTGCACAGTTTTAGGTCAATAATAAGCATATCAAAGAAAAACAGAATGGAAATAACACAGAAGCAGTCTGATCGAAAAATGGTCATTTTCCAAATGTAACATGCTCCAAGTGTGACTCAGGACCACCAACATCAGCCATCACTGCAAGTTTCTGAGAAACACAGGAGATGTAGCTCAATGAGCTGAGCACATGCTTTCTATGTGGGAGTCCTGGGTTTGATCTGTAGCCCTGCATGGTCCCCCGATCCCTGCAGAGTCTCCTGAGCCCTGAAAAAATCAACTTCTAGCACTGCTGGGTGCAAGTCAGAAACCTGAGAAGAGAGAATTAGGCTCCACTACAAACCTACAGAATTAGATTCTGCAGTTTTAGCAAAGATCCCAACTGGTGTATATGCATGTGAAAGCTTAGCCAGCGCTGTTCTAAAGGACTCTAAAACCAATTTGCCTCCATTTTTCTATCTAACACATTATCCACCTTAACTGTCAGGATGGTGTTTAATTGAAAAGAACAGTCAGTTATTACAGTAGATTGTAATTGAACGAGTTGTAATAGAACAAATTGTCTTTGTTCTGCCTTGTTTAGTTGGTGGCACTTCGCATAAAAGACAGAGAAAGGAGGTGGCTCCCTGAACCGACAGTCGTTCTGTCTTCGACTTTGTTGTCTGTAGCATGTTGCCTTCGTGTTCATAGACACAAGAGGGATACTTGGCGGATGAGTCTATATTACAAGCACAAATTTTAAAAAGAACAAAAGGAAAATATTGCTAAAACTTCTACAAAGTTTTCCAGGAAACCCCACCCAGAAACTTTCACTTACATCTCACTGCACAGATGTGCCACAGGACCAGATCTCATTACAAGGTCAGCAGTTAAAATTGCGTTTTCTTAGGGGACTAACCCAGATTTGATTTCCCCAGCATTCTGTATGGTACTCCGAGCACCACCAGGAGTGATTCCTGAGTGCAGAGCCAGGACTAACCCCAGAGCATTGTTGGGTGTGGCCCAACACCCAATAAATAAATAAATAAATAAATAAAGATGGCATATTCTGCTTCCTTGAGCAAAATCAGGGTATGTTGATTAGAAAAATAGAGGAGGATGAATGACAGGAAGACTATTAGCAGCATCTGCCAACCAGCCTGGAATGACACTGCTGTAAGTTTTTTGAACTTTCACCTACAGCTGGACAGTGAAGCAACATGATCAGTTATTCAGAATACAAATGGATTTTCCTGTTTTTGTTTTTAGGCCACACCTGGTGATGCTCAGGACTTACTCCTGGCTCTGCACTTAGGAATTACTCTTGGTGGTGCTTCAGGGACCATATGGGATACCAGGAATTGAACCCTGGTTGGCTGCATGCAAGGCAAGCACCCTGCCCACTGTACAATAGCTTCAGCCCCTGGAATATTAGAATTTGTGCAGGGGGCTAAAGCAATAGTACAGTAGGTAGAGTGCTTGCCTTACATGAGGCCAACCTGGATTCGATCCCAGCATCCCATATGGTTCCCCATGCACCTCCAGAAGTAATTGCTAAGCTCGAAGCTTAGAGTAATCCCTGAGCATTGCTGGGTATGGCCCAAAAACAAAAAAAACAAAAATTTGTGCAGGGAGATAGTTCTATTAAACACCCTTGACAAACTTCCTTTTCCTCCTCGACCTTAAAACATTTCTTCCATAAACAGTACACAGAGAATCAGGGTGTGAATAAAACAACCCAGTCTAGCACACTCCCCTACACCCTAATTTAGTGGTGGTTTGAGCATCTGTCAGTGACCTGGGTTGGGCACTGGTGAAGTCATTTTCTTAAAAGAAGAAAAGGAGAAGGTGGAGACAGTGCCAGTATTTGTGGATGTGTAATAAATACAGAGAGGCTGTTCGTTCTTCACATGGTAAAGTGTGTTCATAAAGATTGGCTAATAGATTTGGAGGGGAAACACACTGCAAAAACGGTTGAGCAGAGCAGTCCCAGAGCACGATGATTTGTTCCTATCAGACAATGAGGATAACATGAAAGCACTTCTAAGGCCCAGATCAGAATCATTCCAGCATATTAGATACATGATTTAAGAGCAATCCAACCAAGCCAAGTAGGTAGCCAGGGGTAGAGAGAGAATGCAGGGATTAAGGCACTTACTTTGCATATCGCCAACCTGGTTTGATCCCTGGCACTACTTGGTCTTGAACACTGCCAGGAAGTGACTCCTGGATACCAAAATGGCGGCAGCCCCTGAGTACAGCCAGGTATAGTCTGAAACCCTTTCCCACCCTATCCCCCCACATAAAGAATTACCCAAATAGAGTGTGCCTTTAGTTTGGGTGCCTTTAGTTTAGTTAGTTTCTAAGAAGCACCACTTGGAAAAATGCCCCAGATTATCATTCCCTTAAATCATTACTTTTTTACATGGCACATGCTGGCAGGCATGTGGCCATAGGCATGGGTATGTGTGTATATGCATGTGTGTGAGTAGGTAGAAGCATGTGTGCATGTGTATGTATGTATGTATGTATGTATTTGTTTGGGGTCCATGCCCAGTGGTGCTCAGAGCTACTCTGTTCTCAGGGATTGTCCCCGGGAGTACTTGGGGAACTGCAGTGCTGAGGATCAGAAAAGGGTTGGGTGCACACAAGGCACCCTTAACCCCTGAGACATCCAGTATGGTTTTAACAAGCACCAAGCTTTTGCTTGTTTACATCATTTGAGGTACTTCTGAATGATATCCTTCATCCTAAGACTCTGTCATAGTCCTTACCCCTCACACAACAACTAACTACTATCCTTGTCAGAGATATGTGAGTCTCTCTATCCTTGCCATCATCATCAGGCTTAATCAAGCTGAGCTGGGGTTCAGCACAGAGGCTCATCACAGTTGGATGCAAGCCATCAAGATAGGTTAGTGCTTGTCTGTGGCTTTGCAGTTTCTGGAATTGCCATGTATGGCTTCTGTAGAGGAATGTCAGCATCCATCACTACCACCACCCTGAGCCCCTCCGCCCTGGCCATTTCTCTCAGTGGCACTTTCCTGGACCTCAGCAATGGGTTCCTGATGGATGCACCCACCAAACCTAATAGCAGTTTGAAATGTCTGTGCCTTTTCAGTGTTGGTTTGTTACCACTAAGAGCCTTCTTGTAATACAAGGAGGACAATGCTCTACTGAAAAAGAAAAAAAGCACTTTTTGTTTAAAATTTAATTTTATTTTTATAAAGTTGTTTACAATATTTTGTTACATTTAAATATTCCAACACTAATCCCACCACCATTTCACCTACTCAGCACCGTATTTCAAATAGTTCCACACTTAACTCCAAAACCTGCCCCCAAAGTGGGACCTAAATAATTTATTTTGTATTGCTCATTATGAATAATAATAATAATAAGCCACTAAAATGATCCACAAAAAATTCCTTAGAGGAAACTGTGTAAAGATTGATGTATTTTTTTTTAAATTGGTGTATTTCATGCTGGAGACATTAAGCCCTTGTAAAAGAGATTAATAACATGTTAAAGTTTCAGCCTTGTGAAAAAGCACTTTTCAAATGATAATAATCATTACTAAAGCTCCAGAATTCTCATAAGGCCATGTAAAGGTGTATTTTGATGCCTCCGATGAGTAAGGATACCCATTCCCAATTGCCCCCCCCTTCCTTTTCCCAAATCCTGTCTACTGAATTCAGCCATCTAGTTGCACTGTCACACTCCGAGTTCCTCTGTGAGGTTGGTCAATTTGCTAGAAATGCTCATGGAACTCAGGAAAGGTGAACTTGCTGGATGTGAATGATTCTGTGTAGGCTCTAGCTCTGGAAGGGTAAGATGGAAGAGGTGGGCAGCAGCAGGAGCACAAAGGCTCCCACACGTCAGCATCTACTGTCTTCACCAGATCAGTGGTCTCTGAAGCCATACCCAGAGGTACTTAGGTGCTACTCCTGGCTCTGTGTTCATGGATGTGTTGTTGGGGCTGGAATCCAGGACTCCTGAATGCAGAGCCTGTACTCAGCCATTAAGTTGTTTCTCCAGTTGTAGTTGAAGCTGCTGCTTCTTCTTCTTCTTCTTCTTCTTCTTCTTCTTCTTCTTCTTCTTCTTCTTCTTCTTCTTCTTCTTCCTTCTTCTCCTTCTTCTCCTTCTTCTCCTTCTTCTCCTTCTCCTTCTCCTTCTCCTTCTCCTTCTCCTTCTCCTTCTCCTTCTCCTTCTCCTTCTTCTTCTTCTTCTTCTTCTTCTTCTTCTTCTTCTTCTTCTTCTTCCTTCTTCTTCTTCTTCTTCTTCTTCTTCTTCTTCTTCCTTCTTCTCCTTCTTCTTCCTCTTCTTCTTCTTCTTCTTCTTCCTCTTCCTCCTCTTCCTCCTCTTCCTCCTCCTCCTTCTTCTCCTTCTTCTTCTCCTCCTCCTCCTCCTTCTCCTCCTCCCTCTTCATTGTCTTCTTCTTTCTCCTCCTCTTTCTTCTTCCTCCTCCTCTTCCTTCCTCCTCCTCCTCCTTCTTCCTCCTCCTCCTCCTTCTCTTCCTCTTCCTCCTCTTCCTCTCCTTCTTCTTCCCCCTCCTCCTCCTCCTCATCCTCATCCTCTTCCTCTTCCTCCTCCTTCTTCTTTTTGGGGAGGAGAGGGAGTGTGTGTTCAAGAAAGAATGCAGGCTTATCCAGAATGGGCAAAAGCAAAAGGACATAGAGACAAGCAAGCAATGTGTGTTCAATGGAGAGCACAGGCTGGAAGAATGAGAATGAGCAGGGGGCTCTTTCCCTCATCACTCGCAGTAAGGAAATGTGCTCTTTTATAAGGAAAACACCTTGATGAATTTTGTTTGCTTTGAAACGTAGAGCTAGACAAAGAAAAATAATTGAGTTGCTGGAAATGTAAAGTAGCTGGAACTTACAATTGTATCCCTTGGAAACTAAGATAGGGGGACACTGGGGCTCCCGAGACACTTGAAGAAGTAGATGAGACAGGTGAGAGGACAGATTCCAGGAATAGGTCAGCTCAGGGACTTTATATATATATATACATATATATACTTTTAAAATTTTATTAGTGAAACGCCATGATGTACAGTTGACAGTTGTAGACTTACAAATTTTTTTGCTTGGGTTTCAGTTATACAATGATTGAGTACCCACCCTCCACCAGTGCCCATTTTCCACCACCACAGATCCCAGTATCCTTCCCCCCCCATTCCCCCACCCCCACCCCCCACCCCACCCCCATCCCACCCTACCTCTGTGGCAGGGCATTCCCTTTTGTTCTCTCTCTCCTTTTGGGTGCTGTGGTTTGCAAAAGAGGCATTGAGTGGCCATTATGTTCGGTCTATAGTCTACTTTCAGCATGCATCTCCCATCCTGGGAGGATTTTCCCAACACCCTTTATTTGGTGCTCCCTTCTCTATCTGAGCAGGTCAGCTCAGGGACTTTAAAAACCTAAATACTCTTATTTTAATTCACATCTGCACAACAGGCCAGAGCTAAAGCACTTGTTTTGTACGTAATTGGTTTGCTCTTTGACACCTGTATGGCTTCCCAAAGACCACCTTGGGTCCTTCTTGTGCACAGAGCCTGGAGCAGGCCCTGAGCACTGCTGGGACACTCCAACTCCCTCGACTCTCTACAGCCCTAGGCTCCTGCTGTGCTCTAATTGCTCATTGTTATTTTTACCCTGTGGGAAAGCTAGATTAGGCAAATGGCCATGGACTTGAGAGTTGCTGTGGCCTGGAGGAGCAGCTGCATTCAGTGTTTCTGGCTAGCCATGGGCCATGGGAGCATTTGTTTCTGTCCTTATTTGCAAAGAAGTAACAGAATCCTTTTACCATTTGGGGGAACTCCTCTCTTAGGGCAGTCAGTGGACAAGGGAGCCAGAGCCAGATCTCTGCACCAGGGGCAGGGACGGCTGAGCTCCAGACAGCCTGGGCTAAGTCCTTCCCCAGTTGCCCCAGTGAAACCTGGCCCTTTAGTTCTCTGTTCTCGTGCATGCAAGGTTGCAAGGATGGAGTTCTGGGCAGGCACCTACTGCTCACCCAGAGGAAACACCACACACAGGGAGAGAATTAAGCCAGGTAGAGAAGGGCACTAAAGCGAGAAAGTCTCCCACTCCTGAGATCCTCCTTCCCACTCTCCTCCCTGGCTATGTGATCTAGTGAGTTTCCTTTTTTTTCCCCTTCCCTTTTCCTTTTCTTCTTTTTCTTGGGGCTGGCCACACCTTGCTCAGGGTTTACCTGTCTCTGCACTTGGGGGTCAAAAGCGGTGCCAAGTATCCAGCGAGCTTAGCTGTGTGCAAGACAAATAGAACCCCTGTCCTATATCTCTACGGTCTGTGATGTTCCTTTTTTAAATTTTTATTAGTGAAACACCATGAGGTACAGTTGTAGACTTACAAATTTTTGTGCTTGGGTTTCGATTATACAATGATCAAATACCCATCCCTCCACCAGTGCCCATTTTCCACCACTACTAATCCCGGTATCCCTCCCACCCCCATCCCCCCCCATCCCACCCTGCCTCTGTGGCAAAGCATTCCCCTTTGTTCTCTCTCTTCTTTTGGGCGCTGTGGTTTGTATTGAGCGGCAATCATGTTCGGTCTTTAGTCCACGACGTTCCTTCTTAATGCAATTCTGGTCACTTGCAAGAAGAAGCATCCTTACGAAAGGCAGAGTGAAGAAAGGAAGAAAAGAGTGCCTCCAAGGAGGAGTAACAACCGCCAGGGTAACCAAGAATCTGGAATAAACAGGATTCAGAGTGAAAACAAAAACAACAACCAGAAACCTTGAAAATAATCACACAGAACACCAAAATTCACTCACCTGATAGGAACTTGAAAAAGATTCTCGTTTGTTTTTGTTTATTTAACAAAAATATGACTGCTGATGATGGATCGTTTATGGGTGTTGAGAGGTCATACATCCTGGATTTAAGTGCAAAGACACATTAGAAGTTTGTACCTTGGAGGCTGCTCTGCTCTCAACACTGGCCGTGCCCATGTAGAATTCTTGTTCTCTATGATTCACTGTTTGCTAGAAGGTTTTTTAAAAACTTCTGCGCACTAGAAGGATTTTTAAACCTCCTACCAATTTTTTCCAGTTTATCTCTGCCCAAATCCAATGCCAAAGTATCTAGCAATAACAATTGTAATAAAAATAATATGAGAGTTCACATTCTTTCCCCGTGATGTTTACTAAGGGGTATTGAAGTGGATGGACATAAGTCAGGCAAGAATCTGGGACATCAGCCACTGCTTATGTTGGCAAAGTAGGAAGATAAGAGTTATTGGTTTGACTTTAACAATATCTTAGTTATCTCATATACAAGGGCTTACTGGCTCCAGGGTGAAATACATCAGTCTTCATACAGGTATATAATGGTGGTGGGATTGGTGTTGGAATATTAAATGTAATTATAAATTATTGTGAACAACTTCATAAAATAAAATTTAAATTAAAAAAATTTTTAAAGAGTTATTGGTTTGGGCTAGAGCAATAGTACAGCAGATAGGGCATTTGCCTTGCACAAGGCTGACCCGGTTTGATCCTGGGCATCCCATGTGGTCCTCCAAGTCCACCTGAGCTGGCAGAGCCAGAAGTTAACCCTGAGCACTACCTGGTGTGGCCCCCCCAAACCAAAACCACCACAACAAAAAGGAGTTATTGTTATGGCGAGGCAGATTTGGGGGTTACACCCAGAGGTGCTATTTCTGACTTTGCATTCAGGAAATACCTGGGGTGGTAGACTTAGAAAATTATGAGAAGCCCTGAATTTGAATCTCAACTGTTTAACACAACCACTTAAATACAAAGACAAACTTCCTCAGAATTCCTGTGACTCATCCTTTAAGCTCCAAATTCGAAATGCAGAATTTTCTCTTTCTTCCAGCTGAAACTTCCTCTCCCCACTTCTTTTTCAAGAAGTTTTTCACGTGGGAATTTGAGAGAGAAGAGAGCAGGGCTCTAGGGAGACTGACCCTAATGATAAGAATCTTCCAGGGCAAAGGAGGGATAATCACAATATAGTGTTAACTAACATAACTGTAGAATATAACTATAATTCCCAATATAATCTGTGTTCCGATGTGGATTCCAGACACAGAATGCATGGCTGTGTTTGAGAAGCAAACTACACACTTACACAACCAGAGGGCAGAGCTAAAAGGAGAGAGAGAATTGTGGCCATCCTGTTAGCCTTTTCCTCCTTCTTTTTTAAATATTTTTTTATTTTTAATTTTCAATGAGTCATTTCTGTTTTATTCTCTTCACTGAAGAACCCTGACAATTCCTTTAATATAATATTACTGGTTAATTACAGTCTACGCAGAATAATTTTTATACAGGATAGGTTTTTTTTTTTCGTTTTGGGTCACACCTGGCGAAGTTCAGGGGTTACTCCTGGTTTTGCACTCAGGAATTACTCCTGGCAGTCCTCAGGGGACCATATGGGATGCTGGGATTTGAACCCGGGTTGGCCGTGTGCAAGGAAAACGCCCTACCCAGTGTGCTATCACTCCAGCCCCAATACAGAATAGTTTTTAAAAATTCCTTGTCTTTTGCTTTTCCTCCGTCTTCCTGCATTTTAATCTGAGTCAGTGGATGCCCAGCTAGAGACTTACATTTTCTCACCTTTCGTAATTAGATTTTTTTTTCTTAAGCAGCCTCCAAAAGGATTTCTTTAAAAGCCCCCAAGGATCTCTACCTCTTGGCATTCGCATCATTGCATAGTCTCAACCCACATTGTAACAGGGTTGGTCTGGGTACCCAGTAAGAAAATCAGAAAAGATGGTGCATCCACTGTGTAGGGCAGATCCACTCTCCATCCCTTTCTGTTCCATTCTGTGACTCAGTGGGATGACATTTAGAGAGTACCTCCCACATCATCTGACTTGAGGTTGGATTTAGTCAATAATCGTCCCTCACAGGAAATCAGAGGACAATAATAGAATTCTGCCAGGGCATTTTCCCACTGTCTCTGTCCACCCAGAGTCATGGTGTGATAGTAACTCTGTTCTTCCCGCCAAGATCGTGGCTCCTCTCAGGAGCTGTTCTCCATAGCAGGCAGCCTCCACCTTCCAGTAACCTCCACTTCCTTTGGACTCTGTTAAGTCTAGAAGTAATAACTATTGTTAAGAGTCAGTATTTCACTGCCCTTTGTTGGCTTACCTTAATACCCTTCACATTTTTTTTTTTGCGATTTTGGGTCACACCCGGCGATGCATAGGGGTCACTCCTGACTTTGCACTCAGAAATTACTCCTGGCGGTGCTCAGGGGACCATATGGGATGCTGGGAATCGAACCCAGGCTGGCCGCATGCAAGGCAAATGCCCTACCCGCTGTGCTATCTCTCCAGCCCCCCACCCCCACATCTTTTATAGAGTGTTTCACTGTCCTCAGTTATCTCTGCCTCTTGCTATCTGCTTCTTCTTTTTTTTTTTTTAAAACCAGGATGGATAGTGAGGGGGCACCTCTTAAATGCTACTGCAGGGACACCACTGTGATTCATGGTCAACTGTGGAGGTGATGCAATGCTAGGGCCTGAGGGTGCCCAGCTACACAAACCTTTTAGTGTGAGGAATTACCTGGGCACCTGGTGAGTCCCCCAAGGGCCACCAGGGCCACTGGTAACTGTGCTGGGAGGGGGTGTGCATGTAGTGCAGGGTTGAGCCAGGGTAGTCACAGGCAAGGAATGCACCGTAATCTCGGTGCTATCTCTCCAGCCCCTGCCATCCACTTCTTGTCTGTACCCTGACCAATAAAATATATCTTCAAATGATAGTTATTAGTCAAAACAGCCACTGAACTGAGAAATAGGAAGAAATCAAAGCCCCCAAAGGATGACAATGATCTGTTAGATCAACAATGCAATGATCAGAGCAAACACACTGGCCCCATTGTCCAGGCCTGGGAAAGACATCCTTTTTCTTGACCTCTTCAAGAGAGTGGGAAGCTGAGAGGCAACTTAAGGACATGTGGCTCTCAGACACATAGTTCCAACATGAAGCTTCCTTTTCCTAAAACTAAAGCTAATCTTCTTTCTCCATTATTAGTTTCAAATATAACTGGCTTATCCACTGAATTACTTAGCTGGAGTTCCACTTCCATCATTAGGAAGCTCTGAGTTAGAAGAAGGAATTTGTTTAAATAAAATTCAAGGAGTTTCCCCGCTCCTTCAGCTAGGAAGCTCTGAGTTAGAAGATGGAATTTGTTTAAATAAGAGTCAAGAAGCCTCCCCAGATTCTCATAGCCCATGAATTCTCATTGCTTTACTCATTCCATGGGGAAGGAATACAGAAAAATGGAAGAAGAAAGGGGAGGAAAAGAAAAAGAGACAGTGGCATACACACAGAGAGGAACAGGGGGAGGACCTGGTGATCAAAATGACTTCAAATGATGCATTGACCCTTCTTCTACACACACTCACACACACACACACACACACACACACACACACACACACACAGATCTTCTCATTTTGGAGAGCTCCCCAAGAAATACACATGCAGGAAGCCTAAAGGAGAATGTGGCTTTGCTTCCAAACAAGCCCGTTTCCAGTGGAGCATCTGCAGTGACCGAGGAAGGTGCCAATAAAATCATGAGGGATATTTACTTAGTTTTGCATTTTGGTGATTATGGTATCTTGCCTGCCAGGTAAATATCTTGGTGCACCGCTATCATGGTGCTCAGTGGACTGTGCAATGCTGGGGACTGAGGCTCCCACATGTGAACTGCAGCCCTTTGAGACATTGTCCAGCAACTTGAAAATTAATGAGGGAGGTGGAGTTCTTGCAAATAATCTCAGGAGGTTCAGGGACCCTCCTGGTGGTTCTTGGCGTGCCTAATCAGCCATTCAATGTGGGGCACAGGCTGCAGTCTTGTTCAAGCCTCTGCAATGCCAAGGATCACCAGGGTGAGCCTGGCAGAGCTCTGAGGATCTCCATGGTTGCACCTGGCTCTGCTGGGTGGCTCTGCTTAGTGCCTCTCCTTGGTGGATCATGTGGTGCTGGGGTTGAATTACTGCCAGCTGCATGCAAGGAATATGCCTTACCCTGTACTGGCTTTCTGGTCCCTGGAAGATGATTTTCTTTTTATTAATTTATTTTTTGGTTTATTTATTTATTTTTGGCCACAACTAGTGGTGCTCAGAGCTTACTCCTGGCTCTGTATTCAGGGATCATTCCTGGCAGGCTCAGGGAACTTTATGCAAGGCAAGTGCTCTACCCACTGTACTATCATCCTGGCCCCTGGAAGATTTTAAATCACAAAAGTTCCTGTGATGCAAATTCCTTTGTAATCAAACTTGAGGGCTGGAAAAAGGATTAAAAAAAATGTCAGGCTTCTCATCCATTTATTAAAATATTCTCCCATCTTAATTCCAAACCAACAGAACTTTGTGCATTTGTCGGGATGTTTTTGGCTACAAGTGAACAAATCTCCATTTATACCTGGGAGTGGCTCACCTGGCCTCCTATTTTCTCATAAACAAAGGTAGAACATTCCAGGGTGGGTTAATCCAGTGACTTGAGTCTGCCAGAGCTGTAACTCATCATCTCTGAGAATCTCTGTGATTGGAAGGAGACCACTCCAATTCCAAGTCTTCTATCCCACATGATTTTGTCCAAATGCAGGAACAAGCAGCCCTGACTCTCTTTACTTTCTCAGCAAGGGAAAGTTTTATTCCCTCAGACCCAGCCATCTTCCCCTTACTCTTCGCCATCTGGAATCAAGCCACACATCCGTTCCCTGACTTCAATTGGCAAAGATAGTGCTTAGCACAGATTGGCACATAGCAGGAGCTCATTAAATATTTGCTGAATGAATAAAAGGTGAATTGGATTTCCATGGTTGCCTTAGACTAATTACAGTCTGTTTTCCTAAAATCTGTGTTTCCTAGAACACAATGTGGCTTGATGGCTGAAGAAAATTGGCATTTTCTTATGAAGGAAGAAAAAAGGAATGACTACTGGGCGTTTGACAAAGCGTATAGCACACTCTGTCATTTCTTCTAAAAGAAGAACATGGTGTGACCCAGAAAAAGGCTTATTGCTTTTCAGTGATTTCTACAGAAAGAAAGGAAAAAAGGGTTTTGGATTTACACAAGTTCTTCTTGCAAAAGGAGAAATTCCTAGCATCTAAACAGAAAGGGACTCCCTAGAAATCATCTTCCTCAGGGAATCTCTGCTTCACTGGGCCAGAAGCTTCCACGCATTTCCGGGTACTCATGCCTTTCTGAGAACTCAGACAGCACTCAACACATGGGATTATACTCATCTCCTTCTTGACCCCAAGTAGGAGGCTGCTCCATGCCCACTAACACATTTTCCTTTCCTTCCAGTTGCCCAGCAACACATCCTACCCTCCTTTTCCATCGGGTGTGACCACAGGACAGATTCTGGCCTAAGGTGAGGAAGGTGCTTCCGGCCCCCTGGTGCCATCACGGGCGCTTTCCCAGGCTGTGGTGGGGAGGCTGGAAGAAGCCGTATGAGCGGACAGATAGCATTTTCCCCATGCTGGCATATATATATATATATATATATATATATATATATATATATACATAAGTCTCTCTTAGAAAGAAAACTTAGGGGCTGGAGCAGTAACATGGTGTGGAGAGTGTCTGTCTTGCACATGGCCAACCTAGGTTCGACCTCCAGGATCCCATTCAGCTTCCTGAGTACCACCAGGAGTGTCTCCTGCCTGCAGAGTCAGGAGTAGCCCCTGGGTATTGCTGGGTGTAGCCCAACATCCCCTGTTCAAGAAAAAAAAAAAGAAATAAAGAAAACTTAAGGTGATTAGAAGCCTCCTCTCTTGCTCAGGTATTCCTTATGCTAGCACAATTTACATGGTAAACCCTTTAGTGTGTGTATGTGTGTGTGTGTGTGTGTGTGTGTGAGAGAGAGAGAGAGAGAGACAGACAGACAGACAGACAGACAGACACAGAGAGATATGAGAGATTGAGAGATCTAGGGGCCACACTTGGCAGTGCCTAGCGCTTACTCATGGCTCTGCACTCAGGAATCACTCTTGGTTGGGCTCAGGGGACCATACATAGTACCTTACCCCTTATACTCTCTTAATATATTGTTTTGTTTTGTTTTGTTTTGGGGTCACACCTGACAATGCTCAGGGCTTACTCCTGGCTCTGCGCTCAGGATCACTCCTGGCAGTGTTGGACTACCATGTGGGGTTCCAGAGATTGAACCTGGGTTGGTTGCTTGCAAGGCATTTACCCACTGAGACCTGCGAGGCAAGTGCTTCACCCAACCCTAAATTTTTACCCTGTTACTTTAGAATTAGCCCATGTGTTGCTAAGAAACTCCCCACAAACAGCCACAGGGCTTCCTTGCTGCTGACCCTGTGCAGTGGACCTGCTTTCTTGATTTTTATGCATCACTCTACTGCAAAGGTAAGTTTTCTATCTCACAAATTTTGTTGCAAATGTGTTGTTTCCTGAGCTGGGTGGGGGTTAAGGTGTTGCTTGACTTCCTTTTCATCTCAGAATCCGCACAGTCGGAGAGTCAGACAGTCGGGAGTTGGGGTGGGGGTGGGGTTCAGTCAGGTGAATGTGATTTGTGCCTGCTGCATGCTGGAAGCTGGGGTTCAATCCTGGCAGACCACAAGTGGCCCCGAAGTACTGAGCAGAATGTTAGCCCCTTCCCCGTACCAGACTGCTAGAATTCTGTTGGTAACCCTGTAAAAGATACAAACTAGAAACTTTGACAGTATCCACTAAAATTGAAAATACACCTAACCTATGACCCCTCAATTTCACTCCGAAATGTAACTCCAAGATAAATTAGTGTGTATATCTGCAAAGAGGCATGGATAGGAGCAGAGAGATAGTACAAGGATTAAGGCTTCTTCTGTGCACATGGCTGACACTGGTTCAATCCCCAACACTGCATATGATCCCCAAGCAACGCCCGGAGAGAACTCTGAACGAGGAGTAAATTTTGAGCACTACCAGGTATAACATTCCCCACCCCCATTCCTACCCTCCCCCCAAAACCTCCAAGAAACAAAGAGGCATGTATATCAATGTTCAATGCTCAGAGTTTTATTCCTATCAGACTTAATCTTGAAACAACTCAAATGTCCATTTATAGGAGAATGGCTAAACATTGTGATATACATATCACAATGTTTGTCCATAAATATATATGTGTGTATGTATGTATGTGTATATATATATATATTTATATATATAATGAAATACTGCACAGCAGTGATAAAAGAACAAACTCTCGGTACTTATAGCAATATGAATTGTCATGTGTAAATGAAGCCAGACACAAAAAGATACACACTGTATCTTTCCATTCATAGGAAGCTTAAAGGCAGACAAAGCTAAACTACAGTGATAGAAAGTGGAACATCTTTTGGGTGAGGGGAATGGGGCTATTGACCTGGAAAAGGCAGTGAGAAATTAGAGGGGGAATGGAGGTGCTTTAACTATTGCTTTGGCCAATGGTTTCACAGGTGGACCGATGTAAGAATTGAAATCTCTACACTCTGGTTTAATACATTTATCATCTTCTAGGAAGATGATAGCTTTCCACCAGGCTGAAGAGGATCTGCAGTCTCAGCTTGTTAATACCCTGCTCTTTCTTGTCTGGGTTTCTTCTGCTCCACAGCCCTCTATAATTTGTTGTGTACTTACTAGAAGTTTTGTGCAGCTGCCGAATTCTGCTCAATATTCCCCCTAGAGTTTGTATCACTGTGATAGCTGTGTCACCAGATTCTGTGTTTCCTCCTATCACCTTCCACCAAGGAGGGTCATAATTGTAGTCTAAGAGAAAATGTCTATCCTTGACTGATCAGTCTCTTAAATCTTCCGTTTTTCTTTTTTCATCCATTTCCATCATTTTACAGATTGGTTTCAGCTTATGGGAATGCATTTTTTTTTAAGCTAATCCTCTGGTTGGTGGATTGGATTGGGATCACTGTGGTCTGGGCCTAGTAGATGTGCCTGGGTGAAGGTAGTTCCAAAGCAAATGGGTGAGTTGCTGGTCGTGGAGGACTTGGAACCAAAGGCTGAACTGCTGGGAAGTCAAGACTAAGGACCGTAACAAACCAGAGAATTGTGCGTGAAACTTTTCACACTTTTAGCTTCTTCCATATTAATGTTCTCATCAGAACTTCACAAGCTACAAAATTAAAGGATTCAGTGCAGAAGTACAAACTCCTCTGGACAGAATCCAACTTTTGTTTCAAAGGGGAACTGATGATCCTCTGTTCACAGTTGAATCAGTTACCTAATCCATAAATGAGAAAACAAAAGGAAACTGTAAAGTATAATATGTGCCTTCCTCAAATGACTGAAGATTTGAAGTCACAGAAAGGAAAATAGCTGGAAATTAGGAGAAATTAAGGAGTCATTTTGATTTGGAAGATGCATCTATCCAGAGAACATGGCAGCTTTCTTTGCTGATCACTGTTGATGGAAAGGAGACAAGGAGCCAGAGAGATGGCTCAATGAGCTGCATGCATGCTTTGCACAAGAGTACCAGGTTAAATCTCCGGCATTGCATGGTCCCCTGAATAGTGCCGGGAGCAATCCTGAGTACAGAGCCAGGAGCTCTAGCACCACTGGTATGGCCCCCCAAAAAACCCAAACCAAAAACAAACAAACAAAAAACCCAAAACCCAAAAAATGAGCAAGAGAGAGAGTAAAGAGAAAATGGGGGTGGGGAGAAGCACAAGAAGAGCCCCTTCTTGAGTGACCCCACCGGATAGGAATTATGATGCTATAGTCTCATGGATCTCAACCTCGGTTGTGCAAGGTAACCATGTGTGTTGGTTGACAAGCCCTTGTGTTCTAATCCTACTAGCCCAGAAATTCTGATTTCATTGTTCAGTATGGCCCAGCTTCAAGACTTTTCTTAAGTTCCCACATGATTTTAATAGACAGCTGTGGACTCATTGTCCTTCTCTCTCGGAAGAGAGCATAAAATGACACTGCCAGAGCCATGCTGCCGGACCTGCACCAGGCTGTTTCATTTGGGGCACCCTGAAGGTGGGTGGGTGAGGCCTTCCAAGCCCCAAGGACCCCACACCGGCAGCCAAAACTTCCAGAACTCAACTGTTGCCATGCTCACGGCCACTCTCCACACGCTCAGGCTGAGCCTCATCCACGAGTAAACCTATCCCTGGACATCTCATACCTTGCAACACTAATATTCCAAGAGTAGAGCACCATATTTGGTGGGGTTTAAAGTAAAAGGCAACCAATATTAGAGGAAAATATAATTTACAGATATATATGTATATATAATATATATAACCAAACAAGGCTTAACCTTCAACAGCATGTTAGTAACTTCATATAGAAGGGCTTAATGGTCCCTGGGTGAAATACAACAACCTTCACACACTCTCCTCTAAGGAAAGTTTTTTGGATCAGCAGTTTATTAATAACAAACAATACAAAATGAATTATTTAGGTTCTGCTTTGGGCAGGGGTTGCGTTCAGGGTGGGACTATCCCAACTATGGTGGTGGGAGGTGTTGTGGTGGTGAGACTGGTGTTTGAATATTAAATATAATAAAATATTGTGAATTAAAAGGCCCTCCCGTTGATCGTCGATTTGCTCGAGCGGGCCCAGTAACGTCTCCATTGGAGACTTTGTTGTTACTGTGTTTGGCATATCGAATACTCTCGGTAGCTTGCCGGGCTCTCCGAGAGGGGTGGAGGAATCGAACTCGGGTCGGCCATGTTGGCCGCTTGTAAGGCGAACGCCCTACCCGCTGTGCTATTGCTATTCCAGCCATTGTGAATTACTTTATGAAAATAAAATTTTAAGAAAACAGATAGTTGTGATTGAAATTCACTGTTCTTACTTCTAGAATGTAAACTCAACAGGGTTCAATATGTTGCTGATTGAGGTGTAATTCATTTACTTCCAGTCATATTTAAAAGAATTGGGGGTTGGATAATACTATGGATAGGGCACTTGCCTTGCATGTTGCCAACCTCAGTTTAATCCTCAGAATCCTAGATAGCTCCTCCAAATCCTTCCAGGAGTGTTTCCTAAGTATAACTTCAGGAGAAAACCCTGAACACTCTCTGAACACATTCCACAACAAATGTATAATAGGGGTCAGGGCTTCACATGTGGGATACCCAGGTTTGATCCCAGGCACCCTGAGCAGCATCAGACCAGAATCAGACTCATCAGAGCAGCATTAGGCTCTAAGAACTTCCAGGTGTATGCCTCTCTCTCTCTCTCTCTCTCTCTCTCTCTCTCTCTCTCTCTCTATATATATATATATATATATATATAATTAATGGAACAGAGAGTACAGGGGTTAAGGCACTTGCCTTGCATGTAATCAATCTGGGGTTGATCCCTGGTACCACAGAGGGTTCCCTCTGTTGACTGAGGAGGAGCCAAGGCCCAAGAAGCCCCCACAGGTTGTGGTAATAGATTCCGACACTCACCCTTCTGGCAGGAAGGAGAAACTAGAGCAAACTTGCAAACTTGCTCTTTCTTTTGCAATCGCTATCTTTCAAGGATATCTAGGCTTGAGAAGAAGGGTGAGAAACCACTAGAACATCCTGGGATAAGTGAGATGGCACCTCTGGGCGACCTACTTACAGAACCCACCAACATGGTTTTTCTCTGAAGTGTGTAACCCACAGAAGTGCAAACAGTGACACAAACAGCATCTATAAGATTTGAAGTTTCTTTGATACAGGGTCTTGCCTTGGCCTGCGTGCCTGATGGCTCGACCCCAGCTAGCTGGCTTGAATAAACTCCGTGTATGGCTTGCATTACTGACTGGACACTTTGTGTGACATCAGGGGCGGGGTCTCCCATTCTTGGACCCTAACACCCCCAAGTACCACCATGAGTAATTTCTGAGATCAGAGCCAAGAGTAAGCCCAGAGCACAGTCAAATGTGGCCCCCACAAAACAAAACATTTAATTCAGAGGTTTTCCATGTGTTTTCAGAATTGTGTGAATTGCATCCCTCTATAATTTCAGAATATTTCTATCACTTTAGAGAGAGACTGCCAAGAGAAGACTTCCTTCCCCCCCACCTTCCCAGTCTCCTGGCATCTCTTTATCCCATGTATTGCTGAGTCTAAACAAGGGTAATAATCAGGCAACTGGTCTGATGTTGTCTGGGGATAAAAAATTAATAATAATAATAATAATAATATCACAGCCAGCTCAGGTTTAAGGCAAATCCCAGCCAGCAGGATTGTTTTGCTCCACGGAGCTGAGCAGCTGGCCACAGGAAAGAGAGATCCTTTGGTATTCCTGTTCTGGCCAGTGCGCTCATTCCTTTCATCTTCTCTCATGAGGAATCTGCTCTGTTGTCCAGTCCTGGTACGAAATACTTATTCCATAAAAGCACATGACAGTCTGTCCTGACAGTGAGGGGCCTCCCACTGCTCCTTCCCCTCCTTCACACCATGCATTCCTGAATACCAGGGGCGGGAGTTTGGGGGGACAGGGATGGAGAGGAAAGAGAAAGTCAAAACACAAAATCACAATCTGATTAACAGTGAGTGTATTCATTTGAGCACCTGTGTTTTTTGTAGTTGTTATTGTTTTGTTTTGTTTTTTGGGTCACACTCAGCGATGCACAGGGATTACTCCTGACTCTGCACTCTGAAATTACTCCTGGCGGTGCTCAGGGGACCACATGGGATGCTGGGAATCAACCCAGGTCAGCTGCATGCAAGGCAAATGCCCTACACGCTGTGCTATTGCTCCAGCCTCTTGAGCACCTGTTTAAGATTTATTTATAGATACCGAAAACAAAACTTGGTAAGGTAGACATAGAGTCCACAAGTGTTGGCTAAATGCAGTTTCATTGCATGGATTGACATGAAACACTGTGGCTCAGAGGGGGCACAGCAGCCTGGGCACAGGAACCTCCTCAGGACCAACCAGGGTCCTGCTCTCCTCAGAAGTTCCCAAAGCATCCAGCCTCTGATGTTCCAAGGAGACCCTCCTCCGGTTTACTAGCCCATCTCAGTGAAGGGATGCTCACCCCCAGCCCCACTTTGGTTAAAAAGGTGTAAAAGGGAAAGCTTTTAGCCTTTGTCGTGAATCCTTCAGGAGATCCCTCCCATAATCTGGAGACTAAAGAGTATTAGGACTGCACTCCTGGAGTAATGAAATCTATAATTGTTGTCTGAGGTAAAAAAAAAAAAAGCACTTTGACATTCATGCTTAATGTTATTTTCAGAGACCTGAAAATTCCTCATAGGACTATCTTTTAAATGAGAACCACAGTATTAACTAGTTTGACTGATCTTATTAATATCGATTGTCAGATTTAAACTTCCTCTCTTCAGTTTTATTTGCTCTATAAAGGTGCTTTTGTAACCCTTTGTTCTAGCATATTATATATCTTTCCTAGCATATTTTTATATCATCATGATATACTTAATAGGATTAGTAAAATCTTCCCAATTTAGTCATAGTAAATGTTTACAATAACAATTGGAATTAATATTAAAATCACTCATAGGATTTCAATGACTTCAAATCATCATAGTTCTGAAGATGTGACTAAAGAGAACTATGGTTTGCCAACTAAAGTGGAATTCCAGGTTGCAGGGAGCTGCAGAGAACCATTTAATCACATGACCTTATACCTCTGGACAATAATTCATTATCATACTTCATTTGTGAGTACCCAAAGTCAGTATAAAAGATTATTTTAAACAGATGACATTTGTAGAAGAAGAACACCCGGTGATACTCAGGGGTTACTCCTACCTCTGCACTCAGAAATTACTTCTGGCAGTGCTCAGGGGACCATATGGGATGCTGGGGATCGAACCCTGATCAGCTGTGTGCAAGGCAAAGGCCTTACCCACTCTGGCTTCTAAGCGGATGACATTTTGAAACTAATTTTTATTTGTTTTGTTTTTTGTTGGGGCGGCCATACCTGGTGGTGCTCAGGGGTCACTCCTGGTGGACTCAGGGGGAACCATATGAGGTGCTGGGAATTGAATCCAGGTTGGCTGCTCTCAAGACAAGCACCTTCCCCATTGAATTATCTTCTATGGCTCCTATGCAGAAAACACTTGAGATTCAACAGATCCAGGAAGAATTCTCCATGCTTCTCTTAAGACCTGTAACACTGGCTGGCTGAGGCTGCCTTGTCCTCTTAGGGGACACTCACCTCATGGCACAGAAGACAGACCCTGTTCCTGCCTAAACACACATGATCCCAGGCATACGTGGTGCTAGGGGTGTAACCCAGGACCTGTACTGCCCAAAGCACACCTTGGCCTCATGGCCTGCATGTGTCCTGGACTTTATGCCCACTCTCCCCACCAATCCTGGAAGACACAGAACAGAAGGTCACTTCCTGCCCTCCATGCTGCTATTGGCTTGCCAAGCCCAGACTCTGGTGCTCATGAATTACCTCAAGCCTGGACATGCCCGTCTGCTTAGATAATCAGCCAAAGGTGGTGTATGACTTGGGGGTCCCTGTCACTTTCCATTGATGTCCCCCCCTCCCAACTCACAGGGCAGCTGCCTCCTCCATCATGACATTTCTGGATTCACAGAGTGACTTGGCCTCTGCTCCATCCTGAGACCTGCTGCTTCTCCCCACATCTGCCTCTCTGTCCCTGGCCCTCTGCCTGCCTTGTCTTGCACCTCGGCCCAGGATGCCCCACCCTCTGGATGTTCTAGCGGACCACGCCTTGGCAACAGGGAGCAGACAGACAGGCCGCTGCAGGCTGCTACGGGTGGGGGACTTTTCTATGTGGCAGCCCCTCCCAGGTGGAAAAGAAAGACCCACACAAGCTAGCAAAGAGCATGTGCCTTCACGTGCTTTCTCGAGCAATCTGTGGTATGTCTGTTGCCAACAGCGGCCATGGGCCAGGATCTCCCCTCTAGGTAACCAAACCCTCTGGCAGGCAGTGGGGCAGTTGGATGATGTGGTCAGCTCAGTCTTGTCAGCAACCAGCACACTCCTTGGTCGGCCAACTGTAGGTCACTGTAGTTCAGATCTGCCCTGGTTTGGCTCCCATGAGTCACACCTAAAAGGATTTAACCCACTGACCACAGAGAAAGATGTCCAGCTGTTCATTTAGCCAATCTGGGATCCAGAACATGCTCACACCAAGGGGAGCCCACCAGTTGCAGTCAGGACCACTCCTTTCAAAGGCAGCTGGGATAGAGAAGGGATCACTAAGACAATGATGATTGGAGGAATCATTCAGGATGGGAGATGTGTGCTGAAAGAAGATAAAGGACCAAACATGATGGCCTCTCAGTATCTGTATTGCAAACCATAATGCCCCAAAATAGAGGCAGGGAAAACTTGGCTGTCTCTTGGTGGAATCTTCAAATTCCAATAGTGAAGACCATTGATTGGTCCCTTCTTGTGAGAAAATTTTGTCATCAGGGAGCTGGGGATATAGTGCAGGAGTTAAGGCCTTGCATGCACCTGACTCATATTCCATTCCTGATAGTGCACGGTGCCCGCCCACACACACACCTCCAAGGGTTACTCCTGAGCACAGTGCCACCAGGAACCTCTGAGCACCTCTAGGTGTGACTGTAATCTTCAAAGAAAAATTAGATGCTTTGTACTAGTTGGTATAGGTTAAGATTTGCTGAGGCCTCATTTCAGAATCAGCTTCCTTGGCCAGGAATGAGATTGTCTAGTCTACATCTCCTCTCTCCCTGGGACTATTGACACTTTTATGTCACCACTGAGGAGAGGCTGCAGGCTAATCGAAGGAGGTGTTTCTTCAGCAGCTCAACTGCTCAACTGCCTGGGAGGAGATAATGAAGTTAACAAGGCAAGTTATCATTCTTTCTTTTATTGCATGCTGGAGTCCCCACACCCTCCAAAGACAGGACTGTAGGCACCAGCAGCAATTGCCATGTGATGCTCACCGCAGTAGGGGATGTGGGGGTGACAAGCTATCAGTGCCAGAGTAGGACACCAAGTCTAACATGTTCTAAATGCAAAACTAGAGCTTGATTGATGGAGCTTTTCTGTTTCTGTTATGGCCGTGTAATAGGTATGGCCAATTCTTCAATCCGGTGAGTACAGTGTGCTTTCAAAGCAGTTGGCTTGACTTTAAAGACTTCAGGATCATAATAAACGATATGCATAGGAGACCTGAAATAGGAGGGGAAAGAAATTCAACTTGAAATAAGATGAGCGGAAAAGGGAACTTAGATTTTTCAACAGCTACTTTCATGGCAGGCATTCTGTGACCTCCATCTGAATCTCAGAAGCACCCCACGAAAGAAAGTGCATAACTAGTACATTACAAATAAGGAAAAGAAGGCTCAGATAAGTTTAAGAATTGCCTGTGGCGATAACCAACATCTGCTCTTTCCACAGAAAGTTAATTCAGGAAATTTCTCAATAATCTGGGGATGTTGAAACAAGTCAGGCAGTCCCCCATCTTTAAAACATTACTACCAAATAATATCCTTGCCCTTGGGATAGAACCTTGAGCATCTGCTATTATTCTTTCCTTTAGTCAATGAATAGAGTATGAATTTTGTGACATTTGATGTTAAACTTTGGTCTTCTTTCTAATGAAAACCATGAACATTTAAAAATATTTTGTTTATATAAAAGTTCATATAAACAAAAATAAAAATATTTTGTTTATATAAAGTGGATAAGGCATATTCCTTGGCATGTGGCTGATCCTCTGTCAATTCCCTGAGTCATATGGTCCCCACAAACATCTCTAGGGGTCACTTCTGATCACAGAGCCAGGAACAGCCTCTGTGCACTGCTAGGTGTGGCCCAACTCCCACTGCCAAAAGAGAGAAGTCATGTTTCAGTTTTTCCAGTGTCTGAAAGATTTTCTGAGTGATGCTTTAAATGGGGTACCAGGTATCATCCCTTTAAGGCAACAAACTGAATCAAATTTCTGGGAAGTTTAGAAGTCTCCCCAACCTCATAAAATGACATTAACCTTCTTATGTATTTTAAATAGGCCATACATGCACATATGATAAAAACACATTAAAAATACAAAATCTGGGCTGGAGAGAGTACAAAGGTTAAGGTGCCCTGCATGCAGCTGTTTTGAAGCCTAAAACCTGAACCCTGAAATCACATATATCCCCTAAGCACTGCCAGGAGTGGTCCTGGAGCACTAACAGGTATTACTCCACAAAAAAAAATCCTATTTAATGAAAAAAAAGTTTATTTTCTTCCCTGGAATCTAAAGGTAAGTTTTGCTTCTTACCTTCTTGTACAGTCTTTGAGATATTATAGGCAAAAGGCACATGTATGTTTCCTTACCAAACTTATTGTGTGCTCTGTTCAGCAACTTGTTACACTTAGCAATTACACATTAAATAGTCCCATGTCCATATTTCAAGATTTGCCTCCTACATCTAAATGTCACTGAATTGACCAATCCTTTAACTATAGCTTTCTATTTATGTAGAAAGATCATAGATTGCTCATATTAAAGGCAACCAGTAAGTGATTTTTTAAGAATCTTTCCAGGGCATCTATAATTCTTAGTCTGACCTTACTAGATCAATTTTCTCCTTTCCCCATCCCATCTTCACCAGCCCATGTTAGTCTGAAATTAACTTACTTTGCACTTGGATGAGCTAGTTCCTGAATCCTGGGAGATATTTTGGAATGAGTAGCAGCATAAGAGACTGGCCAGTAGACATCACGAGGAGGCATAAATTCTTCATGAAGAGGCCTAGCTTTTGCTAGAGATTGTATGCGGGGGCTAGGTATGGCTTGCAAAGCTGCCTGGGATATCTACAGTGGAAAAGAAAGGACACAAACACATGCAAAATTTGGGGGCCACAGCCAGCTATGCTTAGGGTTTACTCCTGGCAGTGCTGGGGAACCACAGTTGGTGACAGGTATCGAATATGTGCTGGCTGCATAGAAGGCAAATTTCTTCGCTCCTGCTCTATTTCATTAACCTGCCATTTCTCTTCTTACAGTCTCAGAGGCCTCACTTGCCTGTCGGATTCTATTCTTGTTCCATGATGAGATAAACTTTGTGGCCCCATCATGGAGGAAGAGAGCGGGCATTTCAAATAGACTCCCTCTGTGCACTAGGCCTTGTTCTAAGTGACTGCCCTCTATCACTCTTAATCATCACTACGAAATGACACTCTGACTTTGTGAAGTCAAAGTCAGATCATAATAAACCTACCATTGGCTTCTAGCTTTATTCAGAAGAATGTTTCGGGGATGAGATAGTACAGAAAGTGAAGCGCTTGCCTTGCATGCAGTTGACTCCAGTTCAATCCCTGACACTGCATATGAGGTTCCCCCAGCATTGCCAGGGGTCATTCTTGAACACAGAACCAGGAAGAGCCTCTGGGAACTTCTGGGTATTCTCTCTCTCTCTCTCTCTCTCTCTCTCTCTCTCTCTCTCTCTCTCTCTCTCTCTTTCTCTCTCTCTCTCTCTCCCCCCCTTCCTCTCTTCTCTCTCTCCTCCCTCTCTCTCCCACTCTCCTCTCTTTCCTCTCTCTCCTCTCTCTCATCTCTCTCTCCTCCCTCTCTCTCCTCTCTCCTCTCTCTCTCTCTCTTTCTTTCTGTCTGCCAAATTTTGGCCCTGGAAAGTCGAGCATGGTCCTGCTTCATCCCACTTGTCTCCCGTTTCTCCTCCTCCTCTCCCCACCTCCATCACTATAAATCAAGTCACATAGGCCACATGGCTGGCTCTGTTCCTTCCATCTCCCACCCTGGTACTTCCACTTGAAATCCTCCCTCCTCAACCATGGCACAGCAGCTTCTCCATCAGACAAGTCACTAGATTCGAACATCAAATCCTTTAGGAGTTCTTTCCTGACTGCCAAAAGTAAATCCGAATAATTGCCCTCTTCTACAGTATCTACTTAATCTACCTAGCACTTACCAACCCCCGAATTACCTCTCTCATCTGCCTGTTGATATATTTATTTTCTGCTTCTCCTCATTCCAATCCAAACTGAAGGAAGTTCTTATGAGTGATCAGCTAGAATCAGTGCTGGCACATAATTAACACTGAATGAAAAAACATCTCTCTAGGAGGGTAAAAAACATCTCTCTAGGAGACCAGAATGATAGTAGAGTGGTTAGAGTGATCCCCCAGCAACCCATATGGTTCCCAGAGCACTGCCAGGAGTAATTACTGAGTGCAGAGCCAGGAGTAACTTCTGAGTATTGCTGTGTGTAGCCCAGAAACAAAACAAAAGAATACTATTGTGGTGCTTTATTGATAAAATATGAAGGATGGCCAGTAGCTGTTAATCTTTCTCTTAAGTGCTCATTCAAAAGAATTAGGAGGGAAAATAAATACCATGCCATAATCCTAAAATTGCTCTGTATTGCACTGAGACAAAGTGGCTAGCGGCTCTAAGAATCTGGTTATTTTCAACATCATCACTTTTAAAAAATATTTTCCCAGGGCTGGAGGGATAGCACAGCGGGTAGGGCATTTGCCTTGCACGCAGCCGACCTGGGTTCGATTCCCAGCTTCCCAAGTATTGAAAGGAGTAATTCCTGAGTGCAGAGCCAGGAGTAACCCTGTGCATCACCGAGTGTGACCCCAAAAGCAAATAAATAAATCTTAAAAAATATTTTTATTTTATTAAAAAATATCCTAGCCCCAAACAGAGGCTAGGATATGACTCAATAGTAAATCATGCGCCTGCCATGTATGAAACCATGAGTTTGACACTCAGAATTGTATAAACTATATCATTATCAATAACATCATCATCCCCAATAATAGCAACAACATAACTCCCAAACAATCCTAGCAGTTAAGATGCCTATAATCCCTCCCTCCACCCACCTTTTTTTTTTTTTTTGCAAAGAAAGAAACTTCCTGGGTATTTAGGGTTGGAGGATAATTACCAGTAATACACAGCCTGGTGGTGTCGCCTCATGGTTTGGTGCAAGGGAGTTAGCAAGGTCACCCCAGGCCTTGGTGAAGCAAGGTACCAGGTCTTGGGCTCAATGTTTGGGACATACCTGCCACAGAGACAGGGTGGGATGGGGGGATGGGGGGTGGGAGAGATACTGGGATCAGTGGTGGTGGAAAATGGGCACTGGTGCAGGAATGGGTACTCAAACATTGTATAATTGAAACCCAAGCACAAAAATATGTAAGTCTACAACTGTACCTCATGGTGTTTCACTAATAAAAATTTTAAAAAAATGTTTGGGACATACAAAGTATGAGCTCCATTCCCTTGAGCTACCTTTCAACCCCTATAATTGCCATTGCATATCTCAAGAAGTTGGGAATTAAGTGATTTGTCTAAGGGTCACTAAGCTAGCTACTGTCAAGATCTCAAGACTCTCCTCCACACCCACCCACACAGTATTGCTTCTGTATCATGCTTTCCCATACAAAGTAGCTCCTTCCCTAGCTTATTCCACCCCAAAGGCATTCATTTTCCATTATTTTACTCCCAGAACAAATCGCTATCTGTTCTTTACTTTATGTTTATTGTTCTGTCTTTACTAACAGGAGCTCCAGTTCCTTCATTCATTGGTAATGGTGCCTGGCAAACAGGGGGCCTTCACATCCTTGAATAAATAGGACTCTAGGAGGTTGTCCCGAATAGAGCTAATCTGGTGGTGGTGGTAGGGTCTGTTTTTATGACTCCAAAGTCCACGATATTGGCCCTCTAACCACCTTAACCACATCTTCATCTCTTTTTATATTTAGGAGGATATGACGGTGTTCATACCCAGTTGTGCTCAGGGCTTCCTCCTGGCTCTTCCAGTGACTTTACCCATAAAGTAGCATAAGGTACAAATAGAAATTGAACCGAGAGTGCAAAGGCTTACCGGACGAACGGGCAACTCGAGTTTTGATCTTTCAAAGCACAAACCCTCTATCTTCAGCCTGGGATGGGCAAGGTCTATAATTCTTGGAGTGGCAATTGCTCTCAGGGTAGAAGTAGAAATACGGGCATCAATCTAGAAGAGGAAAATGAAATTGCATCTGTTAAGTATTAAAGAATAAACATTTGCTGTGAAATTCTAGGTTTGATCTCTTGCACTTCATGCTCCCAAGTGACTTCCAACTACCAGAAGTGACTTCCAACTACAGGAAGTTCAGCTAGGTGTGGGCCTGAAAAAGCAACAACAAAAACCCTTCAGGTCTATTGTAAAGTTTAATGTATAGATTTTTAAGTGTCTTTTACTAGTAAGCATATTCTGATGGTCTACATAGAAGGTTAAAGTAAAATGTTCAAATGAAATCCAACATAACAACTGATAAGTGTAAAGTATTTACAGGTAGTTAAGGTTGGAAATAAAATCAAGTATCACTAAAGATTTGTAAAAAATGGATTGCAAGGCCAAGAGATAATATAGTGGGTGGAGGATTTACCTTGCCCATTTTGCACTCAGGTTTGATCCCTAGCATCCCATATGGTCCCCGAGCACGACCAGGGGTAATTTTTGAGTGCAGAGACAGGAGTAAACCTTGAGCACCACCAGATGTGGCCCCCAAACCAAAATAAATAAAATAAATATAGGAAAATAAATAAAAATGGGTGGTGAATAATTTAAATTAAGCTCATACCTCTGAAGGTTCTTTTTGGCATACACATGCAAGGGCACCAAAAGGTCCACATTACTGGTGTGGCAGCTTTTTCCCTAAAACGCTGTAAATTCTTTTTTTTCTCCCTTTATTTATTTTTTAATTATTTTTTTTATTAAAAACACCATGATTTTACAAAGTTGTTCAATATGCAGTTGTTTTGAGCATTTAGTTGTTCCAACACCACCAGTGTGGCTGTCCCTCCATCAATATCCTGTTTCCCTCCCAACCCTAACAGCCGCCTGAAGCAACTAACAAGACTCTTAAATTCTTTACCATTTATCGCACAGAGGTGGGGTCTGTGACCTTGGTCAGTTCACCCCATCTTGGGCAACCTGATGGCTCCTCCCTCCCGGAGTGGAGTGAGGAGGATCACCGTTTTGTTGTGTAATTCAGTGCGGGGCAGAGCATCACCGTGGCACACTGCAGCCCCGGGCTCAAGCCTTCTTTTTGCCCCAGCTTCAGACAGGCATGCAGCACAACACCCTGCTGAGGTAAGGTGTGTCCTCCTGCCCCTTGAATCTGGCCAGACCTCCAACTCCATCAATCAGCAGACTATGGCAGCAGTAATTTTGGGGATCCCCAGGCCAAGTCCTATAGAAACATGCAATTTTCGGCACACTCTTTGAAACGGCTGCCTTCGGAACACTGCACTTTAGGGTATCCTCTTTTCAGAGGCTCTATGCTGTGCCAGAGACCTCTAAGCCACACGGACATGCATGAGCTCTTGAAGATATTCCTAACACATGCAGCCTTCAAGTCATTCTCACAAATGTTTTTTTTGTAGGTTGATTTTATTTGCTCCCTCCCACATTTCCCATAGTGGAGCCAGAACCCCAACTGTGATGGTAGTAGGAGTAGAGGCAGTTAACTTTAGATGAGTTATAAAGTTGGTTCTACAGAGATAGCACAGAGGATCTTGGTCCTATCCCTGGTCCTGAGTATGGTTCTCCCAAGACCCGCCAGGAGTAATCCTGGAGCACAGAGGCAGGAGTAATCCTTGAACACTTTCAGGTGTGCTCCCTCCCCCCAAAAAGATAAAAAAAATTTTCTGGACACACTGCCAAAATGTAGGTCATGTGAGCACCAAAAAGGTGCAAGGCAGACTCCTTATCAAGGAGAGTATCTCGGGGCTGAACAGATAGAACAGTGCATTGGCCAGGTTTGATCCTGAGCACCATCAAGAGTGATCCCTGAGCACAGAACTAAGACTTAGCCCTTAGCACATCTGGGAGGTCCTCGAGCTACCCAAAAGAAGAATAATATATGCTGGCATCTGGACCTTAGATTTCTCCACCCCCAGAACTGTGAGAAATACATTGTTTCACTACTCAGACTATGGTATTTTGTTATGGCAAAGAAGCTGACTTAAGGTGTGCAGAAGGCTTCCAAGATTCCAAGCCTTCCCCATTTCGGAAGACAGAAAGCCATTGGCCGTAACCCAGTTGACGCCCCAATTACTGGAATAGAGACAAAGCATACCTGCTTGCTCATTTCTGAGTCATAAAATCCTTGAGCCTTACAAAATAGTGGTGGCTTTATCCTATTAACTTTGAGGATGGTATGAAACAAAGCCAAAGATAACCAAATCAAGCACTGAAGGATAGCTTCCCGGTATTGGCCCTAGATGATGTATACTGTGCTTTGGAGTTGATTTTATTTAAGGGTATTCATGATCTAAGGGGGAACAGGAAGCAGATGTGGGAGAGAGATACTTATAGTCCCTAGCATGTAGTCAGGGAGAGAGGAAAAAAAAGACTGAGAGATATCTGTTCTAAGAGACATTTTAGTGGATAAGTATAGTCAGGTTAATGAGCTGCTTCAAAGTTTTAATTCTTCTAAGGGAATTTAAGGAAAGAAATCATCAGCTTCAGCCTTTAAGTTTAAAGATGTGTTTAAGGGGTTAGAAAGCTTCCGTGGCTTACTAAATGCTAACTCTCCTCTAAAGTTACAGGGTTGAAAATTTTGAAAACCAAACTCAGTAGCAAATTTTGAGTCTGTGAATTACAGTGCAAACAAAATTCGCAAAGCATACGGTCACGGTCCTCCCGTTGTTCATAGATTTGCTTGAGCGGGCCCAGTAACGTCTCCATTGTGTCACTTGTTACTGTGTTTGGCATATCGAATACGTCACGGGGAGTTTGCCAGGCTTTGCTGTGCAGGCGAGATACGCTTGGTAGCTTTCCGGGCTCTCCGAGAGGGGCGGAGGAATCGAACTCGGGCGGCCATGTGGGCTGCGTGCAAGGCAAATGCTCTACCTGCTGTGCTATTGCTCCAGCCCGCAAAGCATACAGTCCCTCTAACAAGGTCAGAGCAATGTATTGAAGGAATGAAACCTCAATAATTGAATTGGGACTAGATAGACAGATTCCAATTAAACTGGGGGAAGACTTGAAATTTCTAAACACTATTGAGGTTTCTCTGCCATAGTAAGTCCCTCCTCCCCTGTCTGGGGAATTTAGACTTCTTGCCCGAAGAATCTGCAATGGCTTTTCGTGAAGTAGTAACTTCCGGGGAACTGCTGGCCCACCCCTACCAACTCCCAGAGCTTCAGATCTTTGGTGTCACACACAAGTTCCAACTGCCCCGGCAACCTCTCTTAGACTTCTTCACCAGCTCCCATAATTGCAGTTTAATATCACAAAACACTAAACACAACACAAGGTGGTTCAGCTTTTTGGATCAAGACCCACTCACCCATTAGACACAGAGAGGAAAGGAGAAAAGTTCAGTTGTTAAGAAGGGAAAATGAAGAAGAAAAATAAATGAACACCAAAAAGTATAGAGGAGTCACAGAACTGTTATATGTTACAAAGTCCACAGGAGACATTTTCTTTCCCATGGGTCAACTTACTTTTCTTGGAGGTACGTAGTTTGGATCTATCTCTTTGGCTATTGAAAGTCTTAATAGTCGAGGAGAAGGGTCAGACATTCGAAAGGATCTTTTTGTTACTTGATCACTGAAGCGATTATACACAAATGGAACATAAAATAGTATAATTATTAGAGAAACAACAACTGCATTTTTTATTTACGATAATCAAGCTCCAGTATCAACTATATACATATTATTTATATCGTTGGATCATCTCTCCCATAATTAATACTGCTTTCTGAAAAATTATTGCTCTCCAAATTTTTCTTTATAGTGTGCATTCTTATTGTGGTACAGTAGATGTAAATCTGACTGTGCATATATTAAACCAAAATTTTATAAAACAGGGACTAAAGAGATAATACAGCGGGTAGGGTGGCTTGCCTTGGATACGGCTGACCCAGGTTCAATCCCTGGCATCCTATATGTCCCCTCCCATCCCCATGCACCACCATGTGTAATTCCTGAGTGCAGAGCCAAGAGTAACACCTGAGCACCCCTAGGTATGGCCCAAACTACCCCCTCCCCAAATTTAGCAATACTTGCTTTATGCAGTGAATTTAGATTTTTCTTAATTTCATTGAACAAAACTGGGATCAATTTATGGTTCATCTATAGAATGAGGACTTGAAATTAAAAAATAAACACTTCACTTCTGTAGGATAACATTGGTATGTCATTTCTCCCTGGCTGCAGGGAGCTTTATTGTGTTTATTGGGTTACACCCATCACAATGCTCCCGAGGCACTCCATTCCAGTGTGTTTATCTTTAACCACTTCTCTGTACTCTCTTCCCCAACCAGTTAATCACCATTTTTCCCTAATTTGTAAAGTCAAATTCCTCAGGAATCTCTGATTTTGTATTTGTAATTGAAATACTTCTTTTCTCCTTCCCTTATTTCCTTTTGCATAGTTTACTTCAGAGCTATATTCTTTTTGCACAGACACAGGAAGACAGTTAATGCTATGAGTTTGTAACTTGGGAGTTACAAATTATTGACTCCAAATTATATTCACTCCTGAGCATCTGCTTCCTAGATTTAAGCTTCAGTTGCCCCTAGTTCCTAGCACCCCAAAAGCAGGGTCCCGACGAGGGACTAGATGAACCCAGGGCAAGCTTTGAGGTGCACTGGCATCGAAATGGGTCAGGTCAAGAGCCATAATACTTAGCTCTAAGTTAAGAGCATGTCATGGACAATTTCTATCATGATCCAAAGAGTAACAACAGGATTAGGACCCTTTTAGGGTTAGGAAAGACTAATCTATCTTGAGCATTGTAGTCTGGGATCTATAGTGAGATGACTCAAGGAGAGCCACCCTACCTTAATGTATCTCTTACTGTGTCCATACAAAATGACTAATATTAAGAAGTAGAATTGAGATGATGGTTATTGGACTAAGGAAAGGAGAAACACACTCCTAGCTGGTATTTGGTCTTTGAGTGAATCTCCTGACTGCAGGAGATCTTTAGAAGAGCTTCCCGGAAGGAAGGAAGGAAGGAAGGAAGGAAGGAAGGAAGGAAGGAAGGAAGGAAGGAAGGAAGGAAAGAAGGAAGGAAGCTTTCATATGTTGATTGTGCTGCCTAACCTGTGTGGTTGCTACCCCCAAGGCTTGGAGGTTGGGGCTAGAAGGGGGCTTCCAGATGGAGCACGGAGAGACTAGCATAGGGGACAGGAGAAGACGGGAATGAGGGGCAGTGTGAGACTGGAATGGGGCACTTAGTGAGACTGGAACAGGCCCATGGGGAGAATGGAATTAATGGCAACTGATCATCAACTAGCCTGGTGGCCTTCCTTCATGCATCCATTGGTGGTGGCTGCAGGCTGGGATGAGTAAGCGGCTCATGGCCATCAAACGCATGCTGTGGGCAAGAGAGACACTGCAACTGCCCATCACGCTCACTCATTTATTTTTTGATTACACACACTTCCTCTCAAAACTCATATTAAATCCTCCAAATAAAAATGCTAATCCACACAAAGACATTCCCCATCATAATAATGAGCTGGCATAACTGCCACCAATTTAGTTAACTTTCATAGGTTGTTCTTCATGTATTTCTTTCCTAGAGTAAAACCAACTAAGGAATCAGCAAACCCACAAACCCGATAGAGAAAAGGGCTTTCTCAATATATTTTTCTATGTATTGAGAATATATATTGTAGGGTGGTTGTTAAGTTTTTAAAAATGGCATACAATTATGTACTACATAAAATAATATTCCATGGTGAATATAAAAATATATCACACCTTGTGGTGCTCAAGGCTTACTCCCTGCTCTGTGCCCAGGGATCACTCTCGATGGTGCTCAGGGACCATATATGGTACAGGAATAGAACTGGGGTTGGTTACATTCAAGTCAAGAAATTAACCTTCATATTTTCATTCTGGTCTCTGTACTATGTTTTCTAATTTTTTAAATATCATAGAATGACTCTTTTATAATCTACAGTGGAGTGGATCAGACATACTCATAAGTGTGTACAATCATCACCAATAATTTTGAGATATTTTCATCAAACCAGGGAAAATCCCCTATTATTAACAGCTTCTCACTATTACTCCCCTACAAACACCCCAGGAAACTACTGAAATTTTCTATCTCTGTGGAGTTGCCTATTCTGGAAATTTCCAGGAGGTGGTATCATACAAGAGGGCTGGAGCAATAGCACAGTGGGAGGGCATTTGCCTTGTGCACAGCCAGCCTGGCCGAGCCGGGTTCGATTCCTCCGCCCCTCTCGGAGAGTCCGGCAAGCTACCAAGAGTATCTCGCCCGTGAGGCAAAGCCTGGCAAGCTACCCGTGACGTATTCAATATGCCAAACACAGTAACAACAAGTCTCACAATGGAGACCTTACTGGGCCCACTTGAGCAAATCAATGAACAACCAGAGGACAGTGTTGTTTGTTTGGTATCATACAAATATGTAGCTCTTATATCTAGCTTCCTTCACTTAGCATGTTTCAAGATCCATGTGTCAATGTCATATCATTTTATGGTTGAATAATGTTCCATGGTATAGATTTGCCACACTTTGCTTATCTATGCATCCACTAACAGACAGTGCTTCACCTTTTGACTCTTATGGAATGATCTGTGAATATTCATGTACAAGTGTGTATAGAACATTTTCAGAGTAGAACTGCAGATAATATTACAACTTTATATTTAACATTTTGAGTAAATGGAAAAGTTTTCCAAGTAAGCAGAAATTTTAGGTTACCATAAATAATATTTGGTTTTTGGGCCACACTCAGAGATGCTCAGGATTTACTCCTGGTTCTGCATTCAGCAATTACTCCTGGAATGTTTGGGGAACCATATGGGATGCTGGGGATCAAACTTGAGTCGGCTGCATGCAAGACAAATGCCCTACCCACTGTACTATCACTATGCCCCCCTGTTTTCTGTATATTAAATTGTTAATGTTATAATTATGAATGCCATTCTAGAAGATGCATGTAGTATCTCATTATTTTAATGTTTCAAAAATGACTAATAATATTAAATATTTTTAATGGGTCTATTGACCCTTTGTATATCTTATTTGGAAACTAACAAATGCATTACCAATTTAAAAAAAATAATGGATTTGTGTATATATTTCTAAAGATCTTCTCTATATATTCTGAATGTTAGTTCCTTAACAGATTAACAACCATTTGCTTACTTATATATCTTTTTACTTACTTACAGATCTTTTCCCAAATTGTGGATTATCTTTTCTGTCTCTCAATAGTGTCTTTTGATGAAAAAATGTTTTTGCTTTAAAGTAGATTCATTTATTTGTTTTGGTCACATGATTTTGGTGCCATGTCTAGGAAAACATTGTCTTATTCAAGATGCCATAGATCTATCCCTTTGCTTTCTAGTAAGAGTTTAATAGTTTTAGCTCTTAATACTTAGCTCTGTGAGCTATTTTGAATTCATTTTTTATATGGCATGAAGTATAAACAAAACCCTATGCCTCAGCATATGAAGAGACATTTACTCCAGCACCATTTAAATTTTGTGTGTGTGAATAAAACAGTATTTTTAGGAGAGAGCGATTGAGCAAGTGCGCGAGTGAGAGAGATAGCACCACCCAAAATAAAGCCGTATCCTAAGGGAAGGTACAGGCACCTCCAGATTGAAGTGCTGTAAGTGAGAGCTTACACAGAGACCAGCACCATTTGTTTAAAAGATTCTGAGGCTGAGTGATAATACAGCAGGCAAGGTATTTGCCTTTCACGCATTCAACATGCGTTGGATCTCCTGCACTCCACATGAAACTCCGAGCCCCTCCAGGAATGATCCCTGAGCTCAGGGTCAGGAATAAGCCCTGAGCACCACCGGGTGTAGCCCAAAACAAAATAAATTGAAAAGTAAAAGAATCGTTTTTTCTCAATTAAATTATGATAGTGACCTTGTCAAAAATCAGTCAACCCTATGATTCTTTCCTGTGCTGTCTTGGATTGGCTGGTGAGCTACTCTAAAGAGAAAAGAGTAAACTATAAGGTCTGCGCTTACATCATATATTTGCTGGCAGGCCCTGTATATCTTCATCAAGCACTTGTTTCTCACCCTAGTTCTCCTCCCTAATAAGCTTGACGGTATTTCCAGTTTACAGAAGATTTTGTTTTTAATTTTAATTATATTAAAGAACTGATTTACAAAGTTATTAATAGTTGAGTTTTAGACATAAAATGCTGTAGCATCAATCCCACCACCTGTTTCAGCTTCCCTCCACCAGTGTTCTCAAGTTCTCTGCCCCCTCCCCCACTCCAACCCCCAGCCTGAAACCTTGACAGGCACATTTTTATTTTTATTTATTTTTTTTAAATGTAGGAGTACTGCTATTTATTCAGCCACTGATTAGCTGATTGAATTGTGCATGAACTCCAGCTTACCTTTTTTTTTTCATTTTTTATAATTTTATTTATTGAATCACCGTGAGAGCAGTTACAAAGCTTTTGGGTCTAAGTCTTGGTCATACAATGAAACAACCACACCTTCACCAGTGCCCATTCTCCACCCCCAACAACCTCAGTATACCCCCATCTCACACCCTCCCCCTACCTGTGGGGCAGATGATTTCCACATTACTCTCTCTCTACTTTGATCACATTCAATATTTCAACACCAGACCCGCCATTATTATTTGAGATTTTACCCCAACACTCAGATCTGCTGAAAAGGCAACAGTAGACAATTTGTTTTCTATTGCTGGTTATGAATAACATATGATGTTGTGCGGCTGCAGTAGCGGCTGCGCAATTTTGAAATTCCGAAATTTTAACACTTAAATCTGGAGGGATTTCTGCCAAAACCTGCTGGGTTCTGAGATTTGCTCCTGAGTCTCTGGGATCATGGCCATTAAGCAGCTTGATCAGGAGCCAAAAAGGTCGTTCGTGGGTGATGACTTGAGGTCTCGTTGGGGTGGGGAGGACAGAACCAGCTCTACCCCCATCCTGTGAGGTCCAAAATATCTCGAACTGTGGACCCAAACCTGACTGTCCAATGGCCTCTGGAGGATGACGGCCACCGAGCCGCCAGGGGGAAGGAGGCGGAGGGACAACACCCTTTCCCCCCTGGGGTGGCCTGGCAACAGTAACCTACTGCGTGGTCCAGATGCATTTCTGCCAAAAGCCACTGGGTTTCGAGATTTGTTTCTGAGTCTCTGGGACCATGGCCATTAAGCAGCTTGATCAGGAGCCAGAGAGGCCGTTCGTGGGCGATGACTTGGGGTCTCGTTGGGGTGGAGAGGACAGGACTGGCTTCACCCCCATCCCGTGAGGCCTTGTGTGTCTCGTCACTGTGGGCCCAAACCTGACTGTCCAGTGGCCTCTGGAGGATGGCAGTCAGCGGGCTGTCAGGGGGAACAGGCCAAGGCATGAAACCTATTCCCACCTGGGTTGACCCAGCACCGGTAACATACTGCAGAGACCGGACGCATTTCTGCCAAAAGCCTTTGGGCTTCGAGATTTGTTTCTGAGTCTCTGGGATCATGGCCATTAAGCAGTTTGATCAGGAACCAGAGAGGCCATGCCTCCAATTATATAGCTGATCTGGAGGTGCTTTGTGGGTGGGTTTCCCACATACCTAACTTTTGGCCGTTTACTTTCTTGGTAAACTTTGCCCCATGTTTTTGGGGTCTGGCCAAAGGCACAACAGCAATTTTGGGGTATCTGGAAGTCTGAAGGTGCCATCAGGCTGCTGATGCACTTGCCTCACAGGTACAGCAGGCACATTTTTAAGTTTGGGTGTTGTAGTTTGGATCGCATGTTTTCAATGTGGCTAGCTCTGTGGTTTGCATCTATAGCTACGTCACCCCTGCTTGTTACCAATGTACCTGAGGCCCTGACCCCTGCTCCCCATTACTTCCTGTTATCATTCTTTTTTTATTTTTTATTTTTTTTTTGGCTTTTTGGGTCACACCCGGTGATGCACAGGGGTTACTCCTGGCTCATGCACTCAGGAACCATTCTTGGTGTTTCTCAGGGGACCACATGGGATGCTGGGAATCGAACCCCAGGTCGGCCGCGTGCAAGGCAAATACCCTACCCGCTGTGTTATCACTCCAGCACCACTTCCTGTTATCATCTTCTTACTTTCCCCCTTGACTGATAAGAGCCTAGTTAGAGGCTATTTTCTGACAAAAAAAGAAAGGACAGGACGATGGAGAAGTAGATATCACATAATCTAAAAGCACAGACATTAGACACATTAGCCAGGGGAAAACAGTGTTTTGGACTTCAACAACTCCTGGGTGGATTTTTGTATTAAGCTCTTGGCAGGTGCTCATATTAATGATCTCACACTAACAAAGGTTATGTTTCGTAGCAGAGCTTAACCAAAGCAGGGGAACAGACTTTTAGAAAAATTGAAAGCTTTAGCACTCAAAGAGGTTTCACTTACATGAAACATGAAAAACTCAGTTCTCCCAGGCTGGAGAGATACTAGAGAGAGTGGAGACATTCCTGCCTGCAGCTGATCCAGGTTCCACACTCAGCACCACATGTGGGTACCTAGCACTGCCAGGACCTGAGCACAGAGTCAGAACTAAGCCCTAAAGACCACAAGGTATGCCCCCACCCTCCTAAAATAAAATAAAATACTCAGGTCACTAAAAAAAAGAAATGAGGACTGAAATACTAGTGCAGGGGTTAAAGTGCTTGTCTTGTATGCAAGATCCTGATTCTATCACCAGCTCGAGATGGTCCACCAAACCCTTGTCACTTCCCTTCCCAAAGAGGTATCAGTAAGATCTTCCTCTGGTTTATAAATATCTTTACATAACTTCCTATGTTTTACATATCACTGTCACTGTCCTCCCATTGTTCATCGATTTGCTTGAGCCGGCCCAGTAACATTGTGAGACTTGATACTGTGTTTGGCATATCGAATGCGTCACGGGTAGCTTGCCAGGCTTTGCCATGCGGGTGAGATACCCTCGGTAGCTTGCCGGGCTCTTCGAGAGGAGCGGAAGAATCGAACTCGGGTTGGCCATGTTGGCTGCGTGCAAGGCAAATGCCTTACCCGCTGTGCTATCGCTCCAGCCCATTTTACATATAGTTTGACCAAATTTTTAGATTTTTCTAACAAACAAGCAAATGAAATTTTGTGTAAGAAGTGGGCCTCTTTCCCTGGATTCTAAGATAGAAAAGGATGTCCAGCCCAATCTCTGTGGAAGCAGGAATCTTTTCCAAAATCCATGTAAAGTCACCACTCCAGCCTGTATTTGAATACTTTCATGGGTAAAGACTTATTTTTCTCAAGGAATGTTTCCACTATGGTATAGCTCATTCGAAATATTTCTACACGTAGCTGACATTTGTTGCTCTGTTCCTTGTTCTACTCCTAGTTCCTAGCTCTAGGATCAACATAAAGCACTTTTGCTTTCTCACTCATGTTTCAACCTTTGAAACGCGTGTAGTTTTTTTTTCTGGTCTCTTTAAACTAAATTTATTGTTTCCCTTAACTTGTTTATTTAACGTGGTTCCCAGAAGCTTTAACATCTCATTCATCTTCTTCTGCATAGTCTCAAATGTGCATTATCAGTTTCTTAAGTCTAGTATCCATTAGTAGACACAGGCACCTAAAGAATCCTGTCTAAAGTACTAGAGAATAATACTATCACATCCCAGGAATGTACATATTCTGTTTGTGCCATCTGACATTTTCCAAAAACCACATCATAATCTTAGCTCCAATATAGAAGTTATTGCCTAAACAATATTCTTTCAATTTATTTGGCAAGAGGGGCTGGGATCACTTTTATTCCTGCCAGTGCTCAAGAGACCATATGCAGTATCAGGGTTCAAACCTGGATCAGCTGTATACAAAAGCCTTAACCATTGTACTCTCTCCAGCCCCTAAGCTTTTCTTTAAAGATAAGAAATTTTAAGCAAGTGGAATTCATCCCAATTCAATCAGCTTAATCAATGGCTAAATAAATATCAGTACTCCTATATTATTTACAAAAAGAATTTTAAGCAAAAGGAGAAGGATTTGAATGTCAGAGAGAAAAGAAAACCTTAGTACATACATTAAGGTTTGTATTATAGATTTGTACATGCAAAAATATATAATGCTTCATTGCATATTTCCTATTAATTTGTGACAATGATACGTTGTCAGTGTGAATTTTAACTTCACAATTTGAACGTATTGTTATTGATGATAATTTTTTTTTACTTACAATGGTTGCAGTACTTTGATTTTTGTACCCTGATCCTTTGAAACATGAATAAATATTTAGTTTAAGAAGCCAAATATGGGGGTATGGTGCCGTCAGCAGGTCAGTCTGTACCTGTGAGGAGAGTACATCAGCAGCCTGATGGCACCTTCAGACTTCCAGATACCCCAAAATTGCTGCTGTGCCTTTGGCCAGATCCCAAAAGCTTAGGGCAAAGTTTACCAAGAAAGTAAACGGCCAAAAGCTAGGCATGTGGGAGACACACCCACAAATCACCTCCGGCTCAGCTATATAATTGGAGGCATGGCCTCTCTGATTCATATTGAATTGCTTAATGGCCATGTTCCCAGAGACTGAGAAACAAATCTCAAAACCCAATGGCTTTTGGCAGAAATGCGTCCGATCCCTGCAGTAGGTTACCGGTGCTGGGCCAAGCCAGGTGGGAATAGGTTTCGTGCCTTGGCCTATTCCCCCTGGTGGTCCAGTGGCCCTCATCCTCCAGAGGCCACTGGACAGTCAGGTTTGGACCCGCAGTGACAAGAAACTCAGGGCCTCACGGGATGGGGGTGGAGCCGTTACTTTCCTCCCTGTCCCAACGAGACCCCAAGTCCACAAACGGCCTCTCTGGCTCCTGATCAAGCTGATTAACGGCCGTGATCCCAGAGACTCAGAAAAAAATCTCGAAACCCAGCGGCTTTTGGCAGAAATGCGTCCAGACCCCGCAGTAGGTTACTGTCTCTGGGCCACCCCAGAGGGGAAAGGGTGCTGTCCCTCGGCCTGCTCCCCCTTGGTGGTTTGGTGGCCGCCATCCGTCAGAGGCCATTGGACAGTCAGGTTTGGGCCCACAGTGATGAGACATGTTTGGCCTCACAGGATGGGGGTGGAGCCGGTCCTTTCCTCCCCGTCCCAACGAGAACCCAAGTCATCGCCCACAAACGGCCTCTCTGACTCCTGAGCAAGCTGCTTAATGGCCATGGTCCCAGAGACTCAGGAGCAAATCTCAGAACCCAGCAGGTTTGTCAGAAATCCCTCCAGATTTAAGTGTTAAAATTTCGGAATTTCAAAATTGCGCTGCCACACTGCAGCCACGTGACATCATATGTTATTCATAACCAGCAATAGAAAACAAATTGTCTACTGTTGCCTTTTCAGCAGATCTGAGTGTTGGGGTAAGATCTCAAATAATAATGGTGGCTCTGGTGTCAAGATATTGAATGTGATCAAAGTAGAGAGAGAGAGTAATGTGGAAATCATCTGCCCCACAGCTAGGGGAAGGGTGTGGGATGAGGGTATACTGGGGTTGTTGGGGGTGGAGAATGGGCACTGGTGAAGGTACAGATGTTTCATTGTATGATTGAGACTTAGACCCAAAAGCTTTTAACTGCTCTCACGGTGATTCAATAAAAAAAATTATAAAAAATTTAAAAAAAAAGTCAGGTGGAGTTCATGCCCAATTCAATCAGCTAATCAGTGGCTGAATAAACAGCAGTACTCCTACATAAAAAAAGAAGCCAAATATACTAGAATCTGAACAGGGGTTGGGATCTATACCAAAAACATACAAACATTCATTTAAAAAAACTATAGTAACATCTATGTTCATGGCAGTGAACAATAGCCAATAGTCATTGTACAATAGTAAGCATGTGGAAACAACCCAAATGTCCAACAACAGATGAAAGGATAAAGAAGTTGTAGTGGGACCAGAGGGAAGGTACAGTGGTTTGGGCACTTGCCTTGCATGCAGCTGACCTGGACTCAGCTCCCAGTACCTCAGATGGTCCCCTGAGCCTCACTAGGAGTGAGGCCTGAGACAGAGGCAAGAGTAAGCCCTAAGCATTGCTGGGTGTGGGCCACCCCTCCAAAAAAAGATGGTGCATATATATATATATCACTGTCACTGTTCTCCCATTGTTCATCAATTTGCTCGAGCGGGCCCGTTAACATTGTGAGACTTGTTACTGTGTTTGGCATATTGAATACGTCACGGGTAGCTTGCCGGGCTTTGCTGGGCGGGCGAGATACTCTCGTCAGCCCGCCAAGAGGGGCAGAGGAATTGAACTTGGCTGGAGCGATAGCACAGCGAGTAGGGAGTTTGCCTTGCATGCAGCCGACCCGGTCGACCTGAGTGTGATTCCTCCACCCATCTCGGAGAACCCGGCAAGCTATTGAGAGTATCTCTCCAGTGCGGCAAAGCCTGGCAAGCTACCCGTGATGTATTCGATATGACAAACACAATAACAACAAGTTTCACAATGTTACTGGGTCCACTCGAACAAATCAATGAACAACAGGAGGACAATGACAGTGATATATATATATATATATATATATGGATATTATGCAGCTATAATAAAAGATGAAATAATTTGAACAGTAATTTGCTCTATTATTAATATAATTAATCAAAATAAGTGAGGGGGTGGGGAGAGGGTAAGTATTGGATGATCTCACTTGTCTGTGGTAGACAGAGCAACGAAACAAGGGAACAGACAGCATCACTCAATGACAAACCCTTGACATGGGTTATAAACTCATTACGAAACAGTGGAGGGGCTAGGTATGGGGGAATGAACAGGTGGACTAGAGTTTCTAGGGTCAGTGGTGTAAGGTCTTGGACACTTTGTTGGTGGTGAGGTGCAATAACTTTGTACGTCAGTATCATACATGTTAACATCATTATAACCATGTTACCTAAACTATCATAAAAATAAGTTATAAAATATAATACATCATTGTAATCATCATGAACAGGGGCTGGTGGAGAGCTAAGTAAGTGGTAAAGTTCATACCTCATAGGTCTGAGGCTCTGGGTTCAAACTCTGGGACTTTCTTGGGGAAAAAAACAAGAACAAAATTGTAAACTTCACCAAATTTCTCAAGGAACTCTACCTCTCTTGTTGTACATTTTTCTTGATTTTGTTGGGCTGTGCGAGCTTCTGGATCCTTTTGGATGGATGAGCAAACAGTGCAGGAGAAGGAATTTCCCAGATGACAGAATCTCTACCACAGCTGAAGTTATACTGAATTCTGCAAGAAGCAGAAGAGAAAAGGAGGAAAACAAGCATGAATCCAAATTATCTTCGTAAAGTCTAACACTGGCCCTCCCAGGTCTAGGTATAAAAGTCCTTAAATGCTGAGTTCTTTTCTTTGTGGGGAGAAATTAGAAATGGTACAACTATCAGTTACTCACCAACCCACAGGTTTCTAATAGTCTACTTCCACATAAAATTTTTTCCTTAATAAATAAATTACATACTCTAAAATAGGCCCCAAATATGCTGATGAAAACTCTGTTGCATTTAAAACCAAATGTTTTCTTTCGTATCTATACAGGATGCAATAAGCAGGGACAGAGGTTAGATCATTGGAGAGTTATACTAGGCACATGTGGTTGAAGCAAAGATTCTGGTGTTTTGTTTCTTCGGGTGTTTTAAGGATCACATCCAGCTGTGCTCAGGCACATGCAGCAAGCAGAGACAAAGACTTTTAGGGGAGCCTTTTTTATATCTAAATGTAGCCAGGGAAAGTTTATCTGAAAAGCTAAGTTAGACCACTTGGATTAGGAAAATTTGAAAAAATGGTGGTGAGAAGTTTGTAATGATGGCGGGATTGGTGTTGGAATTGAATGTAATAAATGATTATGATCAACTTTATAAAAATAAAATTAAATTTAGAAAAGAAAAAAACAGCATCTGAAGTGAGAGAAGGGTGCTGGAGAGGTACCTCAATGGGTAAAGCACACACTGCATGCAGGAGTTCTCTGGCAACACATGGTCCTCCATGCACCATTAGGAGTGATAACCGTGCACTGATCCAGGAGTAATCCCATAGAACCACTAAATGTGGCCCAAAAATCAAAACAAAACCGAGAGAGAGAGAGAGAGAGAGAGAGAGAGAGAGAGAGAGAGAAGATACAGCTGTATGTAGATAAATATGGTGAGATGGGAAATAAATATCTTGGTGTGTTTGGGGAATAGATTTTTGTTTAGATATAAATGGTTCCATAACATAAGCATCATATGTTAAGTGTTTTTCACTTAAAGTCATAGCACAAGCATGTCCTCATGCCATGACACAGAAATAATACCTTTTGCAGAAGTAAATGACTTTAGGGGCTGGAGAGATCGAACAGCAGGTAAGGCATTTGCCTTGTAAGTGCCTTCCCTGCTCTAGAACCAGGTTTGAGTCCCCAGCACTCTACATGGTTTCCTGAGCCCACCAGCAGTGATCCCTGAGTACAGAGTCAGGAATATGCCCTCAAAACCACCAGGTATGGCCCCCAAACCACAAACACACAGTTGAAGTTAATAATTTTGGTGAATTAAGCATTTAGAAGCAATACATTGTCCAGGGCTGGAGCGATAGCATAGCCGGTAGAGTGTTTGCCTTGCACGTGGCTGACCTGAGTTCGATTCCTCTGCCCCTCTCAGAGAGCCCGGCAAGCTACCGAGAGTATTCCACCCGCATGGCAGAGCCTGGCAAGCTACCCGTGACATACTCAATATGCCAAAAACAGTAACAACAAGTCTCACAATGGAGACATTACCTGGTGCCCGCTCGAGAAAATCGATGAACAATGGGAGGACAGTGCTACAGGGCTACATTGTCCAATCTACTAATTTTACTAAGATTAACCCTAAGATTAGGGTTCACCTCACAGCTACCTCCATTACAGTCTTATAATTTCCAGGCATCAGAAACAGATCAATGATTAGGGTTAATCTTAGTAAAATTAGTAGATTGGACAATGTATTGCTTTTTAAAAAGGCTGGAGTTCCAGTTTCTTTTTCCTTCTTCCTGATGGAGAGATTTGATGGGTGGGCCACTCACCTGTCAGGTACATATCTGTAGGAGACCTCCTTGGGCTCGGCAAGGCTCTCGAGTCTTCTGGTCAAATGACTCTTCAAAGCAAATGGGGAAACAGGGTAAATGGAATCTTGATTACCCCAAAGCAGTCTTCTGTTAAATAAAACAACAACAAAAAAAGAAAGCAATAAGATAGTCACTGGATCACTAGAAATTGCTCTTGATGATTTTGATACAGATATAATTCACCTCCCAGCTACCTCTGTTACAGTCTTATCATTTCCAGGCATCAGAAACAGATCAATGATTTATGGGGGTTAAAATGAGAACAAAATACACGTTTTAATCGGCTTTCTTAAAGATGGTAACCCAAAAGAACTCTGTTTAAGATGTTTATTTTCTTTCTCTTTCTTTTTTTGGGTGGGGAGGGTCCACACCCAGCACTGTATTAGGGGGCCAGGGTTACTCCTGGAGGGCTGAGGGGGTCACTCCTGGTGGTGCTCAGGTGACCATATGTAGCATACTTTGCAAGTGCTCAGTTATTGAGCTCTCCCTCAGCAAGACATAGTTCTTTCTGAGTGCATGAAATTGATACTATGGGAGGGTAATATAAAATGGGGGTATATTTCATGCTCCCACTTGGAATGAAGCCTTGTACCATACAGCAATAATACAGTATAGTTACCATTGGTGAATACTTACTGTGTGCCAGGCACTGGAGTAAGTGCTCTACAGACACCAGATTTCTCAACAACCATGGGAAATAGGTGTGCTTATTGTGTAGGGGGAGAGAAAAGGAGAAATCAGTCTAAGGTCAACCTAAAAAAAAGGATTCGTGAAAGAAAATAAGAGAGACTGCCGGAAATGAGGGCCAACCCAAGGGAGGGTATGAATAAGAAGTTGGAATAATCCAGGATTGGACAGAGCATTAGAAACACAAGTCAAACTGAAGTCGAATATTTTTGATGACATGAGCTGGGAAGGCAGAAGAGGCTTTGAAAGGAAAAAATAACTCAATAACCTGACTTGACAACCTAATCCAATTTGCCAACTCATTCCTTTCAAAGAGTTCCGGTTTTGTTGTGTTCAGATTCATCGATATTTTTTGTTTATAAACTTTTACTACTTAATTTTGTTCCTTTGATTATTTTACACCCACCCCCAATTTATCACCCTCATCCCACGCCCTTCTCCTCAGCGCTGGGATTGCTTCTTTAAAGCTCAGCGCTACCCTTAATGCCCACTGCTTGTCTTCTATTTGCTCCATCAGTCCAGCAACCTCAGCTTCGGGTTGCCCACAATCAGTGCTTGTCTTTTACCTTGTCTTACTTCACTCTGCATAATTCCTACGAGCTCCTTCCACTTTCTACAGGCCAATACAGGGAGGGTGATCTGAAGCCTCTGGGTATCGTTGATTTTGTTGGTGCCTTTGGAATTTGAGTCACTGCTCCTCTGAGTAGTCTGCAATCGCTAGAGTTGGGACCCCAATCTGAGTGACAATCCCAGGCATGTGCAGAACTTGGGGGTCTGGTTGCCCCAAGACCAGATATGCAAGAGGAACTTTGCTTGTGAAGAACTACAGGTGGATCTTTTTTGGCCCCAGTGATGCCCCCATGCTCAAACTTCAGCTGACCCCCAGAGGAGGGTCACTGGTTGAGTGGTGATTCCCTACCTTGAACAAGCATGGTCTGATGGTCCCAGCCAGGGCACAGGGAGTCTTCCCCTCAGTCTTTATTCCCAGGGCACAGGGAGTCTTCCCCTTAGTCCTTATTCCCGGCTGCTCACTGGCTGTCTGGCCTCTGCAATGTGATGTTCATCTGCTCCCCCAACACCTCAACTAGGAACTAGACTCTCCAGTGCTCCACCGCACTCTGGAGGACGGCCTCTCCATTCTGAACCTGGTGACAAACACTCCAGGTGGCCACCTCCTTCCTTTTTTTTTTAATTTTAATTTTTTTAAATTGAGTCACAGTGAGATACATTGTTACAAATTTGTTCATGTTTGGGTTTCAGCCATATAATGTTCCAACACACACTCTCTTCTCCCCTTCCTTTTGGGCATTATGGTTTGCAATACAGATCACTGTATTTTTAATACTCAGATCTTTCCAGAGTGTTCATTTCCAATTATTGTCATACTGGCGCCTTCTCTATCATATGTGCCCTCCATCCCCACACACTTGTGGCAAGCCTCCAAACACTGACCAATCCTCCTGGCTTGTTTTCCCTGTGCTTGAATATTAGTTTCAGGCCTTTTTTTTTTTTAATATTCCACAAGAGAATACAATCATTCTATATCTGTCTCTCTCCTCCCGACTTTTTTCACTGAGCATGATACTCTCCATGTCCATCCATTTATAAGCAAATTTCATGACTCCATTTTTACTAATGGCTGCATAGTATTCCATTGTGTAGATGTGCCATAATTTCTTTATCCAGTCATCTGTTCTTGGGCACTCGGGTTGTTTCCAGATTCTGGCTAGTATAAAAAGTGTTCCAATGAACACAGAAGTTCAGATGGTGTTTCTGCTGTGCATTTTTAGGGACGCAGAATATGTTCCCAGAAGTGGTGGTGCTGGGTGAAATGCCACCTCCCTCCTTCTCTCAAGTCCTGAAGTCTCTCCAGGAGTGAGCAAGCACCACACCTGTAGTGATTGCTACCCTCCCTCATCTCCTGATGCTGGTCTCTTTGCTTCTGGGCCTGAATTCACTTGCTGAATTCACTTGTTGAAAAGGCAGGAGGAGAAGGAATTCAGCATTTGCCACCTTCATACTCCACAGAAGCTTGGTTTCTCTGCTCCCAAGGCATAAGCCAGAAATACTTATTAATATCCCACACCACCTTCATTCTGAGGATTCCATTTTTTAAACATGGTTCACATCTTTCATTTCTCCTTATCCATATTGTTTTTGACTTAGTCCAGAACCCATTATCTTTTTTTCTCCATACCATGGATATATATATATATATATATATATATATATATATATATATATATATTCTAAATGCCAGTCTAATCCAGGCACTCCAATGTTTCGGAAACTTCAAAGGGGAAAAGGTCGAGGTAAAAGCACCATGATGGGGAACACAAGGAAAGGAAGATGTCAAAACAAAAATGCATCGCTTGTATTTAAAGGCATCTAATGGAAGAGAACAGTGCAGTCTCCTGCCCCCGTGCCTGGCTGTCCTTGCCGAGGCCCCTTGGAGGGGAGCGGGTTGAGCTTTCCTCCCAGCCCCGACCAGGGCTCCGGCAGCTGAAGACCTCCAGGACCAGCCACCACCATGCTGAGACCACTCTCCGCACACATGAAGGTACTGGCAGAGGGACAAATCCACGCGGGTTCCAGGGCCGAGATCTCCAAGCCTACTTGGATTGGGGCCGAGCATCCTCCACCCAGATCCTCCAAATTCCAGTAGGCAGGGGTCATACCCACCAACTGGCCCCCTGGCGCCATGTAATCCCATCAACGGCCAAGACTCAGAGACTATAAAAACCAGCTCCCGGAACCGCGCGGCTCGAATCTTATCATCTTATCATCTCATTCCTACTTTGGACAAACTGGCAGGCTACCAAATGTAGCCTGCCCACACGGCAGAGTCTAGCAAACTCCCCACCCAGGGCGTACCCAATATGCCAAATACCAGTAACAATGAAGGGTCTAATTCTCCTAAAGAGCCTTGAATATAACCTCAGGGCTAGGATGAAAGAGACTTTACTGGGGCCTGCTCGAGGCAATCGACGAATAACAGGATGATTTGTGTTGTGTGATTTGTGAATGTAACTTAGATATGAAAGGGGGGTGTGATGGTGAAAACCAATGGACAACAGGATTTGGTCAGGAGAACATCAATGGCAATAACAGAGAAAGATGAAGGGTGCCTTTGGATAGGATTACAGGTGAAGAGAGGTAAAGAAGTCAGAGGTTAGAAACCAGCTAAAAAGTAAGTAAAGGCCCTCCCGTTGATCGTCGATTTGCTCGAGCGGGCCCAGTAACGTCTCCATTGGAGACTTTGTTGTTACTGTGTCTGGCATATCGAATACTCTCGGTAGCTTGCCGGGCTCTCCGAGAGGGGCGGAGGAATCGAACTCGGGTCGGCCATGTTGGCCGCTTGTAAGGCGAACGCCCTACCCGCTGTGCTAGAAACCAGCTAAAAGGTATATTTCATGTTTTCTATTCATTGCTGAGAACCCACTATTTGCTGCTTCAAATTCAAAGCAGTTAAGTCCATAATATGTGGTCCCAAAGGTGCCTCCCAAAGCATCATCAGTGCTACTTTATGTGATTATCAGCAAGCTGAAAATTTTGGTCATTAAAAACTAGAAAATGTGGAGCCCGGGAGATATCTCGAGTGATGGAGCATGCACCTCGATACAAAAGGCTCAGATTTGACCCTGGCACGTCCAAGTGTGATCCCGATGGCCCTCTGAACACTGTTGAGGGTGACAGTGTTCCCCTGACAAATAAAGAAGGAAAGAGACAGAGGGGAGAGAATGCAAAGCCTGGACGGAACGCATGCTGGGCGTCCATTCTCAGTCCCACCTGGCCTCCTCCAGCACTGTCCTGGCTGAGCAGGAAGCCTGAGAATCACGGGGAATGGTCCCCCAGGGGCAGTCAAAGAGAAACAAGTAACTATACAAAATATTCTGAGGGGCTGGAACATTTATATATGTTCCAAGGAAGGAGGAATTAGAAAACACATAATATGAACAGAAAGCATCCAGGATTATGTAAAAGGCAAGTAATTTGGTCAAAGTAAATTAGAAAGCCAAGGCTCAATGGAGTGCAGAAAAAAAAGTGGGGATGAATTCTCTAAGGTAAAGAAGAAACTAATCAACAAGTCGTGGTGGTGAAAAACGGGCACTGGTGGAGGGATGGGTATCTGATCATTGTATAATTGAAACCCAAGCACAAAAAAATTGTAAATCTACAACTGTAAAAAAATAAAAATAAAAAAAAACCACAAAAAAAAAAGAAGAAACTAATCAACAAGTCAAAGAGTATCTTGTGCAGATGATTCATTACTGTATATTTTTAAATCAACTATGATTAGCTGTCACATGATTAGAAATATCAAGGGAATTAAAATAGATTTTAAAATATCAATGGTAATATTATTATATATTAACATTTTCATATATAAGTGATTAATATTATGTATTATAACTATATTAATATCCTATATTATAAAATATCAAAGGACTTGACCCCAGAGTATAGACTATCATTGATACTATATATACTTGATGAATCAATAAAACACAACAAAGTTGGATACACTCACACACTGATTCTAGAATAAAGGAATTCGATGATTTCCTCAGATCTTGGTATTCAGTTATCCCTTTCTGAACAGCCAAATTTCTTGTCTACAAATTTTCATAGAAAGTATAAACAGTGTTTGTCAGCCTATATCTAAGGAACTCTTGCTCTGAAATTATCATACTCTCACCTCCATTATAACAATTACTTTATGTAGCTTTCATCCTTTTTAATTGCTTTATGTTTTGAAGATGGAAGTCCATCTTTTACTTTTAATTGAGGCAACATCAGTATACAAGAGTAAAAATATCAAATATTTCAAAGGTACAATGTTATCGTAACGTGCCCTCAGCCAGTGCCCAAATCCTTCACTCCATTTCGCTGGGCCCTTTCAGCCCACTCCACTCTGCCCTCCACTCTTGCGAGTCTTAATTCTGTGGCCAGAATCTAAAGGGTTTGTTTTCATTGAACACATCTCTTCTTTATTTGTTCTGTTAATCTTTCTGTTGTGCGCTTGTTTGGGGTTGCTCAGAGGTTATTCCTGGTTCTGTGCCCATGAGTGCCCCCGGCAGTGCTCAGGGAGCATATGTGGTTTGGGGGGTTTAAAATGGGGTTTGGCAAGTTCCTTAACCCCTGTACTATCTCTCCAGTTCCTGCTTTGTTTCTTTAAAGACCACATAGGAGTGAGATCAACCAGTAGTTGTCTTTCTTCTGACTTATTTCACTTAGAATGACCCCCTCCAGTTTTGTCCATGTTATACATGTTATAGTCGAGGATTACTCCCTTGTGAGTTGATATCTGATGCTGATATCAGTCTTTCATTTCTTTTTTTATCAGTCTGGCCAATCAAAATAATACTTTAAATGTCTCCTTATAAAATCTATTTTATTTTAACCATTTGGCTAGAGCGATAGCACAGCAGTAGGGCGTTTGCCTTACAAGCGGCCAACATGGCCGACCCGAGTTCGATTCCTCTGCCACTCTCGGAGAGCCTGGCAAGCTACCGAGAGTATCTCGCCCGCACGGCAGAGCCTGGCAAGCTACCCGTGACATATTCGATATGCCAAACACAGTAACAACAAGTCTCATGATGGAGACGTTACTGTGCCCGCTCGAGCAAATTGATGAACAATGGGAGGACCGTGATACATTTTGGTCCTTGATTTTTGAGCCTTCACTTTCCTGGATGTCTTGCCTCTTTCTCCTATTCCTTAAACTGTGACATGTGCCCCAGAGTTCTATCCTTTTCCATTTGTCTTATTAATAAATACTGATGGTTCCAAGAGTGTCTTCCTGTTTTCTCAAGCACTCTCTGTTTTCCAAGTATGTAGCATGTTGCTCAGAAACATGCCACGTGTCCACATACACCTTTCTCTTAAACATATCCCATTCTGGCATTTCCTTTCAGTGTGATAGTATTTATCACTGTGTTTCTAAAGACAAGTCTAGAAATCATAGTTGACTCCTCCTCCTCTCTCTTAGACTCATACTTATTTGTCTCTAAGTTCTGTCCATCTCTGTCTTTATTCTGTTTGTTCTCTTAAGATCACTGTCTTAGGATAGGCCTTCATTATTTCTCGCTTACATTGCTCCAATAGCCTTAAATCATCTTCCTTCTATCAAGGGAACCATGCTTTTATAAATTAGTCAGTGTGGTATGATTCATGTAAAGTAATGGGCTTTGTGGGATATAGAAAAAGATTCAATTCCCAGCCTGAGAGGAAGTAGAGCGGGGAGGGCTTTTGCCTTGCACGAGACTGACCTGAGTTCAATCCCCAATACCCCATATTGGTACTGAGCACTGCCAGGAGTGACCCAAAAACTAAAAAAGGTTAAAAAAAAGATTTAATTCCCAATTCACATACCACCAAACTGAGTGAACTTGATGAGTTACTTTCCTTAGTTCAATTCCCTGACTTAGACATTTCTTCCATTTTTCTTCTAGTTTCACAGAAAGCTGGGGTGGAGGGGAGTTTAGAGCAAGAACTGGTATTATTGTTTACAGTTCTATCAATATTCATTAAAATACCTCTTATCAATATATATACATCTCACCAATGTATATGTGTATATATCCATCAAGAAAAGAATTTAAAGCTTTTTATATTTAATGTATAAAAATAAATCTTTAAAAAATTTAGTTTTTAGATTATACCAAAGTATCAAGGTACAGAATTAATACCTATTTTCAACTAATTAATATATCATTTATGAATGCCTGAAACAAAAAATACAACATTAACCTTAGCATGGGAAATAATTGAACTACATTAGTACAAATTTATTAGCACGTGTATAAGATACACATGAAGAAAACTTACAAAATTGTGATGAAATAAAGCAAATGACAAAATTAATATGATCCCTGAGCACAGTGCCAGGAGTAAGCCTTGAGCACAAGAGGCATGGGGTCAAAAAAAAAAAGAAAAAGAAAATAAGAAATCCATATAATTACATTCTTCTTATATTTAACTAATAAATAAAGACCATCTTTTAGAGAAAGGATAATCTTTCAGCAAACGAGGCTTGGAAAACTGGATATTCATAAGCAAAAAGAAATCAATGTAGACAGAGATTTTACATCTATCAGAAAAATTGCCCTGAAAATGTCATGGAAAAATCTAGGTGGCCTTGGATTAAGAATGCATTTTAAGCATGACACAAAAAGTACAATTATGAGGAAAAGTTGATAAATTGGACATTAAATGTAGAACTTCTTTCAATTGTAAGACTTCACACCAAAAGACAACTTAAGAATGGTCACAAACGGTCAGTCTCAAGCATGTAATAAAGAACAGGGAATTCAAAATATACAGAGTTCTAAAATTCAAAAAAAAAAAGAAGTAATTCAAAAAGTAGACAAGATATCTAGAGACTAGATCAAGAAGATACATAGGTGGCAAATAAGCATATAGAGTATGTCCTTAGGGAATGGCCAATGAAAATAGTGAGAGATACCACTACTCAGTACCTATTGAAATGGCTAGGATACGAAATGTTGTAACACCTAATGCTGGTGAGAATGTGGAACAAGAGCTCTTATTTGCCACTAGAGACACCGGAATGGATACTTTGAAAGATAATATAGCAGTTGTTTACAAAGCTAAACATACTCTTATGATACCATGCAGAATAGTATTTCTAGGTATTTCCCTATTCAAAATTGCCAAGAACTGGAAGCAACCAATGTATCCTTTAACAGAAAAATAGATAAATTGGATCCACCAAGACAATAAAATATTACTCAATGTTTTTTTAAAAATAGATAATGGAGCACTTGAGCAGTTAAAAACATGAAAGAACCTTAAATTCCTATTGCTAAGTGAAAAGCCCAGTTTCCATGGTTGCCTACTAAATGATTTCAACTATATGACATCCTAGAAAGACAAAACTACAGAAACTACAAAATGTCAGTGGTTGCAGTGGTTTAGAGATGGAGGAAGAGAAGGGAAGGGCTGACTAGGTCGAGTGGTCGAGTGCAGGTAATTTTTAGGACAATGGACTATTATGTATAATACTATCAAGTGGGATTCATGACATGTGCATTTGTCAAAACCCATAGAACTGTACAACACAGAGAATCCTAATGAAAGTTACAGATTTATTAATTATGTGCCAATATCTGTTCATCAATTTTAACAAATGTTACCACAGTATGCAAAATGTTAATGATAAGTAAAATTGGACTAGTGGGCAGTAAGATTTAAATTCACTCCATACTTAGGCTCAAATTTTCTCTAAATCAAAATCTGCTTTAAAAAGTAAAATCTAAGGCTAGGGATGGGGCTCGGCAGTAGAGCACATGCCTCGCAAGGTTCAGTCCCCAGCAAACCCCTCCCATCTCCCTCCAAACAAAAAAATCTATTAATTAAAAAGCAACAGGGGTGGGGGGGGTGATACAAGGAGGGAGGAATTAGACTTCACTTGGGGCTTGAAATAGGAGAGAAGGAAGCCAAGGATAAAGATGAGAGTTCCAGCCCAGGGAAGAGCCCAAGAACAGATAATGCTCTAGGCAGAGCATTGATGGTAGAAGCAGCAAAGTTGAACCTGGAGGATGTACACTCAGTTTTCAAGCATGTGGTAGCAAACCCTGGTCAGTGGCTCTCAACCCCTGCCTAGTGGAATCATCTGGAATGTTTTTCTATTGCTAAGACTGAGCTGTAGAAAAACTCAGGATTTCTGGGAATCGACCTGTCCAATCTTAAAGGTTCCCCAGCAACTCCAAAGTGTGACAAATTTGAGGCCCAATGACCTTGAGTGGTCTTTCCATGTTGACTCAACTGAAGCGATGACAGGCTTCAGTGAATCCAGTTGAGCAGAGAGGTTGGAGGCAGAGCCATTGGCAGGTAAGACACCACAGTCACCACAAACAAGTCTGTATACCAGAGCCTTACCTATCTGGGGTTCCCCATTGTTTCTTAGGTCTAGAAAGATCATGTAGTCTCTTCCTAGAAAAAGAACTAACAAAAACACACTGGTTAATCAAAAGAGAATTCTTAACAAATATGGTTATAATTGACAACTCCTACTCGAACAAATCCCATCTGATGGGGAGGGGAAACTCCATGCCCTATTTGAGGTTATTTGAAAAGTGTTGAGTCTCAAACTATTATATATATATATATATATATATATATATAGTGTGTGTGGATGGTAGAAATAGTACAGGGGTTAAGGTACTTGCCTTGCACGCAGCCAATCTGGTCCAAAACCCAGCATCACATACATCCTTCCAAGCCCTACCAAGAGTGAGCCCTGAGCACAGAATCAGGAGTAAGCCCTCACACAGACGGGTGGCCCAAGTCTCTTCCCCAAAAAATGTGAATCTAAAATTTTCCCTTCTGGAATTGTTGATAATCAGTAATGAAATAAAGACAATAAATATTCTATAAAGCTAAGAGCATATTCTTTCCAGAAGACCTCAGGTGAAATCACACTTGTTAAAAGAGGAAATTCTCCCTTTGCATATTAACTTATGCATGGCTTAATAGCACTGAATTCTCAAGAAATTTACAGCTAAATTTAAGACTGAATGTCTAGCTTCAGAAAAAAAAACTTCAATTGCTAAAAAATATTTCTGGAGCTAGTCTGCCTCTTTCCTACCCTACTATGTTCCTTGGCAATTTAAAAAAATTTTTTTGAAGCAAGCTAGTTTTTTTTTTAATTTTTTTTTTTATTAGTGAAACACGATGAGGTACAGTTGTAGATTTACAATTTTTTGTGCTTGGGTTTGATTATACAATGATCAGATACCCATCCCTCCACCAGTGCCCATTTTCCACCACCATGGATAATATCCCTCCCACCCCCATCCCCCCATCCCCCCCTGCCTCTGTGGCAGGGCAATCCCCTGTGTTCTCTCTCTCCTTTTGGGTGTTGTGGTCTGCAAAACAGGCATTGAGTGGCAAACATGTTCAGTCCATAGTCTACTTTCGACATGCATCTCCTCTCCTGGGAGGATCCTTCAAACACCCTTTATTTGGTGTTCCCTTTTCTATCTGAGCTGCCCTTTCCTCTAGGATACCCGGCTGGCCTCTAAGTTATGGAGTAATCCTCCTGGTGCTGATCTCAGCTATTCTTGGGTATTAATCTCATATTTTGTTATTTTATATCCCCCAGATGAATGCAATCTTTCTATGTCTATCCCTCTCTTTCTGACTCATTTCGCTTAGCATGATACTTTCCATGTTGTACCACTTGTATGTAAATTTCATGACTTCATCTTTTCTAACAGCTACATAGTACTCCATTGTGTAGATGTACCAAAGTTTCTTTAACCAGTCATCTGTTCTTGGGCATTCAGGTTTCTTCCAGTTTCTGGCTATAGTAAAGAGTGCTGCAATGAACAAACAAGTGCAGATGTCACTTCGACTATACATTTTTGCCTCTCTGGGATATATTCCCAGGAGTGGTATTGCTGGGTCAAATGGGAGCTCAATTTCTAATTTTTTGAGAATCGTCCATACTGTTTTCCAGAAGGGCTGAACCAGTCGACATTCCCACCAACAGTGAAGGAGTGTCCCTTTCTCGCCACATCTGCGCCAGCATCGGTGAAGCAAGGTAGTTTTTATCAAAAGTAGCTTACTTAGAAAGAAATGTGGGGAGAAAGAGAAGTACATATTCCGTGGAGAACATGAGTTCCCCAGAGTGGAAAAAAAAAACAAAGAAGCAGAGAGGGATGCAAGTGAGATATGTGTTCAAGGGGGGGAAATGGTCTTAAAGAGCAAGCCAAGTTTTTTCATCAAAAATATAATGCTACCCCTAGTACCCACCTCCAGGAGTGCTGGGAGGCTCTGTGTCATGCCCAGCAATGTTTGGGGTAGGAATCTCTGTGTGTGCCAGGTATGTGCTCTACCCCCGAGCTCTCTCCCTGGGCCTTTCCTAGTATTACTCTGCTTAGAGCAGGCAGTTGCTATTACCAAGTATTTTTGTGCTGATCTGAATTTCCCAGCCTCTCTTGCAGCTATGGGGAACTGTAGGATTGTTGCATCTCAGTTCAGCACACATGTTGGGTGTCATTCTTAGGGCAAAGCCTATCAGAGTGAGTACCCCTCACATGGCTCCTCCCCATTGCAGTGCCCTGGAAACTGCATCATTGAGAGGTAGAGCTACCTCGAGGGGTCAGCCAACCCACACTGGACTGTCACAGGAGGAGGAACAGACTTTACTGCATTACATTTGAGACTTATATTACCACAGCATTGCCTTTCTGACATAGATGGTTAGACCACCAATGTCACTGTAGGTCACACAGCATTTGTCGCTGCACCTGTTTATTGATTATTGATATTTTGCTGCCTACCACATAGGAATGAACAGAAAACATAGGCACAAGAATGAGGAAAAGAGAACATGAAGTCTTTGTTATTGATAAAATGGTATTAAAAGTGTGCTTGGGCCAGAGAAATAGTACAATACGTAGGGTACTTCCCATGCATTATTATACTTTTGAGTTTATAGCACCACACACAGGCCCCAGAGCCCACTGGGAGTGGTCTCTGAGTGCAGAGCCAGGAGTAATCCCTGAGCACAGCCAGGTAAGGCTCAAAAAATGTGAAAAAAGTGGGGTTCCTCGAAACCCATCAAGCACTAAGAGTTTCCCAGGAGATGGTAAGCTTGCTATAAGAAAACATCACAAAGATCACTGACTATAGGCAAGTCACAAGGAGAGAGGACCTCGAGGGTCAGCTCTCCTCCCAGCCTCATCAAATCAATGTCAGCTCATCCCTGGAGAAGCTAACTAAAGGAAAGATCAGGATAATTATTCAGAGTTCCGAGGTACAAAAAATGAAGTGGCCAGGAAAAACATTCTCCCTAACACTTGCAGGGCACTTGAAGGGACGTTGATTATATCTTCCTATGAGAAGTCCTGGTCCACATGCCAGGTGGGATTTAGCCTGGCCCAATGTGGACAGACCATTCTGGGAAGAAGCGTCCTTCCCAATGAAATGGTGATAGCCGCCTTCCAGAAAGTGGGAAGGTGAGCCAGAGAAATGGTACAGTGGGATGTAGGGTAACACTGGTTTGTCCTTTCTAAGGTGTTTGCATGCGTGTGACTAACCCTGGTTCAATCCCTTACACATGATCACTTGAGCACTGTTTGGAGCACCTCCTGAATACAGAGCTGGGAGTAGCCCCTAAACACAGTGTGTGTTGCCCAAACCCCCCAAAATACAGGTTTGAAGGCAGGAAGAATGGTACTCTAGTCTCATACTCTATCATCTTCTAGTGCCCCCTTTCTTATTACCAAGAAACCACCCACATTTTATTTCTTGAAACTCTGCTCCTTAACTCAAGGATTCTAGCTTGAAGATCCCAAACACACAGGGAATCTATAAAGACCATAAGCCTTAGTAGACTGAAAAGGTCAAATGGAATCCAAATCCCCACAATAAGGTGGCAGATGCACCCAAAATACCAAATGTATTTCTAAATTCTCTTTTGTATGTTACTTTGTGTTGCCAGAACCCTCAGATATATGTCCTTCAGAAGAGTTAATCTACTTTTCCTCTCACCAGGGGATCCCATGGCATTCAGGATCACTCAACCCATGAGTGGCACCAGAGATTACACTCAGGACCTCGAATTTACTCTACCCACTTCCTAAACCACTGAGCCCTCCTCTTCCGGGTCCTTCTCACCTGGATCCCTAACAGCAGAACCGCCCCAGGGCTTGGAACTGTGGCCCCGTGCTGGCCAGACAAACACTCAAAGCCACTAAGCCATTGTCTTTTTTTTATTATTATTATTTTTATTTTTATTAGTGAAACACCATGAGGTATAGTTGTAGACTTACAAACTTCTGTGCTTGGGTTTCAATTATACAATGATTGAGTACCCATCCCTCCACCAGTGCCCATTCTCCACCACCACTAATCCCAGTATCCCTACCACCCCCTACCCACAATCCCACCCTGCCTCTGTGGCAGGACATTCCCTTTTGTTATCTCTCTCCTTTGGGGTGCTGTAGTTTGCAAAAGGTGAATTGAGTGGCAATCATGTTCGGTCTACTTTCAGCATGCATCTCCCATCCTGGGCAGATTCTCCCAACACCCTTTATTTGGTGCTCCCTTCTCTATCTGAGCTGCCTTTTCCCCTAGCGTGTGCAGCACAGAGGTAGGGCGTTTGCCTTGCACGCAGCCAACATGGCTGTTCAATTCCTCTGCCCCTCTTGGAGAGCCTGGCAAGCTACCAAGAGTATCTCGCCCGCATGGCAGAGCCTGGCAAGCTCCCCGTGACGTATTCGATATGCCAGACACAGTAACAACAAAGTCTCCAATGGAGATGTTACTGGGCCCGGTGGAGCAAATCGATGAACAATGGGAGGGCCTTTACTTTACTTTACTTTACTCGAGCGTGTGCAGCTGACCTCCAAGCCATGGAATAAACCTCCTGGTACTTATCTCAGCTATTCTTGGGTATTAGTCTGCTATTTTGTTACTCTCTGTTCCCCAGATGAATACAATCTTTCTATGTCTGTCCCTCTCTTTCTGACTCATTTCACTTAGCATGATACTTTCCACGTAGTACCACTTGTATGTAAATTTCACGACTTCATCTTTTCTAATGTCCATAATTTATTTAAGCAACAAATGTAGTTTGTTTTATGCACAACAACCAAGAACTTTCAAAACAAGGTGGTGGCATGGGCAGGAATCATCAAAAAGATTCCTCCCTGGCCTGGCGAACTATGGTGTCATTGATATGCTGAAACCCCCAAGCCAGGCCCGCTAATGCTTAGAAACAATAAAACTACTGTTCATTGCCAGAAATTAAATCTACATCCCGATTCTACAGGAGAATGGCTTTGCCATGCAGGTATCACATGGCCCCCGCTGAGCTAGCCTGGGCCAACTCTCTGGGAGGGCAGAGGTGGAGGAACGAGAAAGCCACTGTTGCAGACAAAACACCTTATTATCCTTTCATCGGTCCAAACTACTTAGCTGTTGGCTCCCATCACATCATCATGGCCAAGAGTCTCACCCCACTCCCACCCGCTGCACACACACACACACACACACACACACACACACACACACACACCTTTCCTTTGCCAGCTAAATGATGTTGTTTTTAAACATGCTGTTCAATATAAGATTATTGACAATATTCTAGCTTACTCCTCCACATACTCAAATTGGGTGTTATCTCAATTAGCAACAATCTCGTTAACATTTGCTAAATCAGCGTGTGGTGGCCGGAAGGCCAGCACTTTTGTTGTTGTTGTTGTGATTGTGTCGCCATAGCTACACTACAACCTCCATCTCTTCATCCTAAAGCAGGCGTCCCTTGGGGTATCGAGTTACCTCACAAGGTCTAATCATGAGATTGTGCAGAAATCAAAGAATGTGGCTAAAGGATTTAATTCGTGAAGGCAGGATTTTATTTTTTAATGAGAATTGCATCGCTGCCTGCCGCATAGTTTGCCAATAGCTAAGGCTGGTTTGGAAATCCTTACTTTGGATGCAAAGCAATCCACTGGAAATGACTGTAGGTCTGAATTGGCGGGGTTTTTCAGATTTTTCTCTTTAATGGTCGACACAGTATTACTTTAGTCTTTTTTGCTTAGGTTCAGAAAATATTTTTCTGCCTAATAATCAGGCATAAAATTTTGTTTAAGAACATATTTCTTGGGACTGGAGAGATAGCACAGCGGGTAGAGCATTTGCCTTGCATGAGGTCTACCCAAGGGCCGGAGCGATAGCACAGTGGGTAGGGCGTTTGCATTGCACACAGCCAATATGGCCGACCCGAGTTCGATTCCTCCGCCCCTCTTGGAGAGCCCGGCAAGCTACCAAGAGTATCTCGCCCACATGGCAGAGCCTGGCAAGCTCCCCGTGACGTATTCGATATGCCAAACACAGTAACAACAAAGTCTCCAATGGAGATGTTACTGGGCCTGCTCCAGCAAATCATTGAACAATGAGAGGACCGTGACCGTGAGGTCTACCTGGGTTCGATTCCTATCATCCCATATGGTCCCCTGAGCATTGCCAGGAGTAACTCCTGAGTGCAGAGCCAGGAGTAACCCCTGTGCATCGCTGGGTGTGACCCAAAAAGCAAAAAAAAGAGAACATATTTCTTGGCAGTGGGGACAGATAATGAATATCTCCACAGATAATGACAATTTCCTCCTCACAGAATCAAACTAAATTAGCCAATCAAATCAAAGCATAACAATAATAATACATATTTTTAAACTCACTCTTCAATCTTTGTTTTTCTTAGTATAAACTATCTTGCTGATTATTTGACTGCAGGAGAGTTTGTTCATTCAACAATAAGTAAGTGATATTTATTTAAAATAATGTGATATTCTCTCTCTCCTTTTGGGTGCTGTGGTTTGCAAAAGAGGCATTGAGTGGCAATCATGTTTGGTCTATAGTCTACTTTCAGCATGCATCTCCCTTCCTGGGAGTATCCTCCAAACACCCTTTATTTGGTGCTTCCCTCTCTATCTGAGCTGCCTTCTCCCCCACTCTGTGCGGCTGGCCTCCAAGCCATGGAGTGAACCTCCTAATACTTATCTTGGCTATTCTTGGGTGTTAGTCTCCTGTTTTGTTACTTTATATTCCCCAGATGAATGCAATCTTTCTATGTCTGTCCCTCTCTTTCTGACTCATTTCACTTAGCATGATAGAAAACAAAAGGGAATGCCCTGCCACAGGGGTGGGGTGGGATGGGGGGTGGGGGGTGGGAGGAATTCGGGGAGCATTGGAGGTGGGGAATGGGCACTGGTGGAGGGATGGGTACTCAATCATTGTATAACTGAAACTCAAGCACAAAAATTTGTAAGTCTACAACTGTACCTCATGGTGTTTCACTAATAAAAATTTAAAAAAAATAAAGATACCAGCCATAAATTTAAAAAAAAGAAGTCTTTCTCAAGAGCTCACACTCAAGTGAAAGAAAAGAATATCAAACGTTGTTGTAATTCCAGAACCGAAAGTTTGTATTAGGTGGAACATTTGTGATCAAGAGTTAACATTGCTTTTTGTGGCATGCTCTGTGTGACAAAGAAGAAAATCTATTGGTCTAGATTACTAAATAAAGCGCTGGTAAAATAAAAAAAATTTTCTTAAAAAATAATGTGATATTTTAATTGCATATTTGATAATATTCAGAAAATGTTACTTTTATCAGTTCTACTACTGAGTCATTATACAAATTAGGGAAAATATTACATTCTATAAATTTCATTTTTTCTTGGTAAAATTTTATCTGCCCTATCTGCCACTTAGAATTCCTGTGGGAAAAAAATTATTTTAACTGTCAAACATTGCATAAAACAAAGTAGTTGTACTTACTGCCTAAAAGAAGAGAAAGCATACTAAACAGAAAGCATACTAAACAGAAAAGGAAAATGGGCTATAATGATAGTACAGCAGGTAGGGTGCTTGTCTTGCACGTGGCTGACACAGGTTCAATCCCCGGCACCCCATATGGTCCCCCAAGCATTGCCAGGAGTAATTCCTGAATGCAGAGCCAGGAATAACCCCTGAGCATCACTGGGTATGGTACCCCACCACTCCAAAAAAGGAAAAAGGAAAGTTAGTCTAAATAACAACAATAAATGTAGACAGATTAAACAAGAGTATATGAATGATTTTAACCCACCTGTTAAAAGCAAAGATGAAAATTAACTGATACATTTTCTTTTCTCCTCTGTATGAACCATTGTCCTGAACCCTCTGTGCTTTTCTTTACTTATACCTTACCTCCTAGCCAAAAAGTAAGCATCTGTCCAACCTGTAATTAATTTAGTACACCACAAACATACTCCCGTGCGCGCACACACACACACAGTGTTTTTTTTCATAGAAGACACTTGAAATATATTTAGTTATTTTGCTGGGATTATCACAAAGGGATATTGTGAAACATTTCACCATCTTGGAGCTTCACAAAAATCTACAACATAAGATTCTCAATGCAGAATGCTTACTTTATTTTTGTTTCGTTTTGTGGGGGGTCCACACCTGGCTGCACTCAAGGATCCTGGTCCCCCAACTCCTGCTGGGTTAGAGGACTCAATGGGGTGCTGGGGATTGAACATGGGTCTGGCATATGCAAGACAAGTACCTTATCTGCTGAACTATCTGCACCTTAACTTTTTCTCTTTGCCCATCTTTCTTAAAGATACAGACCTAATATGTACACTAGCAAACAAATGTAATACTGAGTGGACACAGAGTTCTCTATCTCAGTCTCCTACACCTCCTACATCTCACTTCTTAACCAATTTATCTTTCGTCCTCCCCCCCCCCCCCCCAGGAATTGTTATTAGAAAAGGGCATTTATAACCAAGAAAAAGCACACGAAACTTTTTCTTTCATAACCCCCAAGATAGCGTTTCACTTCAAATGCTCCATGTTGAATCTTCCCATAGGGATAGGTGGCCCACTTGTCTGGGAAAATAATACTGTAACTATATATAATCTTACCTTTTTCTTGGGAACTCAGAGTGACCAACATCTGCAAAAGAAAGAAAGAAAAAAAGAAAGGAAAGAAGTTAGTCAAGAAGAATCAGAGACACGAATAAAGACATCACAAATCAGAGAAAGGAGTTAAGGAAAGTAGGAGAATAGGCAGATGAAAAATGCCAACCATGCACCAAAATAACCCACAGGAAAATTGAATTAAATACTTTTGTTCGTTTTGGTTGGGGGTCGCTCCCGGCTGTGCTCAGGGATCACTCTTGGCAGGCTGCCTCTGTAGAGCTCAGATTCAACCCTGGTCAGCCACGTGCAAGATAAGCCCTCTGACCAACCCACTGTCTACTCTCTCCAGTCCATACTACTTCTTAAGGCTAAACTCGACACAGCAGTGAAGAAAACTAGCCGGGGGGCTCCACAACTCCCGGAGAATTCTCCAGGCCCCATAATGAGGGTGAGCTGATATGACCGAGAGTTCCCAGATGGGGTAGGTGCTGTCTCCTCGCCGCCTTCTCCAGGTGGAATCCGGGCGACCATGAACTTCTACAATCATGGCTCCCATATGTGGGCACGAGGACTATTCTTCCAAACCACATGGCCACATAAGTAGCCGTGCAGCATTTCCTGATACGCAAAGTGAGCAATGGAAATAAATTGATCTAGTGTCTATCTCTGGAAGGCAGGCTTCCAGCTGGTGGTGGGAAAATCTGAGCAAATTATAATGGCCAACCAAAATGCAATCTGGACTGTACATTTAACTACGATGCTATGCCACCCTGGGAGGGGAAGGGTGTTTGTCCCTCCGCCTGTCCCCCCTCGCGGCGGCGGCATGGTGGCCCTCATCTTTTGGAGTCTAATGAAGAGCCAGGTATGGGACTGCATTCACAAGGCACACGGGGTCTCGTGGGATGGGGGATGGAATCGACCCTTCTCCCAGGCTTGACCAGTCCCTGGGTTGCCACCCACAAATGCCTCCTCCGGCTCCTGAACGACCATGATCCCGGAGGCTCACAAATCAATCTCAGAACCCAGGGGCTTTGGCAATAATCCCTCTAGGCTTATTACTAAAATATCAGAAATCCAAAAGAAATCCGACATCATATGCTAATTATCTTCATAATTAGCAATATAAAATAAATTATCTAATAATGTCTTTTTGGTAGGTCTGAATGTTGGGGAAAATTCCAAATAATAATGTTGGGTCTTTTGTCGTAATATTGAATGTGATCTACGTAAAGAGAGAGAGTAAAGTGGAAATCTGCCACACCAGCAGGGGGGATGGTTGGGAGGCGGGTATACTGGGGTTCTTGGTGGTGGAAAATGTTCACTGGTGAAGGTATGGGTGTTTGATCATTGTGTGACCGGCCGAGACTTAAACTGAAAGGCTTTGTGACTGGTTCTCACTGTGATTCAATAAATAAAACTTTAAAAAAATAATTAATTTAATTAAATTTTAAAAAATTTTAGGACTGGAGAGATAGCACAGTGGGTAGGGTGTCTGCCTTGCACACGACCAACCCGGGTTCAATTCCCAGCACCCCATATGGTCCCCTGAGCACTGCCAGGAGTAACTCCTGAGTGCAGAGCCAGGAGTAACCCCTGTGCATCGCCAGGTGTGACCCAAAAAGCAAAAAAAAAAAAATTTATAAAAGGCTGAACTCATCTTGCAAGAGAGAGGGAAATCTCTGCAAAAGCCTTGCCTCAGGGGCACTGCCTCCCTTGGAAGTTACAGCTTTTGCTGCATGAAATTTTTATGTATTAAAAACCAAACTTGGTTAGACTGTGAAAATAGTACGGTAGGCTAAGGTGCTTGCCTTTTATATGGTCGACTCTACTTCAATCCCCAGCACCAGATACTGTTCTTTGAGCATGGCCAGGAATGATCACTGAACGCAGAGCCAGGAATAGGAGTAAGCCGTGAGCAGAGCTGGTTGTGTACCCCCCAAAACAAACAAATAACCAAGCTTGGGCTGCCAATTTTAAATATACACACAGGGGTCCAAAGAGACAGTACAAGAGGTTAAGGTGCTAACCTTTTGTTTTGTTTTGGGGCCATACTTGGTGGCTCAGGGCTTACTCCTGGCTCTGCACTCGGGAATTACTCCTAGTGGTATTTGGGGGTCCCAGATGGGATACTGGTGATGGAACCCAGGTCTGCCACATGCAAGGTAAGTGCCTCACCTGCTGTACTGTTGCTTCAGTCCCTAAGGTGCTAGTCTTGCATGCGGCTGACCCTGGTTTAACCCCAAGCATCTAAGCTTTGAGTGCAGAGCCTGGAGCAGAGCACAAACACTGTTAACTTGTGACCCTATCTCCTGCCCCCACCAAAATATACATACACAGTCCAGAGACTGAATATAATACTGAATCAATCCTTAATAAACACTTCTACAAGGACTGATAATATGAATGGTAATGCGCTTTCCCATTATCCTTTCATGCTATAATTTATCCCACAGCACAGCTTTTGATCATAAAGAAACATGCTTTTGATAAAATCTCACTAATTTGCAGGCTGAAATAGCTTTCAGGTGACTGTTAGCAAATGTCTTACACAAAGTGTACATTGGTTGACAAATTTGGCTGCCTGTTAAAACCACCTGGGAAATTTTTTTTAAATTCCAGGCTTCCAGTCACAGTTCAAATGTCCAAATTACTCACAAGCCCTGGAAGTGGGCCACAAGCATCTGTATTTTTTGAAGCAGACAGGTCTGGAGAGACAATATTGTTTCATGTCTACACACACTGGTCTGGAATCAGACAGCCTGGAACCAAATCTGGCCCAAACTTCTGATCTTGGGAGAATTTACTCAAGTTCTGTTTTCTTAATTTCCCTTAAAGATAGTTATTTAGGATAACAGAAAGTTGTGTGAAAGTTATTTAGGATAACAGATCTGAAGCAATACACATGGTGCCCCAAATATAATAAATGTACACACTGGATCGGAGATCACGATCATGATCATGATCATCCTGCTGTTCGATCATCCTGTTGTTCTTCGATTGCCTCGAGCAGGCACCAGTAACGTCTCCTTCGTTCTAGCCCTGAGATTCTAAAAAGTGCCACATCCAAGGCTCTTTTATGGTTAGGAGAATGAGACTCATCATTGTTACTGGTATTTGGCATATTGGGTACGCCACGGGGAGTTTGCCAGACTCTGCTGTGTGGGCAGTTTACATTCGGTAGCTTGCCACGTTGTCCAAAGCAAGAATGAGATAATCCACCATGTGCTTCCAGGAGCTGGGTTTTATAGTCTCTGGGTCTTGGCCGTTGATGGGATTACACGGTGCGGGGGTGGAGGGGGCAGTTCCACCCAGATCCTCCATCTTTCAGTAGGCCGAGGTCACACCCACCAACTGCACCCCCACACCCACCCCCGTGCTGTGTAATCCCATCAATGGCCAAGACCCAGAGACTACAAAACCCAGCTCCTGGAAGAGGACAGTACAGAGTCTCCTGCCCCCGCACCTGGCTGTCCTCTCCGGGGCCCCTTGGAGGGGGGAGGGTGGAGTTTCTCTCCCCCACCACCCACCCCGAGCAGAGCCCTGGCAGCTGAAAACCTCCGGAACCAGCCACAACCATGCTGAGACCATTCTCCACACGCATGAAGATACTGGCAGAGGAACAAAGGCATGCGGGTGCCGGGGCTGAGATCTCCAAGCCTGCTCGGACAGGGGCTGAGCATCCTCCATATATAGGGCCAGGGAACAAATAGGTTGGCCATGTGTGAGACAAATACTTTAATTGGAGATAGAAACTGGAAATTAAGTTACCATCATCAGAACTTACTCATGTGAAGGGATCACTAAAAAATGATGATTGGAAGGATTGGTCGAGATGGGAGATGTGTGCTGAAAGTAGAGAAAGGACCAAAAGTGATGGCATTTCGGTTTCTGTGTTGCAAACCATAATGCCCAAAAGTAGAGAGAGTATGTGGGAAATTGTCTGCCATGGAGGCAGGGGGAGGGTGGGAAAGGAGGGGTATACTTGGGAGATTGGTGGTGGGGAATATGCACTTGTGGAGGGATGGGTGTTTGAACATTGAATAATTGTAACTCAAACATGAAACCTTGTAACTGTATCTCATGGTGATTCAATAAAATTTAAAAAAAAGAACTTACTCATGTGTTTCTAGGGGAAATAATGCATGGCATGGGGCGGGAGGGGTTCAGCAGTGCCCATGCTATTCTCTATTCCCTATAGAGTCCTTGGAGGTCACTCCCGGAAGTGCTCAGAGAACCCCAACCTCCAGCATGCAAAGCCTGTACACAGCAATTTGAGCCTTATCCCTAGCACAAGAACTTTGCTTTTTGAGGGGATTGGGTCACGCTTGGAGATGCTGGGGGCTACTCCAGGCTCTCTCTGTGCTGGAGGGAGGGCAGGGGGCATTACAGACAACATCAGGGGGTCAAGTGGTAGTGGGTATCCAACCCAAGTTGGCTGCATGCCTGAACCCCATGGGGTGGTGGGGATTGAACCCAGATCACAATCCAACCTGGCTATGATAGCCATACCTGCTCTATTATATCCCTGGTCCCCTGTATATCACACACACACACACACACACACAAATATATATGTGTGTGTGTGTGTGTGAACCTCACACATGAGTGAAGTTCCATGGAACCCAGGTAATGCGGAACTTTGTGACCTTGGACTCTGGGCCCAACAGGACCCAGGAGCAGAGATCCTCTGCTTGCTTCCCCCAGTCTCTGGCAACACAGGGGTCACACCCATAAGCCACCTCCTGCCACTGTCAGATAATCTCCTCATCAGCCGGCCACCCTCCAGAACTCAACGGCTACTTCTCCCGGAAGTGAGCATAAAATGAAACCCCCATAACTGTGCCACTGGACTCTGCACCAGGCTGTTTTCACTTGGGGCACCCCAGAGAGGAGCGAGTGAGAGTCCTCCCTACCCCAAGGGACCCAGTCCCAGAAGCTGACCTCCACTACCCAACCACCACCATGCTCCAGGTCACTTTCCACGCGCTCAGGCTGAAGAACCTCACAGATGAGTGAACATATTCCTGGACACATCATAAGACACTCCCTACCCATTTTCCATAATTACCACATCATATTTGATGGGGTTCAGACAGTAGGCAGCAAATCATAGAGGGAAATATATATATATATCTGAGAGCCTGGCAAGCTACCAAGAGTATCCCGCCCACACAGCAGAGCCTGGCAAGCTATCCATTGCATATTCAATATGCCAAAAACAGTAACAATAACGGGTCTCATTCCCCTGACCCTGAAAGAGCCTCCAATACGGCAGTGTTGGGAAGGACGAGTAAGGAGAGGCTGCTAAAATCTCAGGGCTGGGATGAATGGAGACATTACTGGTGCCCACTCGAGTAAATTAATGAACAATGGTATGACAGTGATATAGTGACATATATATAACTATATATATGTATATGTATATATATATATATGTATATATATGTACTTGGGTAATAGAAATAGTACAGGGGCTCAGCCATGCAGCTGACTTCGGTCAGGACCTCAGAATCCCCTGAGCACTTTCAGGAGTGACTGCTGGGTGTAGCCCTAATACACCCCCATCCATCCGCAGTAACTATTCCTGCCAGCAGCACATGAGCAAGTTTTGATGACAGTCAATAAATTTCCAGTGACATCTGAACATAGGTTGCGAAGGGGCTCCTCCTTCCCCCACCCCACCGTGATGAAACTGTGGAATCCGGCAGCCTGTGCAGGAGGCAGGAGTGAGAGCAAGTACACCCACCGCCAGCTCAGGCCCGAGACATGTTCCTGCAGGAGCAATGCGTGCTGAGTCTCAGCCAGCTCTCAAAACACTGGGTTTGCAGGGAAGAGGGTGCTAGAAGAAGTTAAAGGCATCACCAAGAACAAGCCAAATTCAGAATATGCAAGATTTAACCCAATTTTTAAGCAAGTAAATGGCATTTTAAAGGGGGCGTGGGGGTGGCAGCTGGGACGTGGCTCAGTGGTAGAGTACATGTCACACCTGCGTGAGTTCCAACCCCCCCCCCCAGCCAAACTAAGCAAATAAAACCACACTACCCCCCACCCCCATCTCCCCCAGGTCCTGGCAACCGAAAACAAACACATAAACACAATTCAAAGAGCAATAGAATAAAAGGGTAATAGATGAAAAATAACAGAGAAGAGAGAAAAGTTCCAAAAAGTACGTGTGGCCCTTTTTTGAGACATAATTTAATTGAGCCATCTACAAAAATGCATTCCAATTTTTATTAATTGTGAAGGAAATAGATTTTATGGAAAGGAACTTAATTGGAGATATGTGTTCAGGAGAGAACACAAGCTGCTTCAGAGTGGGGGGAAAATGCTGTGAAAAATATTTTAAGATAATTAGGGAAGCTTAAAATGTACTAGGTATTACATGATCATAAAAAAAATAACAAGTTGGGGCCTGGCTGATAGCACAGTGGGTACGGTGTTTGCCTTGCACACAGCCAAGCCCAGTTCAGTCTCTGGCATACTTATATGGTCCTCTGAGCACTGCCTGAGTGCAGAGCCATGAGGAACCCCTGAGCATCACCAAGTGTGCACCCCTCCCCAAAGAAAAAAAAGAATAACTAACAGAGTAGGCACCTAGAGTGACAGTACGCTGGACATTTGCCTTGCACGCAGCTGACTTGGGTGCCATCCCTGGCATCACATACCAACTCCCCAGCACTGCTAGAAGTGATCAGGAGACCGATCAGAATAAGCGCTGAGTCCCACTGGGTGTGCCTTCCTCCTCAAGAGAAAAAATCGAATTCACTAAAAAGCAACAACAATACTTGAAGATTCGTAACAAAAAAAAATATCTAGGAAGCCAGGAAGATATCGCAAAGGGAGGGAGCGCCAGCCCTGCACCAACAGGACCCCGAGCACCGACAAGAGACATCCCTGGGCTCCCAGTCAGAAATAGCCTCCGTGTACAATTGGATGTGTCTCCACCTCCCAGCAATTTTTTTGTTTTAATTAAAGTCCTAACAACTGATCTCTCCGAGGTTGTATGTGTGTGTGTGTGTGTTGTTTTGTTTGTTTGTTTGATTGATTGTTTTTGCATAAAATTACTTCTTGGTCCTTTTGCTCTGCAAAAAATAGCCCTACCCGCGCCGCAAGCCTTTTGATGGAGAAGGCTGCCCTCTGCTGGCAGGAAGCGGCATCACAGCCGTTCCTGCTTGAGGGGGCCCGAAGGATTGGAGACCAACTGCAAGGTGCTGAGCGGAATCGGTCTCTCCCTTCCCCTCCTGCCTGCCTATTAAGGACGTCTAAGTATCCCCGCCTCCTGCCCTTGCTGCATTGACCGGGAGACAGCCGAGTTTTGGGAAAGGGTAGGAAGCACCTCGCGACAGGTGTGGGGGGGGGGCACAGGAGGAGCGAGTAGCCAGAGACCATCTGGAATGTTCGAGAGTGACATGTGACAGATCGCGGAGAAGGAAAAAAAAATCACTCCCCATGAGATAGTCAGTGAGAGCCGAGAGCTAGCGCAGCGGGTAGGGCGCTTGCCCTGGTTCAATCCTGGGCATTGCATCTGGTCTCCCGAGCCCTGCCAGGAGTGGTCCCTGAGCACTGAGGCAAGAATAAGCCCTGAGCACCACTGATATGACCCCAAAAAAAGAGACAGAAAAAATACTCGGTGAGCCCTGCATTGCCGTCAAAGCATTCTGAAGGAAACGTGCTGTGCGTAGCAGTCGTGTTACTGGGGAGGGGACAGGAAGGGCATCTGGTGATTCAGGTACAGCTGGACATTTTCAGTCTCATAACGTGAGGGTAGCCAGTCCCACGGAGCATGGAAATGGCGAAGAGGCGAGAATAAGGACACTTAAAGTGGAGCACGAAAGGCAAGGACTTCCCCTTGAACCCTGTCGATCACCTAGAAGAAACATAGGATAAGCTGCCCTTTGCCCAAGAACAGAGAAAAGTCAAAGGGGCAAAGGACAGCAAGGAGAAGTGGTTCATGGTGACAGACAGAATGGACTAAAGGGACAGAAACAGCGAGAGACCAGTGCAGACCAGGAACCAGTGAGGTACCAGTGAGTGGTCTGGGCACACACGACACTAGGGACCAAATCTACCTTGCTAAAGCTGTTAAATAGACTATTTTGATCATGAACATGGGCTGGAGTGATAGCACAGTGGTAGGGCGTTTGCCTTGCGCGCAGCCAGCCTGGCCAAGCAGGGATCGATTCCTCCGCCCCTCTCAAAGAGCCCGGCAAGCTACCGAGAGTATCTTTTCCGCATGGCAAAGCCTGGCAAGCTACCTGTGAGGTATTCAATATGCCAAACACAGTAACAACAAGTCTCACAATGGAGAAGTCACTGGGCCCGCTAGAGCAAAACGATGAATAACGGGAAGACCATGACCATAAACATGGAGGCTAAGAACTAGCACAGTGCGTAGGGCACCTGCCTGAATGCAACCTATCAGGTTTGTCCCTGGCACTGCACCTTGTCCCTTAAGACCTGCCAGGAGTAATCCCTGAGTACCTGGCTTACAGCAAAAAAAAAAAAAAAGAAAGAAAGAAAGAAAGAAAAGAAAAGAAAAATCATAAACATTGGGACTTCTTTTTCTTTTTTCACTTTTCGGGTCACATTCGGCACAGGGGTTACTCCTGGCTCTGCACTCAGGAATTACTTCTGGCAGTGCTCGGGGTACTCTATGGGATGCTGGGAATCAAACCTGGGCCCATCACGGGCAAGGCAAATGCCCAACCTGCTGTGCTATCACTCCAGTCCCCAACATCGGGATTTTCTGTGTTGTTTATGCATGTTACTTTTACACACAAAACTCAAGAAACCATACTCAGATGTTGGTGCGACCTTAAAGCTGGTCTTAAAGCTACCCAGATCTATACTGGGCTGTGGTCAACAAACACGGAAGGCCCAGTGATCGGACAAGGGAAGCCACCTGAGTTGTGACTATCATTCACTTTCCCTCTCTGCTCTGTTGACCAAGTTCCCCAGGTTACTGTTCCTGCAGCCTGAGCTGAAGGTCAGCGAGGCTAAGGGAGGGATCTGGGTGAGAGTGGAGAAGACAGAAGTCTGGAAAGGGCAAGCCCTTCCTCCGGGTTCCAAATATTCATACACTTCCTGGCGCTCCTCTGCAAGCCAGAGCTCAAAATACACACCTCCAAGCTAAGTGGGATGGACTCAGATAGCAAGTACACGCTTTGCATGTGGGAGCCTCGGGTTTAAATTCCAGTGCCTTATAGTCCCAAGAGCAGTACCAGGAACAATGTGCATTAGCAGGTGTGTCCCCAAAGCAAAAACATAAAAGCCAATATTGTTTATAACATAAGTACATATAGAATATATGTCTCACACTATGCAATAATGGATTCAGTCCTTAAAGATACAAGGCGGGGGGACTGGAGCAATAGCACAGCGGGTAGGGCGTTTGCCTTGCACGGAGCCAACATGACTGACCCAGGTTAGATTCCCAGCATCCCATATGGTCCCCCGAGCACCGCCAGGAGTAATTTCTGAGTGCCAGGAGTAACCCCTGAGCATCGCCAGTTGTGACCCAAAAAGCAAACAAACAAAAAAGAAAAAGATACAAGGGGCCAGAGCAATAGTACAGCAGGAAAGGGTGCTTGCTTTGCACATGGTCCACTGGGGTTTGATATCTGGCACCCCATAGGGCCCCTGGAGCATCACCAGGAGTAACTCCTGAGTGCAGAGCCAGGAGTAACCCCTAAGCACTGCCAGGTGTGGCAGATTTTGTGGAGAGGAGAGAAAAGGAACCCAAACAGAAGGATTGTGATGAGAACGAGGATGAGAAAATGGAATCAGCGTGTAGAGACAACACAAGAGACAAGTTCTGCAGAGGAGAAGCAAAAGATGGTGGGTGTTTGGAGAAGAAGGGAACAGGGGCAGATTCAGGAAGAAAAACTCCAGGGTATCTATGCATCTTGTGGGCCTGGATCCTCAGGAAGTGAGAAACCGGTGTGATAGGAGAGGAGGGAAATGAAGGAACAAAGTTCTTCATTCAAAGTTTGCATTCAAAGTGGAATGTGAAGCCCAAGTGCGGGATTCCGCTTTCTATAGTTCTTACCTGAAAAGGGAAAAAGAAAGCAAGGAGGTTTGGAGAAGCCAATGAAAGAGTAGTAAAAAAATAGGGGATGTGTGACCAACTCTTTCTATATTCTGTATTCTCAATAAAGCACAAGGTAGTCTTGAGCTATTTGGAAGTCAAAGGTGTGACATCTGGAGGACAGCAAAGGTGTCCTCTCAACAATTAGGGAAATTAGGGGCTGGGGAGAGTATAGTGGGTAGGACAGTGCTGGCTTTGCTGAAAGCTGATCCAGGTTTGATCCCGGGCATCCCATATTGTCCCCGAAGCTCTCCCAAGATTGATCCCTAAATGCAGAGCCAAGAGTAACCCCTGAGTATCATCCCCAAACAAGTAATAACTGGAGAACAAGTGGGCTTGTGAGGTGGCATGGGTGACTCACTGATGAGAGTCACAGTCCCAGAGCTAGAATGGGGCGAGGGAGGGGGGGGGGCAGGGAGGGAGGGAAAAAGGGAGGAAGGGAACCAAGAGAACATAACATAAAAAGTGGTTAGTCAAGGGATGAGAAACCCAATATGCACACACAGCTGAATGGACTCATCAATGAAAAAGTCGGAAAACTGAATCAAAGGATGGTTGTGCTCAAGTCGCATTGGCCCTGTTGCCTTGTGATCTCTGTGAGGACAGAGCGGAAAGTACCGATTTAGCACATGCACCGTGAATGCTCGCTCTAGGGGGGCTCTGTACGCCAACTCTGCCCACGGACTATCACTGGGCGCCTTCAAACCCTGGACACCGCTCCAAACACGCATCCTTCAGCCGGGGAGAACCGCGACGCGGAACCCTCAATAATAGAGGACACGTTCCAAGCCGCAGGCAAAGCAACGACTGGAGGAAACTTTAAGAGGGGCTTCAGAAAGAAGTGGCGACAGACAATGAGGGGCAACCCAGGTCCTGTGACTAGGGGGAGCGCAGCGTCAGTCCTCGCTTCCCAGCGTCACACAGACAGGCCCTCCTGCGTTGCAGCACGCCGAGCTCGCCCGTGCGCAAACCTTCCCACGCGGGTCGGGCGTGCCCTGTGGCTCTTGGGGGTGTCCCCCACACCTACCCCAGCGGGGAGAAACCGAGGGTCGCCGCGGCGACTGCCGGGTCGTCAGCGATGGGGCGATCAAAATAGTGGGCTGGGCGAACAGCTCGTCCTGGGGGGTGCGCGGGCCCCGGCGACTGGCGGGGGTCCTGCGGGCGGTGGGCTCGGGGCCGGGCTCGTCGGGCCCCGGCGACTCGAAGGGCGTGTCGGGTCGGTAGATGGTAAAGGAGGGGTGCGTGCTGGACAGCCGGCTGGACTCGCTCTCGTCGAAGCCGTCCCGCAGGCTCTGCGTCCCCGTCTCGGACGAGCGCTGTCGGGACCAGCTGGCCCGGCCCGACTCGGCCCTGCGCTCTTGGGGGCTCCTGCTCGCGGGGGACCTCCAGGACGCCTGGGGCCGGGACGCCGGCCGGGACCCCGGTAACTGCATGGGGCGCGGGAGCTGCCGCTGAGCGCGGGCTGGCCCGGGAGCCTGAGCCTGGGACGCGGGGCCCGGCCGCCCCCCGGCCCCGGGCCGCGCTCACCGCCCGGCCGCCCGCCCGCCCGCCCGGCCCCGCGCGCGTTCCGGGGTTGCCAAGGGCGCGGCCGCTTCACAGGCGCCCCCGCTCCAGCCCGGCTCCCAGCCGCTCGGCTTGGGGGAACTGCGGAAGGCGGGGGTGGAGGGGACCCCTGGGGCCGTGCTCGGGGCTCTTCCTGCTTGGGAGGGGTGCCTGCGGGGTGCAGAGTCAGAGTCTTGACGGGTTCTGGGTCTGACCCCCTAGGATCCCCCACCCCCGCGGCCCCCTCCCCCCATTGTCCCCTAATCATGCTGGGAGCAAATACTGGCGCCGAATGTTCTCGCGTCCTCGCTCGTTTCCACGTGTCCCCAAGTCAATGTCCAGCCCTGAGATATTAGTGTGGTGGAAGGAAAATGACAACATTGGGTCCGTGCTATGGAATGGGGCAGAATCCACCCGAAGTTCTACCTACAGAGCGCTGACAACATTCAGAAAAAAAAAAAAAAACTGCATCCATCTCCCTCTTGCCTTTCCATCACTGCATGCTGAGGCGAACTCTTTATCATTGTTGTTAGCAGTTACCTTGAGAATAGGCGAGCAGTGTGTGTGTGTGTGTGTGTGTGTGTGTGTGTGTGTGTGTGTGTGTATGTGGGGGGGAGGGGAGGAAGCACTGATTTCAATGTGATCTCTTTTTATTCAATCTTATTTTATTTTAATAAAGTTGTTCATAGTAACTTATTACATTCTATATTCCAACACTAATCCCACCATTATACCTTCCCACTACCATTATTTCGAATTTTTCCACCACCACGCAAGCCTGCCCCCAAAGCAAGTCTTAATTTATTTTTGTATTACTTGTTATGAATAATCTACTAAAAATGATCCAAAAAAAGTTTTCTTAGAGGAAAGTGTGTGAAGATTGTTGTATCTCACCCTGGAACTATTAAGCCCTTGTATACAAGATTACTAACATGTTATTACAAATTAAGCCTTGTGTTACTTTTTATCGAAAATGGTTGCCTTTTACCTTACACCCATCAAATATGGTGTGCTACACTTGCACATCAGTGGAGGAGAGTAGGAAATGTCAGAAAGCCACAAATCTGGCCACACCCACTAGAAATTCTAAAATTTTAAATAGAATGATACAACTGGAGGTGACTTTGAGGTCCAGAGGCATCTCTGCAGCTTGTGGCTCTCCAGAGAGATTTGTTTCTGATTCTCTGGTTCATGGTTGTTAAGGAGCTTGTATAGCGCCAGAGGCAGTTCCTGGACTTGACTGCCAGGCTCCCCAAAGAACGGGGAGATGGGAGGAGGTGGGAGGAGGTCTCCCAATCCCCACGTGAGCCTGGAGATTTCAGTCACAAAACCCACATACCTGAGTTTTCCAGCAGATTCAATCATGGATGAGGCTTGTCTAAGTCTGTGGAGAGCGACCGTGAGCCTGGCAGGGAGTTTTGGAGGTTTTCAGCTGCCAGGGTAAGGTTGGGGTGGGTGGAGAGAGTCATCAACCCCCCTCGACTTGCCCCTGATGAAAAGGCCTAGTGCGGGGTCCAGAGGCATCTCTCTAAATGAGATCTCTTTTAAAGCAATATTTTATTAATTTTGAGACAAAGGTTGGTGGGATGCAAGGCCAGGACCATTACCCCTTTACTGTCTCTCTGGCCCCTTGACTGGTTGCTGTAAGGAGAGGGTCCATTCTACTCTGGGATTATGAGCCAAACAAAGGCTGCAGATTTCATACAGATAACCCTTGAAGGAACGTGAGAATAAAGCAAAGGAGTCACGATATAGCTCAGTGGGTTCAATCCTCACACTGCATGGAACGCCCACCCCCAGCACTGCCAGGAGAGACTCTCTTGGCACAGCCAATGTCACATTGGCATTCAATGAAGTTCACTGAAGGGGAAAAAGAAAACTCCAGCACTCACTGGTCATTGTCAAAATGCACAATATAGAGACCAGAGAGATAATATAGCAGAGAAGGCACTTCCATACTTCCCAGCAACACATGTGGACCTCCTAGCCTTGGAAGAACTGATCCTTGAGAACAGAGCCAGGAGTAAGCCCCAAGCATCGCTGGATGTGACCTCCCCCCAACTCCCCTGGGGAAAAAAATGCATATTTTAAAATCAGAATGTGAGGAAAAACACAGTTTTTCTGTCTCAAGGAGAGAGGTTTCGGTCAGTCCCTATCTGAAAACTTTTGACATCACCTGTGAAATAGGCATCCAGGAACTTATCAGTGTGCCAAATTGCCCCAGAAAACATGCCATGTATGAACTTTGATTAAACTTCATCTTGGAAACAAACAGTAGCATTTGGTTTAAGCCTTTTCCAGAATGAAAACTCAGTAAGTTGCAAGATGATTAAGGGATTTGTCCTGGGACCAGGGTCCTGTACAATCCCATCTTTGGTGCAGCGGCCCCCGGACCACGGTCATGTTCAGTGCCATCCTTGGTGCAGAAACCCATGGTTTCTACAGTCCTGAATCATGTGTGATCCAGTCTCCACAGGCTTCTTGTGTCTCAGAATTATTATTATTATTATTATTATTATTATTATTATTTTGCTTTTTGGGTCACACCCGGCGATGTTCAGGGGTTACTCCTGGCTCATGCACTCAGGAATTGCTCCTGGCGGTGCTCGGGGGACCATATGGGATGCTGGGAATCGAACCTGTGTCGGCCATGTTGGCTGCGTGCAAGGCAAATGCCCTCCCCGCTGTGCTCTCGCTCCAGCCCCATGTCTCAGAATTTATAGGAACAAAGATTGCCTGGTCTGGATTAGGCTTTAAGGAAACATTATGGCTTGTTCTTCTATCCAGACGCCCCTCCCTCCCCCAATTATTTCCGTATCACAATTAGGTCTGTTTTTGCTTCCCTATATTCACGTGTTCATTCTTAATCATTTTTAGAAATTTCCTTACATTCACAACTTGGCTAATTACTTGGGACATCTGTAAGTTTAACCATTCCTAGTTTTAAAATTTATTTTGGGTACCATAATTTACAATACTGTTGATGACAAGGTCTCATGCATGCACCATTCCAACACCATACCACCCATCCGTGACCTCCGCCCACCCCCCCACCATCTCCCAACATGGTAAACTCAATTCTGTAGATGAGTTCCCAGGTACTGTTGCCTTGAGCAATGTTTCTTTATAACCCACATGAGAGATTATTTGGTGTTTGTCCCTCTCCTCCTAACCTCATTCAGTATAAATATTCCCATAGCTATCTGTGTTCAAGATCATGAACGATCGGTTTGAGGCTCTTTGTGTTCCTAGAGCGAACAGATGCCATTGGGTTACACTAGCACGCGACAGGGACAAATGGAGATGTTACTGGCGCCTGCTCGAGCAAATCGACGATTAACGGGAAGTCAAGTGATCAAGTGATCTGTGTAGCTGAAAATTGCATGATTTCATCTTTTCTTATAGCTGCATTGTTCGATTGCATATATATATATATATATATATGTATATATATACATATGTTTGTGCTTCCTGAAGTTCATAGGACTCTTTGACAGTTGTTTCTCTGGAACTCATTGCTGTGACCACTACTGCTGATGTTGCAAAAACAACTCTTCAAACTGCGATCCGGACACTTCATTTCTTCAATAAGCGACTAAATGACTCTGATTACCCTTGAACAGTGCAGGACTATTGGACACTTTACGACAAGCACTGCTCTGGGTTCAGGGGCGGACTGAAGTTTTACTACTACTACATATGAGACTGTTTTGTGATTGGAATTGTTCCTTTGTCTATTTCAAATTTTTGTGTTTTTGTAAACAGAAAAGGGTGAGATGTTGGAGTACACGGAGCTTAGGTTTATCAGATTGTACCCATCACAGTGCTCCCGAGTCACTCCCATTACTTTGTCTGCCTGTAACCTCTTCTATGCTCTCTTCCCCAACCAATTTGTAAGGTCTCATCCTTCTTAGACACTGAAGCTGTACTGTAAGTTAATATTGTCTTTCTCCTCTCCTTATGTCTTTTGAGCAGTTTACTTTAATGCAATGTCCTTTTGTATAGATACAGGAAGGCAATTAATTAATATGCTCCGTAACTTAGGAATTGATTGGCTTTGAATGTTATTCACTCCTGGGCATCTGCCTTCTCAACTTAAGCCTCAGTTGCCCTCACTTCCTAGCACCCCAAGGGCAGGGTCCCGACGTGGGACTGGATGGAACCAGGGCAAGCCGGTAAGTTATGTGCTACCCTGGCATCGCGATGGGCCAGGCCAAGGTGCCACGATTCTTAACTATAAGTTAAGAGTTTGATCATAGGCAAATGATGTCATGATCCAAAAGTAACGACAAGACTAGGGCCCTGCTGCTAGGAATAGGAAAGATATCTGGCCTGAGCACTGCAGTCTGAGATCAAGATGGCCCTAGGAGAGCAATTCTATAAGCTCAAAGTATTTCTTACTGTGTCCATACGAAATGATTAATATTATGTATGCTTATATGTTGTTTGGACAAGGAGAGGAGAAACACGTCCTAGAAGCAGTTTCCTGGGTGTCCTGACTAGCTTGGATGAGACTGCTTTTTTGGAGATGTAGATTCCAAGCTCTAGCAGACTGGTCTTTGTTGTGCTAATCTAAGTGCTTGTAGCTTGTGAAAAGGTGAGGCCAGGATTACTGGCCTGCGGATGTAAGGAAACAATGTATGTTTGCCGCCTCAATGTTCTTTCTGTAACTCCTTTTGATGACATCATTATATTGCGCCCTTTAGAGGTACTATGATCTATATAAGGGCGATTTCAGGGCTCTCTGGGGGGACACGTGCATCAGAGAACCGGGGAAGATGGGGCTGAGGGCAGAAGCTGAGAGAACAAAGGCGCACGTGCTCGAGGATTCCTGAGGCCTCCATGACATACATCTCTTCCATGTAATAAACGGCTACTAAGACCAACTAGCTTGGCCTCGTTTCCTTCCTTCACCTGACCATCGCCATCGACCTCCCTGGAGTGGGGAAACGGCCAGACCGCCGGCCGTTTTATTTTTTGTGTGTTTACACAATCTGTAATTGGACACTTGCATTGTTTCTAGATTTTGGCTCTTATGAATAGTGCTACAAAGAACACAGGAGTGCAAATGTCTTTTCTCACTATTTTTTTTTTTTAAATTTAAAGTGAGATGTCTTCTTTTTCATTCAAAATTCTATAATAATGATGCCATTACTGCAGGATATTGTGTTATTATGTCATTAATGGCCTAGTTTCACTCTGGCATCCAGGGGCTTGGGAGAGTAAAGAACAGGGACATTGGGGATTGGGTGAATGGTCAGAACACACAATTTAAGGATGAAATTTGATGTCCTTTATGTATGTTTAATGAAACACAACAGCAATTACAATATCATCAAAGATCATTGATCACAGGTCACCAAAATGTCTAATAATGAAAAGGGTCAAAATATGTGAGCAGTAGAGGCAGGGTGTGGGGTGGGGTGGGGGTGGCGGGTGGGATATTGGGAACAATGGTGGTGGAAAATGTACACTGGTGGAGGGATGGGTGCTCGAGCATTGTTTGAAACATAAGTTTGTAACTGTATCTCACAGTGATCCAATAAAACTTCTTTAAAAAAAAAAAGACAAAATTTGCCTGGAATGGCCACCCTCAAAAGGAAATAAAAACTATAAGAAATGAGTAAGAATATATATGTGAGCATAACCAAAATTTAACGGACAGGACATGACCATATGTTATTGTAAAAATTGCATGAGTACACTTGGTGACCACAAGACTGATACAATCCTTTGGACTGTGAAAACCTGCAGTATCTATGAAAAGACCAACAAGAAGAGGCATATATGCATTTCAAAGTGTCAAGAATTTAAAAATCAAATTCTCTCTGTGTTCCCAAAATCCTGTCTTCAATCTTGCTGAGAGCTATTAATTTAAGTTTCTGTGTTGATTTGAGGGCACTTATTTCCCCCATTCCCCTAACCCTGTATTTTTCCTTACTGCATTAAATGCATCCACCGAAGGAAAGACACCTGAATTTTTACTAGAAAAAAAGTTTATTCAAATGTCCTTGAAAAAACTACAGCTGGATTTTTAATTGGAAAGAAGTTCTTTAAAATATCTCAACATAAATCTCATGCAATAATAAAAAATATATAAAAGAAATGCTTACTCATACTCCCTTTGAGTTTGTCAACTAAAAATCCAAATTCTCCTAATACATTAGCTTGTTTTTAAAACTTTAAACCCCAAAGAGACATTCTTAATTAACATGATTTTTGTGTAAAGTGTGGTCCACTGAGAAAAATAAGAAACTGCTCATTTTTTATTTGAAAGTGGAAACCTTTGGTTTCGAGTCTGCCATTCAACGCTCCCAGTTGCAATCTGGGTCCGAGCGGATACTGAGCTCTCACTGCATGTCCGCAGCCAGCTGTGCAATCAGGTCCCGGGCATCCTGCATGGCAGCGGGGATCTCTGAGCCGTTCTCTGTCACCTGGGTTCCAAACAAGAACATCTTCCTTTCATTTCCCACCTCAGATAATGCCAAGGCATCATGAATATCTGTAATGTGGTAGGCTGTGTCAAGATCCTTATCCCATGTGGGAAAAGAGAAGGGGAAAAAAAAGTCAGTTATTTTGCAACACTGTTTTTTTTTGGGGGGGGGGTGGGTCACACCTGGCGATGCTCAGGGGTTACTCCTGGCTCTGCACTAAGGAGTTATTCCTGGCGGTGCTCAGGGGACCACATGGGATGCTGGGAATCGAACCCGAGTCAGCCACGTGCAAGGCAAATGCCCTACCTGCTGTGCTATCTCTCCAGCCCCTGCAATGCTTTTTGATATTTTCATTACTCTCATTATTACTTGTACTGACCCCTACTTCCATTTTAATGAGGAGGATACTGTGACTCCCATTATTATAACCTTAGTGGAAGCTTGAACCTAAAGATTTCCATTAGGACTGGCCTTATACCTCAGCAGGAGAGAATAAGCTTCCCAGATAGGAGACCTGGATTCAGTCCTAGGCAAGGAATTATCAAAAGAAAGAGAAGCTCATGAGATAGTACAGGAATTAAAGCACAAGCCTTGCATCCTGCCTATCTGGTTAGGATCCCAAAATAGGCCCTAAGTAATGCAGGGCATGGTTCAGAAACAAAAGCAAGAGAAGACGCTGGGGAAAGGTGGGGGTTGGAGAGAGAGAGAGACAGAGAGACAGAGAGACAGAGAGACAGAAAGAGACAGAGGGAGGGATAGAGAGAGAGAGAGCGAGAAAGAGAGGGAGAGAGTCTTACCACCATTTATGAGTGAGCATCAAAAAATATTTTTAGAAAAGGAAAAGAAGACTATTTTTGCTGGTTTTTGTGACATACCAGGCAATACTCAAGATTTATTTTTGACTCTGTACTCAAGGATCACCCCTGGTGGGCTTGGAAAACCATATAAGATGCCAGGGATTGAACCCAGGTTGGGTGCGTGCAAGGCAAACACCTTCCCTGCTGTGCTACCTCTCTGGTCCCAATAGCACAGCCGTACGGCATTTGCCTTGCATGCAGCCAGCATGGCCAACCCGATTTCGATTATTCCACCCCTCTCGGAGAGCCCGGCAAGCTACAGAGAGTATCTCGCCCGCATGGCAGAGCCTGGCAAGCTCCCCGTGACGTATTCAATATGCCAACACAGTAACAACAAAGTCTCCAATGGAGACGTTACTGGGCCCGCTCGAGCTAATTGATGATCAACGGGAGGGCCTTTACCTTTACCTTTACCTAGTTTCCTAAACATTCCAGTTCATTGGTTTCCCATCACCCCCCGACATTTTCTTTATTTTCCTAGTATCATTTTTAATAGGGTAAATTCTTTTATCTTTTTTTTATTTGTTTATTTTTGAGTCACACTCGGTGGCACTCAGGAATTAACTCCCATTGTGGTGCTCAGGGGACTATGTGGTGCTGGGAATCAAACCTGGGGTTCCTGCATGCAAGCAGACAATCCAGCCCTTGAACCATCTCTCCAGCCTTAATTTATTTTTAATAGAAGAAATTTGATCAAATTTAACTGGTTTGTGTCCATGTCATATTACTGATTAGAACTCTTGCCATTGCATTTTCTCTTGCATATAATTTTTTTTTCTTTTTGGGTTATACCGGAGATGCACAGGGGTTACTCCTGGCAAAGTCAAGACCTTTTCCTTGCTTCTCATACATCAAGCAACTCAGGAATTACTCCTGGAAGTGCTCGGTGGACCATATGGGATGCTGGGAATTAAACCCGGGTCGGCCACGTGCAAGGCAAAAAGCCCTACTTGCTGTGCTATTGCTCCAGCCCCAAGTTAGACTCTTTTTTTTTTTTTTTTGCTTTTGGAGTCACACCTGGCGATACACAGGGGTTACTCCTGACTCATGCACTCAGGAATTACTCCCGGCAGGAATTCCCAGCATCTCATATGGTCCCCTGAGCACCACCGGGAGTAATTCCTGAGTGCAAAGCCAGGAGTAATTCCTGTGCATTGCCAGTGTGACCCAAAAAGCATAAATAAATAAATAAATAAATGGTTTTCATTGTTATAGATCATTCTGAAATCTCCCAAGATAATCCAACACATGTTAATGTTTTTTTTCTGGGACCAATATGAACCTATCAAGTTCTAGCACTGGTGCCAAGTGAAATATCTGGTTATTTGCTTATGTTGAAAATGAAAGTTATGTATTGGGTGATTGTTAAATTTTGGCTAATTGTTAGGTTTAGGCTGAGGCTGGGGTAAAGTTGGTATAGGATTAGAATTAGGGTTAGAGTTAGGTTTAGGCTTAGGGTTGTTATAGTTAGGCCTAAAATTTGTTGATATCTAAAGTTGAAAATGAAATTAAGTTTAGGCTTATTGGTAGGGTTTGTTCTAGGCATGGGTAAAGTTTAAGGTTTGCTTTAGGCTAAGAGTTAGAATTAGGGTGTGTGTTAGAGTTATGGTATAGAATGGCTATGTTTAAAGTTTAAAATGTAATTTAAGTATAGGGTGATTGTTCAATGAGGAAAATTGGCAAATTTAGATCTAGGGCAAAGATTTGGCTTAGGTTAGGACTAGGGTTTTCTATCTGGAGGAGGAAATAGGAGGGTTCCTATTGTTTATAGTATTATAAATCATGGTGCATCAACAAAAATGTGGGGAATAATACATATGAACAACTTATAGAATGTGTATACCATATTTTGTCTTACTATTCATAAACAAATGAGCCAAGAGATAAAAAAAATATAAAAACAAAAAAATGAGTAGTTTCCTTTTTTTTTTTTTTTTTTTTTGCTAACATGAATAACTGCTGTGAACAGGGAGTTGAAAAAAATAAGATTGAATCCCTGCTTTCAATTGTCTGGGGTAAATACTCAGAGTGCAACTGCTATCTCATATTAGAATTTTAGCTTTAATTTTTTTAGGATCACCATCCTGTTTTTCTGGCTGCACATTTTCCCTTTCCACCTTAGCGCAAGAGTTCCAATCTCTGCGTGGAAGTGTAGTAGTCTCAATGTCTCTGAAATAAACCTAGGCTAGTATAACTTATCTAAAACAAACTCTTTACACATGGAAGACACCTGTCTATTTTGCTGAAGTCAATTCTACAGTTATTCAGTACAATGTGTTTGTTGAATTCCTGCTATCCAGAAGACAGTATGCTTGGTATTACAGGAAAGACAATGAATCATAGGCTCTGCTCTTAGGAGTTTATAATCCAATGGCGTTAGTAATAAATTCTGATAAATTGAGTTTTGTATATAGCACTCTGTAGCATCTCTAGCTACCGAAAATAAGACTTTCTTATTTCCTGTATTGATAACAGAACTTTAGTGCCACTCACGCTTGGATTTTTACCTGTTTGTTTGCAAACACAACCAGTGGAAGGAGTGGATTGGTTCCAATTAGTTGATGAAGGTGTTTCTTGGCTTCAGGCAGTCTGTGGTGGTCGGCTGAATCCACCACAAACACGAGCAGCAAACCCTTGGACAGGTACATTTGCCAATAGGGACGGAACGCTTCCCTGCCGCCGACTACAGAGAATGATACAGAAAAAGACACACAAATGTGAAGACTCCATGGAGGAGCAAAGAAAAGACACACAAAAGGGTCTGGGAAGGGCTCAGAGAGCTGGAAAGCATGTTCAGAATTTCGGAGACCTGGGTTTTTCGTTTTGTTGTTGTTGTTGTTTTTGTTTTGTTTTTAATTTTTTTTCTTTTTGCTTTTTGGGTCACACCCAGCAATGCTCAGGGGTTACTTCTGGTTCTGCGCTCAGGAATTACTCCTTGTGGTGCTAGGGGACCATATGGGATGCCAGGCATTAAAGCTGGATCGGTGGGGCTGGAGCAATAGCACAGCTGGTAGGGCGTTTGCCTTGCACGCGACCGACCCGGGTTTGATTCCCAGCATCCCAATTGGTCCCCTGAGCACCGCCAGGAGTAATTCCTGAGCGCAAAGCCAGGAGTAACCCCTGAGCATCACCGGGTGTGACCCAAAAAGAAAAAAAAGAAGCTGGATTGGCCACGTGCAAGGCAAAGACCCTCCTCACTGTCCTATTGCTCCGGCCCTGAGACCTGGGCTTAAGCCCCAGCACTGCAGAGTCCTCTGAGTACTGTACTGAGACCCCAGAAAACAAGCACAAATTAGTCCTATTAAGATAATTTCTGAACAAAAGATGGATGTTCTGATAAAATGCCACACTAGGCCTGGAGAGACAGTACAGGAGTTAAGGCCCTTGTAGCCCAGTAAGCATCTGGCCCTCAACACTGCCTTGAGTGACTCCAAGCACAGAGCCATACATCCACATAGGAGTATCTAAAAAAATCCATATGGTTTTAACCGATTTACTCTAAACATGATTAAACATTTGTATTTCCCTCAATTTTTTGCTGTAAAAAGCTACTCCAAGAGTTTTTTGTTGTTGTTTTTGTCTTTTTTTGCGCAAAGTAAAAAAAGATGTGTGAGCACCATAGCCAGGAAGCACAGCTGCTGGTGAGCACTGTGTGAGCAATGCCGGGAGCCTCAGCGAGCATCAGAATCGTCAAAGCCTTTTGCAAATTTGTCCCTTCTCTCCCCGACTCCATCCTCAAATTTAGAAGGACTTTCTGAGGTGAGGGAGAGCTAAAGCAGACTGGCCTGAGGCTGGGAATTCGGAGTGTGTGACAACCTCTCTCTGGGAGAAGCTGCTTCCTTGTGTTCCATTGGCTCTGACTGGGTCAAAGCAGAACCTTAAAAACAGCTCTGCAGGGGCTGGAGCAATAACACAGCAGGTATGGTGCTTCCTTTGCTCATGGCTGACCCACGTTCAATCCCCAGCATCCCATATATTCCGCTGAGCATCACCAGGAGTAATTCCTGAGTGCGGAGCCAAGAGTGAGCCCTGAGCATTGCTGGGTGTGGTCTCAAAAGACAAACAATTCCCGCCCCCAAGTCCAAGAGTAGCAGAAAGAACTTTGCAATGATAAGGACCCTGGGCCCCTGACCAGATAGTACTGGCCAGTGGAGACTGCAGAGAGGAACCCGTTTTCATTACTAGTCTCCTTGCTCTTCATTCCCACACCAGGACAGAACTATGGTGCTGTTTTGCCTGTTTTCTGTCCAGCCAACGTATGTTCATTGTATGTTCCTCAGTGGCTTGTGTTCATAGTTCTCTGTCATGAATGTATGAATCTCCTGAAAAATGACTCGAGTATGTATTAGCTGTGACTTCTCTCAGCAGACTCCCCTCGGCGGTGCCCATGCTGTGGACATCCTGCGCAACTGAAGTTGTTCTCATGCCAGCAAAGCCCCTCTATTCCAGTCAGCTGCTCCGGCACTCTTTCCAGTCTGCCACAACACTAACGTCGGTGCCTGGACTGAGAATGTGGTCCCTACTCCCTCCCTGGCAAGCACCCAGGCCAGCAACACAGCGAAGGAAGTGCAGACTCAGTGGGTGTGTAAAAGCACCACGGCTTGACCGGGAATCTCTGGTGAGCGTCATGGTTAAAAGTGTGTGAGTCCCGCTTGGAGTAGGACTGGGCCTCTTCCCCCAGATCCCCAGTTTTCCAGCAGCTTGACAGTTACTCCCACAATCTGTCCCCACCCCCACCCCCACCCCCACCCCCACCCCCAGCGCCATATAATCTCATCAACGGCCAAGACCCAGAGACTCTAAAATAAAGCTCCTGGAAGAGAGCAACACAGAACGTCCTGATGCCAGGCGAGGCTGTCTTCACCAGGGTACCTCAGAGAGGGAGGGTTGAGTTTCCCTCCCTACCCCAGCAGCACCCAGGCAGCTGAAACCTTCCAGAACCCAACCGCAGCCATGCTCAAGGCTGCTCTCCACAGTCTCAGATGAGCCTTACCTTTGAGGGAACCTGCAGAAAAACCCAGGTATGTGCGACCTGTGACTGAGATCTCCAAGCTCACTCACAGTGGGTCTGGGCCTCTTCCCCCCAGCTCCCAAGTTTTTCAGGAGCTTGGCAGACACACCTACAAAGTGCCTTCAGTGCCATATAATCTCGTCAACAGCCAAGAAGAGAGTGGCATAGGTCTTACCCATTACTGAATCTGCTCTATAATCGTATTTTAAATCTCAGAATTCCTGAAGCACGCAGCCACAGCCAAGTGACGTCTCACACACTTGCCGGCTGATGTACCAAAAGTAGCACACATTTGTTTGGGTTTAACATACATACTTGTAATCTCCTATACAAGGGCTTAAATGGCTCCAGGATGAAATATAACAATCTTCACACACTTTCCTCTTATGGTGGTGGGAAGGTGCATGGTGGAAGGATTGGTGTTTGAATGTTAGATGTAATGAATTATTGTGAACAACTTTATAAAAATAAAGTTAAATTAAAAAGCGTGTGAGTCAAAAGCAGGCACGTGTGCGACTCCCTGCCACACACAGGAAGGGTGGATGAATAAGTAAGGCAGCAAGACTTTTCTTCAGTTTTATTTTTTTGGAGGGGAAGTCAATGGGTAACGTCCAAATAAATGTTATTTTAGTATTATTTAAAACCTCCTGGAAGAAACAAACAGGAGTTGGGTGGGCATACTCAGAATGATTTGAGGGGCCATTAAAGCCAATGGCTACGAAGACCAAGCAATAACTGAAGGTTGGGTAAGTCATCACATGAAGAGTAATGGTAGATAGAGCAGAGTTTCTCCACCTTTTTTCTAATTTGCTTCCTTCCTTGTGGCACGTTGGAGTAACTAGTTGACCCCCTAGTCTTATGCTGTGCTCGCCTCTACTTATATGATTTTCATTGTGACCCCCTTAGAATATCCTGGGGACCCAAAGAAGGCCATAAGGAGCCTGGTTGAGAAACTCTGGCAAAGGTTGCCTATAAGGCTGGAGAGATACCTCGGAGAGCTAGAGATGGCCATGTGTTCCCAGAGCTCTGAGTTCAACACAGCATGCACTGCCGAGGTGAGCACCACTGGGCTCAGCACTAAAATGTTGACCTGAACTCCCAGGTAGAGTATTTTGGGAGAGGCCCAGGTTCCCTAGCATTGTTGAGAGGAGCTCCTGTAAAAAATGAAACAAAAAGAAATCCCCAAAACTCAATCTGCAATTTCTAAAGTGCAGGTAAAACTGACTCAGTGGGACTTTTCACAAGGTTTCCCAAGCTTGGTAGCATCATGACTGGCATAGAACAAAAACCGTTTCTCTCTCCATGTGAGGGAAAGGACTTACTCTCCAGGAACTCCATCTGACTGTCTTCGGTGTTGATGCACACGGCATTGAAGCCTTCGGTGGGGGCAATGCTGTGCTGGACTCTGTTTAAAGCGAAAGAGTGCAGAAGACTGGTCTTCCCTGCTCCGTCCAGTCCTAGCACTAGAATCTGCTTATTTTTGTCCTGCGAGATGAGAGAAATCAGTGAACTGATGCTACCGAGACCTGCCTCCTGCTCCTGGCAGACAGTGGTAGGCAGTTAATGGTAACACTGTGGAACAGTAAACCAGAACACAACCCTGACCAAATACTTAATAGGTCTGAAACAAGCTGTGCCAATGTATTTGGACTTCATAATGATCCATTAGGTGAAATTAATCATACATTACCTTCCAATTCAACTTCACAAATGTATGTTCTATATACATACAAACATTATATATGTATATATTTATACATAAATTTATAAACATATATTTAAAAATATGTGTATCAGGATTTATGGAAGATGCCAATTTCATTTTGCTTTTCTTGGCTCATTTTCATTGATTGTACCAGAATTACTGTCTGGCTCTATGATCTATATGTTGACGTGCATCTCATCATTTTAGAATCTAAATTCTCAGGGATGGAGCAATAGTACAGCGGGTTGGGCATTTGCCTTACACGCAGCAGACCCAGGTTCGATTCCCAGCATCCCATATGGTCCCCCGAGCACCGCTTGGAGTAATTCCTTAGTGCATGAGCCAGGAGTAACCCCTGTGCAATGCTGGGTGGGACCCAAAAAGCAAAAAAAAAAAAAAAAAAAAAAAAAGAATCTAAATTCTCAAACTAAAGGTAAGGTAAAGGCCCTCCCGTTGTTCATCGATTTGCTCGAGTGGGCCCAGTAACGTCTTCATTGGAGACTTTGTTGTTACCGTGTTTGGCATATCGAATACGTCACGGGGAGCTTGCCAGGCTCTGCCGTGTGGGTGAGATACTCTCGGTAGCGTGATAGCACAGCGGTAGGGCGTTTGCCTTGCATGCAGCCAGCCCGGCGGCCGAGCCGGGTTCGATTCCTCCGCCCCTCTTGGAGAGCCTGGCAAGCTACCAAGAGTATTCAATATGCCAAACACAGTAACAAGAAGTCTCACAATGGAGACATTACTGGGCCCGCTCGAGCAAATCGATGAACAACGGGAGGGCAGGGCAAATTCTCAAACTAGTCTGTTGCATTTTTACCAATTGGGACATGAGATTACTAGATTTGAAGGAAGGGCAATTTCCCCCTTATGTTAATAAGTTAACATAAATATCATGATTAAACAAAAACGTTAAGGAGATATATATTGTTAATCTAATTCTAATCACAGATGAGCATCTATTTTTAAATCTCATATTAAAACCTATTAGGGGCCAGAGAGATAATACAGAGGGTAGGACACTTTTTTGGTATGAGCCCAATTATTGGCACTGCCTATGGTCTCTTGAGCACTTTCAGGATTGTTTCCTGAGCACAGGCTAGAAATAAGACCTGAGCACTATTGAATATAGCACCCAAGTTCAAAAACAAAGAAATAATTTGACTGGGTGTAAATTTTAGAAATACCCATCCAAGAAACCAGTCTTAGAAATTGTTATGGCAAATGATTGACAAAGATATGATATGACAATGATATGACAAAGAAGACAGGTTGGTATGAGTTCTTGATGGCTCCTAATTGTCTTCCCAATTCTCTCCTATCTGCACTGTAGCACTGTCCTCCCATTGTTCATCAATTAGATTGAGCAGGCACCAGTAACGTCTCCATTATGAGACTTGTTGTTACTGTTTTTGGCATAGCGAATATGCCACGGGGAGCTTGCTAGGCTCTGCTGTGCGAGTGGGATACTCTCAGTAGCTTGCCGGGCTCTCCGAGAAGGATGGAGGAATCGAACCCAGGTTGGCCTCTTGCAAGGTAAATGCCCTACTTGCTGTGCTATCGCCCCAGCCCCTCTCCTATCTGCATCTAAATAAAGATGCCATGATGAGAGCAATATTAAGAGGGACAATTCTCAAAGGAGATTTCACAGGCTGGTTGCAAACTACACGCTTAGTGGTGGCAACCAAAGACTTGCAAGCTGTTGTGTTCCCCTTATACTTTCCACCAACACTCCATTCGGGCAACCACCACGCATTTAATCAATTCCAAGATGGTTATTTCCCCTCTCTCCAGGGTTTAGCATTTCTAGATGAGGATTTACAATCAACCCGAAGTCCTATTTTTGTCTGGCAACATTAAAATTTTTTCTTATTGGTATCTGAAATAATGGCATCTTGCAGTCTGTGAAGGTTTGGGAATAGGAGTGCTGAGGAGAAACCCAGCGGGAGAAACACATGTAAGGCAAGCAGTGTACTGCTGGCCTCAAGAATTAAATTTATTTTCTTCTCTACAAACAACTGCTCACATTTTTGTTTTGTTTTGGGGCCACACCTGGCAGTAGTCAGGTTTACTTCTGGCTCTGCACTCATGAATTACTCTTGGAGGCACTTGGGGGGACCATATGAGATGCTGGGACTCAATCTGGGTGGTCTGCATGCAAGAACTTGCCCCACTGTACTACTGCAGCAGTAGGACCCCAACAAGTGCTCATATTTATAGAATATTGACTGATTTTGTGGACATACACGGTGCCAGGGATGAAACCCTAGTCTATATATTTATAGATACATATTTATATAAATATATTTATATAAATAAATACCCTATATATTTTACCTGCTCGCCTCACAGGAAATATTTTAAGTAAAAAGTTCCCTATTCCTTTTCAACGAAATCATTGTTTCTGGACTTATCCAATGTAGAAATTCTGCAGCCATTGATGCGTTCCGCATTGCTTACTTTTCAGGTTACACATTTCCTCAGTTTTTCCATCTCTTAAGGAAAGCTGGGGTTGTTAAAAAACTAGGGTTTAGGCATGAAATGTGATGCTGAACACCACCGTCAAATGTTAGTCCTTTAACTATATGTGGATCTATGTGGTCTAGAATTTACCAGAGAACAAAGTCCCAAACATAATTCAAACTGGATTAGCACCAGGGAGCAATTCTGAGCCCAAGAACTGCTTGAACAGAGCCTACTAGGTTGATCCAAGCATCATACCTCCCATTTTAAATTGTGATGACATACTCTTAACATTGATGATCATAACCATTTTGAGTGTACTCTGGTGGCAATGTTGAGTAACCATAACTACCATGCATCGGCTTTGCTGTCTTGTCAAATGGAAACTCGACTCAAAGAAGGGGGACGGGCGGCTTCCAATACTCTCTAATCGCACCCCCTGGAAACACTCTGCCTCACTGGGTACTACAGAGGGTCTTTCAGTGACTGCAGTACCCAGGGGCTGAGAGGTCTGTTAAAATGTGCTGACCATCCATCCCTTTTGACCTGAAACCTATGGAAACAGTACCCAGATGGCCCCGAGCCCACGTTGGGGGCGCGTTCTGGAGCCCTGCACCTATGCACCTAGCAGGAAGGAGCCCGCTGGAGGGCCTGGGTGTGGGGGTGGCTCCGGGTGGCATTGGGGGTGTGCGGGGGTGGCCGCGAAGGGCAGGTCCCTTCTGCACCGGGGACCCGGGTGGCGAAGGGCAGGTTCGAGATAGTCTCCTAGACCCAAGTCCCCGCCAGGGCGACTCCCCGGTCCTGGCGGGGTCCTGACGCAACAGATGATGCTGCGGCCCACAATGGCCTGGGATGGGCCAGGGTCGCGGGCAGGTCCCTTACCGGCAGATCCAGCATGGGCTTTGTCAAAGCGGTTTTGTTCTCCTTTTCTTTCTCCTCCGGCCCCTTGCTCTGCTCCTTCTCTAGGTTCTTCCTCTCCTCCCGGTGTTTGTCCTCCTTGGCCCGGTCTCTCCCTTTTTCCTTCTCTTTAACTTTCTCCTTCTCCGAGTCCTTCTTCTTCTCCTCGGGCTCCTTGCTCTTGGCCCCGTTCCTGTCCTTGTCCGGCTCCTTGGACCTTCCCGACTTTTCCTTGTCCCCGTCCTTCACGCGTCTCTCCTTCTCCGAGTCCCGCCCTCTTCCATTCCTCTTCTCCGGCTCCTTTTCCTTGGATGCGGTTCTCTCTTTCTCCAGCGGCTCCTTCCCCTTCCCGTTTCGCTCTTTCTCGCCCACTTCCTTGCCCTTGGACCCGTTCCTGTCCCTGTCTAACTCCTTCCCCTTGGTGCCATTTCGCTCCTTCTCGGGCTCCTTGGTCTTGGACCCTCTCTCCGAGCTCTTCTCTTTATCCGAGTCCCTTCCCTTCTCTTTCTTCTTCGGTTTCCCCTTCTCCATCGCCACCAGCCCGGCGTCCTTTCCTCTCTCCGCGCGCCCGCGCGCTGGAGCCGTGACCTTGGGTCCGGCAGGTGTGGCCGGGCGGGGGGCGCAGGGCGGGGACGTAGGGCCGCGCCGCGCCGCGCAGGTCACACGCGGTCACCGCCCGCCGCGCGCGCCGGCCACCGCCCTCCCCGCGCCCGGGCGCTGCGGCTCAGCGGGGCGGCCTCCCGGTGGTCCCCGGGGCTGGCCCCGACCCCCAACCCAACCCCCGTCCCTCCCATCCCGCCTCCCCCGGTCTCGCTGAATCCGTTATCCCGGGCCCTCCCAACGCTCCCCACCCCCGAGGGCAAGTGAACAAGGCGCACGATTTGGAACCCCGCTTGCAGCTCGCTGTAAGGGGCTGTAAGGGGTCCGGCCAGGGACTTAGGGAAGGTGCCGGCAGGCGCATGCATGTGGGGACACCCGCCTGCGGGCACAAGTCAAAGTATATTGGGTGGCCCTGAGCTCAGTCCCCTGTGGAAGGAGAGGCTGTTGTTTTTCTCAGGAAAACAAATAGAGAACCGCCTATGGCTTCACAATTCGCCATAAGTTTTATTTTTATTTTTTTGTAATTTTTGTGTCTCGTGGTTCTGTCATCTACTAGCAATGTGGTAGGCCATCAAAACCGTAATTAAACTGAAACTCAAGCACAAAAATTTGTAAGTCTACAACTGTACCTCATGGTGTTTCACTAATAAAAATTAAAACACACACACACACACACACACACACACACACACACAAACCAACCGTAATCAGTGTAGTCTCCAGCCATCACCCATTAGGTACCATGAGTCTTCAAAGTGTGGCAGTTTTTAAAGGAGTTGAGAAGTACCCCGATGATTCTTTTAATTTTGTTAAACCAGTTTCTAGTCTCTAATTTCACAACCCAACAAAACTTTCTTAACACAACATACTTTTCCAAAGAGGTCTACCTTTCAAATGAACATCAGCTCCCGAAGTCACCAGCAGTTTGTATTTGACACAGCCAGTTAAGCTATCTCTCCCTTTTGTAACTTTTTTGGGGTTTGTTTTTGTTCCACCCCTGACTGTGCTCAAGGACCACACCTTGTGATGCTCAGGAGTCCACATGGGTTGCTGGGGACAGAACTTAAGTTAGCCGTGTTCACTCTACCTGCTGTAGTATTTCTTTGGCTCAAACGCAACCGGTTTTTAAGATTTGCAGTTGTACAAGTGATATGGAAATACTCTGCTCAATAGTTTAAAAAACTCTTAATTTGTTTATAAATAACAGTAACAATATGAATTTTCAATGTAATTAAAACTACGTTCTCAATCCCTTTAGTTTTGTGGCTCTGCTGAGATGATCAGGAGATAACTCAGCTAAAACAATTCTTAACCAGAAGACCCTCCTTAAAATGCCAATCCCTGGACACCTTCAATCCACACTCGCAGATTCATTTAATTTTAAAATATGCCACAGGATGTTCAGAGAGATAGTACTGAGGTTAAGGTGTAAATGTGCAAACAGCTGACCCTCTTTCAAAACTCCAAAGGGCTAGTCCCTCTGGGTGAGGTTCAGAGAACTGGGTTATCAAGGGGCAGGTCATACTGAATCCCAGTATGACATAGGTTCTCTGAGAAACACCAGGAATGACCTCTGAGCACAGAGCCAGGAGTAAGCCCTGTGCAGCACTGGGTATGCCCTAAAACCAAATAAATCTGGCCTGTTACTTGATTATCCACATTTGAGTTCCCCATTTCTGTGGGGCCTGGAGAGTGAGCAGAGGTTAAGGTGCTTGCCTTGCATGTGGTTGACCCCTGGCTAGATATCCTGGGAACCGCCAGGAATGACCTTTGAGCACAGAGGTAGGAGTAAGCCCTGAGGACAATTGGATGTGTCCCCAAAATCAATCAAACAAACAAAAAGTGCCACAGCAGGTATATGTAGTCATACTGATTTTTATAAATGTAGGAGCACAAATATAGTTTATATGACACCAATTAAAAACCTGTCCCGAACAAGGAATAATTACCATAAAGCTAATATAAAGTTTATACTTCATTTGACAACACAACTTTATTTGAACTGGGGTTTCTGTTGTTTAGTAGACCAGTAATAACAGTGAATGGCAACTATACTGACTAGAGAACTATCTGTGTCACCACTGGGCCTGAAGGATAATTTTCACCCAAATTCTGTAGCTTTGTTATTTGAAAATCTGATTATCCTTCGTCACAGAATCTAATGGAGTCCTAACATTCATTAACAATTATTTCTGTAATGGGGTATGAATAAATAAGTTACTCTGAGACCTCAGACAGTATGACACTGTAATAAATTATTTGATTTTAAGAGGGATCCTTGTTTAGCTGCATATTCTGATTCTGATAAAGAGAGGTGGCACCATGTTTCTTACTAGTGTGGAGGAGGGAGAATCTTTAAAACTTTGAAGAAGTTTCAGTAGATAAAGTGAGTCAAACACAGCAGCACTTTATTAACAAGGATGAAGTAATAGGATCACAAGGAGATACTCAACTCTAAACGCAATGCTATCTTGGGCAGCAGACAGTGAATACTAACAGGGCTGACCTCGTAATGTCTGTCACATGCTGTTCAGTGGGAAGGTGGCAAGTTAGCAGGGAGAGACCAGATGGCACAGATACCACAGACTGGACTGCACAATACTTCATCCCTCTGGGAAGGTAATGATCCTACCAAAACCCCTAACTAGAATGAGTATCTATTAACGGGGCCAAACAGCTCTGTCAGGGGTTGAGAGATAACACAGAGGGTAGAGTGCTTGCTTTGCATGTGGCTGACCCAGGTTCGATTCTCAGCAACCCATATGGTTCCCCTGAACACTGCCAGGAGTAATTCCTGAGTGCAGAACCAGGGGTAACACCTGAGCAGCACCGAGTGTGGCCCAATCAATCAACAGCTTTGTTAAGTTTTAATACTGTCTGCTTCTGAATGATCTAAAATTAATTTTCTCTGATAGGAAGTAAATGTTCTTGTTCTTAAAGGGGCCATCAAATCTTTCCTAAATCTACTCTCAGAACTCTGGGTCTAAGAGTCAATCTGCAACATCGATAGATTTTGCATTCTTTGATTCTCTAGCATGTTCTCATAAATTTGAAAAAGATATAGATCAGATGTGGGTATAAAAGGAGACTTCAATTGTGTGTGTGCACATGCACAACAATGGGTTTATATATACATATATAATGCACATGTGTAAAAATTCAAACTCTAGTATCACATGAGAAAATTTGTGGCTAAAATGAAACATTTAGTTTTTCTAACATAAATGACCACTCAAAATAAAGAATACTGTGTATTAATAAGGTCCCTTGTTATCATATAATAATTTCTAAGCAGATAATGGAATGCTCCGAAGATTCATTTTGAGTCTCCTTAATGCTTCCTAAAACATAATTTTATCAAGTGGGACTTGACAGAACAACTATCTTCAGACTCTAGTTAAAAGAGTAGTAGTTTCTATTTAAGTCCATGGAAACCTTTGCTAACATGACTGCTTGTAAAACTGGAACAATGAAACAAAAGATCAGCACACAGAGAAAGGACACACCAAATACCAAGGTGGATAAAGGTCAATTATTTTGAATCCCGGGGGATCTGTGCAAAGCTAGGTACAAATAGGCCAAATGTTTTCTTTCTTTTGATACACAGAAAATAGTCAAATGAAAATGTGGAGATGAGAGGAAGGAGCAGCTCCGTGCTTCTTGATGGGTTACCTTTATTATGTTCCTAGTGTCACTGAGTAGTTTAAAAACAGCCTGCAAGAAGAATGTTCTAATCACCAACCACCTTTTCCACCTTTCTTCTTTTTCTGCTGCTGTTTCTTTTTTGTTGCTGGAGCGCCTGCAGGTTTCTGGTGTCTTGGGGGGATGATGTTACTTGTAGATGCAGATGGCGCCGCTGTATTGCCAGGTCTCGGGGAGGTGGGGGGGCTGCTCACGGTTTTACTGGCATCCCTAAAATCAACAGATATGGGACATGTCTGTCATTCATATACTCCAAAAAAGGTTGTAAAGTCTTGTTTGTGAAGTTCATTTTCCACCTCTCTTCTTTTATGGTAGGTTCCCCAATTCCCTATAATTCCCTATTTTCCATTTCACTAAAAATTTTACTGGTTTATAATGAAATGAAAGTAATAAACATAAATGCTGATTCAGAAACCTTAGAAAATAAAAAAAAAAATTTATAAGACCTATAATCTCATCATGTAAAAACAAGAGACCGGAACTCTAAATTTACAATGTGATCTCCAAAATATCACATTTCCTCCCTCCTTTATACAATGCTATTACAAAACATTTATCAAAGACATTCTGACTAATTCTCACACTGAAAATGTATTTTTAAAATAATCCCTAAAGGGGTCAGAGTGATACTACAGCAAATGGGGCATTTGCCTTGTATGTGGCCAACCCAGGTTTGATTCCCATATGGTTCCCCGAGCACCACTAGGGGTGATTCCTGAGTGCAGAACCAGGAGTAACCCTTCAGTCTCCCTAGGTGTGATCCCAAAACAAAACCAAAAAGGATTCCTAAGGACCATGAGTGAATCTGAGAAGTGCCCTTCGTGCGGAGTGGCGGCTACCGGGAAGTCGTGACTTACAGTTCAGATGAAGCTCCTGCAGTGGCTCCCTGCGTCCCCTTTCCAATCTGATCCTTCTTTTTACCCTTCTTCCTTCCTCGGTAGTAAGAACGTTCTCGCATTGGCAACCACCTTTCTGGATCTGGTGTTACCTTGGGGTCATAGTTCTTAGGCAGTTTTCCTGTGTGACAAGTGGTAACAAAATGAGAAATCTGCAGGGGACGTGGCGCAGGTGGTTAAGCACGTGCTTTGCACACGAAAGGCCCTGGTTCAACCACGGTAGCCACGGGGCGTCCCACCTCTGCCTCCGAAGAAATCGGCATAATGCTTGAAAGGTAACTTAGACAAGTCCACAAATAAATAATATTAAAATGTCATGCTAGAGAGAGAGTACTGCGGGCAAGGTGCTTGCCTTGCATAGGTTGACCTGGGTTCAATCCCTGGCACCACTTATGGTCCCCTGAGCAACGTCCAGAGTCATCTCTGAGCACAGAGCCAGGAATAAGCCTTAAACACTGCTGGGTGTGGCCCCAAACCCAAAAATAAATAAAATGGATGCTGTATTTTATAATAAGAAAAAATTTATTCCTAAATATGACACAAAAATTTGAAAGCAATAAAGGAAATGTCATAGATAAAGCTAAATTTCCATTAGTAAAAGGCAGATTTTTTTTTTTTTAAATTGCATTCTATGTAGAGTGGATTCTTGTTTTCTTTTGAGATTTTGGGCCATATCTGGCAATGTTTAGTGCTTACTCCTGTCTGTGCTTTGGGATCAATACTGGTAGTGCTTGGGGGACCATATGCAGTGCTGAGGATCGAACAGAACTGGGGCCAGCAGAGAGCAAGGCAAGTACCTGAACACCTGTACTATCTCTTCAGTCCCTGGATTAATATTCTTAATGCTGAATAAATCTGCGATAACCAGTAGGTATTTCTGCACTAAGAAAAATACACTTAGGTGCAATCTAAGCCAGAAGAAACCATAATTATGGGCCTATTAACCCAAAATGCAAAGGGAGAGGCTGTGGAGATAGTACAGGGATGTATGTGGCAACCCTGATTCAATCCCTGGTACCACACACACTGGAGGCCTCTGAGCAGCACATCCTCAGACCCCTGCACTGAAGTATTAGGTTGGACAGATGATCATCGGGAGAATTCACTGGGACTTGGGTGGAAACCCAGCCCCCCCAAAAGGGGAAAAATTCCATCAAATGAACAATTAGAAATGTTAATACCCAGGACTGGTAAGATGGTGGAAACACTTAAATACTGAGAGAAATGTATACAAGTATAGACTTTGTACTACTTGGCTGTACCAATCAAAATTTATACTTGTAATCATATTGTGATATTTTTTAACAAATCAGTATACCAGCACTATAAAACCATACTAAAAAGTAAAGTATACAGTTAAAAACTTGAAGGGGGGCTGGAGGTATAGTACAGTGAGTACATCTGTTTCAGCAGGAGTGATACCTGAATGCATATCCAGGAGTAATCCTTGAGCACCACTGGGTTGCCCTCCACCCAAACTTGAAAAAGTATCTAGGGTGTATAGTCTAAAACAGATTGAAACAAATTATCCCGATGAGCCATATACGCCTTGTAAAAATTTACTGATCACGATCACGACCATCCTGTTGTTCATCGATTGCCTCGAGCAGGCCCCAGTAATGTCTCCTTCGTCCTAGCCCTGAGATTTTTTTAAAAGTGCCATATTCAAGGCTCTTTCAGGGTTAGGAGAATGAGACCCATCATTTTTACTGGTATTTGGCATATTGGGTATACCACGGGGAGTTTGCCAGACTCTGCCGTGTGGGTAGGTTACATTCGGTAGCCTGCCAGTTTGTCCAAAGTAGGAATGAGATGATAAGATATTGTGCGGCCGCTTAACTGATCAACATATACATATATATTTCTGTATAGCTAAATCTTTGACCTCATGAATTTGAGACAGGGAATTTTCTATTCTTTATGCTACTTCACAGGCTGGAGTGATAGCACAGCAGGTAAGGCGTTTGCCTTGCATGCGGCCAACCTGGGTTTGATTCTTCCATCCCTTTCAGAGAGCCCGGAAAGCTACCGAGAGTATCCCGCCCACACGGCAGAGCCTGGCAAACTCCCTGTGGCATATTCGATATGCCAAAAACAGTAACAACAAGTCTCACAACAGAGACTTCATTAAGTGCCCACTCGAGCAAACTGATGAACAACAGGAGGACAGTGCTACAGTGCAGTGCTATGCTGTTTCACATTTCTTTCTTTTTTTTTTCTAGAATGAACAGGTATAACTTACAAATTTTAAAAGTTGTTTATCTGGGAGCTGGAGAGATAGTACAGCATGTAGGGTGCTTATCTTGCATGTGGCTGATCTGGGTTTGATTCTTGCTACTACATTGTGGTCCCCTGAGCACTACTGAGAACGGTCCCTGAGTGCAGAGCCAGAAGAAAGCTCTGAGCACCACTGATTGTCTCCTCCCTTGCCCCCACTGCTATCTGGAGGCTACTGGAAATGCTCAAAGAGCTGGAACACACACTTTGCATGCTGGAGTCCTGGGTTTGATTCCCAGCATCGCATAGTCCCTGGAGCACCACCAGGAACAATCTCCAAAGACTTAGTGAGCAGGGGGTTGCCCCTGAGATCTGCTGGGTGTGGCCTAACAACCCCCACTTCCTAATGAAACTTAAAAATCAGCCTCCCCCCAACCCCCTTAAGCAAAAGCTTATCCAGAAACTACACATTTTCTCTCTCTCTCTCTCTCTCTCTCTCTCTCTCTCTCTCTCTCTCTCTCTCTCTCTCTCTCTCTCGCACACATGAATACATGCACGAGGGTACTGCCCCGAAAGCTATAAACTGTTCCTTTGTAGTACCACTAACACATAATACAAATGCTAAATGCCTTTTCAAAGTCGGGAGCAGGTAGGTGGTTCCAGGGTTAATGTTCCCCTAGTTAAGCCAAGTATGCTATTCCACCTTAATGGTTCAGGGCTGGATAATGAATTCTATTGCCTTAAATTAATAAAAAAGATCCGAGAAATGCAAAGCAACAGTCTGTGGACAAAATGAAACCCTGTGACACTGTTTCCAACAATCATCTATTAATTCTGATGTTCAATTTGTGTACAGCAGAAAAAAAGACACAAACCACTGGATCAAACAGACTTTGGGGCAGGGTGTTGAACAATGGAGGGTGGTGGCAGGTGGCCTTGGGTGCAACTGGGGGATACTTTACTCTCTTTTATTTTTTTTGCTTTTTGGGTCAAACCTAGTGATGCACAGGGGTTACTCCTGGCTCATGCACTCAGGAATTACTTCTGGAAGTGCTTGAGGGACCATATGGGATGCTGGAAATAGAACCTGGGTTGGCCGCATGCAAGGCAAACACCCTACCCGCTGTGCTATCGCTCTAGCCCTGATACTTTACTCTCTTTAAGAGGTAAACTTATGGGGCCTGGAGCAGAAGTACAGCAGGTAGGGTGCGTGCCCTGCATGCAGTTGACCTGGGTTTGAAAAGGTATGTTTACAGGGCCAGATAGATAGTAGAGCAGGTAAGGCACTTGCCTTGCAAGAGGCCAACCTGGGTTCAATCCTGGCATCCCCTATGGTACTCCAAGCACTGCCAGGAGTAATTCCTGAGAGCACAGCCCAGAGTGACCCCTAAGCATTGCTGAGTATAGTCCCCAAAACAACCCCCAAAATAAAAAAGGAACATTTACAGAGGGCCGGTGAGTAAAATTTTTTTCCCTGAAAGGGGGTCTATAGGTCAAGTAAGTTTGAGAACTTCTACTTAGAGCTAAACTTTCTTTATACTTCTGAAAAGAACAAATTTTCTTAAACAAGTTGGCAGAAATCTAAAGGTCTAACAGCTCAAAAATCCACCCTAAGATATAATAAAAGTTTACTATCGTGTATTGTGCTAAGTTTAATATGTAAGTACCTCATTTAGTGTAACAAGCTGCAGAATTTCATATTGTTTCACAGATGAAGTCAGGTTGGTATGTTGGTATGTTAAAAATCATCACTATCATACTTTGTTTAGTCACACTAAAGGAGCAACATTACTAGCACTACACTGTGAATTAGCAAACTCCAGAGTGGCACTCTTTATAGCATAAAGATTAAAATGTTATGTAGGTGAGACACAAGTCAGAACTCAAAGATACAAGTGTGTTTATATCCAGAGATTTCCATATGGGTTAAATGAAAAAGGGATGGAGGTGGGGAGGGAAATCTTACCTTTCTTTTTCTTCTTTTTCTTCTTCAACTCTCCCTGCCTACAAAAAAAAAAAGAAAAAAGAAAAACCACCACCATCATCATCATCATCATCATCATCATCATCATCATCATCATAATGATGTAAAATATTTAGCTCACTAGTGAATTAGGTACATTACTATATAGGTATTAAGACATGACAATGGCCAATGGCCAGCATATTAGATTACGTTAAAAATTTAACCATACTGAGGAGACAGAGCCGGAGTTCCATGCCTGCCTTCACCCAAGGGGACAAAATTCAAAAGATGGGATTCCAATAAAAAAAAAAATTTAACCATACTTCATATGCTAACAATTAATATGCTCCAGTTTTTGAAAGGCAGTTCAGAAGAGGGGTGATAAATGCTTTCCAAAAACAGGCATTGTTAATACTCGCAGGAAGTGGTCACCTGCGAGTAAAAAATTTGTATGAGTATGAAAATCTATAAGATTGCAACAAATTACCTGATATTTGGAAAATCTAGAGAACAAGAAATTAAACTCTGCCAGCATTTTTATAACCAGGGCTTAATTTTGAGTCTGGGAGAAGGCGTGAAATGAGCATTAAGCGGAAAAGAGAAAAAAAAAAAAGATTTTGCTGGTTATAGCCAGAGAGATGGGAAAAAGAAACAAGAGTTCTTAGGCTCTATTCACAACACTTTCATGTGAATGTTTCTTTCTATATATAATTTAAAACCAGCATTAGTGTATATTAACAATGAAAATATTACCCTTGCTCCTTTGGTTGACTATCTCCGGCAACTTTTCCACCCTTCTTCCGAATATATGTAGCACCAGGAGAATTTTCAAGCGCCTCAACATCTACTTTCAGAGACATACTGTCTGATGACGGCAAATGTTTACTAAGACTGGGATGGAATGTGAGTTTAGGAACATAATATATATCTGCCAAATAGACAAACACTTCTGGAAATCCTTTGACAAAAATAAAGTGCTTTCACTCTTACGTAAGCAGCAAATCAATCATATCTTCATTATATACTCTGAAAGGACAACTTATAAAAGGGTCAACCCAATCACCCATTCCTTAATTCAGTGGTGTATTTCAAGGTGGTAAATAAAAATCAGTTCAAAAACAGGTTCCAAGCTTACAAGACAGAGAAACTGCTCACTGCAAAGGTTCTGACTTGACACCTGGCATTATCTACCAGCCCACCGAAGTTTGGCAGTAAACATGACCTTATGGGAATAGAGACACATATGGCAAGCTCAGTCAATCAGTAATAAAGATACTGAGTTTTCTCATACAATTTACTTTAGGGGGCCTGAGAGCCAGTACTGGGAATAGGGTATTTGCCTTGACCAAGGCTGACCCGGGTTCCATCCTCTCCACATCCCGTATGATCCCCTAAGAAATAACAGTGATTCCTGAGAGCAGAGTCAGGAGAAACCCCTGACCAATCGCTGGGTGTGGTCCCAAAACAAAAAACATAACAAACAGAAAAACCAAAATGATTCATTTTGAGACTGAGATAGACATGTGACCCAAGACAGTTCAATAAAAAGAACATTTCAGAATCATGTATAATCACTCAATTAGGACTCTCTTGACTTCTGTTTCCTTTTTTCCTCCTGAATGTCAAGCTACAGGAATGAATATCCGTCACGTCCAAACTTCATTTCTGCTTCCTGATCTAATTGTTCCCCAAGCTGTATCTATCACTAGTTTTTCAGCTGCACTGGTCACTAAAACCCTCTTGCTTTTTACTCGTTGTAATAATGTGTTTTGCTGACGATCACAACAGAAAAGACCCTGGTTAGTATAAGTACCGGAAGAGACCTACTGTGCCACTTGGGAACTGTCCAGAGCAACCAGAAGGATACGCTTTTGCTTTCTCAGGATCCACAAGTGAGTAAGCAGAGATAAGCTGTGCCAACGTGTGAATATCTTTTGGATTTTGTCTACAAGAAATAAAAAAAACTATTAAATTTTATAAAACTTGAGAAAGTAGTATTAATCTAGCAGACTCCTTCATATTAAAAGCAGTCAAATTGGGGTTTCTACCTCTCCACCTTTCAGAACTCACTTCCACAGCTGTTCAAGATCACTAATGGCCTCCTTCTTCCGCCCATATTTGAGTTTGAAGTTTGCAGCTTCTCTTATCAAAGACAAATGAGCAGGAGATTTGGGCTACATGTTTAGTAAAGAGAAAAAAAAATTCAATTTCAATATCTAAGAAGTCAATGTTTTATTATAAGATTTTAATACACTAAGCCTTCAAATTCCTCCTGTTGTGTTTAATGGTATATATTAAATACCAAAAACAAAATCACATACATAAACATGATGGTACACAAACTAGCAGATGTACCGATTATTCATTCTGGAACTTTATTAAGATTGTCTACAACTGGAAATATTCCCCAAAATCTTAAAGATACGACACAGTAATCAAGTAGTATTAATACAGCACTTTCCACTATCTCTCCATTACTAATGTTAACAGCAGTATAAATGCCATCTGTTGAATGTATGTTTAAAAGTTGGATATTGGGTCAGAGAGACTGTTGAGGAGGTTAAGGAGCTTGTCTGACGTGTGGCTGCCATCAGTTGGACCCCCAGGATCACAAATAATCTATAGCACGACACTCTGAGCAGGGAAGGCAAAAATGCCTTTGGAGTACTGCCAGGTGTGGCCACCCAGCCCGACTAACAATACAGCTGGATATACTAGCTATGCAGAGACCATACTGAAAAGAGAAAAGTTTTCCGGCCAGATGAATATGTGATATATAACTATTCCATATATTACTACCAATTACTACCATTCATGGGCTCTCTAGAAAGTAAGGATGAACTCTCTTATACGCGCTTATACTATCAAATTCTTACTACTTGAGATGACACAAACATGCGAAAAGAAGAGCTTTAAAAATATGTTCAGCTATTTTAAGAAATATTGCAGCTATTTTTCCTAATAACTTTATTTGGATCTGGTACACTTTCATTCTGATTTCACTACTGCAGCCTTTTGTTTTAATATAAAACCACCCTCCAAACTTTTAACTCCACTTACTTACCTGATGGTTTTGATACCACTGGATAGCTTGTGTGAAGACTTCAATGGCACTATCAATATCTTCCTCGTGGCTGTACATGGTTACTAACGCAGATACCTACCCAGCGAAAAGTATAAAAATTAGTGAATAAAATTCCCTCTCCTCCCACAATAATTTTTTGAAAGTGAAAATATTCACAAAATAATGTTTTGAGACTATCATTAAGTAGTTTAAAACAACATAAACAACAGGGTTTTCCAAATACAAAGGTATAAAATACATCTTTCTCCAAAGCTAGGCCAATTCTTTTGTTACCAGTCCACACAAGGCAAAAACATAAGTTAACAGTAAGTGCTTGGCAAACAGTTTATGCATAAAGGATTTCAAGTGCATGATCAGTGAAGATACACACTACTGCAGCCAAATTCCCAAGTTATGCTGCATATAACTTTCATGAAGCCAATGAAAACCTTGCCTGGTAAGTATATTGGAGGGAAAGAGGCCAAATGGCTACAGAGGAGTGAGGAGAGGAACAACGGAAAAGAAGGGAACACAAGAAAAAGTGGAATCTTTAAGAAATATCAATGAATCTGGTCAGACCTCTGATGAAGGTAATGGGGGAGCAGGAGGGAGGGCGAGAAGGAAGTGAAACAAGGAACCAGTGGCAGGAATGGGAGGGTCCACTCATGTCGAAATAGTACATGGACTATGCGAACAACTTTTATGCCAATAAATGCAACACTCTAGATAAAATGGGTATATTTTCTTAAAGGTAACAGGTCAAATATTAATAATAAAAACATTTTAACTTTAAGCAGCAGATTTGATTAATAATTCCTGCCTGGGCTTTAAGGTTTTATTAGTAATCTAAACCTGTGATGTTAGAATAATAAACTGAAACCTAAATTTAATGGTCACTACTACATTTTAACTCAATGAAATCATACCCAAGTCTTAACCTAAAATAATTTAGCCTAAGAAGTTTCCTATACAGGTTTTAGGTTACGCTGACTTTCAATGGTAATGTAAGGCCTGAACAGTGCCTAGTAAATCTGACTGAACACAAACGATGCACTGCAAAAATGAAACCAAAAGCACACCAGAAAGCTGTTATTAACTACTACTCTGACATTATAGCAAGAATGAAATGGAAATTAAAGTGAACACAAAGAAACATCAAACATATTCATTTCACAGGTAAGGACATTCTTTACTTGTCTGATTTAAAAAAAGAATTTGAAAAATAAAATTTTAGTCACCAGAAATTACAAAGTTACTCATGATTGGGTTTCAGGCATACAGTGTTTCAATACTGTTCCCTTCACCAGTGTCCACTTCTCTCCACCAATTCCCCCTACTCACTACTACCCTTAAAAAAAAAAAAAAAAAAAAAAAAAACAAGCTTACCATGCCTGGTTTATGCTTTAACTCTTCTATGCTTCTTAGTATTAGACATGCTTTGGAAATATTACCTTAAGGGAGTACAAGTAAAATTGGCATATTAAAGAAAGCATATTATGAAAAATACAGAAAATTAAAGTCATATTTTGCAACATTCTTCATAATACTTAAGCTTTAGGTTCTAGAGAGTAATGTACTCTATTCATTTCACAGATAAGGAAATTGAGCCCTACAAAAAATCATATTCCTGGGGCTGGAGCAATAGTTCAGCAGGTAGGGCGCTTGCTTTAAATGCAGTTAGCCTGCATTCAATCACTGGCACCTCATATGATCCCCAAGCCCACCAGGAGTTATCCCCAAGCACAAAGCCAGGAATAAGCCCGAAGCACAGCTGGGTGTGCTCCAAAACAAAGCAAACAAAGAAATATTCCTGAGGACCAAAACATCGTTGTCGGCCTTCCACGAGGCCATTGCAAGTTCAATTCCTAAGCACTGCATGTGGCCCCCTGAACACCATCAGAGGTGACTGCTGGTGACTGTATGTGGTACTGGAGATGGAAACTAGATTGGCCATCTGCAAGGAAAGGGCTCTACCTGCTATACTATCGCACAGGCCCAGTATAAAAGCATTTGTACATATGATATGACATACCAGGAAATTTATATGTCATCTTTAGAACAGTGAAATATTTTGCTTCTGATTCCCAAGGTACAGACTGAGAATCATTCTAACACCTTGGGAATAAGCTAAGAAAAGGCTGACTTACACAAAGTCTACTGGTACTCTATATTAAAGTCTAGCTTCATATTTTAAACAGTAATTACCATTACGCAAAAATATATTAAACCACAGATATTTTAATCAGGATAAAATCATTAATAATGATACCTTGGGAAATTTTCAGCTGTGCCATGGTTAGCTTAATTTCAGCAGCATTTTCTGGGTGCTGATCTGAAAATTCCTAAAAAAATTTTTTTTGGGGAAAAACCATGTTTAATTTATACACCTAATTGTACACATCCCACTTTCTTTCCCCAAACACATAAGAATTTAAATCTAGTTTTAAAACAACAAAACTTGTGCTTTAAAATCTACATTTCAATTTAGGTAAAATTTTATTCAGTGCTTTGCTTTAAAATTGTGTTCTGAAAGTTAATAATGTAGTTAATATTTACATAAAGTTCAACGAATTAATGTCATCTCCAAGAAGTCACTAATAGAGAATCACTACCTCAATTTTTTTTTATTTTAAAAGAATCAGAGAAATAGTATCTAATTACAGAGGGTCCTTCAAGGCAACTATGCTTCCCAGGATAATCTATCTTAATAGCCCCCTGTTCAACTTTCCAGTGTAGCCCCCCTTCAAGAAAATCAAACAGTATCTAATCGCTGGTTTACACTGATAAAAGCCTGGTCGGTCAGTCAGCATCTCTGCAGTTGTGTGAGGATTGGGATTGGGGCTCACTGGAGAATACATTATTAAAAAGAGGAATAATCATATTCTCTGATATCATACGTCTAAAACAAATAGCAAATGTGTCTTAATGCAAATTTATATTAAAAACAAAGCTTTAGCCTAAGAATAAAGCAGTATGCCAAGTGCTTACTTGGCATATTACCTATTAGTTTTCCAATAAAACGCACAAGCTTGTACATTATAATTAAAAATGAAACAAGGCTCCAATTACCTGACAAAACAACTCATTAAAAATTCAAGTAATTCCCTTACCTGTAGCAGCTCTATTGCTTTTGCATGCTGCTTTTCACGGCAGAGCTGGGCAGCTTGGATTAAAACAGGCAGGAGGTGCTCAGGGCTTTGGGACTGTAAACTGCCAGATATTTTTCGGCACTGATCCGCCTGAAAAAAAAAAAAGAAAACCCCCCGGCTGATTAATGAAATTAAACACTAAATGAATGACCCAAAACTAAAAGCGGAAGAAGGAAAGGCTATCAGCTGAAATAAAAGTTAGTGAAGAACTGCTTGTGATAAAAGAAGTTTCGAGCATCCATTCTCATTTTTTCCCGTAAGAAAATGATTTCTACTGAAACAAAAATTCTTTTTTGGGGTGTGGTTAGGTGTGGTTTTTGGACCACACCTAATAATGCTCAGGCAGTGCTCGGGGACCACATAGGACGCTGGGGATCAAACCGGGGTTGATTGTGTGCAAGGCAAATGCACTATCTGCTATATGATTGCTCCAGCCCCAGAAAACTATTTTTATTAACAAAATTTAAGATATGAGTTCCAAAAGCAGTTAGAAAAGGAGACTTAAAATATTTGGATAAACTCCATTAACTTAATAAAAAAAAAATCAAGTATCATTTGAATTGAAATAACAAAATTTGCAGGCATTTCTTGCTGAAATATTTAATAATTTTGCTCAGTTCTAAAAATTATCCCTGTCTTTCACTCTTTCACCGAAAATCTGTTCCAAGAATTTGAAAAGGATTTAGAATTAATGTGTAACAAATTAGACTGACACCTCCTTCCCATTTATAACCTGATATTACTTAAATGAAAGCTGGGTCTTTTACTTTGGTTTTTGGGCCACATCCAGTGGTGCTGAGGGTTCACTCCCAGCTGTGCAAGGGATGGAACCAGACCTCTCAAACGCAAAGCACGCACTCTGGGGAGCTAAGCCATTGCTCTGGACCTGAACAATGAAATCTATGATAACCAAAGGAATCTACGCTGAATTCTTATTTTAATAGAGATGCAAAAGTTATGAAGAAAAAAATCACTTTAATGGTGTAACTGTTTTCTTTCTCTTAAAATCCACCTCTGACATCCCTTTGCAAGGCAAATTATGTACTTTACAAAATCTATACTACATGGCATTCTGAAGAATATATACATTTAAGATCAAATATGAACAAAAGACCTACACTGGGGTCGAAACAACAGTACAGTGGGTAAGGTGTTTGCCTCGCACATAGCCAACTCAGGTTCAAACCCAGGCATCCCATATGGTCCCCCAAGCACCTCCAGAAGTGATTTCTGAATGCAGAGTCACAGGTAACCCCTGAGCACTGCTGGATGTGACCCATAAAGGAAAAAAAAAAAGTAAATAAAGCCAGTAACTCCCACTACCACCACCACATAAACTGCTAGAATGATGCACCTATTACTTCTCATATACCACCCTTCTAAGATTTAGCCACGGAACCAGATGTGTGTCTGTCACTTACCTGGTTTGTATACATAGCAAGTAAGGCTTTGTTAAATTCTATAGCCTGTAGCTGTTTCTTGGAAAGCTTGTACTCTACTCCTTCTGCATTTGTTAATTTCACCTTCTTCTTTGAGTCAAAGACATTTTGGTCCTGAGGAAAAAAAGTCCATCTACCTGTTAAAACCAATTTCCAAGACTTTCATTCTTCTACATTCCTCATTTATTTATCTTACGTTAAAATAACAGAACTTAGAAGATAATACATGGATCAGGTTGAGGTGCCTATCCTAAAATGCACATAAACTGTTTTCAGTGCTCAGTTCAAAAGAAATAAACAGCACCTCTGGGCCCACTCCTGTTAGCGTTGTGTATTTGCTTCATACTTTCAGCATAAGTTTTATAATTGAAACATTTCACAGGGAAGAAAAACAGAACGTTTAACTTTTCATTACCAATTCTTGTTTTGATTGTTGAAGAAAAGTATACAGGGGCAAACAAAATCTTACAGTAGAAATTAGGACTACTAAAATATCAACCAATTTCTATAAGTTACGCCCTTTAGGATTTAGACAACAGATGAGGAACATTAACTCATTTCTCTTTGAAATACCACCATTATGCAAGTAAATGTTTAAAATTTAGAAATAGGGCTGGAGAGAATACAGTGGGTAAAGCAGCACAGTGGCTTTGCCTTGCGTGTGTCTGATCCAGGTTTGATCCTGAGCACTGTATTATGCCCAGTCCTGCTAGGAGTGATTTTTTTTCTCCCTCTCTTCTCTCTCTCTCTTATCCATCCCCCCGTCTCTCTGTCCCCACCCAACAACCAAAAAGAATTAAAAAACGGGGCCTAGGAATGACTCAGTGGTTAGCAGCACCTGCCGTGAGGCAGTGAGTTTGAATTTGATCTCCGGTTCCACCTAAATATGCCCAGTGCCAGGTATATGTAAACACAGCAACTCCAGTGTGAGGCCCTCAACAAACACAACGAAAAATATGTAAACACCATCATGACCCCTGCCTGGCATGGCCCTGGTGTCCATCCCCCACAACGCATCCCGAGAAGGACAAACTTGCACCATTCTACATACAGAATTCTAGCAAAGTTAAAAATTCACCTGTAAATAAATGGTACCATGGAGCCTCTGAGTGCTTGGCACGGGAGGGAGGCAACAAAGCCATACCCAGAGGTACTAAGGAAGTGCCAGGAATTAAACCCAGGGCTTGCAGATGCTAGGTATGATTAAAAATAATGAAAAAAATCACTTTAAAGGTGTGACTGATATTTTCTCTCAAAAGCCACCAGTGACACATCTTTGTAAGACATTTAACAATATTGTAAATCATGGCTAAATAAGAACTTTAAAAAAATAACAACTAAATAGAAACTAATACAGATGTGTGAATAAGCACTCCCAACAGATACACAGATACAAAACAGTTTTATTCAAAAAAATTGAAAGATTCAAATAAGTTTTTTCCTATAACAAATAATTTAGAAAAGGGAAGATTTTTAAGTCCAGGGTCTGAAACTATAGAAAGCTGTACTACTTGACTATACTTAGTAAAATGATCATTATTTAAGTTTAGTAACACTCCCCAATGTGATTTTACTAAAATTGAACTATCATGAAGTATGAACTTTTGTCCTAAAACAAAGATGGGATAATCAGCTTTCAGTAAAAAAATGTATAAGTGTATACATAAAAGCCGAGGATGTTCATACCTTGTTAATGGTAATGATGTTATTTGCAATCACAGCCAGCAATCCTACATCAGTTGGCCTGTGAATAACAAGAACCAAAATGAAAAACGTTTAAAAACAAATCTCAGCTTCCATGAAAGACATTCATGCTAATGAATCACTTACTTCAGCTTTATTATCTGATTGTACAGTTGCAAAGCCTCCTCAGTGCGACCCTGAAGCTGCAAAATGTAGGCCATCTGCCCGTGAATGATGGCAAGTTCTGCCTGCGGGTCATCTTCAGTCCCATCCTATAACAAGAAAAGTCTTTCTGCATACTGAATCAATCTTTACTTGATAACTATATTTACCAAGTGATACAAATGTTAAAATGACAGCTAATCGTTTAAGAAATAATTTTCAAGAATTTTTTCCTCTTCAAGGAATATCACAAAATTTCCTCTTTAAGAATTCCACAAAAATAACAAGTGAGACTAGCAAAACAGATTCTGGAAGAATGTGGCAAGAAGTTCAGGAATACTGTTCACTCAATTATCATTATTCTCCAAAGTCCAAAACGGAAACAACAACAAAAGCCACAACCTTACAGGTTCAACATTTTAAGATACCTTTAATTTTGTAGACATAATTTTCTCCCCTCAATTTAAAAATGCTTGAAGCACAAATACCATAATTTATTATAACCCAGAAATTATAAAGTTAAAAAATTATAAAGTTATAATTCATTATAGTTTTACAAAGAACTTCAAGTTGGAAGTGGTTCTCTAATTGAAATATGTGGACTAAAGTAAGTTTTTAAATAAAGCTGCAGTTTTAACCGACCATCAAGATTAATCCACATTTTCTATTTGTTCTGCAGGGCTAACAGTTAACTACCAGGAATGCTTGAGGCTAAGAAGCTACTCTCTCCTTAGACACAGGGACCCTTCTTATCTGGTAGGTGAATGCTGACCAATCAGTTGTGTTTAATAATAAAACAATACACTGCTGCAATGTTCTCCTGTTATTCACTGATTTGCTCCAGCGGGGCCAGTAACGTCTCCATTATGAGACCTGTTGTTACTGTGTTTGGCATATCGAATACATCATGGGTAGCCTGCCAGGCTTTGCTGTGTGGGCGAAATACTCTCGGTAGCCTGCCAGACTCAGAAAAATTTGATAAAAGTGAGTTCTAAAGAAAATGACTAATAGGCAAGAGCCAGAAAACAGATTGTTAAGTAAATTAACGTCTATAAGAATTTTTTTTACATCTTTAAGGATGGTATAATCCTGAACATCTATAAGGAAAGTTACCATATAAGGCATCTGTAATGAAACTGCATTTTTGGCGGAGTGGGGGGTGGGAGTTGTTCAGGAAATGTTCAGGGGTTACTCCTGGCAGTGCCTGGGGAATCACACGGAATGCCAGAGATCGAACCTGGTTGGTCGCTTCCAAGGCAAGTGCCTTACCCTCTATACTATTTCTCTGGCCCTGTACTGAAACTACTTTATAACCACCAATTAGATATTATTATCACTGTCACTGTCCTCTCGTTGTTCATCAATTTACTTGAGCGGGCCCAGTAATGTCTCCATTGTGATACTTGTTACTGTGTTTGGCATATTGAATACGTCACGGGTAGCTTGCCAGGTTTTGCCTTGAGGGCGAGATACTCTCGGTAGCTTGCTGGGCTCTCCGAGACAGGTGGAGGAACTGAACCTGGGTCAGCCAGGTCGGCCACGTGCAAGGCAAACGCCCTAACCGCTGCGCTATCGCTCCAACCCAAGATATTATTATATTAAGGAAAAAAAAAAGCTAGAAAATATGAATGATGGATTTTGTGAAAAAACACATATGGATAGTCAGAGATAGTACAGTGGGTAGGATAAAATTTGCCTTGCATATGGCTGACCCAGGTTTTATCACTGGCATCTCATATGGTCCCCTGTGCCCACCAGGAGTGACCTCTGAGCACATAGGAGAAAGTCCTAAGCACCACTAGTGTAACCCAAACAGCCCACTCCCCCCACAAGAAGGCCCCAAAATAAAAAAGGCATGGGATTCCTTTAACTAGACTCATACATGAAAAACAGAATCTAGGAGTTGGAGTGACTAATAGGAGCCAAGCCCAGGTGTGATCACATACTTTCCTGTTTAGGAGTGATTCCTGAACTCTATCGGTGTGGTCCAAAAAAGAAACAGAGAAGAAAAAACTGACTCTTAGACTAGCATCTAAAACAATAAATATGTATCTATATAAATTAAAATGCTTAAAAGCTATGTAAACTTTTAAACTATTTATCATCCTAAGAGATATTTATCAAATGCCTGAGGTTTCTGTTGCAATTCCCACTTAATTTGTAACTAGTCCTCCCAATCCATATATAGTACAATGAAGACTCCAACAAGCTTGCATTAATGAACATTTGAGTTTAACAATACTGGAATACTTACAGAGTCTTCTGATAATGAACGGCGACAAAGATCTATAGGGAAAAAAATGATTTTGAAATTAGCCTTACTGGTTAACTCCCATTTCTATCACCATTCTAAAAAGGGAAAATTAAAGTTCTGGGAATAAACTTTCAAGGCAAACAAATTTAAAATTTATTTTTACTATTAAATATATTACATAAAATTTATCACTGATAATTTTCTTTGCATTTTCCTATCATTTGTAATCTCTTCAAAAGTTGGGCCCAGAAGATTATTACAGGAGTAATAAATGCCTTGGTGTGGCGTCACATATAGTTCCCAGAGCATCACCAGGAATGATCCCTAAGAAGAAACAGAATAGGCCCAGAAAACTGCCACCCAAAGCTACGCATCAACAGAATCAAAACGAAATTAAGGAGCAAGTGGTCAGAGAGCTCAAAGGGCTAAGCACACTTCGCGTATAGGAGGCCTGGGATTGATCTCCAGCACCGCATAGTCCTCTGGGCACTGTGAGGAGGGACCCTAATAGCTAAGTTAGCCTCTAGCATTGCCGGTTGAGGTCCCCAAATTAAATTAAAACCTAATAACTACAGAGCGGGCTGAGAGACGGCTCGCAAGGCTGGGTGGGGCACATGCTTCCGAGCTGCAGACACAGTTCCATGGCTGCCATCTCAAGATCCACCCCCAACCTTCCATGCACCACCAAGGTAGCAACTTGCATCAGTGCCAGCAGTACTCATGGCACACAGACCTCAAAACTAAACAATAAATGTTGTACTTGTTGATGGAATTACGAAAGACATAAAGACTGGAATAATGAGGGGGTCAGGAGATGGTGCCCAGGTGTGAGGCTCATGCTTTCCATCCTAGAGCCCTGGTACTGCAGGATCTCCAGTGCACTGAGGTGGCAGAAGCCCCTCAGCTCTGTTGGTATGGTCCAAAAATAGACAATAATCTCACCATCCAAGTATTACCACTATTTAGCATTTTAGTTATTTCTGTTAATGTACATAAACAATTATACTAAAAAATGTGATACACTACACTTCAAAATCTCCCTTTTCCCCTTTAATGTAAATGTATGTCTACAATATAATTTTTTATATGTACCAGTACGGCTGTTTATTCATAAATACTATATTTAATTTTTAATGCACGGAAATCTGTGGTAGTAAACTTAGTCAATTCTTTAGTAGGGAAGAAAAAATATTTATAAAATTTTCTTTCTGATGAACAAGACTCTGGTAACCACTCATTCACAGAGATATATTTCATCATTCCCCTAAAATTTCTAGAAATGAAATTCTTGGATCAAAGAGTATCCAACTTTTATTTTTATTAATTTTTGGGTGGTGTTCAAGGGCGACTCTTGGCTCTGTCCATAAGGATCACGTCTGGCAGGGCTTGGAAATCATATGGGGTTCCAGGGAATAAACTCAGGTAAGGTGTGTACAAGGCAAGCACCCTACCCACTGTACTATCTCTCTGGCCCTGGTATACAACTTTTAACCTGCTGCAAGACACCAAATCACCCACTGCAATTGCTGTAATAATTCTGAGCTTAATCCTGGGTATGATAAAGAAATAACTATCATTCTTTTCTTTTGACCTGGAGATAAAATATACAACTATAAAATTCTTTTATCTGTCTTCTCATGAGGCTCTAACCTTATGTTGATTTTACCTTTCAAAATTTAGCATGTAAATACATCCTGTTTTACCTTTTCTTTTCTCTCTCACTGCTTACTTTTATAGTACTCAGGGAAAGTACACAAAAGAGTGTCGAACACCAGAGAACATTCTTCAATAAAATTTTTCAGCCCTAAGTCATTTAACTATTAAATATGAAAATATACTAAATAGAGTTATATGCTCTTAGATGATGCTGCTTTAGTGCAGTGTTTGCCCATATATGCATGCAGACATAGGCACACCATGGTATTATTTCAGTACTTGTTTAATAACAAAATGATAGCTGTTATTTATCCAATACTTCTATCATGCGATACACTACTATAAATACTTGATGTACATTAATTCAATTTATACTTTCCTTAGTAACTTGTTCAAACACCTATTCCTCAAATTTAAGTATTCCTTAAATTTAAGTGGTTGAAGAGGACAAGCTGGGCTGGAGAGATGGACCACAGCAGGAAAGGCACTTGCCTCACACGCCCTGACCTGGATTTGATACCTGGCATTGCAGATGGTCCCCTGAACACAGCCAAGAGTGACCTCGGAGCACAAAGCCAGGAGCACTGCCAGTATGGCCCAAACACTCAAGAACTAAAATAATAATAATAATAATAATAATAAAAAGGACAAATATTTACTTTGACTCAGTTATTAGACAGAAAGGAGACCCGATAAAAACACAAAAGGCTAGATAAATAAGAACTTTCTGCAGCTTCAATAACTTCCATTTAAAAAATACCAAAGTCAAATTCAATTTATGGAAATACTTTGCAATATTATAGGCATGCTACATTTACACAGAACTTTGTAAACTTCCAACCTTCAGCTTTTTGTAGGATTTTCATCGCCTGGTTCAGCTGGCCTTGTCCTATGAGTGCACATGCCGTATTGTAGCATAGTTCATGCGTCCCTTCTTGGAGACCCAAGTTCTCCTGTCACAGAACAGAGTGTCAGTTAAACACTAAAAAGAAGTTTTATTTCATTCAATACAGTGTACAAGGGGATACTCACTGGAACCACTTTTTCCCAATTGCTTTGAGCTGCAACAACAGCTGAAAGGTTTGTTTTTCTCTCCTCATCATAATCATCTTGGGAGTTTCGAACAAGATCTCTGTACACAGCTAAGCATTCATCATAGCGCTCTAATCGGTATAACTATTTAGCAAATAAAAAAAAACAGAGAAGACAAATACCATATAAATCTTCAGAGACTATAAGGTAGGAAGTCTTAATTCAGCATGACATGGGCCATCATATAGATCTCTCTGTAATTTCCATTAGTTCTTATGTTACTATTAATTTCAAAAATTAAGAGTTGTTACACTATAGATCTGCAAGCACATAAGTTAGAAATGTCACTTTATGTACCTTTTACTGAGATCAGATGAGTATCTTAGTGGGTTAAGAAAACCTATCTTAACCTATCACCTAGATTTGACTTTGTGTGTCACACCCAGTAGTGTCAAAGGCCACACTCAGCAGTGCGTGGGAGACCATATGTGGTGCCAAGATTCAAACCACTCTGGTACCAGAATCCACAATGTTGCCACAACACTGCACAATAGGCAATTGCCTTAATCTTTGAACAATCTCTTTGGTCCCTATATCTGAGCTTTAACCAAAAAAAGTTCCCACAACACTAAATGATCACTGAAATCCGAGAAAATTAAAAAGAATAACAAATGAACTTAATATTTCTAACAGTACACTATTTAATCTTCATTTAATTTTTCCCAGAAATACGTGACCTTATATAAGGCAGTTACAAAGCATATGCCATTCCTGCCTACTTCATTTAAGTTGTTCTCAAAGGCCAGTAAAAACTCATATCCTGGTTCAATTTACAGAGACTGGTGCCCTTCATCAGTTTCAAATTGCTGGAATTTAACCTCAATCCACTTTTCTTACCTTTAAAGTTCTCTATAAAACCACAATATGTAAACCTGCTCAAGTCTTTCTTCAACTTCTCAGTATTGCTAGCACATACATATTATTATGATGTACAATATAGCCAATGCATTTTCCCCCACTTAAACCAACTTAAACAAATCTTTTAACAGTTACTCCTGGCTGTGCTAGGGGGACCAAATGATTGACCCAGGGTTAGCTGTGTGTAAAGCAAGTACCCTCCTCGCTACATTATCTCCCTGGCCCAAAAGTTTTAATAGTTCTAACAAAACATTTCTATTCTCTTATCATTAAAAGTCTTACTTTACATTAAGTTTAAAAATGTCTTAAAATCCTTTTCAATAAGGTATTTCCAGAGATTTAATTAAATTCAAATTCTTTGAAAAAAAATTCTAATTCTTATCCATCATGACGTACATTAAACAAAATAATAATTAGAAACTAGAAATAAATACAATATGTTTTGGGGGTGAGGGCTCTCCTGGTGATTCTTGGCCAACCAGGCTGGTAGTTAGTTCCATGGAAGGCGTGCAGATGTGGTGCTGCTGGGGCCCTGTAGTGCCAGGGATTACCTGGGCCACCCTGGTGATGCTCTAGGACCATGTGGTGCTAGGAATGGAACCGGGGTTGGCTGTAGTCAAGTCATATGCCCTAAATCCTAAGCTATATCTCTGGCCCACAATTTTAAAAGTGAAGTTCATTGGCCTTCACCTTTCCAACGAAAAGGTCCAAAATCCAAAAGATTGCTTAGTGTTTTAAACTTTTCTAATAGTCTGAGGAAACAATTTGTTCATAAAACATTTATATAAAATTCTGTGGGAAGATACGCAGAGAGGGACTAGTTTCAAACCTCAAGAACTGGTTTAGTGTTGAGTTTTGTGGAGAGTCATGTAGAGAGTCATGCTCACTTGGGACGACTGTATTTAAAGCAATAATTACCACTTGTCCATAAAGCTCCTTTAGTTTGTCTGTCTGCTGGCTGGCACTCTCTATGGTCTTCAAGGCATTCTCAATTCTGTTCAGCCTATACTCACAATAGGCCTTCTCAAAGGAAAGTGAGTTACTGAAAAAGGAAACGAACAAACAAAAACAGTATCTGAGTATTAGCTTGCACTGCAGAGCACCCACTCTAAGCCACAGAGTGATATGCTGCTCTAAATATTTGATGCACAGGCATATTTCAGAGAAATTACAGGGTCAGCACCAATCAACATTAATAAAGCAAATGCTATAGTCACACAAGTTTTGATTTCCCAGTGTTTATTCTACAGCTGACTAAGTATGCAAAGGCAGTATGTTTTTAAAAACCAAAGTGCTGCAAACCATAACTGAAAATACTTTTATTAAAAAATGCTGACCATCATCTGAGCCTTAAACGAGTTCTGATCGTCACGCTAGCTGAGAGCCTTGCTTTCACGCTGATGGTTGCTGACTAGAGTGAGCGGCGTTAGTCATTTCTTATAAGACAATAAGGGACCAGGGAGATAGATCTAGGGTAGAGCAGATGCCCAGTGTGTGTGAGGCCCTGAATCTGATCCCCACCACAGCATGCCCCTCTCTTCCCCGAAGTGACCAGGTGGTCCCTGAGCATGAAAGGCACCAAATAATGAACTGCTGGCTCTACACCACGGAGCTGACTATCAAATGACTTTGACTAAAGATTTCTCTGAGGGTTGGAGTGATAGTATAGCAGGTAGCATGTGTGCCTTGCATGCGGGTCACCTGGTTTGATCCCGGCCATCCCATATGGTGTCCCTGAACACCGCCAGCAATAACTCCTGAGCATCACTGGGTGTGGCCCCCTCAAAAAAAAATGCAACAAAGAAACAAAAGATTTCTCTGTACCATCTGGTGCTATTTGATAGCTTTTACCCATAGAGCTTTAAAAACTGGAGTCAGGGGCTGGAGCAATAATACAGCGGGTAGGGCATTTGCCTTGCACGCGGCCAACCCGGGTTTGATTCCCAGCATCCCATATGGTCCCCTGAGAACCGCCAGGAGTAATTCTTAAGTGCAGAGCCAGGTGTGACCCAAAACCCAAAAATAAGTAAATAAAAAAAATAAAAAAACAAAAAAGTAAACAAAAACTGTAGTCAATCATCTTAAGCCTGGCTTTATCAACCAAGTTAATATTCTAAATCCTTTACTCTCATTTCAACAATATTCACAGCATCTTTGCCAGTACACTGCCATCTCAAGAAACCACTCTCTTTGCTCATCCACAGAAACTAAAACTCATTCATTCAAGTTTTATCATGAGGTTGCAGCATTTCAGTCACATTGTTTCATTTTGCTTCTAGTTCTAGTTCTCTTGTCATTTCCACCACATTTGTGCTTACTTCATTTAGTGAAGTCTTAAACCCCTCGAATTCATTCGTCCAAGTGGGTTGGAATCAACTTCATCCAAACCATTGATAATGTTTAAACTTTGACTCCTATGAATCATGAATGTTCTTCATATTGTCTAGAATGACGAATCCTTTCCAGAAAGTTTTCAACTGATAGTCCAGACCTAGCAGAAGGAATCACTAGCTTATAAAGCATTCCTTCAATAAAGACGTGAAAAGCTGAAATTTCTCCTTGATCCATGGGCTGCAGAAATGGGTTATTTTGTTAGCAGTCATGAAAACATGAAACTCCTTATATGACTCCAGATCTCCTGGGGTGGTCAGGTATAAAATTCAAGGTCAATTTTGAATTTGTTTTTTTTTGGGCAGGGGGGGTTGTTATTCTGGGAGATACACTAGTGGAGTGGAGGGTGGGATGGTGAAAGCATGCCGTATAACAATTAAAACTTAGGGTCTCGGGACTGGAACAATAGCAGAGCGGGTAGGGTGTTTGCCTTGCACGTGGTCGACCCGGGTTCGATTCTCAGCATCCCATATGGTCCCCAGAGCACCACCAGGAGTAATTCCTGAGTGCAGAGCCAGGAGTATCCCTGGTGTAGTGCCAGGTATGACACGACACCCCTCCCCCCACCCCCCGCAAAAAAAAAAAAAGCAAAAGCGAAACTTACGGTCTCACACATGCAAAGTAGGTGCTCTAAAATATGAGCCATGGGGCTGGAACAAGAGTACAGTGGGTAAGATGCTTGCCCTAAGTTTGATCCCCAACATCCCATATGGTACCCAGAGCTGCGCAAGGACGGATCCATGAGCACAGAGCCAGGTGTAAGGCCTGAGCACTGCAGGGTACAGGCTCACAAATAAATCAAAAGGGACTTTAAATCATCTGATATCCCATTTATTTATAATTATAAAACTTTTACCCTCTCTCCCTGTAGGTACTCAGTTTGCTTTGAAATTATTCTTTTTTAACAGCATGTAATACAAGATACCTTATTAAAAATTTAAGTGCATGATAGTGTTATCAACTATAAGCGCAAAATTTATAAAGCAGACTCTATAAAAACTTAATGATCTTGGATAGTTGAAACTTTGTAACTGTAGAGTAGTGGCTCCTGGTTTCACCCAGGATTCTACTCACTGCTTCTATGTGTTAGACTGGGACAATAAATCATTATTGATAGGTCTTATTATCAAAATTGAGAATTTTTGATTTGAATATTCTTTGGATGTCTTTTACTGCAGAAAATAACTAAACGTTTTGAAAATGGATAGAAAGTATTTGTGTACAGTAACCAGCCCAGCTTTAGGCCTTCCAGTGGGGTAAACTTTTGATGTGTATTTGAGTGTGGTATTAAGTATTACTTATAATAAGAAATTTTGCACATGATAAAGGTTAATTTTATATGAATCTATATAAACATTAAAAAAAAGAGAGAAAGGGGTAAAAAAGAAAGAGTCAAGAATCTTTGTTTTCTCTGTAAGTCTTCACAGTGAGCCTAAAATATTCATTGAAGCATGTTGTAAATAGACGTTCTGTGATCTGGGCCTTGCTGCTTGTATAAGGCCTACAGAGCTGATTTAACGTAATTCTTGGGGACCCATGATTTTTAAGTGGTAAATGAACACTGGCTTCAACTCAAATCTCTAGCCTCTAGGGAAGCCAAGCACTGACTTCTCCATAGCACAGATGACATCTTTCAAAATGAAGCTCTTTAGTCTATGTTAAAGATCTGTCAGTATCGCCACATTATCAATGACCATAGCTAGCTGGATCTGCCTGGGAAACATGCTGCATCATCCTGCATTGTTTTACTATAAAAACAAGACTTTCCTTTAAACTTCTTACGCTAAACTCGGCTAGTTTCAGACTTTTCCCTTGTAGTCTCCTCACCTCTTTTAGCTTATGAATGTTGTGGCTGGTTTGATCTCCTAGCCAAGTCACCAAACTTATTTCCTCTATCAATAAGACTGTTTTGTCCGCAGTATTCTCAGAAACTAGATATCCCTTCTCACCAAACAAAACAACCCCCAAATGAAAAAAACTCCACAAGAAAGCAAGCCCTGCCATACTATACTGGAGACATCTAATGCTTAAATACTTCTGCATCCTAACCTGCATGATCTGTCTTGTCCCTTTTTTTTTTAAAAAATAAACTTCTGAGTTTTTTTCCTTCTGTGTATCAAGAATTGTTGTTACATTTATGACCCATGTCCCTTATGTCCCGTCACCTTTAAATGTCGTAATTGTTCAAAGGGAGAGAAAAGTAACGAAAAGGATAATTATGGCAAAAAAGAACCAAAGTTATTGCTACATCCGGATTTGGGAAAAAAGGAAGAAAGAACATCATCAAAAAAAAATTTCATTACAGAGCAAGGGTAAAATCCCATAGAAAGTCCATAGCTATGGTGAAGATTTCTAATAACTGCACAATTAATTGAGTCACTTACTTGGCTAACACTTTGGTGTGAGTATTGATGACATTCAAGGCTTCCTTGAAACTTCCATTTTGAATAAGGCAAACCACTTTACAGTGGAGGGCAGTTACATCATCTTTGTTGATCTGCAGTACTAAAGAACAAGTATAAAAATGTAATTTTAAAATCCATGGCCCCTTTACATTTTTTAAGACTTATTCCAACACCTACCTTGGTAAGCTACATTTCCAATTTTACTGCAGCAGAAATGACTATCAAATATTTTAAAATCACTTTTAACTTAAGTGACAATAGTGTTATGAATGCAACAAATTCGATTTTCAATGAAACTGATTCCCAAGACACACGCAAAAAAGTACAGAAATATAAAGAAGCAGTTTTATTTGGCTTTTAAATCTTGACATACATGCTACATTGTATACATTTCATAATTTCATAGGAAAGGGAAAAAACTCATGTACAATTTGGAAAGCAAATATCTTAGATTTGGAGTACAAGTTTCTTGCCAAATGCCTTGAGATCTTGGATAAATCATTCAACTGCCAAATCAGGTTTTGTTTCTGTTTGTTTTGGTGACAGTGCTCAGCAAGGTGCTTGGGGTCCTTCCCATAATGTTGCGGGACCAGGTGGTGCTGTGGATTAAATGAAGTACTCCAGGCTTTGAGCTAGTACTGCTCTAAACCTAAACTGGTTTTCTGACCTGAAAAATGAGTATAAAAGCATTATCTAGGGGCTGGAGTGATAGCACAGTGGGTAGGGCGTTTGCCTTGCACGCGGCCAATCCGGGTTTGATTCCCAGCATCCCATATGGTCCCCTGAGCACTGCCAGGAGAAACTCCTGAGTGCTGAGCCAGGAGTAACCCCTGTGCATCACCGGGTGTGACCCAAAAAGCAAAAAAAAAAATTAAAATTAAAATAAAACAAAAGCATTATCAATGTACAAAGTTATCAAGAAAATTAAATGAAAATACTCTGGAAGAAAAAACACAGGATGTAAATAATACAAATTTAACTTGCTGACAAAAACATTTAAGTGCACCCCCCCCAAAATAATCAAAAAGTACCGGGAAAGAGCAGGAGGCCATTTTCCCACGAGAAACAGCTGTTTAGCCTCAAAATGAGCAGGGCCATAGGCCCTTCTGGAGAACCGGAGGAATTAAATTTTGTAGAATCAAAGGAGTTTCTACCAGTTAATAAACTACAGAGTGGAGAACAGACAGCTCTAGTGCTTTAATTGGGTGATTCCTGCCAAATACTACTGCTACTAAGTAACACTGGTCGCAGGCATAGCCAGAGCTAATTCAAAACACATTCAGGATTCAAATCATTCTAATTCGTAGCTAGTTCTCTGTCTCCAATCAGGTACAGTGCATGAGGGCACAATCACTTCTGTTTACATTTGTTGCAGGCTTCCCTGGCCTTCCGATCTTCCTGCCTGCAACCATACTCACCAATAGGTCATGAAAAATTCTTTTATGAGAAAGGGGCTGGCAGGTTTCCAGCCGGTGCTCTGGAAGGGGGGCGGGGTGGATCTTCTGCTGGGGGGTCTCCAGGGCTGCACCCAAGAATGTTCTGGGGGGAAACGGGGGTGGGACCATGTGGTGCTGGGTAATCTAACCTTGTCGGCCCTAAGTCGGTAGGGCAGGCGCCTTAACCCCTGCGCACCGTGTCTATTCCGTGCAGGCCACTACTGACTGCTCCAAGCAGTCCACATCAGTTCCGGTGATTCTATTTCCAAACCGAGCAAACCACGGCCGCAGCTTTCGCAAAGCAGCAGCAGGACAGAGACAGGGTCCCAGCATAGTCACATCGTAAAGGTTATTTAGAGGAAAAAAAAACAACAACACGAGTGAATCGCACACTCAAGGCAGTTGACTCAGGGGGTGGAGCGATAGCACAAGGGGTAGGGCGTTTGCCTTGCACGCGGCCGACCCGGCTTCGATCCCCAGCATCGCATATGGTCCCCTGAGCACCGCCAGGAGTGATTCCTGAATGCAGAGCCAGGAGTAACCCCTGCGCATCGCCGGGTGTGACCCAAAAAACAAAACAAAACAAAACAAAAAGACAGTTGACTGAAAAGCCTAAAGCCAACTGCAGAAATAGAGAAACGGGCCCAGTTTTCCCTCCTTTGTTCCGAACGTCAACCCTCCGCACATTTTTCTGTTTTCCGCAGCCGCGGGGAGCTTCCATCAAGGACCTCCGAGCCCACCCAGCTGCCCTGCCTCGCCCCCCAACCTATAACCTATCCAGCATTCCGCGTCGTCAGCGCAGCCTGGAAATTACGTGTCCCGGCAGGTTCCCTCCCCGCCCCCACTCCTCACCCCGCCGGCGTTCCAGAGCCAGCGAGGTCCCTTAGCCACACGGCCTGGAGCCCACCCCCCTACCCCCACCCCACCCCCCGATCGCGAACCCCCGAGGAAAACAGTAAGACGGCAGACGCGGTGGCACGGAGCGCTGGGTCAGGCCAGCGGTGCCGCGGCCGCTGTCTCTTTAAATCCCGCCCTCGCGGGGCGCGGGGTCAGGGGGCAGTACACGTGGCTCTCCAGTCCCGGGCCGGCCCCGAGCTAGAGCGGCCGAGGCCGCCCGCCCGCCCGCCCGCAGCCGGCCGCGTTCGGGCCCCAGGACTCGGCCGGCCCGGGGTCTCCGCGCCCGGCGTCTCGACCTCCGCGGGGGTCGCGCGCGCCGGAAGGAGGCGGCCGTCCTCCCACCAGCCCCCCCGGCCCGGGCCTCGGCTGGCACTTACTCTTATTGACGGTCTTGAGGGCGCGCGTGAAGTCGCCGTTCTGGCCGTACCGGTTCACTTCCCCCCAGAGCGCAGGGACCGACACCCCTCCGCTGCCGCCGCTCGCCATCTTGGAGGAGATACGGGGAGGGGCGTGGCAACCTCCGCACCGGAAGAGGATCGCGGAGCTGGCCCAGCGGGGCAGGAAGCCCGCGCGGTGGTTGCTAGGCGCTTGGGGGTCGGGAGCGAGCTGGCTCTTCCAGCCGGGCACCGGCTCTCTCCTGGGCTTTTACGTCCAGAGCCCAGGAACCTGAAGCTGGAACGTGCGTGGTGTTGTTTTCGGGGCCCGAGGTGGAAAAGGGGCTCAGCCTCCAACCAGGGTTCAGGACTGCGTGCGTTTTCCGAGCTACCACTGTGGGCTAGTCTGGTCCCCTGAGGTCAAGCTAGGTGACAGTTTGTGTTTTGGGGAGGGAGGGGTGGAGGGCGTGCACAGGAAGCCCTATGCTGATTCTTTTTGTTGTTATTGCTTTTTGGGTCACTCCAGGCTCTGCATTCAGGAATCATTCCTGGCAGCGCTCAGGGGACCACATGGGATGCTGGGAATCAAACCCGGGTCGGCCGCGTGCAAGGCAAACGCCCTACCCGCTGTGCTATCACTCCAGCCCCTGAGCTAGGTGACAATTTAGCAAGGAAACATTAAACATCTATGGGACGGTTCAAGAACTGTCACTGTCCTCCCGTTGTTCATTGATATGCTTGAGCAGGCCCAGTAACGTCTCCATCATGAGGCTTGTTGTTACTGTGTCTGGCATATCAAATACATCATGGGTAACTTGCCAGGCTCTCTGAGAGGGGCGGAGGAATCGAACTCGGGTTCAAGAACACCTACTAGAAACCTTGGAGAGTTTTGACGTTGAGCGGGAGAAGAAAGGAGAAAGCAAAGAGATGACTTCCTGCTGTCTGTGAAGACTTCGTGGAGGATTTGGCATTGGAAAGGGACCTTGAAAGATGATTAAGAAAGCCTGGCCTTGGTTCCAGTTCACAGAGAAACTGGCAGGAGGAAAGGTACAGATGAAAATAAATCTCCAACACCTTTGAGGAAGCTCCCTGGGTCGCCCACTGGGCTCAAAATAAGTTTTGTGAGGGTTGGGGACTTGTTCGGCGAAATTTAAGAGATCAGAAAACAAAACAACCATTTCACAAATGAAAAAAGTTAATAAAAAACGCTCGAGCGAGTTTTATTTGGGTACATGTGTAAATTTCAGACATAAGTAAATTTTATTACATCAGCAACTCAAACACGTCTTATTAGACAAAGTTTGAATACTGTTAATACTTAGACACTTTTTCTTCCCCATTTTGTCTAGCTACATGTTCATATAAAATGCAAAATTCAGAAATATCAAAGATTTTAACAGTGGATAGTAAGAGTGCACTACTGGCATGTCATTTGCAAATGGCAGGGTCAGCAGTGCTTCAGACCATGCAAACGCACATACAGCATAAATTCAGCAGGTGAGCTATCCCTGGTCCTTGTGTTAACTTTCTACAAGGCACTTGAAAGAGACTTCCAAACAAGCATTTAGCACTACATATCTATACTGGCGATATATATACTCTTAGGAAATTGTGAAATTGATAATGACCACTCCCATCAACCAGTCTAATTTTGGAAAACTTCATCTAATAGATTTTGCTGAGTATGTTTAGAAGAAACAAAATAGCAGTGACTATTGGGAAACCAGAATGCCAAAGTTTGGAGATGTTTAAATCAGGGGGTGGAGCAAAAGTAGAGTCAGGAAGGCATTTGCCTAGCTCACCCCTGACCTGGTTGGGTTCCTGGCATTCCAAATGGTTCCCTGAGCACTGCCAATAGTGATTCCTAAATGGAGCGTCAAAAGTAAGCCTGAGCACCACTGCGTGTCGCCCCAAAGCGCTTGAAGATGTTTAGATCAAATCTTTACCTTTGTTCTTGTAAATTGGCAGACTGAAAATTAAGCGGCACACGACTTACTTCACCCCTATTACTTCATTTAGGCACCACCAGAGCATACGACAGTGTGAGGAAAACAAACCATTATATTTTCTCTCAAACTATAATCTAAAAGAACACCTGCTGTAGCAATTACACATAACACTGTGATTAAGGAAGGTTTCATGGAGATGGTATTTAGAATTTAGTGAGAGAAATGTTTTAAGTATTCATACAAGATACAGTACCTGATCTATAAAGAACTACTTAAAAAATATATACAAATCAGGAAAATGAGTTTCCTTGATAAGTTTAGTCAGCGATCTCCAAACTACAGATCTTGGATAGGCTGCAAAGAAACCAGAAGCAATGGAATCTGTTGGGTATGCAGTTCCAAGGGAGATCAGCAGCACTCAATGTTTACGGAAACAGTAGTATGCTGCACTGCTGGAGACAGAGAATGGGGGCTACAGCATACATGGGGCAGTTACCAGTTTGATTCCCAGCTCTATGTATGGTCCCCTGAGCACTGTCAGATGTGCTCACAAAATTAAAAAGTTGCATCAGATCTTAAGACTTTATGTTTTGTCGGTTTTTATATACGTGTTTTTATCTTGTAAGAAAATCTTGAGAAAGTTGACTTTAGGAGGTTGTTCTAGCTTAGTCTAATAATGTTGAATCTGAGGCTCCTATGCACAGGAAGGGTAAATGATGAATCAAGACTTGGTCAGCGATTAAATGAGAAAGGCCAGAGAAAAACAATAAAATCAACCTTCTGATATATGGGAATAGTTGTCAGAATTTTAGGTTGGATGGAAAAGGAATTAAAGCTGGATTATTCACACAGAAATGAGCAGTTGTAACAAATGTTTACAGACTACTTGAAGGGAGATAATCCAATAGTTTTGTTAACAATGAAGAGAGTAGTAGGAAATTTCAGTACTTGGGGGAACAAGTAATATAAGGGGATTATCAATGGTTGGTATAGTATCTTAGTGTCAAAAAAGGAGGGTTCAGTGACTCATAGAGATAGTGTGGTAACAGTATGATAAGAGACACTAGTTGTAATACAGGTTAAGAAGGTAAAAAAAGGCAGACAGCATAGGTGAGTGGCATGGGTTTTAACGAGATCTCATCTACAGCAGATATATACATTTTTTTTACTGGTCACTGTTAACAACGAAACCCCAGTTTTTCTTTTTTAACTGAATCACTGTGAAACAGTTACAAAGTTTTTATGATTTTCAGTCATACAATAATTGAACACCCATCCCTCCACCAATGCTCACTTTCCACCATCATCCCATCCGACCCTCCCATTCTTATAAATCTCTTAACATAAAGGCAGGGGGTGATATTCCCAGTATCCCTCCTACTACCCCTGCCTCGGTGGCAGGCACCATCCCTTTTGCTCTTGACTTTGGGCATCCTGGTTTGCAATACAGATATTGCGAGGCCATCATCTTTAGTCCCTAGTCTACATTTAGCACACATCTCCCACTGGAAGCGATCCCTTCAACCATCATAGGCTTAATGGTCCCTTCTCTATCCTAACTGCCTTCACCCCCAGCACATGAGGCAGGCTTCCAAACTGTGAAGCGATCCTCCTGGCCCTTGTCTCTCTCGACTGTTGTATCTGACAGTGACTCAAATTTAAAAAAAGGCTTATAAATTGATGATGCTTAGAATTCCTCTTAGTAGCAACTACTCTGTTAGAATGAATCTTCTGAGTATACTGCAGACTGATACTATTAAAAAATGAAACTAGCTTGGATTGGCAACCAGGAGATTGCAATTTCTGAAAATGATAACAGGCTAGGAACTTTATGTATCTAATATATTATCGGAGTTAAAATTTAACTTTATGAACCATAAAATTCATAGAGAAACTCTAGTATCACGATCACAATCATCCTGTTCGTCGATTGCCTCGAGCAGGCACCAGTAACGGCTCCTTCGTCCTAACCCTGACATTTTAAAAAAGTGCCATATTCAAGGCTCTTTCAGGGTTAGGAGAATGAGACCCATCATTATTACTGGTATTTGGCATATTGGGTACGCCACGGGGAGTTTGCCAGACGCTGCTGTATGGGCAGGTTACATTTGGTAGCTTGTCAGGTTGTCCAAAGTAACAATGAGATAGTACAACGTCGTGTGGCGGGGAATGCGGCCGCGCGCTTCCGGGAGCTGGTTTTTATAGTCTCTGGTATAAAGATAAGTCTATAACTCTAGCTACTTATAGATATATACATATATAAACACTAGTATATTCAAGACAATAAATCTTTCATCTGAAACTTTTTTTTTTCCTTCCTTTTTGGGTCACACCTGGCGATGCACAGGGCTTACTCCTGGCTCATGCACTCAGGAATTACTCCTAGTGGTGCTCAGAGAACCATACGGGATGCTGGGGATTGAACCCGGGTTGGCCGCACGCAAGGCAAACGCCCTACCAACTGTGCTATCACTTCAGCCCCTCATCTGAAATATTAAGAGAACTTTATTTTTCCCCAGGGAACTGGTATCAGAAGACACTCTCTTTCACGCCTTCCACATGCTGCTTCATCCTAATTCCCATGTTTTCCTACCCACTGCTCTCTGTTCTTCCAAAATAACAAAGTCAAAACAAAGCATCTATAAATTGTATCACTGTCACTGTCCTCCCATTGTTCATTGATTTGCTCAACATTGTGAAACTTGTTACTGCATTTGGCATATCAAATATGTCACGGGTAGCTTGCCAGGCTCTCCGAGAGGGGCAGAGGAATCGAACTCGGGTCGGCCATGTTGGCCGCATACAAGGCAAATGCCCTACCCACTGTGCTATCGCTTCAGCCCTCTATATGTATATATCTATACCTATATGTAGCTAGAGTTATAGACTTATCTTTATCTGAGACATTGACTGCAGGTATTAGGAAGGAAAGAATATATTGCTCTAACTGACCTAACAAACAACCACTTTAACTTTCTAATATTTATAGATTTAGATACAATTCAAGTAGGAACTTTAGTAGTGTTATTATTGTCACTGTCACTGTCCACCCGCTGTTCATCAATTTGCTTGAGCAGGCCCAGTAACACTGTGAGACTTGTTACTGTGTTTGGCATATCGAATATGTCATTAATTTTTATGTTACTTAATGCTCACGTTTAGATAGGAACTAATTTTAACATGTTTATACAGTAATTCACTTTTATAAAGAAAGTGATAAACATGGACATACGGTCTACTAATCCACAAAGCTTTTAATCCATTGTACTTTGAAAAGCATTTATTCGATAACATTTGTTTTCTGATGGATTTTATTTTTTAATTTTTATTTATTTTTTTCTTTTTGGGTCACACCCGGCAACGCACAGGGGTCACTCCTTGCTCTGCACTCAGGAATTACCCCTGGCGGTGCTCAGGGGACCATATGGGATGCTGGGGATCAAACCCAGGTTGGCCACATGCAAGGCAAACCCCCTACTTGCTGTACTATCACTCCAGCCCCTGTGATTGATTTTGAACCACTTATTTATCTTGATTTTTCTTCTACAGCTAAATTAGAAATTTCTTCTCTTAAAGAATGTAATAATAAAAAAAATGCAGTGTTTATATTTATAGACTTTCTTCTCTGATTTTCTTATCTGCCTGCTTCAAGGAAATCCATGTGTTCAATATACTTGCTCTCAGTTTTGCCCATACCAAATGGTTGTTTAATCCAAATATCTGAGCTGCAAACTGAGCTGATCCTTCTGGAGAAAGTATTGTTGAACAGCCAAGACCTATTGGTTCAGAAAAAGAAAATGGAACTCACGATTAGTAAATACCATTCAGTCAACTCTTCCATACTCAGAGAAGCCCTATTCACCACAAATTAAAAATGCTATTATCACTCATATTCCTTATATCCAAAGCTTGCATTTATTGAGGGAATTTCCATCTTTATCCTTAGAGAACTAAAACAATTAGGAGAGGATAAGCAAAATTTATCTGCCATACACTGAAATCTTATACACAACTTCTATCATTTTTGACCGAACCTACTCGCAAAGCGAAATTTATCTGTCACAGCATTTTTTAACAAAAAAAAAAAATAAAAACAAAACTTTTGTTTTATTTTTTAAATAAAAACAAAATCTTCTGTATTCACTATTTAAAATTTTTATAATATTAATATGTATTATTTTAAAATGTAGCAGTTTTTTAAAAAAAATTTTAATTCAATCACTGTGGAATAGAGAATCATTGGGTTTCAGTCATATAGTATTCCAACACCTATCCTTTCACCAGTGTATATTTCCCAGCACCAATGTTTCCTGGTTCCCTCCCATCATCCCATCCACTTTGATGGCATTCACGCCTGGCACACCTCACTCTGTCTCTATCTCTCCTCCCTCCCTCTTCCTCTTCCTCTCCCCTGCCACTCTCTCCTTTTTGGGCACTGTGGTTTGTAATATTGATACTGAAAGGTTATCAAGAATATCCCTTAGAATGCCCTGCCACAGAGGCGGGGTGGGGTGGGGTGGGGTGGGGAATGGGGTGTGGGGATGGGAGGGCTACTGAGATCACTGGTGGTGGAGAATGGGCACTGGTGGAGGGATGGGTACTCAATCACTATATAACTGAAAACCAAGCACTTACAGTTTGTAAGTCTACAACTGCAGCTCATGGTGTTTCACTAATAAAAAAAAAAAAAGAATATCTCTTAGCTGCTTTTAACCCTCACATCTTGTCCAACGTAATCATTCCCAATTATTATTGTCATAGGAGTCTCTTCCCTATCTTACCTACCCTCAGCCCCACACACATTTGTGGTTAGTTCCAACCACGGACCAGTCCTAACCCCCGTTTACCCTGACCATGGATATTATTCTTCTACAATATATATATTTTTTATATACCACAAATGAATGCAGTCATTCTATATCTGTCCCTTTCCTTCTGACTCATTTCACTCAGCATGATACTCTCCATGTCCATGAAGGAAACAAAATCTTAAGAGTAGAATAAGAAAGTACCTTTGAGGAGTGGGGTTGTAAAAGCAGTTTCTGGATGTGGTCTGAGTATAATCAGCTAGCTTATATACCGCCTCCCCAACCCCTGCAAAGTCACATTTTTGTTCTGGGGCCACATCTGATGGTACTTAAGATTTTCTTCTGGATCTCTGCCAAGGAACTCCTGGTGGGACTCATGGGACCAAATGAGATACCCAGATTTGAATCAGGGTTGGCCACATGCAATGCAAGCACCTTCCCCACTGTACTCCCACTGTCAGCTCCCAACTGCCAGCGATTTTTGGCCTAGTAGCTCAGCTTCCTCCTGGATGGTACTAGATAAAATTTTACGTATTTTTCTCAGCATATCCTTCATTTTCTAAGATGAATGAATAAACACACTCAGTGAACACATAAATGTGGTATGCATTTTTGTGCTTGGGGTGTGTGGGGGCTACTTCTAGCTCTATGTTCCAAGGATGCACCCTGAATGCAAAGCATGCTTTTTATGCAATTGGCCCACTGAATAATCTCTCCAGCCCCTCAAGATTTTTTATTTTGGGGGGGAGGTGGTTGGATGAATAAGGGGCACACCTCACAGTGCTCAGAGCTTTTTCCTGACTCTGCTTAGGGTTCACTTCTGGCAGGGCTCAGAGAACCATTACACTGTACTAGAGAATGAACCCGCACTGGTCTCCTCAAGAAAATGGTCTACCCATACTATCCCCCTCCCTGTGCCTGGGAGATTTTTAACACAGAAGTGGGTAAATCTTTGAAGCTTTATATAACAACAGTAATAAAAAAAATAGGCATAAACTTGTTAAGAACAAAGCCTTCGAAAACGAAGAATATCTTAAGAGCTGAAATAGCATATGGAGTGAAAACAGAAATTAGTACGCCCACTCATCTTGGATGGAAGAAATTGGGTGAAAATGAAACCAGAGAAGGAAAACCGATAAAAGTCAAAGCAGTTCTGTCATCTAATCCCCTTTCTCTCCGAGGGTAGAGTTTTGCAATTTTGGGAAGGTAAGCAAAACTTCAATGGAACTGTGGGTTACAGATACAGATACAGTGGAGGTAGAGAAGGTCACAGTGAAACCAGGGATTAAGTTTACACACACAGATTAAAACCCCCAAGACATGTGTAGTCAGGTCTTTCCTTCCAGGTAAGAGAATAAGATCAGAAAGTTTCTCTGGGTAATTCTGGTCAAAATATGGGGAAAAAAACATTTGTAAGGCTAGTCAAAAAACTAGCCTACCAGATCACGCCACAATAGAGCCCACTTTTGGCAGGATTCACCCAACTGCACAAAGTTACCAACTGGTTTTTCATAATGCCCCACTTGTACAGAGCCAATGGCTAAAGATTACTAGACAACTGTAGAAAGGAACTACTATGAAAGAAAGGAACTAGTATGAAAGAATATAATAATTTCAGAAGCCAAAGGTGTTAGTGTAAAGACTAAGGGATGTTGGGGTTAGTGGTAATGGCAGAAAAATAAAGATCTCTTTGATTAAAAAAAATTCAAATTAAACTCAAATGAAGAGTCGAAATGTCGGTGTTGGAGTACAGTGGGTAGGGTGTTTGCCTTGCACATGACAGACCCAGATTCAATTCCTAGCATCCCATATGATCCCCTGAGCATCACCAGGAGTAATTCCTGAGTGCAAAGCCACGTGTGACCCAAAAAGAAAAAAAAAAGGAGCTGAAAAGTCAATGTGAGGAAATGAATACAGAAAACAGAGAATAGCAAACAAAACAAAACAAACACACACACAGAAGAGAGGAGATGGTGTAAAAGTATAATGCACATGGTTCGTATGCCAGAGCCCAAATTTGATCTCTGGCACTGCATAGTCCTCAGAGCACAGCCGGGTTTTGTCTCCTACTCAAAGAAACATGAGCCTCCCTATCCCAGGATATTCTGAAGGCTGAAATCTGAAAATCCAAAAGAGAAACTGGAAGAGGAAGTATATATCTAATTATGGCACCAATTAAAAAAAAGCAATTATCTTTAGATATTCATAGATAAATATGGTTATCATGGTAATAATTAAACCCAGAAATCTGAGGCTGGTGAGACAGTCAAATGGTCAAGGTGCTAGTCTTGCACATGCCAGACTCTGGGCCAATTCCCAAGATCACATGGTCCTGAGCAGTGTTGGATGTGACCCTGCAAGCATCACTACAACTAAAAACCCAAACCTTTACTCCACCCACCAGCCCAGGGATATGGCTTAGTGGTAGAGCATAAGCCTATGTGAGGTGCCTGATATAGTCCTTGCCAGTGCAAAAAAAAAAAAAAAAAAAAAAAAAAAGTTCAATTGGTATAGGATAAGCCTCGAATGCCTGAGGCCCTGGGTTTAATTCTCAGCATCTTGCCCAAGCACTGCCTGAAGTGATGGGCCCCAACAGTTCTATCAACTAGCAACAATGAAGTAATTATACTTATAATAGAAGACAACAAAATCTAGAGTCTTTTCACTTTTAGAGAAAGAGTTAATATACTACAATGTCTAATATATTCTTTAAAATAATTCATCAGCAGGGGGCAATGAGGCATTAATTGATAAAAGTGAGTGATGGACGCAGAGAATCTGAATATGCCATCTTGTACTACTTTGCATATTTGAATTTTTAATGAGCATTTCAAAAACTCAATGTATCTCACCACTGGGCAGTCGAAGAGAAGACCACACGTCCTGAGATCCCCAGTCTGGAGTGAGGGGAGGGCAGCTGATAACCGGATATGCAGTGTTACCAGATAGCACTGGTCCTAAGCCATTGCTCCTGCCTGCCACGGCCACAAACACAGTAGGAATGCCATCCCCTAGGGAAATCACAAGTTTAGAGTTATGCTCAGCATTCAATAGATTTTATAGATTTAAACAAGACACTATTAATACACACACACACACACACACGGTTCACTCTATCAATTATTACGTGTCAAGGAAATGAAATTACAGAAACAGATTGGGTCAGTTTGAGCCACATTATACTATAAGGAGGTACCAGAGTTTTACTAATCAATAGCAAAATGGCTCAAAGGCCTTTTCGGATTACTGCTACTTAGGCTAATTGAAAGAAAGAAACCAATCACATAAGCCACAAGAAGCAGAATGTATGGAGACCCAGTTAATAGGTTCAGAGGAATTTCTTTCTTTCTTCTATCCCTACTCTGATCAAGCATCTTTAAAAAGAAAGTATAGTGGGCAGGGTACTAGCTTTGTATGCAACTGACCCAAGTTTGAGCCCCGCATCCCATATGGTCTCCCGAGCACTGCCAGGAGTAATTCCTGAGTGCAGACCCAGGAGTTATCCTGGAGCATTACCAAATGTGCCCTCCTCTCCACCAATAATAAACAAAATAAAAAAGAACACTTCTTCCATATCAGAAATGTTTTGTTAAGTTCCCAGTGGCCCATTATTTGAGATTAGTGCTACCCCCCAGAGACCTGTATGTTTCAAATAAAACTTTAGTTAATTTCATGTTCTAGTAGCACTATAGCACTGTCCTCCCCTTGTTCATCGATTTGCTCGAGCGGCACCAGTAACGTCTCCGTCTCGAGACCTGTTGTTACTGTTTTTGGCATATCAAATATGACATGGGGAGCTTGCCAGGCTCTGCCGTGCTGGCGAGACACTTTTGGTAGCTTGCCAGGCTCTCGGAGGGGACGAAGGAATCAAACCTGGGTCGGCCAAGTGCAAGGCAAACACCCTACCTGCTTAAAATTAATTAATTAATCATTAACATATGTTCTAGTACCTCCAGTAAAGGTGAGACACAAGGGAGGACCTATTGCTTCAACCTCAGGTCTCCACATTGACAGGGCACTTATATTCTGGTGGAGCAAACTGGGAACAATGTCTGAGGGGCATATTCTTGATAAAGACTCATCTTTTTCCCGCTTCCACTTCTGCAATTCTTTATGAAAAGAAGAGACCCTTTAACTCTTTGGAGGTATCAGGTGTGCCTATACACTTCTCCTTGGGAATTCGAGAAAGTTCTTTTCCAGCACTGCTAAATGGAAAGATTTGAGGCGGACTAGAAGACCTTCCCCAAATCCTCTAGTTATGTGGCACCTACCTTCATACTCGGCTTTAATCCTCAGAGTTTCATCGGGTCCTTTGTGAGCCGATGTCACTCGAAGTTCACACGGAATGCCAAAATTTCCACAAGCCTTCTTGATTTTGTCACAGTGACCAAGATCAGAAGTTGAGCCCATCAATACAACAACCCTGCATTGACTTTGTGATTTCAGAAGCAACTAGAAAAACAAAGGGGTGGACATGCAAGACAAGAGAAGGGCAAAAATAGATTCAAATAGGGTCTAGAGAGGTAAGGTGCTTCCCTTGCATAAGGCTGGTCCCAATTCAATCCCTGGCATGAATGTAGTACCCTGAGGACCAAAGTGTGTGGTTCAGCTTCACACCTCCCTTCCTCAATTTAAGGCAAACATAAATTACCACATAGACAACAAAACTAAAAGATTGAAAAAAAAAAAGGGTTGGAGAGATAGTACAGGAATTAAAGTTTTTGCTCTATGCCCCATCAACTGTGGTTTGAATTCCTGACACTACACATGGTCTCCTGAGCACTACCATCACCGAGTAAAGCTAAAACAGTTTCTAAGCACCACCAGGTTTGGTCTCAACCCTACCCCTTCCTACCATGATGAACAAAAGAGCCAAAAATGCAATACTGTTTCTATTTAGAGTGGTCTGCATAATACCTGGTGAGTAAAAATTTTTATAAAAGTATAATAAAAGAGTTCTAATTCTTTTTTTGTTTTGGGGCCATACCTGGTCTGTTCCTGGCTTTATGCTTGGGGGCTATTTCTGACAGTGCTCACTCCCAGCAGTGCTAACAAGGACCAAATCCAGGCTCCCACATGCAAAACATGACCCCTCTTTATGGAGGCCGGGCGAAGGCAGGGTGCCATACCTAGTCGGTCACTTCAGAAGTGCTCAGAGGACCATGTAGCACGGGAAACTGAACACGAGATTCCTACATGCAATACATGCACTTGACTCTGAGTCATCTGCTCGCCCCATTTTTTAAACCAAGATTTTCTTTGGGGGGGGGGGGAAGCATAATAAAGCATGATTTTCTTTGTAAAATACTTACCTCTACTCTTTCTGCAACCCACTCAAAATTTCTCTTGACCATTTGGAGTCCTTCTGGAGTTACTTCTTTGAGGTCACGGTATGACTAGATAATAAAATACAAAAGCTTCAACTTTAATACATGCTGCTGAAGAAAGCACAAAATACATAAGTTTTAAATACAAGTTTTCTATTATAGTAATAGTAATGTTCTAAGTTATTTGGCTCCTGAGTTTTGGGTAGAGATTATGAAGGGCTTTCACAGCAAGAGAAAGATCTGCAAATATATTTATTTCCAGAAGTAAGTCCAGACCGAAGCATACTTAATGTTCATTTATGGATAAGTAGCTGCAATGACCTGCCTTAATATGTTTATGGTATTAAATATACAGCTGACCTGTGCTAATCATGGATTTCACAGTGAAGAGAAGAAATGGAACTGAATTCTCTGGAACCTTGGAATACAATTTTAAAGCTGCCACTTAGTTTATTTAAATTATTTAAGTTGGGGGGCCATATACCTGGCAACGCTCTGGAGTTAATTCCTGCAGGATCAGCCAAGTGCAAGGCAAGCACTCTACCTGCTATACTATCTCTCTAGCCCCGTGACAATAACTTTTTAAATCAAACTATCCTCTTAGAACTTCAGTTTTCAATTAACAAATGTTGGTAACACGCTGAGCCCAAAATGAGAAATCTGCTTTGCAAATGTAAAATATTGCTATTTTTCAGGATACAGAAAATCTAAGAGGTTTTAGATAAAAATAATTAGCAATCATCTCAGGTTTAGACCATAAGGAAAAACAATTGTCTCTTTTTTTCTTGGTTTGGTTTTGTCAGATTTAAAAACCCCGAAGAATTACCTGTTTGTCTTTCTGCTGGCTTCGATCTCCTGCTGGCCAAAGTCTCCATGAATCATTATCAATGACATCAGCAAGAACAATTTCTTTAGTTGTTACATCAACACCAAATTCAATCTAGAAACAGCACCAACAAAAAAAATTATGTATTATGAAAAACCTCTTTGCTGTTACTTCTTTGCTCTATTTTTTTTTTTTTGTACCTTCATATCAACCAGCGTACAATTCTGAGGCAACCAGGACTTCTCCAGTATTTCAAAAATGGCCTGCGTAGCGTGGCTCATAATGTCCACTTCAGTCTTTCCTATAGCAAGTCCAGCAAAGCAAAAATTTGCAGCAATCAGTTGTTCCTCAGACCACTGGGGATCATTATTAGCATCATCCTGTGAGAAAAACATTGGTGTAGTTATTTTACATCTGAAAGTTTTAATTTCCTAGAAAAAGTCCTTTTCTCCTTGAACATGAAAGTAAGAATATTAGTTTTTCTACCAATCTAATGTTTGCTTAAAATAGTTTTAACTTATAGCCATTATTTTAATTCATCTACTTTGGAATTAAAAATATTTAGGTAGCTGATTACTTACAGGTCAAAGTATTTGAAAGAATTTGTCCTCCTTCTACAGATTTAGAGACAAATTTGTGATTTAACTTTTTCTTTAACTTATAGTCAACAGAAAGGCCAAGACATTTTTAACCATCCATTCTTTCCAAAATGCACCTTTCACAATATTGTGGTATCATTCTTAAAAAAGAGCTTATAAAGACCATTAAGTTTTAGGTACATTATGTAATAACTAAAGAAAACTGCTTAAGAGGTTATCATTGTTATTATTATTTTTGCTTTTTGGTTCACACCCAGCGATGCTCTTTGCTTTGCACTCAGAAATTACTCCTGGCAGTGCTTGGGGGACCATATGGGATGCTAGGGATCCCCGGTTCAACGGTGTGCAAGGCAAATGCCCTACCCATTGTACTATTGCTCTGGCCGCACAGTTACGAAATACTTTCTTTACAGTTTAGGTAATACCCCAGACACTACTTTTCATTTTTTCATCCTAATAAATTTTATTTTTTATTTTATTTTATCCTAATTTACATAATTATTTTAATAATTTTTTAAATTTTTAATAAAATAAATTTTACGTTTTATTTTATTTTTATCCTAATTTACATAATTATTATGTGAATTCTTTATATTTATTTCAGATGGAAGATGCAATACAGACATGAAAATGGTGTTTCTAGGTTAGAATATGAAAATATGCTTTATATTTGCCTTTACTTCAACAGTAAAAAAAAAAAAAAACCAAAACATTATTTTGTTTTGGGTGATACCTGGTGAGATGTGAGAGCTACTCCTAGCTCTGTGTTAGATATTACTCCTTGAGTTATTCAGAGGACCACGAACTGGGTAGGTACCCTAGATGAACAGCATGTGCTTAGCTTTTCGAGTTAACTCCCCAGTCTCTCAACAGTAAAATTTAATATGCTGTGGGTCCAGGGAGATGGCTAAAAAGGCAAAAGTGTAAACTTTGCATGCCGGAGCCTGAATCTGATCCCTGAAGACTGCCGAAGTGGATACCCTAAGCACTCAAGTCAGGAATAGTAGCCCATAAGCGATATTTGGTTTGGCCCCCAAATAAATTATGAATTGCTACTTCTCTTCCTAGAAATAGTCAATTTGTATTTGTCCATTTTGCTAATTAGATTATGTGCAATTTCAGAGATGTTCTGTCTTGAAAACATAGTCATTACTGAAGCATTATTCACGTACATTTCTGGAGTATTCAAATCTTTGTAATTTTAAGTTTGTTAGTTTGCAAAAGTGAGTCACAGAAAATATAATTACCTTGAAAAACATCTCCACTTTAGGTGGGTAAAACTTGTATCCTTCCTTGACACCAGGATTTCTTTTGAGAAAGGAACCAGTTGCTATTCTTCTACAAACCCATTCAATTGGAATCATTTCACACTTGGGTGCAATGAAAGCGGTATCCCCACATTTTCTGGTGAAAGCAGTTTTGATGCCTACAGAGAAAAAGTTTTATTTAAAAAAGCACCAAAGTAAATAAATAAATAAAGCACCAAAGTTGTAATAAAGGCAAAACAAAAGATCATAAAACTTCCATTCACAACAATAGCAAACCATAATCTAACACTCTGAAATGGTACAATAAAAGTATACCGTTTTAGAAAGAGGTGAAAGTAGAAAAAGTATTAATTATGGCTTTCTACAGCTTATCAAAATACTAAGGAATTGTAATGTCACATGGCACAGTGTTCATAACACTGGTTGGTTTGTCTTTGCTCCTTCTGTAGGGAGTGTTTATTTCCTCCCACAACAGTGCTCCTGAGGCACACCCAATTCCATCAGGCACTAATAATCCTTTACTGCTTTCTCTTTATGTCCTTTGCATGGTTTAGCAATGTCCTTTTTGTAAAGTTGATGCTATGCTTTGTAACATGGGAGTTAATTGACTGCAAGTAATATTTACTCTTGGGCATCCATCATATTTACCTGACTTAAGCCTCAGTTGCCCTTACTTCTTAAGATCCCCAAAAGGAAAGTCCCAGCAAGGAACAAGGATGGACCCAGGGCAAGCTGTAAGCTACCCCAGCATCAAAAAGGGACAGGCTAAATGCTACAAGAAGTATAATTAAGAGCATGGTCATGGACAAACTCTGTCATGACCCCAAAAGAAGTAACTGAACAAAGACCCTGCTGGGGTTAGGAAAGACTAACCTGGCCTGAGGACTGAAGTCTGGGATATATAGCAAGATGTCCCCAGGAAGAGCCAACCTTTAAGTTTAATATATCTCTTACCATGTCCATACAAAATGGCAAGGACTAATAGTACTCAATATAATGTTTATGCATAATGAATTACTACTCGCTAAGGAGAAAGCAATTATGCCCTAGATGGGCTTGAGCAGATCTCCTAGTAATCTCAGAGTGCTGAACCCCCAGATGAGATTTTGTCCCAGAATTTATCTTCTAGAAGAACTCCCCTGAAGGAGGGATTTAATATCTGTTTGTTGTTAGGATAATGTTCAACCCCACCTATGTGTACTCCTACCCTATAATATTTCTATGTAACTGCTTGTAAGAGAGAAGTAGGGAGAACGAAGCTGTAAGGATGAGGATAAGAATGAAATAGTCACTGAGTACCAGCTAGCCAGGGGCCCCATTCCTGGGTGCCCTGTTCCCTCACCTTGTCTGTAGGCCCGAGCAGGTGGTCCTTGCCACCAAACACACGCCCATGCTTTTTGAACTCACAGTACAGAATATTTAAAATAGAACAATTGGGTTCCAGTGTCTTTACCTTTGAAAAGCAATTTAATTTGAACACCCCTGTACTGCACACCTAACTTGCCATAAGGTCCATAAATAATGTAGTGGCAGTACATGAAATCATTTAGTTGCAGCTTGTACATATCATTCACCCATAAAATAGCGATTTTCTTATCACAACTGGCCTAAATTTTGGATATGGTTCTCTTATGAAGTATGAAGCAATTAATTCTGTGGACAAGAGACAAGACTAGCTTATCTTCTGCTCCCAAAGCAACTATAATGGTGGGTAAAACTGACAATGAACTATTCAATACTTTGGAAAGCAACCAAAAGCAACAACTATCTGCAAAAATGGTTTTGTTTTTGGATCACACCCGGTGGTGCTCAGATGTGCCCATGGCAGAATGAGAAGGTATGCTTGCAGTCTTTTAAATAGTTTTCACGGCTTTCAAGTGAAAAGAGGGATTTGAAATTTTGTGTTATCTCTCCAGTTAGCAGAGTAAACGTTGCATATACAAGTAGTGAATTTCAGCCCATCAATCTGTGGCATGAAATTGGACTCAGGTTAATTTGCAGAAGGTTTTGAGTCAGCCTAGAAGAAAAATCCTTTCCTTGTCTGTAGGCTGTGAAAAGTCCTGCAGCCCCAGTCCAGCTGCATTCCGCCCTGCTGAAGATACCAGGCCAACCAAAGCAATAAAATCTGGAGGCAAACAGCTGATAATAAAACATTTAACATGAATTTGTTTTTCCTCCAAATGTTCTACGGAGGGTGATATTAATCTGGAATCTGAAATACACATTTCTTATTTAGTACACGCAAAAGTTTCCTCTTCTGAGAATAGCCTGCCAGTTCCAACTGCATAAAAGTTGGGTGGGAAGCAACTAACCAGGTCTTTCTCTTAGTGTCTTTCTCTCTGGCAGCCCACAACTCGGACAAAATTTTCTTCCTTTTCTCCATTCAATAGTGGTCTTTTAACAAATTAGAGCTGCCTAATATTAAAATGGGCTTTCCTCCAGGAAAGTTCTTCAAGATGGAAGATGTCTTAGGAGAAGGAAGTTGTAGAAAGGATTACAAATAAGAAAATAAAAATAAGAAAAGAAAATAATATAGCAAAGTGCCAAGATTCCTTCGAGCTAGTTAAATGATACTACCAAATATTACTAACCTTGAGTATTACTATAGTGAAACTTAAAAGTGTCTTGTCTGGCTACTGGCCAGGTGGATGACTCAGTGGTTTCGGCGCATGAGACCTGGGTTCAATCTGCCCCCTCTTCCCTCCCACACCACACATCCAAATGAGCTTGGTTTGTGAGACTTCCCCAGGTATGTTAATCTGAACAAGAGATCATAGTGTGTCTAAGAGAAGGGAGGAATTTGTGGAGGATGTTGTTTACTTCTTTCCTATACTAACAAAGAAATAACTGATAATCCATAGGGTATTAGTTCAAATAATAAGGGTGAGCTCCTTACCTGCTTCTTGTAATAACTGGAAAATACAACTGGTGATTTTGTTTGAGATGGCAGCTTTTCCTTCTAACTGGTTCTTTCTGGCTGCATTTCCTGCAGTTATTTGGTCCTTGGACTGTAGGAGAACCTTTCCCGGATTCTCTAACAATTCATAGACCTCTTTTGTTTTACCCTCATAGAGTTTTTTACCAATATTAACAACTGTGGAAATAAGAAAGGAAACATCAGATGTGGGAAGGAATTTCCCAAATAATAAATATTAAATCATCTAGACTAATAAAACCAGAGAATATATAAATTATCATTAGTGTAGATTAGCTTATTTCTACTTTTTAAGTCTTTAAAAAAATTTAATGTATTTTCAAACAGCATGAATGCTTCTCAAAAAATTAGAAATTGAGCTCAGATTTGACCCAGCAATACCACTTCTGGGGATATATCCCAGAGATCCAAAAAAGTATAGTAGAAATGACACCTGCACTTGTATGTTCATTGCAGCACTGTTTACAATAGCCAGAATCTGGAAAAAACCCAAGTGCCAGAGAACAGATGACTGGTTAAAGAAACTTTAGTACATCTACATAAATGGAATACTATGCAGCTGTTAGATAAGATGAAGTCATGAAATTTGCACATAGGTGGATCAATATGGAAATTATCTGGGAGACTAACATCCAAAAATAGTAGAGATAAGTACCAGAAGGATTACCCCACAGCTTAGAAGCTGGCCTGGCATGCTTGGGGAAAAGGCAGCTCAGACAGAGAAGGGACCACCAAGTAAAGGGTGCTAGGAGGGCCTGCTCAGGATGGAGATGCGGACTGAAAGACTACAGACCAAACATGGCGGCCACTTAATACCTCTCCTGCAAACCACAACACCCAAAAGGAGAGAACAAAAGGGAATGCCCCGCCACAGAGGCAGGGTGGGGTGGAGGTGGTGGGAGGGAAGCTGGGACCATTGGTGGTGGAAAATGGGCACTGGTGGAGGAATGGGTACTTGATCATTGTATGACTTGACCGTTGTATGATTGAAATGCAAGCACGAAAGTTTGTAAGTCTATAACTATACCCCACAGTGATTCACGAATAAAAAATTACAAAACCCCCCCCAACAATCTAATGTATTTCCAAAGTATCACATTTGATTCCACAATCCTGTTTAGAATTATAATTCTATAAATTCAGAGATCAGGAGTTAATGTGCCAGAGGAAATTTCTCTGTGCATACTGAAATGAGTTTATCTGGGAGCACCTCTCTGTACTTATTAATCCTGTTTCCACACTACACCACCGATAGCTATCTTTTCACTAATAGCAGAAAACGGCAACAAACAACAAAAACAAAAGAATTCAATTCTGTTCATGATCATTATGGCCTAAATAAAACTAGACCTTAGTCATCAGAACATAGAGGTTAAAGTTAAGGAATATGTTAAAGGACTTAGTGCGAGAAACCATCCTTCAGGGTCCCCGGGCGCATCTCTCTCTTTCAAGCTTTTTGCATCGTGTACCAGGTGCAGGGGATATGTTAGAAGACAAGATTCCAATTCAACTCTCAAGGGACTTGAGTCTGAGAGATGCAAAAATTAAACAAAACGTGAATAAAATGTAACAAACATATAAAGTATGGAATCATACGTTTACAGCAGAGCCATATAAGCTAGTTTATACATTAGAGATTAAAGACTAGAATAAAGTAAAGTTTAGGCTGAGGTCCTAAGACTGACCACGTTTTAGCCAGCAAGGAAAAACAGGGGTAGGTAGTGGTGCAGTGGAAAGGAAAAAAAAAAATCCACAAGGCTGATGACTATAAGGCTTCTTATTACTGGAGTTCTGGGTGAGCACTTGAGATAGGGCAGAAGAGGGGCCAAGCAATAGCTGAGAAACAGAAAAGACTGGTGGGAGATAAGACTAAAGTGGTTCATCAAGAGTTGATAAGCAGGGGCTGGAGCACAGCACAGCGGGGAAGGCATTTGCCTTGCACACGGCCCACCCAGGTTCGATTCCCACCATCCCATACGGTCCCCCCACCCCCAGCACGGCCAGGAGGAGTTCCTGAGTGCATGAGCCAGGAGTAACCCCTGTGCATCGCTGGGTGTGACCCAAAAAAGCGGGAAAAAAAAAGGTTGATAAGCAGCTAATAGAAATAACTAGCTGCAATTTGCAATTCAGTTCATTTGGGGGAGGGTTTGAGAGGTGGTAGCATACCTGGTGGTGCTCAGGGGTTATTCCAGGATCTGTGCTGAGGAATGCCCACCCCACTCCCAGCCCCAGTGCTTGGGGGACCAGATATGGTGTTAGGGATGAACTCTGAATTCACCACATGCAGAGCAAGTGTCTTCCTTTTTTTCTGTACTTTCTGGCCAGGCAATAAACTCTAATAGGTGCCTCAGCCAGACCCCTAATTTCGAGAGAATCCCATCTGCCAACTGTGGCATCTTAACTTGTGAATAAGGTAAAAAAAAAAAAAATTAGCCCCAATTTAGTGCTCCAGATTCGTACTTCAATGAAACTTCCACAACACCCTCCCAGGCTTTGAGAAGTTCTAAAGCTGAAAACACAATCTGCTTCCATTCCATTTTACTACTCAGCTTTCAGGCCTCATAAATCATGTTGGTTGAGTTTACAACGTATTCAGTGAGCTATTCCAAAACGCCCATGTGGCTTTTAAATAAAATGATAGATTTCCATTATGAAAGATCATTAATGACTACTATTTATGGCTATAATTTATGGCAGAGAATGAAATTAAATTAGGGCAGGTGGAAGAGATAGGCACACATCAGGAAAGAGAAAGAACCACTAGTAGCTTATGTGGATGAGGGGAGAAAGGGACTCTCATTCACTGCTGGTAGGAATGCCAATTGCTCCAGCCTTTCTAGAGAATGGGCATCCTTAAAAAACAAGAAATTGAGCTCGCTCCTGGGAATGTATTCTAGGCCCTCCCCCCCCCCAAAATCACAAGCAGAAAAGCCATCTGCACTCCTACATTCACTGCAGCACTATTCACAATAGCCAGAATCTGGAAACAATACAAGAACAGACCCGGATTAAAAAAACTATGGTACATCTACACAATGGAATACTATACAAGTGTTAAGAAGAGTGAAGTCATGAAATCTGCTTATACATGATGAAAATGGAGAATATCATAATAGGTGACATGAGTCAGAGGGAAGGGGGCAAAGAGAATGATTGCACTTTTTGCGGGACATTAAAAAACACAATACAAGACTAATATCTAAAGACAGTAGAAATGAGGTCCAGGAGGACTGATCCACAACTGGAAGCTTGAGGCAGGTGGGGGGGGGGGGGTGAGGGCAGAAACCTGGAGACACTGGTGGTGGAAAAAGCAGGGTTAGCTTGTGATATTAGTATGCATAAAATACACAACAGATTTCAGCATGATTAAAAAAATGATTCAACCCAGCAAATTTTTAATAATGTTTACATCCAACCAGTACATAATGGACTGAGTTAAATAAAGGTTATTACAATTAAGTTCACCTGTTTCTTTTTACAGAAGTAGCTAACAAAGCGACATAGCCTTATATTTTTATTAGACAGTGTTTATCTACAAGAAACACACAGGGAATAAACCCATGAATTAACTTTAGTGGACTCGTGCTTACAATTCACAGGAAAAAAAAAACAACAGTAATTTTTAGGGGGTCCACCCAGGGCACCAGAATACTAGTACTATATATCATGCCCCTTAGAGGGACTATTTCTTTAGGGGATGGCAGAAAAAAAAATCTGGTCTATCACATCTATGGAACTCTTTAGCATCTGAATCTTGACTGCTAGTCAGGTTAAATTTTGGGTTTTAGACCATATGCTCGCGGTGTGGGGGGGCTGCAAAGGCAACGCATATGCTCCAGCCCCTTGAGCTCCATCTCCCGGCCCCAGGGTACAATTTTTTTTGGTTTGATACCGAAATCCAATTCGCTCTGGCAGTAATTGTCCTGATTTGGCAATATAAGCAAATTGGTGGCGCAATCACAAACCAGAAATTGGAGAGGAGGGCGCAGTGCGCGTGGCTTAGCTTAAGTGCTGGTTGCTCCTGGATTTGTAAACGATCCTGTTATCTATAATAAATGCAAAATCATTCAAAAAAGCGTCTCTGGGCTCTGGCGCTCTCCAAAGCCATCATCCTGGTATCGGTAAAAGACAATTTTGGAAAACACCGCAAAGCCTGCACGGACAGATCAAAGATTTTTTTTTTTCCTAAAAAGATTCAACTCTTAACTTTCTGGAATTGGAGGTTATTTAAAAAAAAAAAAAAGAGTCCCCTAAACCGGAAATGCCAGACTTTCCCGCGTCAGCGCTCGACTCTCAACTTGGTTTTGTTTTGGCAAGGATCTACGCGGGAGGTGCCCAGCGCCCCAATTCCTTCCCTTCCCGCGGCGTCGCCCGCCCGGGGATTCGGAGAGTCCCGAGAACCCGGGGAGACGCGCGTGATCCCGCGCGATGGAAGCGCAGCGCCCGGACCACGTGTTCGCCGACCCAGCGGCGCGGCGCGGCGCGGCCCGGCGCGGCCCGGCGGCGGGAAGGAGGCCCTGGAGCTGGCGGCCCACGCGCCGCGCCCGCGGGGCTCCGACGGGGCGAGAGCGGCGCGCGGGGACAAAAGCCCGCGCATCCCGGGCGCCGGCCACTTACCCTCGGCCGTCGCCATGATCGCGCGAGGACAGGAGATGCAGCCCCGGACAGGCGGGCAGAGAAGGACTCTGGAAAAAAAAAAAAACAAACAGCGGAGAGGCTCACGGGGCGGAGGAGGGAGGTGCCGCCCGTTGACACGCCCCCCCCACGGCCCGCGGCTGCCCCCCGCGAGTTCCCCAGCCGCGCTCGGGGCTCCGCCCCCCAGGCCCGGACTCCCGCAGGCAAACCCTCCCCCCCTCCCCGCACCCGCCTCGAGGCTTTCCCGCCGCGCAGGCGCAGCGCCGCCCTATCGCCCCTCCTCTCCACCAGCCCGTCGGGCGCGAAAAGCTGCTCGCTGGCCGCCCGGCCTTTCCGCTCCTCTCACTGAAGCGACCCGAGTGCCTTCCGGGCCGCCGGAGCAGCGAAAATGGAGCGTACCAAGGCGTCCGGCCTGTGGAAAGCACGCTGGAGAGGGTTACCAAGTTTTATAGCTTCCGAGGGGGAGAAATGACGTGGGCACGCCCCCCCCCCCAAAGTCTCAGCGATCGCCCGAGTCGCGGGCGATTTCCACGTGCAGCCAAAAGGTGCTCCTCCCGGCGCTCCCCCGGGGGAGCTCCACCCCCGTGCCCTGGGCCCAAGGCCCCGCCCACTCCCGAGCGTAGTAGCTTTCGCCTGCGGCCTCCGGATTGGTGGGCCCGGAGTGGGCGTGGCAGAGTGGCGGAGGGGGGCGGGGCGAGCGGCTCCAGCCGGCTGAGGGCGAGCACGCGCCGCCGCAGTAGCGAGGGTCGAGGCGCCGCGGGAGGAAGAGGCCGTCGCGGGCTGAAGAGCTGCTGGGCGGGTTGGGCCGAGCGTGCGGCCGCCGAGTGCGCAGAGCCCCGGCCGCGGCTTGCAGGTCCCGGCACGTGCTTCCGGCGGCAACATGGAGCTGGAGGAGCTGGGGATCCGGGAGGAATGCGGCGTGTTCGGCTGCATCGCCTCCGGAGAGTGGCCCACGCAGCTGGATGTGCCGCACGTGATCACGCTGGGGCTCGTGGGGCTGCAGCACCGGTGAGCCCCGAGGGTGAGAACGGGTGGCGGGTGGCGGCGCGTGTCGCGGCTTCTGGGGCCGGGGTCGGAGCCGCTTCCCGCGTGCCGCGAGGGAGGACCGGGCGGCCGGACCGCTCGTAACCTGGACCACGGCGGGCGCCTCGGCACGCGCGCCCCGGCGGCCCTTCCCGCCTGCCTGCTGGGGACTCCTCTGCCCTCCCTCCCTGTCCTCTGGCCAAGGTCTCGTAACGCCCGACCCGCCGCGGGGTCGCGCACCCCCGGAGTGGGGCGGGGGGAAAAGTTCATCTTGGGGAGCGACCGGGTGGGGGTGGGGTGCTGCCGCTCCGGGACCCTAGGACGCCTTGGGGTGCCGCCTCCGAGCCGCCCATCCCGCGCGAACTTCCGTTTCCCGCGGGCTCGTGGGTTTGGAGGTAGGTGGTCATTGTTCCCGGGGGTCCGGAGTTAGTGGGTACCCGGGGAGAGAGGGTCGACCGGCCGCGTGGCCGGCGCTCCCGGGGCTCCCGGGGCTCGGGCCGCCTCGAGACGCCCTGGTCGGTGGAAAGGGAACGCGCCAACCTCGGACCGCCGTCCACCTGCCAAGGATTCCCTCATCCACATTCTTAGATAGTGAGCGAACTGCACTCGGCGGTGAGGAAGGAGATGCCAGGCGTGAACTGCTTCGTAGAAAGAGCGCGGAGGAGTGCGCGTGGGGCAGGAGGCACGCCGAGTTTGCAAACTCGCTTCACTGCCTTGGCGTGAAGAGATCAAGTTTGGGTGTTTTTTGGGTTTTTTTTTTTTTTTTTTTTTTTTTTTTGGTGATTCTTTAGTTTTACTACCTGCCCCCTACCTGGAAGTTGGTAGAACAACTGCACTGGGCTAGGAAGTGTGCAGTTAAGTGTGACAGTGTCCCTTGAAAATCCTGCAAATTTCTTAGGCAGCGACGGCTAGGACGGTGGTGGTGGTGGGGACGGGGGTCTTGGCAATAACTAACTAGCAGTAAGGGTTCCTAGGCTTTCTATCACCCACTCGACACTGATCAGGCTGGTCTTGGTGGCTCCCAAGCACTTGAGTTTGCTTTTTCCGGAGGCGTGTGCTCCTTCACTGCACAGTTAGGAATGCGGATCAATTGAATCAAAGCATATTTGCATCCCGAATGGCTCTAATCTTGGGTAATTATGGGTTTGACCCTCGTAGAGATCTTGTTTTCAGATACATGTCTTGAGAGTACTTGGAAATAGGTTTCAGGAAAAAAAAATAAAATCTATTTGGATAGTAGCTCTAAGTAGACATTAGTTTATATCTAATAGGTGAGATGTTTCGTTGGGATCTTCTGTCATGGAGGGAAAGTATTTAGAAATGAGAAATCTGGAGCGCTGCTGCCCAGTGCTAAAAAACATAAACTGACCTTGAATCTCCACCCCTCCCACTCCTTAACTGTAGTTATGTTTTGGTTAAAATACCTCAGAAAGTTCATCCCTGATCTCTGTTTTAAGTATATGCGTGATTGGAAAGGGACAGGGTTTTGTTTTGTTTTTCCTTCTTTTTAACAGTAACTTTTTTTTGGTAAAGCACAGCTTGATTCTTAATTATCTCCTCTTTCTACTGTTGTTTTTCTCTGAAAGGACTATGAGATTAGATATTCAAGATTTAAGGCAATAAAGCAGTGATTCTATAACAATAGAGCAGCAGTAAGTGGATTCTACCAGGCTTCACTTTTGTCCAGACATGCCTTTGTTAAAGCTGCATTGTTGAAAGTTGACCTGGTGCTAATTTTAATGACCGTGGCAAGAACCCAGTAGCTTCAGGGAAGAAATGTATTCACAACAAATTAGGTGTTGAAGATTTTACTAGCTGTATCATGGAGTTATTAATGTGTGCCTTATTAGAGGACTGGTTCTTGCCTCTAATCGTAGCCAGTTCAAAACTTAGCAAGTGTCCTCATACTTTAGAGAAACTGATTTTGATTGGAGGGAGGAGCACTGGAATTCTTTCTGTCTAGAAGATAAAATTTTCAGCTGTTCTAACCAGTAGGTTGGTAAGCACTAATGCTCTTACTGCGTTGAACCAAGGGAAAATGACTGGATGCTTAGGTAGCATGCCATAGTTAAAATCCTGTAAGGGAGGTGGTTGTCTACTGCAAAAAGTTCTACCTCCCGTTACCAACAAATTCCTGTGTGGAACCTAACTGCTTTTCACATTATCTTTGCCAAACATGGGATCTTCGGGATTAATTTGAAATTTCTATCACATTAACAATCGATTTTGGTTTTTCTTCGTCTGAGGCATAATCTGACCTTTAAAGATGGAGTCTCTGTGAGACTTGTAATTTAATATGACCTATATAAAAACAAAGAAATATTACTTAACTAGACTTGTCAGGTACTGGATACTTAAACCAAATTGGATCACCCCTGCTGTCAGGGTGAATTATAGTTTAATATCAATACTTAACTAACTGCCCTCTTCAGTTACAGGCTGTGTGTGTGTGTGTGTGTGTGTGTGTGTGTGTGTGTGTACACATCTTTATGGCTGGTTCATGTATTCAAATGTTTTTTGGGGGGGCTGAAAACTGAGTGATTTGCAGAATTCTGGACAAACTACTCACCCTCTTGTAGATTAAAAACCAAACAAACTGAAAACTTGGCCCTGTATCTAACTTGGTAGCAGAGCGCTTGCCTTGCTTATCTGAAGCCCTAGGCTTGGTCCCCAGCACCTAGGGACACAGAACAGCAGTCACATTTTGTGCTGACTTGACAGACTTGGACATACTTGAAGAGTCATTAAAAGTTCATAGATTTTGCTCCCTGCCCCGCCCCGCCCCATGTATGAATCAGCAATTAGCCTTTCCTTGATGGTGAGCAGATGAAAATGCCCACCCCCTTTAATGAACTATGTTAGGAATTGAACCTGAGAGTTAACACATTTTCATACCTCTTCTGAAAATATGTAAGCTTTACCTACGAGGCTGGCTCACACCAGGGATCTTCTGTCTGCAGAAATGTCCTGTAATGGCGCTTGATTCTGTTATGCTTTGAGGAAACCAATTTTCTGTGATCTCAGGTGCATATTTCTTAGGAGATGCAGATGCTGATTGTGCAAACAGTATGATGTTATCATTAGAAGAGCATCTGAGAGAAAATGCACTCTGACCTCTCTGAAATTAGTTCCAGGTTTTCTGGAGAACTCAAGAGGTTGTCAGAGAACCTAAAGCTAGGGATTACTTTATTTTTACCTCTTGGTAATAAAGACCAACTATGTCACATCCCTGTGGTTTTACAGTTCTGTTTAAAGTGGGCTGTTTTTAAATGGTCCTTTAAGTGATCCTATCCTGTCCTAATTTTGAAAGACTTTGAATAAGTCTAATTAATTTGTTAATTTAATGATTTTAAGTTCTAAGTCAAAGCATTTTCGATAACTGCAGTTAGAACTGTTATTTAGAACTTGGATTTTTGCATTAATCTGAAGCAGAGTGTATCCCAGAAGAGTTTCAAAGAACTACTGCTTTGTCATTCTGGTCAATAATGGGAAGAGCGTTTTAAGACTTGAAATCAGTCCCACGTTTCCTGGTAACATTAGTTTGGTTTGGGGCAAGTCTCCAACTTCTGAATCTGTTTTCTCATCTTTTGTGTTAGGCTTAAATATTTAAAGCTCTATAGTACAAATTCAGTGTTTTAGGAGTGATAATTTTATTGGATTAAACCCTTAGTCATTACTCCGTATTTTATAGTTTTGGTATTTTGAGCAGCTTTGAACCAGAACTGCTCAGGGCATGCTCCTGGCTCTGGGATCGCTCTTGGTGGTGCTCAGGGGACCATAATGTGGTGCGGGGGATTGACTGGGATTGGTCATGAGCAAGGCAAGTGCTTTAGTCCCTGTACTATTTCTCTGGCTTCAGCAATTTATCTTTTCAATAGATTTCCACTAGTAGTTCATTAAGAGAAGACAGAGTTTGGACAAGTCCCCTGTAATGTATTTCTAAAAATGGAGAATAAGGGGTCTGAGTGATAGTACACCTGACAGTTCACTTGCCTTTACTATCCTGGGTTTGAATCCTAACATGCTGTATGGTCACCTGAGCATTGCCAAGAGTACTCCCTGAGCATCCCTGGGTGTGACTCCCAAAACAGAACAAAAAATGGAGAATAAGAATTTCAGTTCACTAGAGCTGTGAATGATGTTGTGTAGATTCTTATTCTGTTCCTTTACTTAGAACACATTTGTTGAGCTCCTACCATATGCATGCTGATAGCCTCCTGGGCACACTATACCTACCACGCAGGTGTGGTGTGGTCTGGTGTGGTCCCTGTTCTCAGAAAGGCCGTGTAGCCAGCCTTTTCTAGAGCTCAGACCTCTCTGTCTCTGTTTCCTTCTCTAAATACCTTATGGAATTGTGGTAGAGATTAAACACATTGTTGTATGTAAGGACTGGCGTGCCCTCTTTGCGCGTGGGAATCTAAAGTTTGCTCCCAAGCACGGCACAGGCCCCCACGCTCCCACCTCCTCCGCGGAGGACCACCAAGAGCAAACCCAGAGAATAGTGAACTAGGAGTAGCATCTGAACACTGTTCAGTGTTGCCCCCAATCCCAAATTGTATATCACACATACACACACACTTGTTCTGCGGTGCTGAAAGTTAAAGAAACTGGCTTTAAACAAAAAAAAATGTTGCTGTTCTGGGGCTCAAAATCTGGGCCTCACACATGCAAAACATTCACTGAACTACAGCCCTAGCTCCACAAGAATTTTTATAGTAGCTTCGAGAGCAAATAGTACCATCAATGGAATAGATAAAGAACATAATGTGACAGGTATTTCTATGATTGAATCTATCTTACAGCAATCTAGGTATCTGCTTAAATTTAAATTCAGTCATGGATGAGCCTCATTCACGGTTGAGTGAAAGAAAGCCTGACATTCAAAAAATACAAAGGAGTGATAGCACAGCGGTAGGGCATTTTGCCTTGTAAGCACCGGCCTGGCCAAGCCGGGTTCAATTCCTCCGACCCTCTCAGAGAGCCCAGCAAGCTACTCAGAGTATCCTGCCCACACAGGAGAGCCTGGCAAGCTCCCCGTGATATATTTGATATGCCAAACACAGTAACAACAAGTCTCGCAATGAAGATGTTACTGGGACCGCTCCAGCAAATTCATAAACAACGGGAGGACAGTGCTACAGTTCTACAGTGAAAACGTGTTATTTCAGAACTAATCTGTGATGATACATGTCAGACTAGTTATGACCTTTAGGAGAGTTGTGAGTGTTTAAGGATGGCGTTCATCTAGGGTGCTGGAATTATTGTCTTGGTAAGAGGGGTGGTTGCATGAGTGTATTAATTTGGTATAAAATGAGCTCTTCAACCAGGTGTACTGAGAACATATTTGGTCAATTTTAAGATTGACCAAATAATATGTTATTCTGTTATACATAACATGCTAACACGGGATTATTCTAGAGATCAAGAGAGGTGAAGTGATTAGTTCTTTGTTGAATTAGAGTCAGAGAGAGACTAGAGTTAAGGTTGATTCTTAGTCTTGTGCTTTTTCTTGTAAAGTAGTAAATAAGCTCTACAGTACAGATTCAGTGGTTTAGGAGTGATAATTTTAATGATTTAAGTAAGCCCTTAGTAATTACTCCATATTTTATAGTTTTGGTATTTTGAGCAGCTTTGAACCAGAACCATATATAATTATTATTATATGGTGCCTGGGATGGAACACAGTTCCTTACACATGTGAGGCAGGCACTCTTTCTTCTGGGCCTCTCTAATCCCTTGCTTTTATTATTAATGGATTTTTCTTCTATGTATGCCCTAGCTTTATAAACTGCGATGCAACCCCATGTAGGATTGATTGTGTTATTGAATGAAGAAGTCACAAAAATCTCATAATATTTTGCTTTAAATAAATTTAAGATTTATTTTTAGCAAATGTTTGATTTTTATAATTTAAATACCTATATGCCTGGTATTTCTTGGTCAAGAAACTGTCATTAGTGGGAAAAGTTAAAGAAGTTCTCTTACTTACGTTGCATTGTTTTTGTAGTCTCTTCCGGCTATGGGTCAGGAAGTTGTGGGTTTGGATTTAGAGCTCACATAATAAGAATGTGTCTGAATTTGGATTATTTGTGAAAGTGCTAAAATATCAGTTATATCTAATTGCTTTTAAACCAAATTTATAAACATTAGTTTTTTGTCTTTGTTTTTTAAATTTCAGTCTTTTGGTAGCAATCTTAGGAAACTGTTTCATGGTAAGTAGCTGTGCAGAATTGTAACGCTGGAATTCCACGTTTTCTATTCAGTGTTACTTCCTGCTCTTCCTAAGCTATGAAAAAGTACTTTCTCAGCATTTTCTGTTCTCACAGTTTGTAAACAGTATATTTGGTCTGATTTGTCAAGGACAGGCATAATTATCTCTGTTACCTTGAAAAAGCAATCTTCCCTCAGAGTGGGAAAAGTTGGAATTTCTCAGGCTTCTTATCCTACTTGTGTGCTTTTTCTCTTGATGTACAAAGTTCTTGTGAGTCTGGTATCACATTCAAAATAATTCTTTAAAAAATTGAATGGGGGGGACGGGCTGGAGTGCACAGTGGGTAGGGCATTTGCCCTGCATGCAGCCAGCTGGGGTTCAATTTCCAGCATCCCATATGGTCCCCCAAAGCACCTCCAGGAGTAATTCCTGCACGCATGAGCCAGGAGTAACCCCTGTGTGACCCAAAAAGAAAAAAAAATTGAACCAGAGGAAAAGAATAAGTAATTTTTTAAATATATTAGACTTCACATTCAAGTACACTAGAGCTTCTGGACAGGTAAGGAAAGAGTGAAAGAATTAAGAATATTTTAGCCCAGAGTTTGGAAAGACATGGAAACTCTTAAGTACAATTAAAATTTGCGGGGGTCAGTTGACCATATAGTAGTGTGAAGCTTTTTCTTATCTATTTGCTTTGATTTTTCATTTATTTATTTATTTTAGTCTGGCTATGCTTAGGGCTTAGTCCTGGCTCTGTGGTCAGGGATCATTCCTGGTGGTGTCGAGGGTCCATAATGTGGAGTTGAGGATCAAACGTAGGTCCACTTCTTAAGGGGGGTTAAAAAAAAAAGCTAGTACCTTATCTTCTATACTGTATCTCTATCCCCTTAGATTTTATTTCCTGATAAGTTAAAACGCAAAGAAGATGTACTTAAAGGGTAAGTCCAAGGTTGCCATGTTTCCATTTGGCAGTTGTAAGGGTTTGTTCTTTTAGATTGTAGTCAATTTCTTCATAAAATGCAATTTTTCTTTGAGTGTTACATTTGTTTTTATATTTTGTCCACACCTGGTGGTGCTGAGAGATTATTCCTGGCTCTGCACTTTAAGGATCACTACTAATAATACTGATGGTTGGGGGGGAGAGGAAACGGGACATACACACACACACACACACACACACACACACACACACACACACACACGACACATATGGGATGCCTGGGATTGAACTTGGGTCAGCCCTGTGTGAGACAAGCACTCTACCTGCTGTTTTCTCTCTCCAACCCATTTTTATTGTGTAAATCTATTCATAAGTTTTGTATTTGGTGGCAGTGTTTTCGATCTGTCTATTCAAACTGCTTTCTTTTGGAAATTTCCTCAAATATTTTTATTTCTAGTAGCTCCTTCAAGAATTTAATTTATTCATTAGACCTTACATGTGTGAGTGTTCTGACCTCATTGCCACACAAGTAAACACTGTGGGTTGCTCACTGTTATAATTTGTAAGTAACTTTTAAAGGAATATGATTATAAACAAATACGATTTGCAGCTATTCAAACCTTATATTTGAATATCATCGATTTCAAACAACCCATGTTGACATAAAGCACTGACAATTATAATTTCAGTATAAGGGTCATGTTACTGTGTCTGGCATATCGAATACTCTCGGTAGCTTGCCGGGCTCTCCGAGAGGGGCGCGTGTAAGGCGAACGCCCTACCCGCTGTGCTATTGCTCCAGCGGCCCCGCTCGAGCAAGGGTCATGTATTTCATATGTTCATGATCAAATAAAATATTTTTGAAACATGTAGGAAATCTCAGAATAATTTGGCTACTTTTTATTAATAGGTAATTTCCCTGAATATTTATAAGAATGTGGGTTGTAAATAAGACAGTGATTATTTTAAATATGAGTAATTATGATAGTGATATTTTTTATCCTTGTGTTTACTGTTTTATTTTTGATAAGGCATAGGAATAGACATTGTTTCTCGGAAACCCTGCCATATTCTCTAACAGCTCAGGAATAAAAATGAGGCATTTGAATTTGTACATAATAGTGCTGTGTGCTGTTCCTTATAACTACTTAAATTGGCGTTTGTTAGAATTTATATATCACACAAACACTAAAAGTCAGCAGTTTGCACCCAGTACCTGGTTCAGTTATGTTTTGTGGTGTTGTGGTACCTTCAACCTCTTCTGTAGCTGTGCTTTCATCTTCCTCTTTTGGCAAACAAAGGGAATAGGAATTTAAATTTCTTGTTTGCCAAAAACTCTTGTTTACTTTTGCAATTGGGAGTTTTGTTGGAAAACTAGTAAGACTAGATTCCAGCACCAAAAATGTGACATTGAATCCAAATACATTTGCCATTTCTTATCTGTTTTTCAAAATGGCCTTGTAAAATTCCCCATCTTTCAAAATTTGTAAGTATTCACCGTTTAGAAATCAAGGCAGTGTGCTCCATTTGAGAGTATAGTAGCGTTTCTTAGACTGATTTGGTAAGGTCTTTTGTTAAATTTTAATGCCTGAAAGAAGCTTACATTTGTTTTCTTATTTGATCGAAAGGAGAACAGGCCTCATTGCCATAAAAGAAATGAGAGGTAAGATTTGTATTTTTACAGCAGATAGGTAATAAGTGCATTTTTTAGAGACCACACCTCCCAGTGCTGTGTCACCCAGCCATACAGACCAGCCTTGTTTGGGGATGGGAATAGTGTGCACCTAACTCACGCTTTTGCGCATACAAGGCATGTACTCAACCTTTTGGCCTGTCTCTTTGCCCCCAGGCGATAAAACATTTTAAAGATCTAATGGTGGTCAGTCTGGTAATGGCAGCACCTAAATATTGTACTGCATGTAGTATATATAATGTTTACAAGTCAGCTGTAATTTTGGTTGTAATGTGTATTCAATGCATATGTTGGATTGTTGAAACCTAGTGATACTGAGTAAATAATGATAGTGATTATTTTTTATCCTAGCTTTCTTTCTTACACACTGAGAACCTTTATTATTTGATATAGGTATTTGTGCTATTTTTTATAATGGTTATTAATAGAACTAGACAGTGATATGGCAAGGATGGAGGAGAGTGGGAGTAAGGGTAAATTGGTACAGCAGTAGTTATTCAGATTTATATCAGGGTAGCACTAGGTTCTGTTACTAAGGACATGTTTGCATGATGAGTCTGGGATAAAGTTAACTTCTAGCAGTATCAAGATCCCAAATAACAGACTCTCTTCTAGACCTATATAGAACTAGTAGGCTGGTTTTTTTTTTGTTTTATTTTATTTTTGGTTTTGGGCCACACCTGGCAATGTCCAGGGTTAACTCCTAGCTCTGCATTCAGGAATTACTCTTAACAGTGTTCTGGGGACTTTATGGGATGCCCAGAAAACCTGGGTTGACTGCATGCAAGGCAAGTACCCTACCCACTGTACTATCTCTCCAGCTCCTAACATGCTTTATTATTATTATTTGATTTTTGGTTCACACCCAGCAATGCTTAGGGGTGACTCCTGGCTCTGCACTCAGGAAATTACTCCTGGCAGTGCTTGGGGACCATATGGGATACCAGTCAGTTACATGCAAGGTAGAGGCCCTACCTGCTGTACTATTATTGTTTTGGCCACCCCAACATGCTTTTTTAATTAGCAGTATTTACTGAGATAATTATAGTCAACATGCAGTTATGAGAATAGAGCAAACCCTATGTATTTTGTCCAATTTTCTCACGATTCATAAGACCTTAGTCTAGTAATTTTGTTTATTTGTTGTTGTGGTTTTAGGCTATACCCAGCTGTGCTCAGTGCTTCTGGTTCTGTGTTCATAGAGGGATCGTTCCTGGCAATGATTTGGGCACGATATATGGTTAAAGAAATAAAGCTAGGGTTGTTGCCTGCAAAGCAAGCACCTTCAGGTTTGCTTTGGCTTCCTGTCCCTATTGTCCCAATTCAAGCATATTGACATTGATGCATTATATCACTCTGATTCAAATCTCTTCCCTTTTGTACTTATTTGTGCAGATGTGTGTATCTGCACAAACTTGCATGTGCTTTTATTTGGGGGCTGAGCACAAGAGCTACCCCAGCAGTGATCAACTCTAGATGGTGCTCAGATTACTAGATTCTATCACAAATTGAACTTGGGCTTTCTGCATGCAAAATATGTTCTTCAGTCCCTTGAATCGTCTCCTGACCCTTACATGTACATTTTAAATACTACAATAATTTTATCACATGCATCGGCTCAAGTATCTGCCGCCAAGATCAATATGTTCAACTGTTGCAACACTATAAGAGTTCCTCTGGTTACCTTTATTCTATGTCCACCACGTCCTCTGCCTGGATCTTTTGCCCACCCTTATCCCAGTGATTGCTTATTGGAGAGAGATAAACTGCCCAACATAAACTATGAGCTCAAACTTTATTTCAGTGGAATATGAAGTTGCAGCATTTTGCTTAAGTGAGTGAAACCATGAGTTCTAGGCCCAGGCACATGACCCACTTTGAGGACCGGTAATAGACAATTGTTGGATAACATTGGGTTATCCTTGATCCTCCCCTAGGGAGTTTAGGTTTATTGAGTTATTCCCACAGTAGTGCTCCTGAGGCACACCCAATTCTGTTAGGCACTAATAATCCCATATTGTTTTTCTCTTTCTTTTATATCCTTTGTATGGTTTAGCAATGGGCTTTTTGTGTGTGTGTGTGTAGACACAGGAAGACAGGTGATGCTATGCTTTTGTAATATGGGAGTTAATTGAGTATGAATAATATTTGCTCCTGGGCATCTATCATATTTACCTGACTTAAGCCTTAAAATTGCCCTTACTTCCTAACACCCCTGAAAGGAGGGTCCCAGCAAGGGACAAGGATGACCCAGGGCAAGTTGTAAGGTACCCCAGCATCGAAAAGGGCAAGCTAAGAATAATGTTAAAAGCACAGCCATGGAACAAACTCTGTCCTGACCCTAAAAAGAAGTAACCGAATAAGGACCCTGCTGGGTTAGGAAAGGCTAACCTGGCCTGAGGACTGTAGTCTGGGATATATAGGGAGATGTCCCAGGAAGAGCCAAGCTTAAGCTTAATATATCTCAGTGTGTTTATACAAAATGACTAGAAATAGTAGTAAGAAGTACATTTGCTATAATTGCTTAAATGGATTACTAGCTGAGGAAAGGACAAAGCAACGTGATGGGATCTCAACCTTGAACAGATCTCCTAGTAATCTAGAGTGCTGAACCCTCAGGTGAGATTTTGTCCTTGAGTTAATCTCCTAGAAGAATTTCCCCTGAAGGAGGGACTTTACATCTGTTTGTTGTTATGATAATGTTCAACCCCACCTGTGTATACCCCCACCCTTCATGATTTCTATATAACTGTGCTGTAAGGAGGGAAAGAGGGAGGAGAACTAACTGCTGTAAGAGAGAAGAGGGAGAATGAAGCTGTAAGGATGAGGATGAAAAATAAATGACACATTACCAACTAGTCTGGAGCCTTGTTCTTCCGTTCCCTGATTCCTTTGTTTATCCCTCACCTCAGCTGGCCTGGGAAGGTGTTTCTCAGCCACCAAACACATGCCTCCGTGCGCTCATGCTTCTTTTTTTTAACTCACAGGTAATAGGTTATTATGTAAAAATCTCAAGTAATTATTGTTAAAAAATAAGATGTCATAGTGGAGGGGGAAACCCAAATTTTGTCATTTAAGAAAAGGGGAGCATTCAGTTTTTTGTGTTCATCCGAACTGGGTATACTGTAGTCTTAAGCTATTATGAAACTGAAGTTCATTTCATTTTGGGGAGTCACACCTGGTGGTGTTCATGACTTGTACCTGGTTTTGTTCTCAGAGGTCACTTCTAGAGTGGTTAGAGTACCCTACACCATGCCAGAAATCAGGACCACACTCAAAGCAGGTGCCTACCACCACTCCCACCCCCTTCCGATCTATCACAAAATGCCTTTTTCTGGCTTGCTCTTCAAAACTGTTCTCCCTTGAATACATTATCTATTTTGTTTGTCTCTATGTCTCTTTCCTTGGTCGTTATGTCTGTGGTTTCCCTTGAACACACAGTTCCTCTCTTTCTCTCCTTTCATGTCTTTCTGAGTAAATTTAGTTCAGTAAACTCTTGCTGCTGGGGGTGAAGCGATAGTACAGTAGGTAGGGTGCTTGCCGTGCACATTTCCGATCCCCATTTGATCCCCAGCACCCCTAGACCTGTCAGGGTATTGCCTAGTATGCAGGCCCCTATTTACTAAATACATGGTGTGTATGTAAGTGTACATATATATGTATATATATATACACATATGCACACACGCACGTATGAGATGCTCCATCTTCTACAAGGCTGCATGTACTTGTGGCTGACTGACTACAATTCATTGGAGGTCTACGACTCCCACAGGTTCATGACATTTGCTGAATTTGACTCAGAATTTGACTCGAGAGTATCCTGCCCACACGGCAGGGCCTGGCAAGCTCCCCGTAGCGTATTCGAAATGCCAAAAACAGTAACAAGTCTCAATGGAGACGTTACTGGTGCCCGCCTGAGCAAATCGAAGAACAACTGGTGAACTCATGGGATCATTTGGGTGCCAGGGATTGAACCCAGGTTGGTAATGTGCAAGGCAAACTCCCTGTCCACTCTCCTGTCTTCCTGGCCCTTGCTATTTAATTTTTATTTCAACATTTTTTTTTTTTTCATTTTATTTCAACATTCAACATATAGGCTGGAGCAATAGCAATAGCACAGCGGTAGAGCAGTAGCACAGTGGTAGAGCATTTGCCTAGCGCACAGCCTGCCCAGCTGAGCTGGGTTCGATTCTTCCGCCCCTCTCGGAGAGCCTGGCAAGCTACCGAGAGTATCTCGCCCACATATATTCAATATGCCAAGCACAGTAACAACAAGTCTCAAACTGGAGATGCTACTGGGCCCGCTCGAGCAAATCGATGAACAACGGGAGGATGATGTTTGTTTTTTTTCTATTAAACAAATTAGAGCGAGCACAATGTTTGACAAACCTGAAGCTCTAACAACAGATACTCTATATTGCCCTCTGCTGGATATCACATAGCTAATTTTAATTTTGGAAAAATAGCCAATGTCATTGTGGAATTTGGAATGGGTGGGGCACACCTGGAGATGCTCAGGGGTTATTCCTGCCTCTGCACTCAGGAATTACTCTTGGCGGTGCTTAGGAGACCATGTAGGATGCCGAGAATCGAATCCCGGTTGGCTGTGTGCTAGGGAAACAATCTTACCTGCTCTATTATCACTGTGGCCTGGGAATTTGGATTTTTTTTTTTTGTTTGGGTTTTTGTTTCTTGGTTTATGGGCCATACCCACCAGCTCTCAAGGGGTCCTGGCACGTTGCTTGGGGGTTGCTCCCAGCAGTTAGTAGAGGACCACCTGGTGCTGGGGATGAAGCCTGGGCCTGGCTTATATGAAGCTCTGCACACTTGTCTTTTCAGTTATCTTTCCTTCCTATAGTTTTAGATTTTAGGTTGAAAGTAAGCGTGATCTCCACTTGTAATTGTACTTTACGACTTTAGAATCATTTTTAGTCAGGTGTTTCTGTCTCACTGTTCTAAATGTTACCATCCTATACCAGAAAATAGTGGCTTGCAAGAATACCAAAATACGGAGATGTTCTGTCTTATGTGAATGGCAGCTGATACAGATGAGTACTTAAGAAGAGATGAGTAGTTATGTTATTGAACCTAAAGATTTCTCTTTAGGTGAAGAGTTTATTTTCTTTGGTAACTTTCTCGTTCCTTTTATTTCTGTTGCCTGTGCTTCTAAGACCAGGGAGAAAAAGAAATGTATCTTAGGACTAGGGCTATGGCTCAGTTGGATGCCCTGGATTCAGTCCGCAGCTCTATATATTACCTTACTCGAAGTGTCACCAGAGGAGTAGTTGTCCATTTATAGACTGTTTATTTTGTATTTGCTACAATAGGCATAGCTTAAAAAGTACTCATTCAAGGCTGGAGTGATAGCACAGCGGGTAGGGCGTTTACCTTGCACGCGGCCTACTCGGGTTCAATTCCCAGCATCCCATATGGTCCCCTGAGCACCGCCAGGAGTAATTCCAGAGTGCAAAGCCAGGAGTAACCCCTGAGCATTGCCAGGTGTGACCCATAAAGCAAAAAAAAAAAAACAAACCTCATTCTTCCCATTAACTTCATATAAATCGCATGACTCATGGATTTTTTGAAGTGGTAATATAGTTGAGTTGGATTAAGTAATTTTCTCCCTTGGATGGACTTCCCTTGTAGTTTATGTTTTACCCTCAAATAGTTTCTTCTTTACTAAACATGACACCCTCACTGTGGTTTTAAAACCTGCCTGTGCTGTCAGTCATCATGACATGCTGAACTACAGGTGCTTTGATCACTGGAACCACGTGTGGTCCCCTGAGTACTACCAGGAGCAGCTCTGGAGTATTGAGCTGAGAGTCCCTGAACTCTGTTGGGTGTGGTGCCCAAACAAAACCAAACTGCAGGTGCTTAAACTTACTCCTGCATGTGTACAAGAAGTTGTGGATTGGAAACTTACTAGAGCCAGAATCCACAAGGATCCATGGTTGCAATTTGGAATGAGAAAGCAGCATACATTTAAGATAGGAAGAAAATCCTGGCAGGGCAGTGGAAGATTAGTGGGAGATTAGTTTCATATTAGTGTTGTGAAACTGTCAGTGTTAATAAGGACCTATAGCAACTGCAATTATATTTTATCCTCAACATAAGTAAGATGAAAATGAGTTAACTTTGACCTATTTTTTACATGAAAATGCCATCTTCCTGTGATTTTCGAAGGGACGTTGCGGGGGGCACACCTGGCTGTGCTCAGGCCTGGCTCCTGGCTCTGCTCAAGAATTATTTCTGCTGGGTTTAGAGGACCATATGGGATTGAACCTGGGTCTGCTCTATGGGAGGCAAGTGTACCCACTTGTGCTATTGCTATGGCCCCACTGTGAAATTTTTATTTTTAAGTGTAAAACATTAAGATCCCCTCTCCCCCAGATAAATATTAGTATCTTTATACCACTCCCCCCCCCCCCCCAAAAAAAAGGAAGTAATGTTTGTATGTGAGTAGGGATATTTTTCAAGTGGGCTAAAAAAATCCTTGCCTGTTGAACTTCATTTTTGTATGTATTTAGCTGCTGGGATCTTTCTGTATATAAACTTTAGTTTTTACTTTCCTTTGAAAACTTGAAGCAGTTTCTAGAATGATTATAAAAACATGGCAGTCTTTTCTTTTACATTAAATATGTATCTTTTATGTACTATCTAAAGGTAGTTTAACTTCAGTCTTCTGGAAGCTCTTTTTTTTTTTTAATGAAAATCTTTCTATCTTACCAGACAGTATATTAATCAGATCCTAATTCTTTTTTATGTTTTGAGGCCACACCTGGGCGTGCTTAGGATTCACTCCTAGCAGTGCTAAGTGGGCTATGTGGGGTTCTCGGGATTGAACCCTGGTCTGTCGTGTGCAAGGCAAGCACACTTCCAATGTACTATTGCTCCAGCCTTTGCATCCCAATTCTTTAAAAGAGGCGTTGCTTTGGAGTCCAGAACTGTCATCACACCATATTTGAGCTGCAGATTTCAATCTAGCTTCCTTAGTTTTTTCCTCCTTATTCACCAACTACTGGTCTAGCAGCTTTTCTTTTTTTCCATTAAGCTTTTCATTTGTTTTAGGTGATACATCACAAAAGGATGTTTGCTATGATTATGGGGGACTTGGTGGTCTGACTTGTTCATTAGTATGAACCATTACAAACTTTCCAGGTTATCAGAAGCTTTGGAGTTAAAGACTGACATGCAAGATTTTTGACAACTAAACTTTTGCTTGGGGGTCTAGTAGTTCCCCCTCCATTCTTTTCAAACTTGAGTATGTGTGATTAGGCACAATTTTCACAAATTTTCTTGTACAGATTGTTTGTTTTAGAATTCTTCTCCACTTTCTTAGTAACTAACCTATACAATATATACCTATACAGCACTTCTCAAACTTGAGGCTGCATCAGAATCAACTTTGGATTTACAGATTACTGGGGCCAGGGCTTCTGATTTTGGGTGGGACCCAATAATTTGCATCTTAAATAATTTAAATTTAAACACTGTGGTTTACAAGGAACTGAGTTTTATCAGTTCCCAAGAGACTGGAAAAGCATCACAGAAGAGATTCAGAAGAAATCACATCCCTGTCTGATACTTTGATTTCATTCTAATGAGACCTTGGGAGAAGTACCCAGCTCACCCATGACACTCCCATCCCAAAGAAATGGAGGTCATACATTTGTGTCATTCTTAAACCAATGAGAATGGTCTACATCAAAAAGTTGAGAAAAATCAGTATTGGTGAGTAAGCAGTGGAAAGAAAACCCTCATTCGCTGCTAGTGGGACTGTGGTCAGGTCCATCGTCTATGCATTACAGTATTGAAAAATGAAAACTAGAACAATTTAAAAAATAATAAATTGAGCTGGAGCAGTAGTACAGCAGGTAGGTAGGGCTTTTGTCTTGCAGTCGGCCTACCCAGGCTCAATCCTCAGCATCCCATATGGTCCCCAAGCACCTCCAGCGAGGACCATATGAATTTACTCAGGAGTAATTCCTGAGTGTAGAGCCAGGAGCAACCCATGAGCGTTGCTGGGTGTGACAAAAAGGCAAAAAAATACAATAAACACTGTGGCTTACGAAGTTTTTCCTAATGCAGTTGTTATGGGCTTTTGATGTTCCAACAACAATCCTATCACCTGAGTGACCTTCCCTCCACCATTGTCCCCATTTTCTCAACTGCCCCCCAAGCCTGCCTCATTAGCAGGCACACAATAGTTTGTTTATATTGCTTGTAACAGCCAAATGGCTAAAAGAATTATGAAAAATATTTCAATTGAGCTGGAGCTGTAGTACAGTGGGTCAGGTGTTTGCACGTGGCTAACCTGGGTTTGAACCCTGGCATCCCATAATCCCTTGAGGACTCTCAGTGATGCATGAGTGCAAAGCCAGAAGTAAACCCCTGAGAACTGTGGGTGTGGCCCTAGAACAAACCATAGCAATCTGTACAAGAAAATTTGTGAAAATTGTTATATCTCACCATAGATTCACCATAGATTTACCAAACTGTTCAGAGCTAGTTGAGCCTTCTGAGTTATTGCTTTTGTTTGAGTTTAGTTGGCTTCTGTATTACTTTCGCATCTAATATGATGTACACTTACTGAAATTTCAGTACTGTGGAATTTGGAGATGTACTGTGGCCAGAAATGAAGTTAATCTGTTTCTGTCATTGCAGTTGTGTTAGCAAACCTAGTTCCCCTCACTTCTGCAATATCTTGCAGTTAGTGATCTTGTTTGGCTGAATTTTTAAATTTTAAACAAGACTGGATTACTCAAATCTTAAAGTCTTTGCCTCGCACCGCTTCTTATATGGTAACCTTATTTAGTGTACACTCAACAGTTTCCTTTTGGGTGTTACACTTATTCATGGCTTCCTCTTTTAGAGGTGATATATGACAGCCTGCAGCTCTTCATGCTTTGACATAGTGTACATGGGTAAGTGTTACATACTTCCAGTGGAACAATTCTACTCTTAAAAATACATTTATAACTGGCTTGCAGAGAAATCAATCTCATGTGTGCTGCTAGTTACCTGTAGTTGTATGTTGCCTTGCAGACATGTAAGTAGTGTTGCATTTGTAACATAGGAAATCAAGGGCCTTGTTTTATTATCTAAATCATCCAAAAGATTTCAATCTAATGAATCTGTTTTACTTGTTTAAAAGGCGCTGTTTTTCCAAATAAGCAGTGAAGACATACTTATCAGTTATGAAACTCTTCAGGCTTTATATTTACAAATGTAGGAAAATGAGAACATCAGTCTGGAACCGAAATTTCTGTCTTGTTTGGAGCTGTGGGTAAACAAAAGTTGAGTAGTAGTGGTTTTTTGTTTGTTTGCCTCATAAAACTAAGTATTTTCAGAACCCAAGTCACTTTCCAAAAGCATAACAGATGTACTTATGGAGCAGCTGGCAATAGTGGTGTCATATTTTTATGTTTGTACGTTACAAATATAAAATCCCATAGTATTTAACTTTTTAAATTTTACTCTTACCTTGTGTAGAGTACTATACCTAGTTATTTTTCTGCACCTTGCTGTTTCAGGTTCTGTGTATAATACGAACTCAGGTTCCATACCGATACAGCTTGCGAGGTAAAAGTAAAAGAATAGTACTTTTCCTTTTTACCTGTAATGGTCTCTGGGTTTGTACTTTGGCTCACCGTTGCCAGCACCTGCAATTTACATCTTCCTCTGTAAATCGGGTGGTAGGATCCCATCCAAATCATGGAAGAACTTCATCGTTATCAAGCTGTCTCCCAAGCTGTGGACATATTGAATTCTTCTGGATTCATGTTTGAGGTTTTTGTACTTTGTCCGGCGCTTTTCCCCATCTCTATGTACTCCTAGTGCTTGCAGTTTTTTAGCAATATAAATAAATATTCTTTAATTTTCAGTGTTGCATAAAGTTATTTTTGTATACTTTTTTCTGCCCAGGCACTAGCAAAGCTAGTTCTCTTCAGTCCAGTGTATTCTTGCTGCACTCATATTGAAAGTGACCTGGAAATGATTCACTATTTCTAGCCAAGGTTTTGTTTCCTAGGAAACCAGATGGCTGGTTGTCAGTATGCCTGGAAGAGCTGAAAGAATCTAGTTTTTCTGGCTCAAGCTGCCAGGGGGAGTAACTTGAGAAACCTCCAAACAAGCAGGCTTTGTCATTGAAGCAGCCTAGATCTAAATGATTCCTAATGCTTTTCATTTCAGCTTTAAGAAAAAAATTGCTCCTGAGGCAAAGGGGAAAGAAAACTCTGTGTGTGTGTGTGTGTGTGTGTGTGTGTGTGTGTGTGTGTGTGTGTGTTTCATAATACACAGTTACCAAATAGTTACTGATTTTTTTTTTCTTTTTGGGTCATACCCAGCAATGCTCAGGGGTTACTCCTGGCTTTGCACTAAGGAATTACAGTGCTTGGGGGACCATATGGGATCCCAGGGATCGAACCCTGGTGGGCTGTGTGCAAGGCAAACACCCTACCCGCTGTGCTATTGCTCCGCCCCCCTGGTTATTTATTTTTAAAACTTTACTTTCAGATTGTTGGTAGGGGTTCTTTCTGCCTTAGGTTTACAACTAACATTAATGTTTTTCTTCTGCTGTAAATGACTTAGCTTTCTAGTATGTTAACTAGAAAGACCACATCATTTCTCTTCGTATAGAACTGTAAAGTCACTAATCTCATAGCATGATTCGTGTTTGCATATCTGTTTTAGCAGATAGTAAAAGTATTGATAGTAAACTCAGTTTAATATTTTAAGTTTCTACTTTGCAAGTCCATTTAATATAATTTTTTTTGTAATTAAAATGCCTAAGCACTTGCTGCAGGTGGCTTATGTGAAGTTGGTAGGAGTGAGATAGCAGCCTCAAGAGGAGAGTCCGCTGCTTTTCTGTTCTCAGTCATCCAGGGAAGTGCCAGGGTGGGTCAGGACTAAGAAAGTTTGCCATGAGATTCTTCCTGGACACTCCAACCCACCAGCTCCTTCTAGCAATGATCAGATTGCACCAGAATCCCATTTTTTCTTCATGGTTTAGGGGATTAATCCCTGCTACCCAACTTTTCAGGGAATCATGAAAAACTGCAGGAAAAGGAAAATAAGTCTGAAATCATGCTCAGATTCATTTTTTTCTTTTAATTTTTATTAAGGCACTGTGATTTATAAAATTGTTCATAATAGAATTGTTTCAGACATACAGTGCTCCAACATCACTTCCACCATCAGTTATCCCCTTTCTCTACCAATGTCCCCTCCCAGCCTACCCCCTTGATATATATATATAGTAACAAATGTATTTTATATTGTTTAAACAAAACTTAAAGGGCCAGCAAATGGAATTATCAGAAAACAAATCAATAAAAGTCCAGTTGTGATAATTAATTGCTAATTTATTGTAGCATCATATAAATAAGATGTTAATTCACTCTTGAAATGTATAAAATGTATAAAATTTTATTTATAAATGTATAAAAATCCCTTACTACGATATGAGTAAACATACCTTTCTTAATCTAGTAGAGAGCAACCATATGCATTGTTAGTACCACATTTGATGTCACATATTGGGAAGTTTGTCCTGTCCTTTAGAGAAGCTCTTTTATTAGTTTCTTACAAAACTGCCTTCAGAACCAAACAGCTTATGAATTCCTTAAACTGTTACCTGTCAGGAGCTCTGTGGTATTCCTTCAAATCTGAATGATACTTTAGTTGGGTAGAATATTCTTGATGAGGCGTTCGTTTTGTTGAGTTTTTAAACTGTATCCCTCTGTGCTGTTCTGGCCCTCATAGATAGATCTGCTGTACATCTTACGGGCTTTTCTTTATAATTTCCTTTTTTTGATTTTGCTGCTTTCAGTATTTCGTTTCTATCTTTGGATTTTGCCATTCTGAGTACAATGTGTCTTGGAGTTTTCCTAATTGAGTTGCTTGGACTTGCGGACCGCTTGAAATTTAGCGCTTGTAATCCTCAACTCGAGGAAATTCTTAACAGTTTCTTTAACTATTGCTTATTCATCACATTTTTCTTTGTGTTCTTCAGGGATTTTGATGATTCTTATGTTGTTCCTCTTGAACTCATTTCATAGTACTCTATAATGCTGTTCATTTATTTTCAAACTAGTTGCCACTTTTTTGCTGTTTCCTAGCAGTTTCTTCTTCCTCATCTTGGAGTTCTGTTTTTTGCTGTTATTCTTCTATTTAGAGCTTCTATTATCTTTTTTTTTAATATCACCTACTATGTCCTTCTATAATTTCTATAATTTCTGATTGTAGTTTTTTCATTTTGATTCTTTTTTAATTTTTATTTTTATTGAATCACCATGAGATAGAGCATTACAAAATTGTTCATGGTTGCATTTCAGTCATACAGTGTTCCAACATCCATCCCTTCACAAGTGAAATTTTTGAGTACCAGTGTCCCCAGTTTCTCTCCTACCCCTTCAAGCCACCCCCATACCCCATCCTGTCTCTGTGGCAGGCACCTCTCTTCTCTTTCTGTTTCTCTTTCTCTCTCATTTTAGGCTTTATGGTTTGCAATACAGATACTAAAAGCTTATTGTATATCCCTTTACCTGTTTTCTAGTCAGTTCTTGTCCAGAGTGATCATTTCCAACTAATAGTGTCATAATGGACCCTCCTCTATTTTAACTACCCTTCATCTCCCACACCATTGACCAGCCATGGAAAATAGGCCAGCAGGACTAGTCAATAGTTTGTCAGTTTGGTTCTTATACTTTGTTGGCTTTTCTTCGAACTTCTTGAACATCTTCATTGTAATGTCACTAAAGACATTGTCTGAGGATTTACCAGTGTTGTTTATGTCTTCAATGAAGTTGTTTTCACTCATTGGGCTTGGTGGGCTTCTACGTCTTTCTCCATTTGTTTTCTAGTGTTCTTGATGGGGTAGGAGTGGAATCTTTGTAGTAGACCCTCTGGAAGATGCTGAGGGATTACCTGCTGAGGTGGTTCCATCTTCTCTGTCTGTCTTCACCAAATGACAGAGAGAATAGCTGAGCAGCATGCAGTTTGTTGGAGATCTGTTGCCCGGGCATGTTAGGTCAGGAGGGAGCTGTGGCGTGGGCCCTTAATATGGCACAGGTCAGGTGTGGAGACACCTAGCTGGATGGGAGAGACTCTGCCTCTGGTTCCGGATTAGCTCCAGTGATGTCATCAGAGGCAAGCCTCCCCTGGGATGGTGGAGCAGCAAGCAGAGGTCAGGGTCTGCCCAGGTTTTTTTATAGGTCTGTTGCTTTCCTTTACAGGAAAGAATTTCAAAAGGAGTTGGATTGTGAGTAAAACGGTTTTATTTAGCGATTATAAGGACGGAAGAGAAGAGAGTAATGCACTTGGGAGAATGTGGGCTTCTCCGGGGGGAGAGGACTGAGAATGTACATCTCGGGTGAATTTATGAACCACCCTCAAGAGTGGGGAATGGGGAAGTATGCTGCTTGCCTTGAGAAGTTGGTATTATTTAGGTTTTCTCCTAAACTGCTTGTAGTTTGGGGCTGTGTAGATGAAAGTCCATTGTGAGGGCATTGGCAAGGGCAAGAGTTTGGAGCTCTGAGTGAACTCCTTCTTGTTCTTGTCACAGCCTTTTGTTCCTGCTGGAGTTTCTTTTTGGTGAGTTCGTCTTCTGGGCTGGGGCTGGTGCCAGTTAAGAGTCATAATGGCTTCAGTTGCAGTGTTTACAAAGTAGGTCTGTCCTGTATGCTTTTTTTTTTTTTTTTTTTTGGCTATTTTAGGGCTAATGACAGAGTAACATCTGAGCCATACCAGGAACTCATTGCCAGGGGCCCTCTCTATCTGCTTGTTTCATAGTTGCGTAATTTTTAAAGGGAGTGGCAGGGTTAAACTCAAGGCCTCATGCATGTAAGGTTTGTGCTTGATCACTGGCCCATATCCCTGGCCCCTGCATTACATAATTTTGAAAAAGATCTCTTTAATCAAATATATTAGTGTACTAGTTACTGTGCAGAGACAACCAAGATGGTTCCCTTTTCATCGTTTCTCAACAGACTCAGGCAGTTATCCACAAGTGAAGAAAGAGTTTTATTGACAACATGCTAGAAAGTTGGAAGACAGAGGACTCACATCCCAAAGAAATATCTTGTTTATATGGTCACAGAAGCAGCTAGTAGAGGACGAGAAGTCTAGCTGAAGAAAGCACAGGTCGTGGGGTGGTTAGAAATTCCCTGTGCCTGCTCCGATGTGCCTCCTGATATATCTGTTCTTTAGATCTACAGAAAGATTCTGGTTAAGGGTTCTGCCTCCTTGTAGTCTTCCTTGTATAAACTTTTGAGGAAAACAAGATAAGGGAAAACTTTACATTTTTCACATGCTCACATACAGTCATGCCCAGAATTGCTTCCTGGCTTTATTTTTATATTCAGCACTCAGCTTTTTGGGGGGGAGGGCTATTACTACATATGTATTTGGTAGATAGCTACATCAAGTTTTGTTGCCATAGGAGGGTCACACCTGGTAGATTTGGGGACCAAACCCAGGCCTTTACCACCTGAGGCACATCCCTAGAACCTCATGTATATTCTTTGGGGAGAAAATTAATAAGTACTTAGTATTTATGACACTTTTTCAGAAATTTCGAGCATTGGAACATTGATCCATTAGACCAGATCCTCTCTGTCCTTATGTATGTTACCCTATCTACTCTGAGCTGGCTTTTGGGTTGTTTTTTTTTTTTTTCTGTTCTCACCCAAAAATTCCAGTGTTGGAAATGAGCTGTAAAGTACTTGATTAACTTGGTGTTTCTAGAAGCAGGAAGTGATGGAAGGGCCAGGCCGGTGGTAGCTCATGCTTTGTGTGCAGGACACCTGGGTTTGCTGACCAGCCTTGCTGGGTGTGAACTCAAAACCCAAAGAGATAAGCAGCGGACTAGAGAGTTATGATAAGATCTCTAGCACCTGTGGTCCCCAAACACAACTGACTGCGGCCCAGGAGGCCCTGAGTCCTCCTAGGTATGGCCCCGTAGGGTCCTGAGTACTGCTGGCGTGACCCGGGTATTTGCCAGCACTGCAAGGCCTGAGCAGTGCAGCATCTTCCTGTCTTCCTGTTAACTGATAATAATTGAGTTAACTGATATCACTTGGGATACACTCCACTCCAGAAGAAAAAAAAGGAATAGGTATATCTTGGAGACAATTAGTTTGGGGGGGGGGGGGGGGCGGATTTACCACATCTGACAGTGCTCAAGGCTATTCCTGGCTGCATACTTGGATGTCACTCCTGGCCGTACTTGGGATAATTGCATGCTGAGGATTGAACCCTGCCTCCTGCATGCCAGGCCTGTCCGCAGTTTTGGAAAAAACAACAAAGGAAAAATAAGTATTCATAATTCCAGTACCCACAACCAAGCATTTTATGATATTTAGTTTTGTAGACTATCATATGTAGACTTTTGTTTCTATCCACAAATACATCCTTACTTAGAGGTTGCATAGTACAGAGAGAGGTTAGAAGCACAGTTCTAGGGTGAATTGTTTATGCATTAGAACCGACAGACATGACCCCTTTGATTTTGGGTAAGTTACTTTGATTTCTGTAGAATGTTTATCTGTAAACTGGAAATGGCAATGCTAAGATTGCTTATGAAAGCCAAATTAGGTGATTGATGTAAAATGCCTTAGATAGTATCTGGTATATTAAGTAGAACTTGAACAGTGAATCCCCTGCTCTATTTCATCTCCCCGTCCTCATTATCAGCAGAGTGGTACTAGTGCTCATGAATTTAATGTGTTGTCATTTGAGTTTATGTGTCCTGAGACCAGGTATGGGTTAGGAATGCGTTAGGTTTAACAGTTGATGTCTCTTTATATTCACAGGGGTCAGGAGAGTGCTGGCATTGTGACAAGTGACGGACATTCAGTACCAACATTCAAAACCCACAAGGTATTTTGTTGCATAAAGAAATGTTGGTTACAGATATAACCTTGGTCAGATGATGCCTAACATGTGGGCATGGGAGAAGAGAAATGAATAATTTGCATTTATAATTAGTATTTTTTGTTTTCCTCTTTTGTTTTTTGGGCCACACCTTGCTGTGCTTGGGCATTATTCCTGGCTTTTGCACTCAGGGATCACTCTTGGTCACCTGGGAAGACCAGATGTGGTGCCAGGAATTGAACAAGGGTTGATTGTGTGCAAGGCAAGCACCTTACCTACTGCACTATTGCTCTGGCCCCTAACTAGTATTTCTTGGGTCAGCATTTCTAACTTATTATCTAGCACTTACTGTATTAGAGAGCATATTTGCTAGTGATAGTTTTCTAGACTGATCAGTCAGTTGGGATGATTATTTAAATACTTTTAATGTGCCTTGATTTTTAAAAAAGTTTAATTTCAACATGAAAACTTATTGCTTAGTACATCTATTGTTAAATTTTGTAACAAAAAGTATCTTGCAAATCCTTCAGAGTGTATTAAATGCCACTGAATTCTTCACTTTAAATAGTTGATCTTGTGTGAAATTTTGAAACTAACCACTGAACAGACTTATAGCTTGATTAGTCTTTTTGGGGGCGGGGGGTGTTTTGTTTTGGTCACACCTGGAAGTATTCAAGACTTACTCCTGGCTTTGTGCTCAGGGATCACTCCTGGTTGGACTCAGGGGACCATATGGGATTCTGGGGATCAACCTGGGTGACCACATGTAAGGCAAACTTTCTGTTAGCTATACTCTCTCTGACCCCTGGTTAGTCTTTTTTTTTTCTTTTTTGCTTTTTGGGTCACACCCGGCGATGCTCAGGGGTTACTCCTGGCTTTGCACTCAGGAATCACTCCTGGCGGTGCTCGGGGGACCTAATGGGATGCTGGGAATCGAACCCGGGTCGGCCGCGTGCAAGGCAAACGCCCTACCCGCTGTGCTATTGCTCCAGCCCTGGTTAGTCTTTTTAAGATTAGAAATCAAGCACAGAAAATTTAAATTGTGTTGTTGCCTCAGCATACTTAGAGCTTCTATTTACTGGTATTACTAGTCTTTTTATCTAAGACGAGTTTTCCCATAAATCTAGGGAATGGGCCTTGTAAATCATGTCTTTACTGAAGACAATTTGAAGAAATTATATGTTTCAAATCTTGGAATTGGACACACGAGATATGCCACTACTGGAAAATGTGAATTAGAAAATTGTCAGCCCTTTGTTGTTGAAACACTTCATGGAAAAATCGCTGTGGCGCATAATGGCGAGCTGATCAACGCTACTCGATTAAGGAAAAATGTAAGTTATTTTAAATGTTTTTTTCATGATTGAGATAAATTAAGGAGAAATATTGAGGATCTTGGTAAAGAATTTTTAAATTGTCTTAACTGCAATGAATGACTATATTTGAGTTACTTGGATCATTTCTTTCCTCTTTTGAGGAGTAGTGGGCTTTGGGCCATACCAGACAGTGCTCAGGGATTATTCCTTTTTGACTCTCTGCTCAGGAATCACTCCTAACAGTGAGTGCTCAGGGGACCATAAGCAGTGTAGAGAATGAGACCTGGATTGGCCACATGCCACACAAATTCCTTTTTAACCCTTAACCTTGAACTTTGTCTTCAGCTGCTACTTGATTATTTTTCATTTCTTAAGATGTCACCCCACACTCTAGGGTAGAGAGTGCTTAGTCCATATTTTATTTTTGTGATTTTTTTGTTGTTGTTGGCAAGGCCTACATGGCTGTGCTGGGGGCTCTCCCAGCTATTCTTGGCAGTTCCCAGAGGCCATTTGCTACTGGGGAATCAGAGCAAGACCTGTAATATGCAAAGTCTGCAGTCTCACTCTTTAACTCAGGGCCTATATCCCTGGACCCTGACTGAATTTTAATATACTTTGTACATAGTTTTGATGCATAATTTAAACAGGGACTTGTGAAAACTGATTTGTTACTGCCATTAGAAGCACAGAGAAATGGGAATTTATTTATTCTTTCTCGCCCTTTAATTTTGTTCCTATAAGGAGAAAATGAAATATAAACTTGAAGATGAAATACTAAAGAAAACTCATTTGGAAATAGTTACAGAAAGTAGCCTGGAAAAAGGACAGAGTTTTACGTTTTCTTCATAGAATATTATTTGAAGCCTTCTGTGTTGCTCATTCCTGTATGTTTGAGCTCTCTTTGTTAATATATATGTCTGCCTTGCCCCATCATTTTATTTTTTAAAAACCTGTTACCTTAATATTTCTAAAAGCTTCTTACTAATCTATCCTTGTTATTATTCACGGTCACGGTCCTCCCGTTGTTCATCGATTTGCTCGAGCGGGCCCAGTAACGTCTCCATTGGAGACTTTGTTGTTACTGTGTTTGGCATATCGAATACGTCACAGGGAGCTTGCCAGGCTCTGCCGTGCGGGCGAGATACTCTCGGTAGCTTGCCGGGCTCTCCGAGAGGGGCGGAGGAATCCAACTCGGGTCGGCCATGTTAGCCTTATTAGTGGATATCAAATTTCTTCAAGTTTCTCAAATAATCTTGGCTTTGTCGTTGTAGAAATAAGAAACTCGGGTATAACTCAGTTGTAAAGTGCATAATGACTTCCATACAGGAGACCCTGGGTTTGATTGTTAGCACTATAAAATCATAAAATCATTGGTATTCCATAATACAGTGTTCAGCCATACATAGTTATGTTCTTGGTGTTCTAGAATCAGGCATTTCAATTGCATGATAGTAAAACGGTGAGTAGAGAATGCTTAGAGTTTGCTCATTTTCCTTAAGTTTTTAATTTTAGTAATTACTCAATTTTGTCCTGTCCTATTTATTTTAAATTTTATTTTCATAAATTGTTCACAATAATTGTTTACATTCAATATTTCAACATCAGTCCCACCATCATTACACCTTCCCACCACTATTATTTTGAATTTTCCCCCACCACCCAAGCCTGGCCCACAGGCATATGCTAAATAATTTATTTTGTATTGCTTGTTTATGAATAGGATGAGATGTTGCTCAGCTGCTTTTGCAGCTGTGAGCTCCTGGAATTCTAACATTTTAAATATCCGAGGTCCAGAGGCATCTCTGCAGCATGCTGCTCTCTTCCAAGATTCATTTGTGAGTCTTTGTGAGGCTATTATGCACTTAAATGGCCCCCAGAGGCAGCTCCAGGGTGTGACTGCCAGGAAACCAGAAAGGTGGGGGAGCTGGGGGGAGGTTGCCATGAGGTACAGTTATGGATTTACAAATTTTTGTGCTTGGGTTTCAGTTATACAGTGATCAAGTGCCCATCCCTCCACCAGCGCCCTTCCTCCACCACCACAGGTCCCAGCATCCCTCCCACCCCCCATCCCCCCCTGCCTCTGTGGCAGGGCATTCCCTTTTGTTCTCTCTCTCTCCTTTTGGGTTCTGTGGTTTGCAAGAGCGGCATTGAGTGGCAATCATGTTTGGTCTATAGTCTACTTTCAGCATGCTTCTCCCATCCTGGGAGGATCCTCCCAAAACCCTTTATTTGTTGCTCCCTTTTCTATCTGAGCTTTCTTTTTCCCTAGCAAGTGTGGCTGGCCTCCAAGTCATGGAGCAAAATTCCTGGTACTAGTCTTGGCCACTCCTGGGTGTTAGTCTTCCATTATGTTACCTTATGTTCCCCACATGAATGCAGTCTTTCTGTGTCTATCCGTCTCTTTCTGACTCATTTCTCTTAACATGATACTTTCCATGTAGTACCACTTGTATGTAAATTTCATGACTTCATCTTTTCTGACAGCTACGTAGTACTCCATTGTGTAAATGTACCAAAGTTTCTTTAACTCATTTGTTCTCAGGCACTCAGGTTTTTTCCAGATTCTGGCCATTGTAAAGAGTGCTGCAATGAACAAACAAATGCAGATGTCACTTTGACTATACTTTTTTGCCTCTCTGGGATATATTCCCAGGAGTGGTATTGCTGGGTCAAATGGGAGCTCAATTTCTAATTTTTTGAGAGTCGTCCATACTGTTTTCCAAAAGGGTTGGACCAGTCGGCATTCCCACCAGCAGTGAAGGAGGGTTCCTTTCTCGCCACATCCGTGTCAGCACCGGTTGCTTTTGTTCTTGTGGATGTGGGCCAGTCTCTGTGGTGTGAAATGATATCTCATTGTTGTTTTGATCGGCATCTCCCTCATGATTAATGATGTAGAGCATTTTCTCATGTGCCTTTTAGCCATTCGGATTTCTTCTTTGCGAAAGTTTCTGTTCATTTCGTCGCCCCATTTTTTGATGGGGTTGGTTGTTTTCTTCTTGTGGAGTTCAACCAGTATTTTGTATATCCTTGATATCAACCCCTTGTCGGATGTGTATTCGGCGAATATCCTTTCCCATTCTGTAGACTGTCTTTGTATTTTGGTCACTGTTTCTTTGGAGGTGCAGAAGCTTCTTAGTTTAAGATAGTCCCATTTATCTATCTCTGTTTTCACTTGCTTGGCCAGTGGTGTGACATCTTTGAAGATACCATTAGCTTCAATATCATGGAGGGTTTTGCCAACTTTGTCTTCAATGAACTTTATGGATTCCAGTCTGATGTTGAAGTCATTAATCCATTTTGATCTTACTTTTGTACATGGTGTTAGGCAGAGATCTGAGCCCACTTTTTTGCATGTAGCCATCCAGTTTTGCCAGCACAATTTGTTAAAGAGGCTTTCCCTGCTCCACTTAACTTTTCTTGCCCCCTTATCGAAGATTAGATGATCATATGTTGGGGGGAGATGTCAGTATATTCAACTCTGTTCCATTGGTCCATTTGCTTTTTGGGTCATACCTGATGGTGCATAGGGGTTACTTCTGGCTCTGTGTGTACTCAGGAATTACTCCTGGCGGTACTCAGTGAACCATATGGGATGCTGGGAATTGAACCAGGGTCGGTTGCATGCAAGGCAAACGCCCTACCCGCTGTGCTATTGCTCCAGTCCCCCACTGCAAGTTTAGTTCTAAAAAATGTGTTCATTCTTTCTGGATGTAAGATCTTACTCAGATGCTAGATTTCACTGCTACACATCTTAACTAAGAAGAAAATGGAATATAAAGTACTGCATGCAAAAAATTTGTCTGGTGTCAGTAAAACTCAGCCTGTATGTACATATTAGTGAATGTCCTTTTTTTCTTCTCTTGCTTAGAATTTCATTATCATCATAGTGTGTGCCCATAGTTTTTATTTCATCTACATCCACTTGTTCAATACTGGGGTGCCTTTATTCTCTTCTGCCAGTGATAATGGCGATGGATAGCCACTCTCATTTCCGTCAACACACCTTGACTGGAACATTCCTGATATAGTTAGTGCCATCCTCATGGAAATTGTGTTCTATTTATCATGAGTGTCCTGTAGAAAAATTTTTTAAAAATCCTAAATCTTACTGCATGGCCACTATTGCGGCCGTGCGACATCATTTAATTCTTGAACCCAGCTGTAGAAAGCAAATAATTTCACAATGCTTTTTCAGCATGTCTGATTTGGGGGGGGTAAACTCTAAATAATAATGGCGCATCTTTTATCGAAACAATGAATCTAGTCAAAGTAGATAGAGTGTTAACTAGAATTCATCTGCCTCACAGGTTTTGGGGGAGGTGAGGGGTGGGGGTTTATTGGGGTTCTTGGTGAAAAATAAGTATTGGTAAAGGGAAATGTGTTTGATATTTGCACAACCGAGACCTAAACCTGAAAGCTTTGTAACTTTTCCCACAGTGATTCAGTAAATAAATAATTTAAAAAATAAAATAAAATTCCAAGAAATTTGCCAACCCTTGAAAAAAAAATCCTAAATCTTTGTACCTTCTCTCTCACTGCTTGCCATTGCAGACTGCATTCTTTCAAGCTCAGGTTTTTGTTTGTTTGTTTTTTTCCAGAAAAATTTTATTGTTTGGGCCACAATTGGTAGCACTCAGGGCTCCTAGCTGGCAGTGCTTAGGGGATGAAATGTGAAGTTGAGGATGGAGTTGGGATAGGCCCCGTGCATGGCAATCACCTTAATTCCTGTACAATCTCTCTGGCTCAGTAAACTTTTCTGAAAGCACTTGTTTTTCCTTCTTATGAAGTGTTAGAAACTTTCTAGCCTCCAGCTTGGCATTCTATCATATAATATCATATATCATATAATAACATCATATAGTAATAGCATTCAATAATATAATAAGATTAATAGAATGAAGGCTCTTCCTCAGCAAGCATCCCTCCCATGCCTGGATGTTTATTATGGGGAGCTATGGTGAAGGGTGAAGTGAAACTTCCTCTCTAATAATTAAACTTTTCCCCCTTCTGACTAGCTTCTGCGTCGTGGTATTGGCCTGTCAACAAGCTCTGATAGTGAAATGATTACCCAGTTATTGGCGTATACTCCTCCTGAGGAGCAAGATGACACCCCAGACTGGGTAGCAAGGTAATTGTGAAACTAGGTTATGCTTGCAGTGGTGATGTGAGAGCTTTGCGTCACAAGCAGTGCAGCTAAAATTGTTCACTGAATTATTTTATTCATTCTAGAATTAAAAACCTAATGAAGGAAGCACCCACGGCATACTCTCTGCTTATAATGCACAGAGATGTTATTTATGCAGTGCGGGATCCTTATGGAAACCGTCCTCTATGCATTGGTCGTCTTATTCCTGTATCTGATATCAATGATAAAGGTAAGGAACTTCAGAAGCAATGTAATGTCATTATGATTGAGAATGGGCTATGTTAAAAAATGTATTTTTCACATATGTGTATGTGTATATAGTGTGTACATATGTGCATACATATATTTATAATGAGTGTACATATATATTTATATAAAAAACTTATACATACTTTTGAGGGTGAGTTACTTTTAATATATTTAGTGGTAATTGTTCCTACCAAAATAAACTGTTCTTATACCCTTGGTTCCACCTTTTTCATAAGTTGGTTTTACTAATTTTTCTTTTAATGTATTGTATTATTTGAAATTCATTAGTTTTGAAGTAATATTTAGAATATTTATTTTATCTTTGGTTCAAGTCAAATAAGGATTCGTGTATACTCTAAGGTCCAGAAATGCATGCTCTGTGAATTCTTTTAAATCTATTTGGTGTTTCATTGTTCCCTTGAAATAGGTAGACTTAAAATTTCTTGAATCCAGTAACTGAATTGATGGTCTTGTGATTTTCAGAGAAAAAATCCTCAGAAACTGAAGGATGGGTGGTGTCTTCAGAATCTTGTAGTTTTTTATCTATAGGTGCAAGGTAAGTTTGATCTCATTTTGAGTATTAGCTTTTTATACATGGATAAATTTTCTATAGATCTTTATATGAAAGTTTTTGCTTTCATATAAAATTTGTAAAGTTAATATTTTTAAATAATATGCTGTATGCTCAGCAGTTGCACTGACTTTAAGTTAATTTTCTATTAATACCTCTAAATCTTAATGAAATTGGCATTATGCTGTCAAAATTTTGATATCACCTTAATTGATTTATTGACATGTAGGTCTCATGCATGTATAGCATAAATTTTGCCATTGAACTATGTCTCTAATCCTCTGTGATAATTATTTTAGGATGAAAAGATCTGTTAAGGAGTAATTGAAACAAACATAATAAAAAAATCTCATAGAAGTTGGGATACAAATGTTCTTTGGCTTGTTCTTTAAAAAATTAATAAAATTAGGGGTTTTAGTCTTTTCGGCAGTATACATTAGAGGTACTGGGGACTGTTTCCAGGTCCATACTTGGGAGTCACTCCCAAAGGTGTTCAGTGGACTATTCAGTGTCAGGTATTAAAGTGGGGTTCATCTGGGTCCGACCAATAGGACAGCGCGTGTAGGTCATTCGCTTTGCACGCGGCCAACCCAGGTTCGATCCCCGACATCCCATATGGTCCCCCAAGCAACGCCAGGAGTAGTTCCTGAATGCAGAGCCAAAAGTAATCCCTGAGAATCACCATATGTGCCCCCCCAAAGCAAAAAAAAAATTGGGGTTTGTCACAAGGAGAGCAAGTACTTTACCCTGTTAAAAAGATAAGAACTATCTTTCCAGTTCCTAGTCTCTTGGATTTCAAGTTAGAATTTAGAAGTAACTGATTCAAGGGAATTACAACTGGAGGAACATTATAATTTAACCTGTATCTGTACTTTATATTAAACCATTATCTCTCTGTAAGGGAAGGGGATTATTGTATACATTACTGCATGTTATTGCAAGCCTTAAGCACTCACCAGCGCAGAACTAACAACAAACTCTTACTTTAAAGTCTTCTTTAACCTTATTTCCTAAGATATTACCGTGAAGTCTTGCCTGGAGAAATTGTGGAAATATCCAAACATAATGTCCGGACTCTTGATATTATTTCAAGATCTGAAGGAAACCCAATGGCTTTTTGTATCTTTGAGTATGTTTATTTTGCAAGACCAGATAGTATATTTGAAGGTAAGTACAATTTCATTAGCTATTAATACAAATCTGTTACGTATTTAACTGAAACCTGAGAGAAATTTCCTGGTTCTGTTCTGTTAAAACATGTGATTATATTTTGTGGACATTAGAAAGCCTGCAATTCAGAAAATCATTGTATTTACCTTTTAAAATTTTTGTTTTGTGGGTGGGAGGCTTGGGTCACACCCAGTAGTGTTCAGGGGCTTTTTCTGGCTCTGCTCAGGAGCAAACTTTGCTGTGTTCGGGGGACCATATGCTGTACTTAGGATTCGAACTGGGGTCTGCAGAAGGCTAGTTTCTTAACCTTCTACTACTCTCCAGCCCCAATATTTTCACCTGTTTTCTGACTGTTAGATTTCATTAACATTTTTTAGAATATGGAGTATGATTTTTAGGTATTTTTTAAAGGTCGGTTTTTAATTGAGGTCACAGTTTTCAAGATCATATGTTTCAGGGGTACCATTTCACATCCTTTCAAAATATGTTGCCATCCCACACCCACCACCAGATGCCCACTATCTATCTTAGTTCCTTAGGCTCCCTTTTGTGGTGAGTCCAAGGCTTTGTTCATTTGCTTGTTTCTTCCTTTGCTTTGTTGTTGTTGTTGTTGTTGTTGTTTTAATTTTTCTATCGAGTTAACATTGCTTTTTAGCAATTTAAATGATTCTAACATGGGTACAATATAATAAACCATGCTTATCTCCAAAGTACCAAAATTTCTCGTGTCTTTTAGCTCATTCCTTTCTCTTCCCCTAATCTTGGCTCTGTGGTCAGAGTTTAAGGGTCTGTTTCTATATTTGCCTTTCTCCTTCTGGCTTAACTTGATCTCCATCCGGTTCCATCTCTGTTGTAGTGAAATACAAGGTCTCATTTTTTCTAGCGGTTGTCTCATTTCATTGCGATGATATTCTATCCATCATCTTTCATTGGGCACTGGGGTTGTTTTCTAATTCTTGGCTATTACAATGAACATAGCTGTGTCTTTGTTTTTGAATTAATGTTTTTTTCGGGGGGGGGAGGACGGGCGGGAGGGATAGACAGACACCAAGGAATAGAGTTGCTAAATCATATGGAAGTTCTGTATTTAATCTCCCAGCGAGACTGGACCAGTTGACATCCCACCAACAGTGGATGACCGTTTTTTTCCTCCACACCCTAGCAGCAGTTGTTTCTGACTGTTTTGATTTAGGTGTGAGGTGGTAGCTCATCTCATTTTTAGTTTGCATTTTTTTCTTTTAATAATAAAATGATAATGAGCAGTCTTTTGTGCCTGTTAGCCATTTGAATATTTGTCTTCTGCTGAGGTGTCTGTTTAATTCTCCAAATGTTTTGCAGTTGAAATAAAATCTGATTTGTTAGAAATCAGAGTTCAGGAATTGAACCTAGGACTTCAGATTTATGAGCTATTTCCTCTGCCTCTGAGCCACATCCTTGGTCCCTTAATTCATTTTGAATTAATGTTGTGTAAATTTAGATAGTGATTCAGTTTCACTCTTTAGCACACGGTTAGCCAATTTTCCCAGACATAACCAATTTTGGGGGGAGGGTTGTCACACCCGGCAATGCACAGGGGTAACTCCTGGTTCATGCACTCAGGTATTACTCCTGGCGGTGCTCAGGGGACCATATGGGATGGTGGGAATCGAACCCTGGTTTGCAAGGCAAATGCCGTACCTGCTGTGCTGTCACTCCAGCCCCGATATACCCTATCTTAAAGGGACTTTTCTTTCTCTGTTATATGCTGTTGGTTCCTTTATCATAAATGGGTTGTTCGTATGTGTGTGGCCCCTCACATTAATTCTGGGACTTCATTTTCCTTTTCGTACTTCTATCTGTAAGAGTTCTAATAAGCTAGTTTCTTAGAATAGTGATAAAATATAAAATTATATGTTAACTAAAATTAATTCATTTATTTGCAAACATTCCAGACCAAATGGTTTATACAGTAAGATTGCGTTGTGGTGAGCGACTAGCAATTGAAGCCCCTGTGGATGCAGATATGGTTAGCACTGTTCCAGAATCTGCCACACCGGCTGCTCTTGGCTATGCAGGAAAGGTATTCATTCTTAATTCTTGCGCGGTGACTCTGCCAGCATTGGAGTTAGAAATCTGTGTATATTAAAAACAGCATGATTTTAAGGAAAAGAGAAAAGTCGATTCCTTTGTCATTGTTATTTATAAAATATCAGCCTTTTAAATTAACTGATGTTTTTGTAGAACCTAAAATGATTCACCTTCATTTAAATGAAGATTGCTTCCTTCATTTAAAAATAATAACACAAGGGGCTGGAGAGATAGCACAGTGGGTAGGGCGTTTGCCTTGCATGTGGCCAACCCAGATTTGATTTCTAGCATCCCATATGGTCCCCTGAGCACTCCCAGGAGTAACTCCTGAGTGCCGAGCCAGGAGTAGCCCCTGAGCATCGCCAGGTGTGACCCAAAATGCAAAATAATAATAATAATAATAACACAAATGGACTTCGATATATTTACTCATTACTAAAATCTACTTTTTGAAGTACTCTCACATGCCACTGATATATTTGTTTCATTTCCTATTCCTATTTCATTTTTCCTAAACAAAAATAAAGTCATTTTTGTTTGTGTAATGTTCTTAGTTGTATTTGGGGGTTTTTTTGTTGTTAATTTTTTAACAACCAGATGGATCATGTAACTTTTGTGATCCTGAGTGAAAATCTCCAACATTCAATGTGGTAGAAAGTTGAGGTTTTTATTTTCATTTATTTAAGAAGAAAGTTGAACTCATTGGTGTTCTTCCTGGTATTTTGGGCTACACCTAGCAGTGCTCTAGGCCTATTCCCAGCTCTGTGCTTGGTGGTTATCCTGACAGTTGCTGGGGGACTGTGCTAAGCTGGGGATCAAACCTGGACCTCCTGAATGCAAAGCATGCAGTCAACCAGAGAGTGGAGTTCTCTCTGCCCCTGATCTCACTAGTTATCAAAGAAATATTATGCACACATTTTAGAGATATGATCTTGACAAATGATGATTGTGTCTCAGAACTATATTTTCTTAGATCATTCTTTTTACTTTTTTTTATAACTTTAAAGTGTTAAACTTTTCTGATTGCAATTTATTCTTATATTCATATGCTTTAATAGAAAAGCATTACAAGGTTTTATTCAGCACTATGAACTGACTTCCCTTCCCATTACATTGGTTTTAATGGATTTTCTTTTTTGCCATTTTTCTACTACAGTAAAAATAATAAAGAGAAATTATGATCTGATGTTTAATATTCCAGAATAGCAACCATGCTAACAAAGTTTTATATACTGGGGCTTGGGATTCAGCTCAGCAAATGAGCACCTGCCTTGTATGTATTAGGCCTAGCTTTGATCCCCTGGCGGCAGCAGTGTGTGTGTGTGTGTGTGTGTGTGTGTGTGAGAGAGAGAGAAAGAGAGAGAGAGAGAGAGAGAGAGAGAGAGAGAGAGAGAGAGAGAGAGAGAGATCATACAGACATACAGTGGAAAGCATCACCAGATAACCTAGAGAAATAGTAACCTAGAGTTTCCTGTGTATTGCTACTCATTGTCCTTTTATTTTTTCTCTCTCAGTGTGGACTTCCATATGTGGAGGTGCTGTGTAAAAATCGATATGTTGGCAGAACCTTCATTCAGCCAAACATGAGGTTAAGACAGCTTGGTGTTGCAAAAAAATTTGGAGTATTATCAGACAACTTTAAAGGCAAAAGAATTGTTCTTGTAGATGATTCCATTGTGAGAGGCAATACCATCTCACCCATAATAAAACTGCTCAAAGAATCTGGTGCAAAAGAGGCAAGTAATATTAAAGTTATATCTAAAAGCGTCAATATGAATTGGGTAGGGCATTTACCTTGCACGCAGCCAACCTGGCTGACCCGAGTTTGATACCTCCGCCCCCCTTGGAGAGCCTGGCAAGCTACCAAGAGTATCTCGTCCTCATGGCAAAGCCTGGCAAGCTCCCCGTGATGTATTTGATATGCCAAACACAGTAACAGCAAGTTTCACAATGTTACTGTTATTTCATCAATTTGCTCAAGCAAATTGATGAAATACAGTGAAATAAAATAAATAGTTCAGTACAACTAAGTGACGTTTTTCTAAACAAGCTGGTTTAGGAAAAAAAGTGTAAAATAATGCAATAACCACTGGTAAACTATTTACTAAACTTTATACTTAATATATTACAATACTCAATATAAAAGCTTGAAATTTTATGACATTAATTAAAAAACTAACAAAACCCACAGAGTAGCCATTTCACTTTTAAAATCTGTAGTATTGATTACTTTCTCATTTTAAAGACAGTCAATTTGAATATAATAAATATGATACATTAGGTATATTTTAAATCTCAAAACTTAATCAGTGTTTAAGAAACTGAAATTATGGGAATGAAATGCTATTTAAAACTGATAGTTGAGAAAATTTAAAAATAAAATTTGTTTATGAGAAAGTGATATTGAAAGCAGTATGACTCTAAAAGGCTTTAAAGATAATTATAGCTCTTTTTTATTGCTGTTATTATAATTTATGATAATCTTACTCTTTGAAATTTTGTAAATCATATAAGAACAAAGAGGCATAAAGAAAATCTGACATAATTGAATGCATAATAAAAGAGAAGAGGCAAAAAAGAAACCAATGAGGGGGATGATTTTAAATGCTGTATATATCTACTAGTAGTGGAGTTTAATGCGGAGCTTCCCTAACTTGGCCTACCATCCCACTTTTCAGAAGAGAGCAAAAACAAATACAAAATACCACACAGCGTCATCCGTAAATCTGCCTTCTTTAAGTGAAGCATCTCTATCTCTAGACTACTGCTGTTCCTCCACTGTCTCATTCATATACCCCCTCTAGTTGCAGGAGTATTACTCATGCTGGGAAACATTGGGTTAGTAAATTTGAACAGTGATGAAGTCGTATACAACTATTAAAATCTATAGTTATGGGCATGAAAGAGTCTTAGCTGTCACAGACAGCAGTTATAGCCATGTAAATATCATTGACCAAAGGCAAGTCACAATAGGAAAAAATAGATACAAATTAGCTCTGTTGTATATAATAGGGTTTTTATTGTAGCTTGATTGTGTTCTCTTTATGAAATGTTAAAAGATATTTCATGCTAAAATTGTGAAACAGACAAATTCTATTAAGATCTTACAAGCTGTCATGCTGAATGAAATGAGTCAGAGGGAGAGAGACAGACATATAATGATCACACTCATTTCCTAGATATAAAGAAACATAGAACTGTAGCACTGTCTTCCTATCGTTCATCAATTTGCTCCAGCGGGTAGAAGTAATGTCTCCATTGTAAAACTGGTTGTTACTGTCTTTGGCATATCAAATACGACAGCCTTGCCAGGCTCTGCCGTGCGGGTGGGATACTCTTGGTAGCTTGCCGGGCTCTCTGAGAGGGGTAGAGCAATTGAACCCGGGTCCGCCTTGTGCAAGGCAAATGCCCTACCCACTGTGCTATCGCTAAGTATTGTATTTCATGCTCGACTACCAAATTCCTTTAAGTGTCATTAAAGTTAATACTGATAAATAAGGGCTCAGAAAGCCTTTCCCGGGTCAAAGATATAATATAGTTGGGTTAAGGTGTTTGCACTGCATTGTGCCAACCAAGGCTTGATCCCTAGAATCCCATATAGTCCCCTAAGCACCACAAGTACTGATTCCGGAGTGCAGAGCCAGGAGTAACCCCTGAGCATCACCAGGTATGGCCCCAAAACAAACAAACAAGCCTTTCCCCTTTCCCCTCTTTTTCCAGTAAAGCTTAATTACAGAATTGTCAAAATTGTATATAATTGCCATTTAAGTACTGTCCCAATAAATAACATATGTTAAAAAGGTAATCATGTTAGAAGTATCAATCTGAAAATAAAAATCAAGTTTACAATATCTGGATGAAGGTTATTCTGAAAAAACTAAACTCCAAATCAAGTGAGTTCAAAATAAATGGTGAATGTTAAAACAGAAAGACATTTCTCACAGTCATTTTATCAATTTCTCGTTATTATGCCTGACAGAAAATGCAAAAGAAGAAAATGTTGCTAGAGTTAGCTCTGGCATTATTCCCAAGGCACTTTGGAGAATAATAGCCAGAGACAATAGAAATGAAAGCCAAGAGGACTGGTTCTTCATAGAAAGCTTGTCACAGTTGGGGGAGAGTGGTTAGGTCTGACAAAGGACCACTATGACAGTGATAATGGGAAGTGATCACTCTGGACAAGACTTGGGTGCTGAGGGCCCAAAGTATGGTGTTTGCCTTGTAAGCGGCTGACTTGAGTTCGATCCCTGGCATCCCATATATGATCCCCTGAACAACATGAAGAGTGATTCCTGAGTATTGCCAAATGACCCAAAAAGCCAAAAAAATAAAAATAGTAAAAATAACTGGGTGTTGAAAGGAGGTAAAGTGAGGCATGAGATGCTTTCAGTAACATTATTGCAAGCCACAGTGTCTAAAAGGGGGAAAAAAATAAATAAAAGTGTCTGCCATAGAGGCAGGCTAGGTGGTAGCAGGGAAACTGGACATTTGTGGAAGGAAATGGACCGTAGTGAAGGGATGGATGTTTGAATATTGCATGACTGAAACTCAGTCATGAGCAACTTAGTAACTTTGTGTCTCAGGGTAATTCAGTTAAAAGATTTTTATAGGAGATAGTGCGGCTAACTCTAGGAATGTAAAGTCATTAAGAAATGAAAGTAGATGAGACATCTTTGTTTATATTATGACAAAGGCTAGCTCTGAAAATAATATTTACAAGTGGCTGAAATTTGTAAGTCTTGCTCAGGTCATCTAGAGTCTAGAGCAGAATTACTCAATTAGGAGTTTTTGGTAGTGAATGAATTCTGTATCTAATACTGGTTGAATGCTGTTTTACTCTATGTACCGCATGGTTTTCCAGGATTCTTTTTGCATATTATTCGGCAAAAGAAATCTGTGGCTGGAAAGTTGTTTCAGGTGGTGGAATACATGCTGAGTATTATCACTGAGATCTTATGATTCCCTTAGCATCACTGAGTGTGGCCTCTTTAAGAAAGAAAAAGAAATCCTATAGTGTGCCTCATTACCTATATATCATTATTAAATAGTCTGCAAATAATAGAATTTTTCGTTATCTTACAGTATCAGAATAATGGATGAAAATGACTTTTTTCCAAGGTACATGTTCGAGTAGCTTCACCGCCAATTAGATATCCATGTTTCATGGGAATAAACATACCAACAAAAGAAGAACTTATTGCCAATAAACCAGAATTTAAGCATCTTCCAGAATATCTAGGTAGGTGCTAAATTGCTGTAAACTTTATCTTGATTGTTAATGGATAAAATCTGAACTTTGTCAGCCTTTATACTTAAAATGAGAAGTATTATTGTTTGTTAGAAGTAGACATTGAGGACCAGAAGAGATAGTACAGGAGATAAGGTGATAGCCTTGCATGTGACCATTGGTTTGAATCCCCAGGACTGCATATGGTCTCCTGAGCACAGAACCAGGAATGGCCCCTAAGCATCACTATGTGACGCGCCCCACCTATCCCAGTCCCAGTAAGATAGAAAGGGAAGTGTTCAGAGAATTGGACCTAGCCATTTGAGGCTGATGCTAAGGTTTAAAAACATGATTAGTAGAAGTCTTTTTAAGATCATGTTATCCAGCTCTTCCATTTCACACACACAGCTAGAGGAAGCCCCAGGACCACCACTGATGACCTCTCTACTGCCCCCCACCCCCAAAGTACATGTTGCTATGCTGTGTCGTTATTGAACAGTGTGCATACCTGCCTCTCCAACCTGTACTCTTACTATACTCTAACTATAGATTAGACATCGTATTAGAACGCTAAGCCTAGATGCAGTCAGGAGGAGGATAGAAGTCGAGTAAAGGACTCTGTAAGCTTATTGGTTAAAACCTCAAAACCTCACAAAGGATAGATCTCAAGAAAAATGGAAATAATTTTATTGCCGAAGTAGAAGAATGATTTGGATATATGTACAAACAAAAGTTTGAAAATCTGGGCCAAAGAGAGAGGTCCAAAGGCTGACCTCATGCTTTGCATGCTAGAGGCCTGGATCTCTTCCCAGGTACCAGGTGCTCCTTCAGACCACTGCCAAGAGTGACCTTGAGCACCAGGCTGGGAGCAACCTCTGAGCTTCAGCAGGTGTGTGGTCATAAAAACAGCAAAAGTGAAGACCTTATGTAGTTTATCCTTATGAGTTCAGGACACTTGGAGATCTGAGATATCCTGGTTAACACATTTTTCAGAATCAGTATACAGGCTATTTATCACATAGATGTTTAGCAGATGTGTTTGGAACCTCCACACTGGTTTCTTACTCCTGTTTTTTGGCCATGCTCAGCAATGCTCTGGACATACTCCTTGCTGTGGTCTGGGGCCCCTTCTGGGAGGCTTGGGACCATATCAGGTGCTGGGGATCAAACTCAGATCAGTCATGTGCAAAAATTAAGTGCCCCACCAGCTGTACTATCTGTCTCTCTAGCTTTTTTTTTTTTTAACCAGTGAAATATTTTAAACTTTTCCAATATTTGAAAATATAAATAATTGGGGCTGGAGGAATAGCACAGCGGGTTGGGCATTTGCCTTGCATGCTACCAACCCAGGTTCAATTCCCAGCATCCCATATGGTCCCCTGAGCACTGCCAGGAGTAATTCCTGAGTGCATGAGCCAGGAATAACACGTGTGCATTGCAGGGTGTGACCCAAAAAGAAGAAAAAAATGTATATAAGTACTTAAATTATTTTCCTGATAGGATATTATTAATGAGCACTCTGCCAGAAGCACATAGGCGTTTTAATAACATCACAAACTCTCTGCGTCAAACAGTTTTGGAATCCCAGTGATAATTAGCTTAAGTTTGAACCCAGGTCTTCTTGAAGTCCATATCTGTTCTCTAGATGAAAAAAGTTACTCCTGGACTAGAAAAATTGTTCAGTGGGCCGGAGCACATTATTTACATGTTAGAGGTGCAGGTTCAGTCTCTGGCACTGCTTGGGTCCCTTGAGCACTGCCAGGTGTGCCTTGAAACCAAAAAACCAAAAAAAATTACTCCTGAAGTTTCTGAATCTATTTCTAGACTTGAAGCTTGCACCATTTAAAATGTATTTCTCCAAAATTCTAATTTTAGATTTTAAATAAAATTCCTGAGTTTCATTGATTCTCTCTCTCTTTTTTTTTAAGAAAAAGAGGGATTGAAGTAGAATTTATTTGTGAAAAGTTTTCTAGGCAAATGTATTAAAAGTTTATTCTGGAAAAGCTTGTAACTACCATCTGTTGGGCCAGGTTTTTCTTTACCAAAGACTTTTTTTTTTAACATCCCCTTCCCTTTCTTTTATAGGAGCAAACAGTGTTGTATATCTGTCAGTAGAAGGACTGGTTTTATCTGTACAAGAAGGGATAAAACTTAAAAAACAGAAAGCGGAAAAACGAGATATTATGATACAAGAAAATGGGAATGGTCTGGAACGTTTTGAAAACAATGGTCATTGTACAGCTTGTCTCACTGGAAAATACCCTGTGGAATTGGATTGGTAGCTGGTTTGGCATTCTTGTTCTTTCAAGATAAGAAGTTGGTGAAGATGTTACAGTTGTTATACGTTATGTATTTACTGTTATTCTGTTGGTACAATGTAAAATGCCACCTGCTTTATAAGCTTTGATAATTTTTTTCTGAAGAGTACCAAAGTACAAAGTTTTCGAGACTAAACCCTAGATTGCTGTTTTGGCATTATTTGGATGAGTCTTTCATTTTATTTAGTAGGTTAGTGCTTTGAAGCTACTAATGGTGAGACTTCATATTTAATTTCAGAGCATTGAAGTGTAATACAAAAGAACAGGTAATGTGTTCCCAAGTAATGTACCTTTTGTGGAATGTTTTTTGGGAGTTATTGAACCTCAGTTGTGGAGTATCTTCAGAATTGATCTTTGCTAATTGCTTTTTTTCAAAAAGCAGCAGTATGTGTTATTTCTTGACTAGCCTTCCTCATCTCTTCAGCAGAGGAAGGAATTCATGGCATTTGCCCAGGACCATGTTTCAGTTATCAGAGGGTAGACTAAGTTGGTACAAACAGGTAGGTGAATTAGATAGAATATTTCCTGTGAAGCTCAAATCTATTATACCTCAAAGGTGTCTGTCCCCTAGTGTTTCTGTTTGTAGTTGGGACCTTGTCTTCCCTGTGTACCATGATAGAAATACTACAGGGGGGGGAAATCTATCTTTAGGTGCCTCACTTTGCCCACCAGTGTAATGGGGTACTTAAGTGATTAAGTCAGATGATAGGGACGTGTATAAGTGTCAGGTTTTCATTGGTTACAACCATTACTTCACACCTACATTTTAAAGTAGCATGATACTTGGCTTTGGAAATATTGACTATTCGTCTGTAATTATACTATAGTAGTGGAGAGCAGAATTCACTGTGCCTTGCTGTCTCTTTTTTAAGCAAAGCAAGGTGTTTTTACTGAATGAAACTTGCTTAGAAAGATGTGAGAAGGGAGAAAGAGGGGAAGTGTGTTCAAGGGAGCAGGCTTCTCCAGAGTGGAAATAAGCAAGCCAGGAGAGAAAGAGCCCTAGCCGTCTTTTCTGAAATGCCTGAAGAACAGTTGTTGTGAAAGCATGTCTGTAGAAGATCTTTTCCTACACTGGAGTGAAAGAACGCCCCGTCCTGCCTCAGTGTTCTTACAGTAGAAGCCCAACAAATAACTGTGTACGTTTTGAGATAAAACAATTTTTTAGATTCTAACAAGCAACTTTTATGCTTAATTTGGTTAACTGTATGTTTTTGTAAAATGAAGTCTTTGATCACTTAAAAGAAAATTTGCATATATGTTCATCTGTGGACATATATTGTTCAAAATTAAATGATCAAGTGAAAACACTGGGGACCAATATTGTTTAAGGAATAAGAAGACTTTTTTGGTACTTTGTAATTAGCATACCCATCAACTGCCAATTGACAAGTTGCCTTTTTTCTTTCAGTACTGACTTATTGGGAGCTAATGACTTAGATCTTTTGGAAGGTTTTTTTTTTTACATCTAGGATTTAAGATTTTTTAAGACACCTTACCCCATCCCTTGTCTTTGTAAGATTTTCAAAACAAAGTTGATTTTTGCTTTGCTATCATAATCTGATGTATATTACATTCAGATCCATTTGGAAATTAATATTTATTAACAGTTAAAGTCTTTTCATTTAGTATATTCTCCCATGTGTTTTATTCCAGCAGGCTGAGATAAAATCTTGGCAGCTCTTTTGAGCCTTTTGCAGTCCACAGCAGTGGGTCATGTGACCCCTGGCAGTAACACAAGTAAATTAGCAGATGAATTGAGCCCCTGGACCATTTGTGTGTATTAGCCTCTTGTCTTAAAATGTATTCCTCAAAGCAGCATGGAGGAGGCAAGACCAGTGGGTCAATTTTGAACTAGCCTTACTCACTTTGGATTTTTAAAAACAAGAAACTCAGGGAAAGTACTAAGTCAAAATTTCTAACTTGACTTTTGTGTTTTTCATGCATTTTATTTTCCATAGTTTTTACTTTGCTTTATTGAGATGATTTAATAAAAGAATATTGTACTGTCACAGTTTGGTATTTTTCATTCCTTCCTCTACTTAATGTTTCTGAAGTTTGAATTAAATTATAATTTTTTACCAACTTCATTTCGGTTGTTAAGTGCTTTAAATTTATGGATATTGTACTGCAGAAAAGATAAACACTTTCATAGGACTTAGTGTCAAGCAAACTCAGCCTACTTTTTTGTGATTTCATTGTGATGTGTTGATGACATATAATTAGTCTGTTTAAGTGAGTCTTTATAATTTTTTTTCTTTGGTGTATTTGTGCTTTGGGGGTGAACAACACAGCAATAATCACATCTATACTCTACTGGCATCAGCTAGTCAGAGCCTAATTAAATAATTTACATATTTAATTTAATTAAATAAATGAATTTATTTAATTAATAGCCAAGAGAGAAAGAGCTCCCTGACATGTTGTGGTCCCCTTTGCAGCATTGGAAGTAACCCCCAAGCACAGAGCCAGGAGTTAGCTTCTGAGCGCTGCTGGGTTTTCTTTCCCACCCACCTAATTAAAGGAAAAAAGGGGGCTTTTACCAGAATGTTGTCATTCATCAGTTACCCAGGCCTCCCAAGTCCCACTGTGGGAATGAGGCAGAAATAGATGTCTCAACACACAGCTCTTTGCTTCATAGGAAAAGAATAAGAGGTGGGGGATTTGCCTCTTTGATAGGTAAGTGAAAAGAAGTCCGCTCTTCAGGGAAATGTTGCCTCAGCTCTGAAGATTGATCACACCCAAAAAACTAAAAAATGACCTAGATGAATAGCAGCCAGAATCTTGTATCCTTGCTGCAGTCCACAAGAATTTGTGGAGACACTTTAGATGCATTGCTGACTAGGCCTCCCAGTTTGATACTATATTTCTGCTTTGGAACTTGAAAGAGCATGGCCATGTTCTCACACAAGGATTGAAGAAAGACACTAAGGATGGAACATTTGAACTGTGGAGTAAATTCATCTAGCAGGCAAGGGGAGACAGTATTTTAGCACAAGACTCAATGGAGAGCAGGCGTTGAAACTTGATAAGGATGTCATCTGTGCAGAAGACTGTGCAGATCCCATTATAACTGGAGCCCAGAGTCCAAATACCAAGTGAGCAAAATGGAGCTGTGGGAGATCAGGCTGGATGATGATGTGCTAATTTGGGTACCTTGTCTAAGGTTTGAAACAACAGCCTACGGGACAGAAAGATGGTTTAGTTCAGCAAGGCACTGTCCTTGTATGTGGTCAACCTGGTTCCATGCCCTGAACTGCATATGGTCATCTTAACAGAGCCAGGAGTAAGTCCTGCACACCTTCAGATGTGCTGCGCACAACAAATGCAGGCAATAAGGTGCCACTGAAACATAAGCAGGAGAATGCTGTGATTTATGACAGGTTAACCTTTAGGTTAACACGCGGCCATAAACAACCCATACTTCCCTTCTCTTGTTTTGCTACGAATCAAACCCAGGACCTCACACATGCCAGGCCTTTACTCTGTACCATGGAGATACATGCCCAGCTCAACATTTACTTCTTCCTAAAACCCCATGAAAAGAAGAATAGAAGGGCCTTTGTTGTTGTGTTGGGTCCACACCTGGAGAGACTCAGGGGTTACTTCTGCCTCTGCACTCTGGGATCAATTCTGGCAGTGCTCATGGGAGCATTTGGAATGCCTGGGATCAAACCTGGGTCTGCTGCAGCGAAGGCAAGCGCCTTACTGATTTTATTCTCTGTAGTTCTAAGAGGGGTTTTTATGAGGTTGGGGGAGGACTGTGCCACACCCAGTGACTTGGGTTACTCCTGGTTCTGCACTCAAGAATTCCTCCTGGCATTGCTCAGGGAACCATATGGGATGCTGGGGATTGAAGCCAGTTCTGCCACATGCAAGGCAAACACCCTCTCTGCTGTGCTATCTCTTAGATCATGGGGGGTAAGATTCCATATCAGTTGGCTGGGTTGGTAATTGCCTGAGTATTTTCTTTCACCCCAAGAAAATGAGAGTTCAAATAACCTGCTCTGCATCCTGGGGCAAAATCAAGGTTGAGTGGTTAAGACTTGGATTACTTTAAGGCCTGCTTGCCCCTGAGAATATTGGGACAAACTGCATTTCCACGGATCTTGTAGAGCGGGTTGCTTTCTCAGTCCTCTCGCTCATCAAAATAAAGATCAACTCCCCTGATCCTATCTTCTCTACCCCACACAATAAAAGTAGAAAGTAAAGTAAAGGCCCTCCCGTTGATCATCGATTTGCTCGAGCGGGCCCAGTAACGTCTCCATTGGAGACTTTGTCGTTACTGTGTCTGGCATATCGAATACGTCACGGGGAGCTTGCCAGGCTCTGCCGTGCGGGCGAGATACTCTTGGTAGCTTGCCGGGCTCTCCGAGAGGGGCGGAGGAATCCAACTCGGGTCGGCCAATTGCGTGCAAGGCAAACGCCCTACCGCTGTGCTACCCCACACAATAAAAAAAAAGAAATCAGTGTCAGAGTGAGTGCAACAAGACAGGTTGCGTGCATTCAGGCTGCCCTCAGGTATGCATTGTATTCCAAACAAATCCCAGGGTAGCCCCTGAACATGGTCCAAAACAACCACTGCGGCAGGAGAAAAAGTACTGCCACTAAAATGCTCCACTAAAATGCTTGTCTTTGCATCCAAAAGAACAACTGGTGCCCGCGCAGATGCGGGGAGAAAGGGACTAATTCATAGTTGGTGGGAATGCCGACTGGTCCAATCTCTTTGGAAAACAATGCACTGTTAGCACTGTCCTGATGTTCCATCTATTTGCTCGAGCGGGCATTAATAATGTCTGGTGAGACTTGTTACTGTTTTTGGCATATTGAATATGCCACAGGGAGCTTGTCAGGCTCTGCTGTGTGGGTGGGATATTTGTGCAGACGGGATATTCTCGGTAGCTTGCCGGGCATTCCAAGAGGGACAGAGGAATCAAACCCCAGTTGGCCGCGTGCAAGGCAAATGCCCTACCTGCTGTGCCATCCAGCCTAATATGGAGAACAATATGCTTGAAAAAACTGGAAATTGAGCTCCCGTATTACCCAGCAATACCACATCTGGGAATATACCCTGAAGGCACAAAATCACAGCAGAGCTGCCATCTACACTTCTATGTTCTTTGAAGCACTCTTCACAATAGCCAGAACTTGGAAACAGCCTGAGTGCCTGAGCACAGAAAACCAGATAGAGAAACTTATTTACACAATTGGGATGCTACACAGCTGTTAGGAAAAATTTTTAGGTTATAAAATTCACTTATAAGTGGATGGACATGGAGGGTATCATGCTGAATGAAACAAATGAGGAGAGAGACAAGCAATAAATGCACTCATTTGTGGTACATAAAAATAGTATGGGATTAATACCCAAGGACAGTAGAAACAGGCCAGAAGGATTGAGCCACGGGTTGGAAGCCAGCATTGGGTGATGAGGAGAATGCACTTGGGATAGAGAAGGAACACAGCATTGGGTGCTGAGGAGAATGCACTTGGGATAGAGAAGGAACACTATGGCAATGATAGTTGGAAATGATCGCTCTGGATAAGAACTGTGTGCTTAAAGTAGGTAAAGGAACAAACGTGATAAACTCTCTGTGTCTGTATGGCAAACTATAATGCCCAGGCGGGGGTTGGGGAGGGAAAGTGAGGTCGTTGGTGGTGGGAAACGTACACTGGTGGAGGGATGGGTTTTGGAAAATTGTATGAAACCCAACCATGAACAGCCTTGTAACTATCTCATGGTGACTCAAAAAAAAAAAAAAAGAGAGAGGAAAAACCCTTGGTGTCAAAGCGATAGGGTGTTTGCCTTGCACAGGGATTATCTGGGTTCTCCAGCATCCCATATGGTTCCCGAGCCAGCCAAGAATGATCCCAGAGCACCACTGGGTGTGGCCCAACCTGACCTCACCGCCCTCCCCCCATTTTCATCCCCCCTTCAAAAGGAAAGAAAAGCGCTTGCCTTATACACTCCGACTCCAGTCATCCAGTCATCTGAGCACAGCCAGAACCGATCCTAGTGCACTCCCAGATGGGACCCCAAGCAAAACCAATATAATACTTCCTTAGACACTCGTAATAGGTAACATATATCTCCTATCACTAATCTTGGAAATAGGTCATTATTATTTAGGTTTAAGAGCTGTAAACCTGTCCCGCAGAACTTTTCCTTTTAACTATCATGGCTTTTAAGTCACATACCTGATGCAGTCTAGACAGGTTCCTAGAAAGAGAATTGTCTACACCCTAATATTTCACAATGGTTTCATTTTCCTCCACAGCAATCTTAGTTTCTTTATCCCTTGCTAAAAGAAGTCTCAAAGTCACTCTGGACAAGAGCTGCAAGTAGGTGAAAGGTTATACATAGTTTTCAGTACCTATATTGTAAACCACAATGCCCAATGAAGGGTAAGAAAGAAAAAAAAATAGTGCCTGCTGCAGAGGTGGGGATGGGGAGGTGGGAGCGGGAGTTGTGGGTGGGAAACTGGAGACATTGGTGATGGGAATGTAAACCGGTGGAGGGGTGGGTGTTGGAACATTGTATGACTGAAACCCAATCATGAACAACTTTGTAACTGAATATCTCAGTGATTAATTTTTTAAAAAATATTTTTGAAAGCAAACTCAGTTTTCCAGGGTTTCCATGCAAAGGAGATTTCCTGGTAAAGCTCCAAATCTGTCACAGGTCCCAAATAGCGTAAATGCAGGCGCCTGCGCACAACGAGTCAGCCAACACGTGCTTCCTCCTCCCGAATTGTGGCCGCAGCTTCCGCGTGGGGCGGGGCCGGGCCGCTAGTGATGACGTCACCCGGAGGCGCAGCCGATTCACGGAAGTACCGTGCAGTTCGCCTCCCAGCCCCGCACGCTTGCTTTATTCCTGGTCAGTAACTGATCCCTCTGCGTGTGGAGAGAGGAGGGTATCGGGCTTTCGGGAGGAAAGTCCGGAGGAAATCGTGATCGGTCACCTCGTATCACTCCTCCAGGCCTTTCCGAGGGATTCAAGGCTGGAGGTGGGTCCGGGCGGGATGCTGCGTGAGGTTAGCACCTGAATCCGGGACCTCAGGCTGGCGCTCTGCAGAGGTTTGCATGCTTTCTAGATCGCCCGCTGGCCAGGGATTTGAGTTTGGTGTAGGGTGTGGAGCAAAAACTACATTGTATCTGGGTTGTTTCTGTCGAGTCCTCTATCCCAGCCATCTCAAACCTGCGTTCCTAATTGTAGCGTGGTTTTCAAGCGTGAGTGGAGGAGTATTTTGGAATCCCTCAAGTGCAGTTTCTTAAAAGCAGTTGCATGATGAAAGAAGCCGTAGGTTACTGGGAAACAAATAATTTGCTCTTAATGTAAAATCACTAGTAATCTAGGGCAAGTCCTCAAAGCAATAAAATTTGTTGGGCTGGAGCAGTAGTACAGCGGTTAGGGCGCTTGTCCTGAACGGGGATGACCCGGGTTCGATCCCTGGCACCCCGTATGCTCTCCCGGGCATCACGAAGAGTAATTCCCGAGTGAGTGAAGAACCAAGAGTAACCCTTAAGCATCTCCGATTGTCTCCCCCAAAGCAAAAACAAACCGATAGAAAATGTTAACATATCGAGCTCTGATGACTGGCGGCAATGCGCTGGGCAAAGAAGTGGGGTTCTATATCCCTCGCACCTCATCGTATCCCCAGAGTCACCCCCAAACAATAACAGAGTTCTGACGACTAAAAAGAAGCCTCTACAATTGTAAAATAGCAAATATCTTAATGATCCCGGTACATATTGTTTGCCTTGTTTTGTTTCATACATTCACAGAAATGTATAGGCACCCAACAAATATAATTTGTATTGGAAGTCATGTATTTGAGATTCAGCTAATGAAAATAAAACTGTTGGACAGCTGCAAGACATTCTGCCTTAATTTTCTGTAGCCACCACTGGGAGACTGGCCATTAGAAGTTAAAAGTCAATTGTATAGGTATGTGGCATAATTTGTCATAAACATGACATTTTCTCTTGTAAGAACTAATTTTATAACCTTGCTCCTTTGATGTCAACTAATTTTAGAATGTAATGTGTCAATTAGATTGTCCTATTAATTTATTTTGCATTTAATGCCCATATATTAATCTGGTGGGGTGAGGGCACCCTCTCCCCCAGTGTTTGGGGAACCCTGGGTACCATGGATCAAACCTGAGACTGCTATATAATACAGTCTTTTGAACCATCTCCATAAGCCAAATTTTTTGAGGAATACCATAATATCATGCGACGACTAGAATGGGAAAACATGGGAGTGAAGATAGATGGTCGGCAACTACACCACCTCCGCTTTGCTGATGACATCGTTCTAATAACACCAAACATCAGCCAAGCGGCACAAATGCTTGCGGACTTTGACCGTGAGTGTGGAAAGGTTGGACTACAGCTGAATCTTACGAAGACAATGTTTATGAGAAACAGCCTTGTTCCTGACGCTCCATTCGCTCTCAACGGAACCACCATCTCCGAATGCAACAGTTATATATACTTAGGTCGAGAAATCAACATGATGAATGACCTGGCACCTGAGTTACGCAGGAGGAAGAGAGCGGCTTGGAATGCCTTCAAGAGCATTGAAGAAATAACTAAAAGGACAAAGAACCTCCAACTACGAGCACATCTCTTTGATTCCACTATTCTTCCTGCATTAACATATGCCTCAGAGACCTGGACCCTACGAAAACAGGATGAGAACACTATTCGGGTCTCTCAAAGAGGAATCGAAAGAACTATGCTTGGAATATCACGATTCACTCAAATGAGAGATAGAATCCGGAGTTCTGATCTTCGTCAACGCTCAAGAATCAGAGACGCTGTCTCATTTGCCAAGACATCAAAAATCAGATGGGCTGGACATGTAATGAGGTTTACAGACAACCGCTGGACTAGAGCCATTACTGATTGGATTCCACGAGACATCAAAAGATCACGTGGACGCCCACCTATAAGATGGTCAGACTTCTTCGTCAAGACCCTAAATGATCGGTTTGAGGCTCTACATGTTCCTAAAACGAACAGATACCATTGGGCTACGCTAGCACGCAACCGGGATGAATGGAGACGTTACTGGCACCCGCTCGAATAAATCGATGAATAACGGGGATTAAGTGATTAAGTGACCATAATATGATAACAATATAGAGTTTAGGTCATTCGTTATGCACGTTGTGGAGAGGATAGCAGAAGGACCCCTTCTGCATTAACTAAAATCCTTGGGTGATGGAACTGGGGGCCCGCCACTGTTTCAGAGTGTGCTTTAATTACCTCCTTGCCCCAACCTCCAAATTCAGTTCTTGAAAGTAGACTTTATGGGACCCTAGAGATAGTACAGAATTAAGGTGCTTCTGCTTTGCATGCAGCTTCTTCCAATTTGATCCTCAGCACTGCATATGGTGCCCCAAGATGAGCACAAAGCCAAGAGTAGCCTCTGAGCATCACTGGTTGTAGCCCAAATCCCAGTCCCTCCCGAAAAAGGTAGACTTTATGCTCATTAATCTGTTCAAAATAATTTAATATAATTATAAGTTTAATTATTTAAATTAAACTTAATTTGCAACAATACGTGTAGAAAAATGATAAAAATGAGAATATCCTACTTTAAAAATTATTATTTTGTTTTGGGGGGCACACACAGTGATGCTCAGGGTTTACTTCTGGGTTGTGCTCTGGGGACATATGTGGTACCAGGGATCAGACTTGGGTCTGCCATGCAAGGCAAGCATCTTATCTTCAATACAGGCACCAACCATGCCCTACTTTTCATTTGACTTCATTGGTTAAGATTTTAGTAATTTTGACATTATATGCAAATTAGAGAATTGTTCTTACCTGATTAATTTTCATCTACGTGTACCACTCTCTTACCAAATTATTTTCCAGCATGCTTTCCAGTGTTAGCTTGCTTGTATCAGATTAATTTTCAGCTGTCATGGTAAAGTTGTAAGATCAAAGGCTCTTTATGTATCCTTATATGATTTTGTGGGTAGTAAAAGTGTGTTTCTCTTCCTGTACCCCTGACATACCCGTGTTACAGGTGGAGTTCTCTGCAGCCGGTGATGCTTAAATTTCAGTGACATGACTCTTCAGGAATTGGTACATCAGGCTGCTTCTCTTTATGCAGATGAAAAAGCTGTATGTTTTGATGACTGTAACAACCAGCCTCCAGTATACTATACTTATAGAACTGTAGTTACTCTTGCTTCAGAATTATCACATTTTCTATTATCACACTGTGACTTTCAAGGATTTCGGGAAATTGGCCTCTACTGTCATCCTGGAATAAACTTACCTTCTTGGATTTTAGGGTAATATTTTCTAGAACTGAAATTTTATGTTATTGTAATATAATTTATAATTCTCTAGATCATTATAAATTTTTGTTTGCTTAACTATTGCATTTTCCTATGTTTTTCGGTCAGTTCTAGGTAAGCTAAAGGATTTGTATTTCCCCTGGAGTATAGTAGCCATTAAAATTAATTAATCTGGCATTGTTTCGGAAGGATTCAAAAGTTTTACAAATTGCAGAACTTATAATACCTCTAAAATACAAGATCTGCTTCTAACTGCCAAAGGAAAAAGTAATAAATTCTGTTGTTAGATTAAAAAATCAGAAATAATGATTGATTTCTCCCCTCCCCTCCATACTGAAGTTTTGGATACTGAAGTATTCATACTTCAGTAAATGAATGTATAAATGAGTTTTGTGGAATAGTCTTTAAATATTTGGATGTGAAGTGGGAGAACATTTTCATTCAGATATTTGCAAAATATCTAGTCATTTTAAGTTATTTTATAATATTATCTCCTCATGATGATTGGTTTTCTTTATGTGATGATTTCTTCATCAGGATTCTGTAAATAAAAGATGCTTAAAGAAGTAGAGAAATTGGATATTTATCTCATAACATTAGTTAATTGAATAATTATGCATACATAAAGGAAAAGTTTGAATGTTTACTTTTATTCAATGATTGACAAAAATGTGTTGAGGATTTACTATGTGCAAAGATCTAGTGTCTTCGGAGTATACATCAAGTACTTTTATTTGAAATGATTACTTTGTGTAAGGGGCTGGAGCGATAGCACAGCAGGTAGGGCGTTTGCCTTGCATGCAGCCAACATGGCCAACTCCCGAGTTCAATTCCTCTGCTCCTCTCAGAGAGCCTGGCAAGCTACCAAGAGTATCTCGCCTGCACGGCAAAGCCTTGGCAAGCTACCCGTGACCAATTTGATATGCCAAACACAGTAACAACAAAGTCTCACAATGGAGACGTTACTCGGCCCACTCGAGGAAATCGATGAACAATGGGAGGACAGTGACAGTGACTTTGTGTAAGGGGCAGAGAGATAGTGCATAGTTTGAGACCCTTGTTTTGATTGCAGCCAACACCAGTTTGATTCCTGGGACTGCATTTGGTTTTTTGAGCACTGAGGGTGTGGCCTAACCCCCTTCAACCTCCCAGCCATAAAGAACAAATAAAATGATTACTTAGATCTTACACAAACATTGCAACAATATAAATTTTTCCCCTTAAAGTATTCTGGGTTTTTTTTTTTTTTGTAAAGTATGTATTTGAATAATGTCTGCTTGTGAATACATTACAGTTTAGTTTGTTTTATATTGTCTGATAGAGACAGATAAAGAAGTAATACTATATGTTCGGTATTTTAGGTATATTATACCGTAATATATAACTTTGTTTTTTGGGGGGGGCACACCTAGCAGTGCTCAGGGATTATTCCCGGCTCTGTGCTCAGGGATCACTCCTGGAGGGACTTTGCACAATATGTGGTACTGAGGACAGAAATCGGGTTGGCACTATGCAAGGCAAATGCTCTTATGTGCTCTATTATCTCTCCAGTCCTGTACAGCATGATTTTGAAAGAAAATTGAATTTCTCTAAGTCATGAGGATTTAATCACTGTCCTCCCATTGTTTATCGATTTGCTCGAGCAGGCCCAGTAACATCTCCATTTTGAGACTTGTTGTTACTGTTTTTGGCATATTAAATACATTACAGGTAGCTTGCCAGGCTTTACCGTGCAGGCAAGATACTCTTGGTAGCTTGCTGGCCTCTCTGAGAGGGGTGGATGAATCGATCCCAGCTCGGCTGGGCTGGCTGTGCGCAAGGCAAACGCCCTACCACTGTGCTATGGCTCTCAGCCAAGAGAATTTAATATAGTAAATAATTAGAATATTCAATCTTGAGAGGAAGAAGTAAAACTAAAATGTTAGCCAAAGATGAATCAATAAAAACATTGAAAATTCCGGGTAAATTCAATAGTAAATTACTTAGAGAAATCGGAATGTTCAAAGTCAGAACATTCTCAGAAGATGTTTTATGTTGATGTTGTACTTCTGTTTCTTCAGAATTCTCCAGGTTCCTGCTGCTTATGCGCCAATTGATCCAGATTCACCACCCACCTTTTCAGCACAGTTCATGAAAAAATGTAATCTAAAATTTATTCTTGTTGAAAAACAGCAAATCAATGTACGTGTATGCATTTAATGATTTGTTTTTGTTTGGTTTTGTTTTTAGGCCACACTTGCAGTGCTCAGGGGTTACTCCCAGCTCTGCTTGGGGGTTACTCTGGGAGGTGCTCTTTGGACTTTGCATTGATGACAATTTAAACTCTGGCTGCCCTTTGAGCTATACCTCCATCCCTTATATATTAAAATTGTTGGAGGGGGTTATTTTTGGATTCCATTCATTTTTTATGGTTTTTTTTTTCTTTTTTGGTAACACCCGGTGATGCACAGGGGTTTCTCCTGGCTCTGCACTCAGGAGTTACTCCTGGCAGTGCTCAGGGGACCATATGTGATGCTGGGAATCGAACCCAGGTTGGCCGCGTGCAAGGCAAACGCCCTACTTGCTGTGCTATCTCTCCAGCCCTGGTTTTGTTTTGTTTTCTTCACCATACTCAGCAATGCTCAGAGGCTGTCCCTGGCTCTCTGCTCAGGAGTGACCTGTGGGGGAGCCTAGGACAGCATGTGTGGTAGGTACCAGGAATTCAAACCAGGGTCAACGAGATGTAAGGCAACCTCATCAAATCCTTGGCTATTCTCTGACCCCTTCTTACATTTATCTCTCTCTCTCTCTCTTTTTTTTCTGCTTTTTGGGTCACACCCAGCGGTGCTCAGGGGTTATTCCTGGCTCTACACTCAGGAATCACTCCTGGCAGTCTTAGGGGACTGTATGGGATGCCGGGGATTGAACCCTGGCCGGCCGCTTGCAAGGCAAATGCCCTACCCACTGCACTATTGCTCTGGCCCCTTACATTTATCTCTCAATCACAAAGGATCCCTCTTACCCACTTTAGTATCTAAATTTACTAATTGGGCAGAGTTTCCCAGTGTCAACACTACAGGCATTTTAGGTAGGGTAATTGTTGTGAGTGATAAATCCTCTGTACGTTATCGGCTCTTCTGCAAGCTTTCTCTCCTTAAAAATCAGAAAACTGGCTGGAGCATTAGTGCATTGGGTAGTTGCCTTGCACACATTTCGACTCCCCAGCACCAGGTATGGTTTTCCAGGCCCAACCCTTAGTACCACTGAATGTGACCCCGCCCCCCCACATAAAACATAGAGGGATGTGCCCTCTACGTTGATCGAGTAGATGAATGCCCCATATAGCTTCTGTGTTTTAAAATAAAATGTCTTTTTACATAAATAATTACAAATGTTATTTCCCATCCAATAGAAATTCAGATCCTCCTATGAAGCATTATTGACCTATAGTAAGACCACCCTAGAACATAATGACCTAATACTCTTGAAACTTCACTGGGAAAATATTGCGTTGAGCTTGGAACTAAATGATGGAAAAGGAAAATGTGGGAAAGACAAATTGGACAGTTCTAATGCTGAGAACAGCCAGGGAGAAAAGTTCGAAGAGCACATGGATGCAATGCGAAAGGAATGCCTGGCCTATGTGCTTCATACTTCGGGCACCACTGGGACCCCTAAAATTGTGAGAGTACCTCATGCATGTATCTTGCCAAACATCCAGCATTTTCGGTAGGTGCTGTCCCTCTGTCCTTCAGAACTCTGTACTTCATTGTTATTAATTTCGGGTGGGGAAGCATTGCACTGCATCCAGTGGTCCTTAGGGCTTATTCGTGACTCTGTGTTCAGGGGTCACTCCCGGCAGTGCTCAGGAGACCTCATGGATGCTGGGGGTGTGTGCAAGGCAAGCTCCTGACCCACTGTATTCTTTCTCAGGCCCCAGCTCTTAAAGACCTTCAACTCAGTAAGCCCAACCAACCCAGGATAATATCCCTTGGATTACTTGGTGGTCATCTGATTAAGGGTTCTAACTATAGCTGTGGGAATCCGTTACCGCTGTGCCTACTTAAGTGTGTGATGAAACAACTAGACCAGGGGGACACACAACAGGCTGTACTGTGGGATTTGCATGCAGGAACCCTGGCAGCCTGCACTGCCCAGTCCCTGAGCGTGGCCCAGTGTTCCCCATACAAACAAAAATGGTTCAGTGACTGAGAGAAGCTCTATGTGCTTCTCTCCTATCAGGACTGCCGCTCCTATCCTCCAGCTTCCAGAGGCTTTTTCCTCTCTGCCTTCATGGGAAGCATGAGAAAGGAAATTTCAAGAGCTTTTCTTCAGTCCAATGAAGCTGACACATCAGAGAGCCTCAGAGATAAAATGAGTCACAGTGGATGTGGCTTTCTAAGGCCAGGGATGTAGTTCAAAAGCCTCAGGCAGGAGTAGCCTCTGTGCACTGAGGTGTGGGCCCAAAACGCACCTCCCACATACACAGTGAATACTGCTTTAAGTGACCTTGATCCTCTTTCTATAAAGAAGAGTTCTGGGGCTGAACTGATAGTACAGTGGGTAGGGTGCTTGTCTTGCAGCTGACCCAGGTTCAATCCCCAGCATCCCATAGGGTCCCCCGAGCCTCTAGGAGAGATCCCTAAGCTAGAGTCAGGAGTAACCCCTGAGCATCACCAAGTGTGTTCCAAAAGTGGGGGAAGATAGGGAGGACAGTGGGGTGGGATAGGGAGGAGTAGAAGAAGAGTTCTAGGATTAATAGCCCTATTTTGATTACTTCGAGTAGAAGGAAACGGATTTGAACAATGTTTAGAAAGTAGAGGCCATACACAGGGTCATAGGTGGGATTTTTTTTTTTAAAGAATGTGTATTGAGGGGCTGGTGTGATAGTATAATGGGTAGGGCATTTGCCTTGCACGCGGCTGACCAGGGTTCGATTCCCAGCATCCCATATGGTCCCCTGAGCTACCGCCAGGAGTAATTCCTGAGTGCAGAGCCAGGAGCAACCCCTGTGCATCGTCGCCAGGTGTGACCCAAAAAGCCAAAAAAAAAAAAAAAGAATGTGTATTGATTTCAATGGTAGCCATTTTTTTTCCTTTTGGGGTCACAGCGATGCTCAGGGGTTACTCCTGGCTCTGCACTCAGGAATTACTCTGACAGAATTACTCCTTGGGAGACCATATGGGATGCAGGGATCGATCCCGGGTTGGCTGCGTGCAAGGCAAACGCCCTACCCACTGTACTATGGTTCTGATTGTGTCAGCCATTTCTAACTGCTCTGTTTTGTTTTGCCTTAGGGAAATTTTTGAAGTCACACAAAATGATGTTTTGTTTCTAGCTTCACCTTTGACTTTTGACCCTTCTGTGGTGGAAATATTTGTTGCTCTGTCAAGTGGTGCCTCTCTGCTTATTGTACCAACTTCAGTCAAAATGCTCCCGTCAAAATTAGCTGCTGTTCTTTTTTCCCGGCACAGAGTGACTGTTTTGCAGGTACGTTTTGAGACCAAGTGGAATGTTTTGTCTTTGAGTAGTTCATATTTTAAGTAGATTTTGTTTTTGTTTGGAGGCTACCCCTGGCAGTGTTTGGCAAACAGTATATAATGATGCCAGAGATCTAACCAGGGCCAGCTACGTGTACCTTGCTTCTCTCTCTCTCTCTCTCTCTCTCTCTCTCTCTCTCTCTCTCTCTCTCTCTCTCTCTCTCTCTCATCCTGTAGCCTTAAAAAATAACAACAACAAAAAACCAAACAAACAAACAAAAAAATACCTTTGTATGCTTTTTCTGCAGAAAGATAATGAGATAGGAACTATGAATTGCTTTTACAGATTTTTTCCCCTCAGTCTTGTTGCCTATTGTTGTAATATAAGAGCATTTTTGCTTTCACATTTGTTTTCTACATTTAGAAGATAAGGCTGCTGGTATAGGTTTTTTTTTTCTTTTTGGGTCACACCCAGCGATGCACAGGGGTTACTCTTGGCTCTGCACTTAGGAATCACCCCTGGCGGTGCTCAGGGGACCATATGGGACGCTGAGAATTGAACCCGGGTTGGCCGTGTGCAAGGCAAATGCCCTTCCCGCTGTGCTATTGCTCCAGCTCCTGCTGGTATAGTTTTTCCAAATAATATTTACCCTTTGATAGACACAGTGTTCATTTCCACGTGGGCTCCCCAAATTAAGCTTTTTAACCTTTTACGTTTTTATTAAAGACTTGGAAGAAAGAAATACATTGTTTTTCATGTACTTGCAGGCAACACCAACTTTGCTTAGAAGATTTGGGGCTCAGCTTATCAAATCTACAGTTTTATCCACCAGTACCTCTCTCCGTGTGTTAGCCCTCGGTGGGGAAGTGTTTCCTTCACTGGCTGTTCTCAAGAGCTGGAGAGGAAAAGGCAATGGAACACAAATATTTAATGTTTATGGTATCACAGAGGTGTCAAGTTGGGCAACATTTTACAAGATCCCAGAAGAGATTCTTAACTCCACTCTGAAGTAAGGGTTTGTTTTAATTACTGAACAGGATAAAAGAAGCATTTTCTCCCCGCCCCCCCCGCTACACCCCCCAAAAAAAATTTTTTGGGGGGCACAAACCCAGTGCTAGTACTCAGGATACTGCCAGCCCTGTGCTGGGGGAGGTCCATATGATGAGCCAGGCCTCCTGGTTGCAGAACCTGCTTTGCCGCTTCTCAGTCCATTGTGTCTCTCCAATGCCTTTCTAGAATCTTAATAACACTTTTTATAAACTCTGGGTAGTGATTTTAGAAATAACTTTTTTTCCCCTTTAGTGCTGGAGATTGAATCCAGGACTTCGCATGTGCTGTGCCTGCATGTACTCTGCCTCTGAGTTGTATTCCTCACTCTAGAGGAACTATTTTATCTAGAATTTCCAGCTGGGACTCCGGAGCCCTATTATACTAGGTGCTACAGAACCTCCGGCAACTTTTTGACACCAAACAGCAATGAAGAACATAGGATAAAGTTTCCACTTAACCTTTTCTTCTAGGAAGTCTTTAAATTATAGCATAACAAAATTAATTTTCTTAAACCTTTGTTTTATATAGTGTTAAATGTATTGTCACTGTCACTGTCCTCCCATTATTCATCGATTTGCTCAAGGTGGCCCAGTAACATTGTGAGACTTGTTGTTACTATGTTTGGCATATCAAATATGTAATGGGTAGCTTGCCAGGCTTTGCCGTGCGGGCGAGATACTCTCGGTAGCTTGCTGGGCTCTCTGAGAGGGGCAGAGGGATTGAACTCAGTCAACTGGGTCAGCCGCGTGCAAGGCAAATGTCCTACTCACTGTGCTATCGCTCCAGCCCAAATGTATTGGAAAGTGTTAATAGTATTTTCTGTAAGAATGAATGAGATGCTTACAGAATAAGATGCTTTTCTTAAGATGCTTAAGAAATGAGATCTTGGGGGCTGGAGCAATAGTACAGCGGGTAGGGTGTTTGCCTTGCACGTGGCCAACCTGGGTTCGATTCCCAGCATCCCATATGGTCCCCTGAGCACCACCAGGAGTAATTCCTGAGTGCATGAGCCAGGAGTAGCCCCTGTGCATCGCTGGGTGTGACCCAAAAAGAAGAAAAAAAAGAAAAAGATCAAAAGAAATGAGATCTTAAAATTCTGATTAGAATGGTTGTCTTGTCTTTTATGCAGATGTGAAATGCCTGTACCACTGGGACTTCCCCTGCTTGGAACAATGATTGAAGTCAGAGATTCTGATGGTTTCACAATTCAGGAAGGCACTGGCCAAGTATTTTTAGGTGGGTTTTTACATTTATTGATTGGAATTTTTAAAATTATTATTAGTGTTATAATCCAGAGGTCTTTATTTTTTGTTTCGAACCCCACTTAAGCCACAGATTCCTAGGACTGGGCTCCCCGTTCCTCACGGGGGCTTCTCTGCCCAAACAGGCTTGCACTTCCCCTGAACCCGGGTACCTTTCTCTCTGGCTTCCTTTCTTTTCTCGTCATTTTCCTTCCCACATTCCCAGAAGCTGTCTTTGACTCTTTAGAGTGCTTCATATTCCTAATATGCACATTGTTTCTCCTGGCAAGAATCTTGCCCTTATTCGTTTACAGCAAGGCTGGTGTCATGCTGGCGAACGCTGCACACTCTCCTAGTTCTGCTGTGAACTGTGGATTTGTTCTGTTTTGAATGTCCTCAGTGTCAGCTTTTTTTTTTTTTTGTAGATCCCCTTGTGTGTGGCCCAAGGAGCAATTCCGTATTTTCTAAAAATTTAAAACCACTTTTTGGTCATTTTGACAGTATCCTGGAAGATGGTGGTGCTGGCTGAGAGGTTACAAATTCTTCTTAAGTAGGAAAAAATAAATAAATCTAAAGCAAAGGAAAAACTTTGATCTTTTCATTTTCTATTTTTCCAATTTTCTTATACTCACTTTTCTTTTAGTGATGACTTTTTAATTTCATCCTCATGGTTATGAAAATAGTTAATCAGTTGCCATAATTATTTCAGTTAAAAATGTCTTATTGCCTAAGAGAAGGTAGAAAAGTAATTTTAAAATGACCTTCTTTCCTTCCTTCCATGCCAGGGATCGAACCTGGGTCTGCTGCATGCAAGACAAGTGCCTACTCATTGTACTATTTTTCCACACCTGTGTATTTGTAGCCAAAGTCGTTTTTAATCACTAACCTAATCAGTCTCTCTTCCCCCTTTCCCAGAGGTGCTCTGTAGGCCTGGAGATGGTCCCAACAATTCTGACATTAGGCCCAAGGACAAAGCACCTCCAGCCCTGTTCATAGTGCTGCGGTGCAGGGTGGGTTGGGGGATGGAGGCACACAGAGCTACTAATTTGGGGGGTGCACACAACAGTGACTAGAGGATCCTGTGGTGCTGGGGATTGAACTGGAGTCAACCTCATTTGAGATATGCTTCCCCCCCCCCTTTTTGGGTCACACCCAGCAGTACACAGGGGTTACCCCTGGCTCTGCACTCAGGAATTACTCCTGGCGGTGCTCGGGGGACCATATGGGATGCTGGAAATCAAACCTGGGTCAAAGCAAATGCCCTACCTGCTGTACTATCACTCTAGCCCCTTGAGAAGTGCTTTAAACCCTGTGCCTTTAAACATGCCTTAAACCCTTAAGACCTGGACTATTTCTCCAGCCCCTGAAGAATTTTTTAAGCCACATATATTTTTTAAAAAATAAATCTTGTTTTATCCCTTTGCTTATTTACTGAAGTAACTATCTTTTAATCAGACCGCTTTTCCTAGCGAGCACCCCTTTCCCTATTAGCGTTCAAAAAATTGAAACTTCACAGCTGAACATTTGGTGATACTCTATGTTTGGTGGTTTGTGATACGGTTTCTCTCTAATTGTTTCAATGGCCATGGCCTTTCTATCTTGTGAAGGCGGCAGAAACAGAGTATGTTTTCTGGATGACGAGACAACCGTGCCATTTGGCACAATGAGAGCCACGGGAGACTTTGTGACTGTGGAAGGTGGACAGATGTTTTTCTTGGGACGGAAGGACAGTCAGATCAAACGTCATGGCAAACGCCTTAACATCGAAATTGTACAACAGGTAGAACTTTAAAGTATTTGGCTTGGGGGGGACAGTGAGGCAACACCTGGCCGTGCTGAGGAGTCAGTCCTGGCAGGACTCAGGGGACCATAGAGGGTGCTGAGGATTGAACCCAGTTCGGCCACCTTCAGGGCAAGCTCTCTTCCTGCTGTTCTGTGTCTCCAGCCCTGACTCCTTGCAGGTGTCCCTAAAAGATGCCAGGGATTGAACCTGGTTGGGGGCGCATGCAAGGCAAGCTCCCTGCCTACTGTGTTATCTGTCCAGTTCCTATTATAACAATATTATCATTATTTTAAATCTTCAGTCCATTTCCAAATTATTTTGACTGTTGACTCAGATGTAATAAGTTTGAGCATTTGAACAGTGTGTTTTTCTACAATTGTTGGTAAATTTGGGTACCCTCTTACAGGTTGCCGAAGGAATTGAGCAAATGGAGGCTTGTGCTGTGATCTGGTATAATCAGGAAAAGTTAATTCTGTTCACCGTGTCCAAAGCTGATTTAGGAAAGGATTATATCTTTAAAGAACTGCAGGAGCAACTTCCAAGTCACGCAGTCCCTGATGATCTCGTGCCAATTGATGCACTACCATTTACCTCTCATGGTAAAATAGCTTGAAGTAGATCTGTGAGATGTCAGATGCAGAATGTATTTATAACTGGTTGAATGCCCACTTAAATTATTACTGTTATCATTATTGCCAGTATTTATTGTGGTAGACAGTCTTGTGAAATGCTTTGCATAATTAACTTACTTTATCTCCAGAAGATCCTGGTGGTTTTCCTATTTGCAGTTGTGGAAAGCTAAAGTGGAAAAGAGATTAACTAATAGGCCTCATATCACACTGCTTGTAAATTGATGGAGATGAAATTCTGTCTTGGCCTGTTTGATTCCAAGACATAGACTGTTGATCACTGTATGATACTGCTTTCCCAGTTTTAATATTTTTCCAGTGCCAGGGGTCGAGTTCAGTGCCGTAGAAATGTAAAGGATGCTTTCTATCTGCTGAAATAGACTCTGGTCCTGTTGTCTTCCCAATTTTATCTCTGTTTAATTAGCCATGCCAGGCATGGAAGCCAGAGCCTCTTGCTTACAAGGCATAAACTTTGCCAGTGAATATAAGAAGAAAATAAATAAATAAATAAATAAAATGATGGGGAAAAAAAAGTAAGGTGGAGTTCATGCCCAATTCAATCAGCTAATCAATGGCTGAATAAATAACTATACTCCTACATAAAACAAACCAAAAAAAAAAAAAAAACTTTGCCAGTGAGCCACAAGCCGGGCCCCTTCATATATATTTAAGATGCCAATTGTTAGAAGTGCAGTAATTACTTATAGTTCTATTTCTTTAGTCTGTTAAGTTTCCCTTTTTCCTCTTATCTATTGCCCACTATTCTTTATAGCGTCCGGTTGGGTTGACTTTTTTAGAATTGACTATGACAAATTAATTTATAGAATTTCTGTCCTCTACAATGAAAAAGATTTTATATTCTTGAAAAATAAGAGATTGAGGTTGAATTATTTTTTAATTTTTATTTCTCTTATATTAAGGCAAAGTTGATATTTCACAGTTAAATAAGATTTATTTGAACCACATAAACTTGAAGTCTGAAAGTAAGCTTAATGGAAAAAAGGAACTATGGGGGAAATTACAGCATTTGTGGAAGGTACAATTTTTAAGATACAAATTTGTTACTTTAAAGAGGTCATTTTATACAAAGGGAAGGCTAATATTCTAGGAAGTCTGATAGGATTTTATTTATTTGAGATTTTTGGAGGGGAGTTGGGGGCTCAACCAGATGTGCTCTCAGGGCTTCCTTCTGGCTCTGCACTCAGGATCACTGCTGGTGGTGTTTAGGGGACCATCTGAGCTACCGGGAACTGAACCCAGGTCAGCCATGTGCAAGGCAAGCTCCTGCCCGCTGTTCTATCTCTCTGGCCCTTATTATTATTTTTTTATTAGTGAGACATATGAGGTACAGTTGTAGACTTACAAATGTTTGTGCTTGGGTTTCAATTACACAATGATCAAACGCCCATCCCTCCACCAGTGCCCACTTCCCACCACCACGGATCCCAGCATCCCTCCGACCCCCCATCCCCCCCACCCCACCCTGCCTCTGTGGCAGGGCATTCCCTTTTGTTCTCTCTCTCTTATTGGGTGTTGTGGTTTGCAAAAGAGGCAATGGGTGACAATAATGTTTTCTGGCTCTTATTTTTAATTTTGGTTTTGGTTTTGGATCATACCCAGCTGCACTCAGAGATCACTTCTGTCTGTCTGACAGGGTTTGGGGGACCATATGTTGTGTAAGGAATAGAACCTTGGTCAAGCTGTGTGCAAGGCAAGTGCCTTATCTGCTGTATAGTCTCTCCAGCCCACCCTGCTAACATTTTCTAAGAATGTCATTGTTACCTAGATGCTGAGTAGTAGTAGTTGAATTGATTTGATTTGATTTGATTTGAAATACATGTTACTATAACCGTGGGTCATTGCAGTTTTTCCCTAGAATAAATGCAGAATTTTCTAAAGGGTTCTAAAAAGGTATAAATTTTATAGTTTTTTCTGAAAGTAGAGTATATATATTCAAAGTCTTATCTATTTCATTTTCAGATACTTCAAAAGTAATTTTATATCTAATATTACTGAAATCCCAATATTAGTAAAATCAAATTTTCTTTTTTGTCTTTTTATTTTGTTTTTGGACACAGCCAGTGGTGCTAATGGCTTACTCTCGGCTGTACACTCAGGAGTCATTCCTGGTAGTGCTCAGAGGGCTTTATAGGGCGCCAGAGATTGAATCTGGGTCATCGAACTTGGGTGCAGGGGATGTGCCCTGCCCACTGCACTATTATTACTCCAGTCCTATTTTTATAATCTGTTTCTTGTTTTATGTGTAGAAAAGCTGCTTAATGGGAAGTATACTTTGTAGTTTTAGAATAGGTGTGTGACAAAATTAGTGGCATGGTCATGGTCTCCTTTACTTTATTTAGAAAATACTTTTTATTATTAAAAATGTGTGTCCTGTGTTCATAACGTTAGTGTAGGTATTGTATCTAAATATTACCTGAAAATGTTGAATTCTTTTTATTTTAGACCTTTACGTATTTCTCCCTTCTCTTTTCTGTAGTCTATTCTGAATCTCTCAGAATATCCTTCAAAGATTTCTGACGAGTCATTCACAAATTGCGGTGGCGATTCCTTAAAGTCCATACGGCTCCTCAATGAAATTGAAAGTCTTGTTGGCAAATCAGTACCTGGGCTTTTTGAAATTATCCTTACCAGCTCCATTTTAGAAATTTACAATCATGTTGTTCAAATGGTGTATCCCGATAAAGAAGTGGAATTTAGCAAGAATTGTGCCACCAAAAGAAAATTCAGCAACGTGGATCAAGAGGAAAGCAGCAGGAAATCTCGCCACCAGATATCAGCCAGGCCTTTATCTCCTGATGGTGATGATGAGCAGAGACGTTCCTTCATCGCCCTAAGCCGCGGGAATCAGATATGGTCGCTGAGTACCACTGGCATTGTAGCCAAATCAGGCCAGTGCTCTTCCACCCATTCTTCTGATTTAATTTCACAAAGGAACTCTCCAAATGTACCACGCTCCAGTTCTCCAGCTCTCATTGCCACGTTACCAGAGCCAGCCTGCGTTGCCAAAGGTTTTGGAGAGCAGATGGAGTTTCGGGTGCGGTGGGGGTCAGACACCGGCAAATGTGTAGACGCCTCACCGCTTGTGGTGATAGCAGAGGCCGCTCCAGCATCTGCAACTGTGTACATTGGCTCTCACTCTCACAGGATGCTGGCAGTTGACCTTTACTCTGGGAAGGTGAAGTGGGAGCAGATTTTGGGGGATCGGATCGAATCATCAGCCTGTGTATCTAAGTGTGGAAACTTGATTGCAGTGGGTGAGTTTCAAAATTTAAATTGAGTTCCCATAAGAAAATAGTTCCCGGGGCTGGAGCAATACCACAGCGGGTAGGGCATTTGCCTTGCACGCGACCAACCCAGGTTCGATTCCCAGCCTCCCATATGGTTCCCCGAGCACCGCCAGGAGTAATTTCTGACTGCATGAGCCAGGAGTAACCCCTGTGCATCGCCAGATGTGACCCAAAAAGCAAGAAAAAAAAATTTTAAAAAATAAAAGAAAGTAGTCCCCTCCTTGGAGTGTGCTCACCGCTGACTCCACCCATGCTGGTCAGGACTCCTGACTGCACCTTACCTGTTGCAGCAGCTTAGGGGACATGGGCTGGAGCAGAAGTTCCAGAACTGAACTTCCCAGGTTCTGATCCTAGTTCTGCCGTATATTTATTAAGTCGTGTAGTTTTGCCTTAGTAACTTTCATCCTTTCATCTATGTCATGTTAGCATTGTGGCTCTGCTTCACCACAAGGATTGCATGAGCTAATAGACGGAGGAATTTTAGCATAGCACCCTCCACAAGAAGATATAAGGCTTAACACTGGCTGTTGTTAACGTTAGCATTTCTGGAACATGCTAAAAATGAGCGCTTGGCCATATACTATCCACATTACAAGAATCCCCCTAGGTGGGTATACCTGTGTTCAGCAGAAGACTGAGGCTTTGCAGTGCTCGTCACATGCCTGTAGATGATCAGGACAGGTTCTCAGCAGGCCTGCCCAAGCTTCTCTCCACTGCAGCGTGCTTCATTGGTCTCTTGGTAGAAAATGAGAAACAAGGTTTATTTTAATTTTACACCATAGGTGTAAAGCACTCTCAGTGGTGATTTTATAAACTGTTTGAATTCTGCTTTTCATTGCTGAAGTTTAGATCTGAGCTGAATGTAGTGACTTGTTATACATTAAGAATATCAGATGTCATGTTTGCCTCTCAATGCCTCTTTTGCAAACCACAACACCCAAAAGGAGGGAGAGAACACAGGGGATTGCCCTGCCACAGAGACAGGGGGGATGGGGGGATGGGGGTGAGAGGGATATTATCCATGGTGGTGGAAAATGGGCACTGGTGGAGGGATGGGTATCTGATCATTGTATAATTGAAACCAAAGCACAAAAAATTGTAAATCTACAACTGTAAAAAAAAAATAAAATAAAATAAAGGGGAAAAAAAAAGAATATCAGATGTAAATTCATGGTTTACATATTTATATCTGCCTTTTGGCTTCCCTAACAGGCTGTTACGATGGATCAGTTTATGTTCTGAAAAGTAGTAGTGGAGAGAAACACTGGGTTTTCACTACCCAGGATGCGGTCAAAAGCTCAGCCACCCTGGACCCGACCACAGGACTCCTGTACATTGGCTCCCATGACCAACGTGCATACGCTCTGGACCTTTATGTGAGACCCCATCTCCTCAGCTCCCCCCATAAATGCAGATGAGCAAGAAGCTGTCCCATGCCATGGATTAGACGGCAGGGGTTCACAATTTCCCCAGTTGTGCATGTTTGTAGGAAAGAATAAGGGGTTAATTTGCCATTTTACCAGTTTAATATTTGTTTTTCTTCCTTACCAAATTTACACAAATGCAATTGCTACTCAGACTTTTATTTCATAGGGGCTAGAGCCATAGTACATTGGGTAGGACAGTTTCCTTGCACACTTGACTTGGGTTCAATCTTTGGCACTGCATATAGTCTGTCAATCCTCTAGAAATAATTCCTGAGTACAAAGTCAGAAGTAACCCCTGAGCACAACCAGGGGTTATTTATTTTGAACACACACACACACACACACACACACACACACACACACACACACACACACAATATTTTATACATTTAATAATGAAAGTGATAAAAATTAAGAACTATAGAGAAACAACTGATATTAGAATGATAATTTTAAATGTAGATGAGGGGACTAGAGAGGTAGTATGGGGCTGCAGGCAGCCAAACCCTGTTCAATCCTGACACCACTGATGACCCCTCCAAGTACCTGCGGGCCCAATGTGAATGAGAGTTACAACTTGGCCGGCCTCTGAGAAAAGAAATTTCATTACTTTGTTTTGATTATGTGCAACCTGGCAACATAATCAAAACCATAGACATATACACCAAGATTGTCTATTTATGACTTGTTAATAATATCAAAAAATAGTTTCAAACAATTTCCAGTAATAGGAATTTTATGCATTAAAGATCAGTTTTTAGGGGCTGGAAAGATAGCACAATAGGCATTTGCTTTGCACATGACTAACCCAGATTTGATGCTCAGCATCCCATATGGTCTTCTGAGCACTGCCAAGATTAATTCCTGAGTGCAGAGCCAGGAGTAACCAATGAGCATCACCAGGTGCGGCCCAACAACATATATATATTTATATAATTTTTAGTTTTACAAAGTGAGCTCAGTTAGATGCCAAGCATCTTTTCAGAATGATCACATCTGTATTATTAAAGAGTGTGTGTGTGTGTGTGTGTGTGCGCGCGCGCGCGCACGTACCCAAAAAATGAACAGGGAGAATGCTAAAACATTCATAAACATTTAAGAATTCTTTGTTTTCTTTATAACAAATAGATTCTCCTTAGCGAGCATGTATTTTATACTAAAACCAAACTTAATTAAAGAGATAATACTATGAGGGCTGGGAAATGTGGATTTGGTAACTACCTGCAAAACCTCCTCATTTGCTTTCTCGTTCGCAGGCAAAGAAGTGTGTTTGGAAGTCTGACTGTGGAGGCGCAGTCTTTTCTTCCCCGTGTGTGACCCTGACTCCACATCATGTATATTTGGCTACGCTGGGAGGACTTTTAGTGGCTGTAAATCCTGTAAGCACAAGAGACTATCTGTTATTTTACTACCAACTCTTATTTTCACTTAACTCTTTCCCTTCGTTTCTCTTTGCTGTCATTGTGCTGATGGGGCTCAAATACCCCTGCTTGTGTGTGGATTTTCAGCTTGTGGAACTGGCATGGGATCACGCTGCAGTGCTCCCCACCACCCTGCAGTGCTCTCCAAAGTGTGCATTCCTTAAGTGACAGGGTTTGTGTGTGCTCCCTAGAGCTCGCTCAGAGGTGAGGCACTCAGGTTCCCTCACCATCCTCCCTGGGGCTCACTGCAGTGCTCTCTCGTGTGCTTGCCGGGGTTTACATTTTGGTGGTGGCCCTCTGCATCTTTGTTTTGTTGAGTTGTGTTCACTGGTTGCCAACCCCCATATGTGGTACTTACACATACCTGGCTGTGCTGCAGTCAGAAATTGCTAGCAGTGCAAAGGCCCACAGTTAGCTGAGCTCCCGGGATCATGCTTGGCACATGGGGGACACAGGGAATTCGAATTAGGGGACCATTTGCTGGCTTGCACAGTGGCATTTTAAGCCCAGGTACTGTTTCTCCAGGCCCCCTTTTTTTTTATTTACCAGTTTTTAAAACTACAGAGTTTTGCTTTGGATTCAGTAAGTTTAAAGCTGTTTACATTAATAGTCCAGCTCTCATGGAATCAAAACTCACTATGGAGAGAGGGTGTGGGAGGTAAGGCACATGTCTCGCGTGTGGCTGACTATGTTAGTCTCAGGCACTGCATGTGGCATTACAGGCACCTCCATGGGACACTCCTGAGCACAAAGCCAGTAGTCCCTGAGCAGCACTGGATGTCACCCCCACCCTACTCCCCCCACCCTTCTCAATAGAAAACTCACTATAAATAGAGTCTGGAAAAATGAAAATCCCAAGTTCCCTCTGTATCTCTGTCACCCTCTGTTTGTTTGTTTGTTTGTTTGTTTGTTTTTGCTTTGGGGGGATACTCAGAGGTTACTCCTGGCTCTGCACTCAGGAATTACTCCTGGCAGTGCGTGGGGGACCACGTGGGATGACGGGGATCTAGCCCAGGTTGACTGCATGCAAGGCAAATGCCTCACCCACTATATGCCACCCCAGAGGTTTTTTAACTGGCATAATTTTTATAATCATAAGTTTTTTTTTCCATTCTAAAGATAAATTTTTGTTGTTGTTTGTGTTTTGGGTCCACACCCAGTGGTGCTCAAGGCTTAATCCTGGCTCCCTGTATCACTCATGGTGGTGCTCCGGGAACTATATGCGGTGCCAGCTTGAACCACGTTTGGTTCTGTGCAAACCAAGTACCCTAACTCCAGTTAAGTCCACTCTCTCCAGCCCTTAGGATAGACCTCACGTGATCATGATTTCCTGGATTCTCTGTGAGTCTTGACCTTGGCTCACATAAATTGCACTGATTAGTTTTATAGCTGTGTAGTTGTGTACTTGCCTCATTTATAATGTCAACATGCCACTGAAGCACTTTCGGGTGCTTGTATCTTAGCCTCTGGGAGTCTAAGGATGTGTTATGGGGGTGATTGATTAGTAGGGTGATTTAAATGCTCCAAATTGCTTTTTGCCTTTGATAGGCCACTGGGGACAGACTCTGGAAACATGTCTGTGGAAAGCCACTCTTCTCTTCTCCACGCTCTTGCCGAGAGTATGTCTGCGTTGGCTGTGTCGATGGGAATTTACTCTGTTTTACTCACTCTGGAGAACAGGTAACAGTTTCTAGTTTTATTGTGAAAATATTGTGTGCATGTGGGGGAAATGTATTTTTCACAAAGACTTAATAGTTGATGACAGTTGAAATAAAAAAATTAAGTAATTACTCAACTCATTGTGCTGAAAGTAACTTCTGTTTTTTTTTTTTTTCATACCATCGATTTCCCTTTGAATGAGGCCATAGTGGATTTAGTAAAAGATTCTTACACTTTGCCATCTCCTTCCCCCAGTTAAAAAGTGTAGCACAAGTTTAATTAGAACTTCTGTTAGGGTTGTGAAATTGGGAAGAAGCCCTTGCTTTATTATTTTCTTTTAAGGGGTGCAGTTGGGCTACACCCAGCATTGCTCAGAGGTCACTCCTGGTGGTGCTCAGGGGATTAGTCATATGTGGTGCCAGGGACTGAAAGCGGCTCAGTCACATGCAAGGCAAGTGCCTTAACCCCTGAATTACTCTCTTGCCCCAAGCCCCTGCCTTATATATGAAATGTACAGTTTGATATGGAGCTCAATTTTCATTGTATGGTGGTCCCATCTTCAACTTCAGGTCTGGGGAGGTAGGCTCCTGTGGGTTACATTTGATTTTTTGTTGAGAACATTCTGTCCACTTAAGTTCCCACAAGTGATTGATTTATGGCACACCTTCTGCTGTACCTGTTTTGTTAGTACTTTAGCTGTAAAATAAGTGTTCCCAATTATGGGTTGGGCTGATTCTGGATGCTTTCTAAACTACATTCAAGGATTGGAGCAACAGTACTGTAGGTAGGATGGGTAGGATGTTTGCTTTGCAGGAGGCTGACCCGGGTTCAATCCCCAGCATCCTATATGACCCTCTGAGTACTGCCAGGAGTAATTCCTGAGCACAGAGCCAGGAGTAAGCTCTGAGGACCACTGGTTGTGGCCCCAAAACAAATTAAAAAACACATTTATTGTGCATGAGCTAACCATCCCTTTTGTTTCACTTGACAGTTGCTTTTTAATGAAATATTTTATTAAATTCACTTTTAATTTAGAAAGTAGTTTGAATTATTCTTACCTTTAGATTATAAACAATGGGCAAATACTAATATGTATGTATACATATATATATGTACATATATATATAACTTTTTGTAAGGAACTTCAAAAAGACTAGTGTTTCAGCCCAATCGAGACTGACAATATTACACATCATATTTCATAAACAAGCCCACTGTACTTTTGCTTTTCATTGTTTATCTATGAATACTACCTTAGATTTTGGGCTTTTCTTGTGCCTTGTGCCCAGAATATTGACCAGCAGTTTTTTCTGGTAGCTTTGAAATAAGCAAATACTATAGGGCAGATGTACGACTCATAGCTTTTTGTTAAAACTTTCAAATAAACATTGCCTGTAAACCCTGCCTTTTGTTACACCTTCTTTTTACATTAGGAGAACAGAGTAAGATAGTTTTTCAAAATCCATTAAATAATCGGTGCAGTTTTCTGTGCAGTTTAACTTTGAACTATGTTTCTAAACATGCAAATAATCTCTCTTGGAGTTCAAAATTAATTTAACTTTCTGGTATTACTCGTGGTAAGAGTGCTGCAGTGGTTTTTGTCCTAGAATTGACCACCAGGACCGAAGCCTAAGGACATTTTGGAAAAAGCCATGGAGCTAGTATTTCATAGCTTACATCTTTTTACATTCTTACTAAAAATGCCATAAAATTTAATTGGCAGAGAGTTGTTTAAGTGAGATGAATGATTTTTTGTGTGTGCTTTTTTTTTTTGACCTTTATCACCCTTCAGGTTTGGCAGTTCTCTACCAGTGAACCCATCTTTTCATCTCCCTGTCCATCAGCATCAGAACAAGAAATAATTTTTGGTTCCCACGATTGCTCTATCTACTGTTGTAGTGTGGAAGGTCTCCTCCGGTGGAAATTTAAAACCTCTGCGAGGGTGTACGCAACCCCATTTGTGTTCCCGAATCGTGGTCAAGGCAGCGAATCTTTGGTGGCCGCAGCCTCCACTGACGGCAAACTGTGGATCCTGGACTCTCGGAGTGGACAACTGCGGAGCATGCATGACCTGCCCGGAGAGGTGTTCTCGTCTCCTGTGGTCTGGGAGTCCATGCTCGTTATTGGCTGCAGAGACAATGTTGTTTACTGTTTGGATTTATTGTGTGGCAATCAGAAGTGATCAAGTACAGTCTGTACTGGGATATCTGTGAGAAGTTTGGAAATAACTTATCACGGTTAAGTTTGTAAATAATCTTACATTAAAGATTAGATTTTGCATAATAAACTTGTCTGCTGCACTTTTTGGGAGGACAACTATATTTTACTTCCAAGAGGAACAAATACTTTTTATTTATTTATAGTTTTTTTCTTTCATTACTCCTGGCAGTGCTTGGGGAACCATATGGGATGCCAGGGATTGAACCCAGATTGACCATGGGCAAGGCAAATGCCCTACCCACTGTACTATTGCTCCAGCCCCAACAAATACTTTTTAAAAGGAGTTGCAGAATCAAATACATCACTTAGTAGTACTGTCATTTCATTTTATAGTATTTTAAGCTATAACTGTTCTAATTTGATTTTTTAAAATAGAAGAACTTGTTCAGGAAAGGGGAAAGATCAGAATATACTTGGGTGAAAAAAACCTAACCTGTGATAAAATATACCATAGTGGGAAAATGGGACTTATGCTGGTTTTAATTTTTTTTTTAAATAGTTCATTAGGAAACTGTCTTGATTATAGGTTTCTGGGGCCCCAAGGCAAACTTTCCCATCACTCCTCGCTTCTATGGCTCAATGAACTATTAGTATTGGGCTTTCTACTGTGTCTCTCTGACTTTTCTGCTCCAGCCGTGTCTTTCTTTCTCATAGTCCGTAAGTTGAGTGAACCATCGTTTTGTCGGAGACATAGACCATTCAGTTCCACTTTACAACTGAAGTAAACATTTTATTTACCCCATTTTTCCCCTCTGAAAACACCTTGTGAAAATTATAAGGCACTATATAAAATGCCTGGAAGTCTTTTTTTCAATAAAAACTTGTATGTTGATGGTAACAGAAATTCAAAAAAACAAAAAAAAACTTGAAAAAGAAATTTCATCAGTACCAAAGATCTTGTGGGTATTTTTTATTGAAAGGCTTTTTTTTTTCCTTCAATAATGGACATTTTTACATTAAAACTTTATACAACCAAAGATCTCAAAATAATATTAAAATCACACTTCAGGTATTTCATTATTAAGCCTCTACTTAGTTTTATTGTTGGTAAAAATATTGCAAGACACTTGTAACTCTAATGTTTCTGCTTTAAAATAAGCAATTAAATTAAATGTCACAAGAAGAGACAATGAATACATACTATTATTTGCTGATAACTGGTAAATTTAATAGTGATTAACAATGCTGTATAAGAAAAATTGCACTTGAAAAATTAAAAAAGTAAACAAAAACCTCTAATTGTATACGTATGCCTATGAACAGAGGTCAATCATCTATTACCTTGCCAGGAGAAATGTATGTTTACTTGGTTTTGGGTTTGTTTTGTTTTTTTTTTTTTTAGGAAAAAAAGTTTAAGCTTGTGTATTTAACATAGCAATCATTCATTTAAACAGGTCTTGAATTTTTTGTGTTTTAACAGATTTTCCCCATATTTTGTTGACTGCACCACAGCTAAAGCAAAATAACACTTCATTGGTATTGAGTGCAAGGAAGAAGAGATTTTTTTATGAAATAATAAACAGGTACCTCTAGGAGTAATTGCTGTGACTATTCTTTTCTCAGTACACTCTTCCTAAAGACTTTAATGGAAACTTTCTGCAGTGCTGGATATTGAGCCCAGCACCTCACATCTGCAAGGCAAGTGCTGTGTCACGGAGCATTATCCCTACCCCCTCTATGGAAACTTCGACTGAGGCACTTGCTCCAACCTGGTATGGCCTCAGTGGCAGGTAAGTTGGTACAGAGTTGGTTCATTCTTTGTAAACGAACCGATTCTTGCATCTGTTATGTCATTACTACTATCAGTGTAATCGAGGGCTGATAGGAAGAAAGAAGATTTCAATTCAGAGGAATTACTATAGCACTTTAATTCCAGGATTCTGGATGGAAAGACTGCCATTGAAGTGTTATTCTCACTGAAGAAGTCCATTAATTAAGGTGAGTCAATCACTGGAACTAAAAACTGCCTACAGACTCGATTTGGAAAGGAGCATCAGGTTAGGAATCGTGCAGTGGAATATTCGTTGCCTCCCATAGCAATTTGAAAGATTCAAGTTTCATTGATACTTAACAGTCTGAAGGTCCAATATGTATGATAACAAACTCAGCTTACAAGAGTACAACTATCCATTTGACCACTCTTGTCAGATATATCATGAGGCTGAGCCATTGTTCCCCCACAAAAATGCTTCTCATAGCACGGCCATCTTTCTTTCTTGAAAGTAAATAATACACTAACATTGCATACTGAATAAGCAAAAAAGAAAACAGCTACAGACACTAATAAAACCTGCTTTTATAGGAGAGAAGGAAAGGATGTAATTACTCCTGCACTAGGTCAAGGATTTGGACTTGTATTTTGGAGTCAGAGTAAGAAACATGCTAACACCACGAAATACAAAGTGAGTACCAGCACTATGGCAATTGACTGGCATGTCTGTGTGTCACAAAAAGCAAATTCAGGAGCATCAAAGTGGATAAATGTGGATTTTATATGCCATGCCCCTTCTTTGTAGATAACAAGGCCACTTAAGACTCTGAAATGCAGGGTTTTTTTGTTTGTCTAAAGGTATGGTGTGGACACTGTAAGTTGTAAATGCTATTAAACTTTTAACTTTAAGTAGGAATTTGATTCTGGTAGAGGAAAGCTTCCTGCAGGAAGTTCTTTGTGCCGATTCTCCAAATCTCGGCTTCTGTTAACTTTTCCTAAAGATGGAGGGAATTTTCAGAGACCTATAATGTCAGCTGCCTCTCATAATGCTGCAATAAATGGCTTGATTGGGAGCTATTTTTTTTAGGGGTGTGTGTGTGTGTGTGTGTGTGTGTGTGTGTGTGTGTGTCTCACTTTTGCTTCTTTGGGTAAAATGAGTCTCCCCCTCAGAGCTTTAAAAATTAGATTATACTAAAAGCAGCTTATTCTAAGCTTCTCAACCTTTGAGGTGATTCTGAATTCTTCTAAAGAATTTCTGCAAGTGTACATCTTTGCCCCACGAGGAAAGGTGGAATGGACCCTGGCACTCTTAAGAACCAATGCATTGATGGGGAGGGATTTTGTTTTAATTTGTTTGGGATCCACATCTGGAGGTGCTTATGGCTTACTCTGGGATTGCTCTTGGTGGGAGTTGGGGAGCCATATGGGATGCTGGAGATGGAGCACAGATCACGTGCACCTTACCCACTGTGCTATCACTCTAGCCCCTAGATGGGGCTTCTTAAAGACAAAAAAAGAATTTGTAGCTTGCTTTTTTCACCATATTATATAAAAATGTTTCAAGGAATGTGGGACGGAGCAATAGCACAGCGGGTAAGGCATTTGCCTTGCACCCGGTCAACCCAGGTTTGATTCCTCCACCCCTCTCAGAGAGCCTGGTAAGCTACCAAGAGTATCTTGCCTGCATGGCAAATCCTGGCAGGCTACCCTTGACATATTCGAAATGCCAAAAACAGTAACAAGTTTCACAATGGAGACGTTACTGGATCCTGCTGGAGCAAATCGATTAGCAACGGGAGGACGGGAGGACAGTGCTACAGTACTACAGCGTTTCTAGGGATGTAAGTCAAGTGGAAGAGACATGCCTTGCATTTGTGAGGCCCTGGGTTCAAACCCCAGGACTGCCTGAACACCATCCTCCCACCCCACCCTCTGCCGCCATAAAAAAAAGGGGTGGCCCTAAAAACAATTTTCTAAAGATGTTCCTATGAAGCCAAGTGGACCAAATACTTAACATGTCCATAAAGGAGAGAAATGGCATCAAATCATTTGTGTGGTGGGAATGAGAATGAATTTGCATCTTGCATAACAATTACAAGCTGGGGAAATCTTATGAAACCTGGACACAGAGTCAAGAGGGTTCCCTGCCATGCGCTGCATTCAGGAGAAGGGCATGTGGCTTCCAGAGCTGAACTTTCCACCAGTACAGCAGGAAAACCCTGATGCTGGGTTAAGTCAATGTTGGGATACAAGAAACTGGAGCGGAGAATCTAAAACCAGTATAAAGATTGGCAAGAGTTCGTGTTCCGATGACGCAGGGGTGAGTGGGAGCGCCATGGGCGGGCACGGCGAGCTCTCCCGAGTTCTCGGCCTGGAGAATCCACGCCACGATCCCGCAGACGGAACTCTCTCTTTCAACTAGGAGGAGCTCAAGGCACCAGGACCTAGGGTTGTGCAAATACACTCTTTACAAGGAACAACACAGTTCAGTTTCTAAACATTATTTTAGAGCCTAGAAAACATGCTGCTTTTCCCTAGCTTGATTTCTTTACCTTATATAAAAAATAAATAAAAAGGGCAGGAGAGGCCTGCGACAGCCTCTGAGGAGGAAAAGAGAGTCCGTCTACTTAATAATTTGTGGGCAGTCGCTCCAGGCCTTGGCTTTCCTCTTGGCCAGAGCCAGCCAGGCGGGTTCCGTGGACACGGGGGCTGCGTCTGGGGTGGAGAGCCTCTTGGTCACTTCTTTCACCAGTGGCGCCGGGGGAGCCGAATCCGAGATCTCCACTGGGTCGTGTTTTGAAGGAAAGAGAGAAAGAAGTAAGTTGGGACAAACCACACACTTTGTCTGAAGTAGGAGATTAGGGGGAGAGGTGGGCGAGCAGATCCACTCAGGAAGGATGCACACTCCTCACCACCACACACACACACACGCACGCACGCACACACGCATGCACGCACACACACACCTCTCAGCGACAGACTTTCTAGACATCTGGTTTTCTGTCCCTTGAAGCTAGGTTTGTGCACATATATGAAACATGAAGCACGGCCAGTCACTTCCATGAGAGACGCTTCCACACAGATGCTCATTTGATCCGGCTCCGAGTTCAGAGCCAGCCCCTCCATCCCAAGCCCAGCTCGCTCCTCTTCCATTCCCATCCAACAGTTCTTTGGCTTCTTGTCACTTTTAATTTTATTTTAAGACCTTCTAGGTTCCTTCAGGTGAGAGCTGCCATGTTACCTTGGCTACATTTCCTGCCAGTGGCAAGAGCCTACTACTCATACCTCGTCACTCAGAAAATCCTGAAGGAAAAGACAAATACTCCAGAACGAAGGCTTACTTTATTGAGCTAAGACTGGTCTGAATTGCACTGACACTTTAATACTTCCAAGAAATCGGGCAGAGAGGTGTGACCTCTTTGACTCTGAGGTCAAAAATTTTTCAAGAGTTCCAAAAGCCAATAGTGTCTAGAACTCGTAGTTTCAGCTTACATCAAAGGATCATGAAGGCTGTTGGAAAATTTGACAGCAGGTCCAAGTGGGTTTTTTTGTCCAATTTTGTGTGTTTGATTTGGGAGACATACCCAGTGGTGCTCAGGGCTACTCCTAGCACTCTGCTCCCAGATTTTCAGGGGTTACTCCTGGCTCTACACTCAGGAATTACCCCTAGCGGTGCTCAGGGGACCATATAGGATGCTGGGAATCGAACCCAGGTTGGCTGTGTGAAAGGCAAACACCTTACCCCTTGTGCTATTGCTCCAGCCCCAGTAAATACAGCTTTAATAGCGAGACCTCTTCGTATTTCCAGATCTTGGCTAGCCTGTAACCAGGGCACAAAAAAGTCTGAATGTGGAATGGGATCAGAGCTGCCTCGGGGGAACAGCAAATGCCCTGTGAACCCCAGGAAAGGGACTCTGAATGTGATCTTCCAAGTGATTTGTAACTAGGAAATCACTGGAGGGGGCATGGTGCCGCCAACAGGTCAGCCTGTACCTGCGGAGTGAGTGCATCAGCAGCCTGATGTTGCCTTCAGGCTTCCTGATACCCTGAAATTGTCATTGTGCCTTTGGTCAGACCCCAACAACTTGGGAACAAGAAATTAAACAGCCAAAAGTTAGGTATGTGGGAATCACACCCACAAACTACCTCCGGCTCAGCTATACAAGCTCAATCAGAGTTGGGACGGGCTACCTCCCCCACTTCCCAGTACATATGAAAGAACTGGCAGTCACCCCCACAAACCAACTCCAGTGCCACCCTGTAAGCTCTACTATTAACCTTGCCTCAGAGACCCCTAAATAAATCTCAAAGGAGATCAAAAGCTGCAGTTAAGCTCAGACCCATACATGGCTGAACAGTCCAGAGTAAATTGGAGGAGGCAGGTAGGCCTGTGCTCACTCAAGCAGAATCCCTGGCAGCCACTTGCTTCCACAATCCAAAATTGCCGCCATACCCCAAGCCTGACTGCACCATCTCAGGATGAACCTCACCAAGATATAATCTGCTGAAAATTTTGTAATGTAGTTCTTAACACACCAACAGTCCTGGCCCAGAGACACAGCAGCAAGTCCCAGAAGACACCAGTACCGGAGATCTCCCCGGGCCCAATACCGAGCCAATATCACCAGGATGTCCCAGATGGAGTAGGTGCAGTCTCCCCACCTACTGCAGATGGAATCCTGGTGACCAAGAGCTTCCACAAGCAAGGCCCAGGTATGCCGTTTCCAGGACTACATCTCCAGGCTGCATGGCAGCAGAGGACCTGGGCAGTCCCTCCCCGGGTCCTGCCCAAAAGACTGGCTATTATGCCCACAATTAGCCTCCTGGCACCATCTTAGCACACCAACAGCCCTGGCCCAGAGGCTCCCAGTTGAATCCCAAAATGGATTAGTGCCATACAGAGATGTCTCTGGAACCCAGCCATTTACAATCTAGAAATTTACATTTACAATCGTGCCTGCGTGAGCTCTCGTGATATTCTAAATGAGCTATGGAAAATATATTATCTAGTGTCTGCCTCTGGCAGGTAGGCTTGAGTGGTGGTGGGAAAATTCGAGCAAAATTAATGCCCCAAATTAGAGAGAGAGTATTGGGGAAATTGTCTGCCACAGAGGCAGGGTGAGGACTGCAATGTGTATGTGTGTGAGGGAGGGGTGATACTTGGGACAACGGTGGTAGAAAATGTGCCCTGGTGGAGGGATGGGTGTTTCATCATCGCATGGCTGAATCTCAAACATGAAAGCTTTGTAACTATCTCACAGTGATACAATAAAAAAGTAATGTGGAGTTCATGCCCAATTCAATCTGCTTAATCAATGGCTGAACAAATAGCAGTACTCCTACATTATGTAAAAAAAAAAAAGAAAGAAATTACTGGAAACATTGGATCATACCTTTGAACAGAATAAAAAAAATTTTTTTAATGTGGCTGTGTGAACTTAGTCCTATACCAAGTTCCTCCCCAGCTAGTGAGTTTCTTTTCCATTTTTTCCATTCCCTTTTACTTTCTAATAAACCTATTAAAAAACAAACACAAAAGGCATACATATGGCTGTGTCTCCTCAGTGTTAGACACATTTAAGAGCCATCTGTAGAAGGGTCAGAGAAATAGTACAGTAGATAAGGCATTGCCTTGAGTGCGGCTGCTCAGGTTCAATCCCCGGCACCCCATATGGTGCCTCGAGCCTGCCAGGAGTGATCCCTGAGTGCAGAGCAATGTAAGCCCTGAGTATGGCCAGCTGTGACCCAAAAACCAACCAAATAACACAACAAAGCTGTAGATCTTAATGATCAGCAAGGATCCAGGGTGGAAACTGGTGGCTTTCTGGTGTCATAGGTGCTGAGACTGTGGCGCTGTGGGGAATTCTGTGAGGCAGGACAGCAGCTTCCAACCCAGAGCTCCGGGCATGTGGTTTCAAATACTGCTGGATTCCACACACTTGTCTCATTTTGATGGAATTTTCTTTTTGGGCTGTGCTCAGGGCTTGCTCCTGACTCTGCACTCAGGGATCACTCCTGGTGGGGCTAAGGGGACCATATGGGATGCAGGGACCAAATCTGTGTGGGCTGCATGCAAGGCAAGTGCTTTAACCCCTTATACTATCTCTCCAGGCCCCACATTTTGTCCTTATTGTTTTCTCCTTGCTGGTGATTCCTAATTGTGGTGGGGTTCAGGATTGCTTAAATGAATGGCACTAGGATCTCACACTTGCCGGGGATATTTATTCCCTCCTACCTTCCCTCCCTCCCTCTCTCTCTTCCTCCCTCCCTCCCGCCTGCCTGCCTGCCTTCCTTTCTTTCTTTCTTTCTTTCTTTCTTTCTTTCTTTCTTTCTTTCTTTCGCTTTTTGGGTCACACCTGGTGATGCACAGGGGTTACTCCTGGCTCTGTACTCAAGAGTCACTCCTGGCGGTGCTCAGGGGACCATATGGGATGCTGGGAATCGAACCCAGGTCGGCCGCATGAAGGCAAATGCCCTATCCACTGTGCTATCTCTCCAGCCCTCCTTCTTTCTTTCTTGAGTTTACTCCTGACTCTGGGCTTAGGAATCACTCCTGATGGGACTCGGGGGTCTTGTGATGGTGGGAATTCAGCAGTGGCCAGTCAAGCTCCTTCCTTCCTGTCCTGTCCCTCTGGCCTAACCTTTTGCTTTCTAAGCCTCTAAGCCATCTTCTGGATCCTGCTAATTGTGGGTCACAAAGTCTCCTTGTGAGAGACTCTCCTCAGTGCATAGGTCAGTCATTGGGGCAAGCACCGTAAGGCCCTGAGTCACCTTCTGTGTCAAAGGAAGTGGCCCCTGAGTCCACTCTCTGCTCAGGCTGGATGCTAGACCCTTTGGTGCACCCCAAGTCACCTCCTTTGCTCTGGGCCTGTTAAAACACCGATTCACCTAAATGTTGGTCCAACTTGACCCTTTCTCCCCACATCCTGTTTAGGTCTCTTTGATGTCACCTGCCTATAGCAAGTTAGGAAACCTTAGTTTGGTTAGGCGCATGATCGGGGGTTGTTAAATGCTCCACACTTGGCAGATCAGTTACCAGCACCTTAAAGCCAGCAGGAGTGGGAGCATTGCACACCATGAGAAATGCAAGAGCTGGAAGTCAGATAGCGCCACTCCCTGAGGGTCGGAATATCAAACAGGGACCACCACCTCCCGGGGGCAGAGGGCACCTCCTGGTGGTCTGGCAGAGGACGGGGAGCACCCGCCTAGGGATGGGCATGTGCCAAGCCTCTACCTGTCACGGACGTGGGGAGAGTGTTGGCCTTCTTCAGGTGCTCTCTGCGCTCCAGCCTGGACGCTGCGGTGTCGGGCTTCAGCTCCTCGGGCTTCTGTGGCTTCTGCGCTTCAGGCTGAGTGACGGGTTTGTGCAGGGACCCGCCTCTGCTGATGCTCGCCTGCGTGGACAGACAGAAAGATGCGATCTCAGAACCTCGGAGCCCCGGCTCTGTGCTCCCTCTGGGCTGCTGGGCCAGCACCGCCCCTTCCCTAGTGTAGTCAGTTGCAGGCTGAAAGCTTCCACCCCAGGGACTCACTGCAAACGCTGGAAGGGGGAAAAAGATGCCTGGTCTCCCCAACCCCCTGCTCACATAAAAGCCCTTTCCCACTTCTCACAGAACTCCTGTCAAATTAGATCAACCTAAGTAAAAACACCTGGAAACCAAAGCAAATCTTCAAGTGAAAAAGCCCTTTGTTTCTTGGTGGTCAGTTTACTGATCGACCTTGGTTTGGTTTTTTTTTTTTCTTTTTTGACTTTTTGGGTCACACCCAGCGATGCTCAGAAACTACTCCTGGCGGTGCTCAGGGGACCATCTGCAAAGCTGGGGATTGAACCCGGGTAGATTCATGCCCTACTCACTCACTGTACTATTGCTTCAGGCCTGAACTTGATGTTTTTAAAAATTCATTTATTTTTGGTTCTGGGGCTACACCTGGTGCTTTGGAGCTACAAAGTTCCCAGTTCTGTGTTTGGGAAGTCGTTCCTGGCTGCGGATACATATCCCAGGTCAAACCAGGTCTTCTAGACACTAGCCCCTTGAGCTATTTCTCTGACGTGTGTGTGTGAGTGTGTGTGTGTGTAAATCCGTGTGACAAACTAAAGGTTCTCAAACCTATTTCTCTGACCTGTGGGGTGTGTGTGTGTGTGTGTGTGTGTGTGTGTGTGTGTGCGCGCGCGCGCGCGCGCACGTGTTTAAATCCTTGTGACAAACTAAAGGTTGTCAAAACTTTCTTCCTATCAAAATCACCTGGATAGCTTTTAAAAAATTCCTCATTTCCTGATAGCATAGTGGAAGGCAGACCATAACCAGGACGTGAATCAGAATCGCCTCCGAGGGTGGGTCCCAGCTGCCGGGATTCTGAACCTGCTCGGTCGGGTTGAGACTTGCGAGGCGTCCCAGCTGCAGAGAGGCACCGCTACCGCTGCGGGCCCGGCTACTCACATTGTCTTTGGAGAGCTTTTCCGCCTGCCTGGCCTCCCGGGCCTGCCTCCTCTCCTCGCGGGTGGCCTGCTGCTCCCGGAAGCCCTTCTGCTTCTGCAGCGCGAGTGTGATCCACAGCGGCTGTGCCGGCTCCCCCTTCTCCGCCAGTCGCGAGCCATCTAGGGAGTGTCTGCTCTGGAGCACAGGCTTTTCTGTGGGAACACGGGGACAGGTCATGAAAGGACGCATGGTCTCTGCCTGTGGCACACAGCTCCTAACCCCCCAGGCATTTCTAAATGAGCCGGGTATCACAGTGGCCTTGGCTAAGCTGGTGAGGTGTCAGGGGAAAGGAGCCAAGCCAAGAGTGGGGGGCAGGTGGTCGGTGCTTAGTCGACACCCCCCGGAAGGGAGAGGACTGAAGGCTGAGGTCAGTCGCCAGAGCAGGCCCCGGTTCTATCCCAAAACCACATGGTACCCTCATCACTAACACATGTGGCCTTCAAGCACTACCCGATGTGGTCCAAAAACAAACAGAAAGTTACCACTAGCCCCATAGTTAATCACCCATGGCTCTAAAGTTATAAGGGGAGCTGGAGCAATAGCACAGCGGGTAGGGCATTTGCCTTGCATGTGGCTGACCCGGGTTCGATCCTCAGCATTCCACACGGTCCCCTGAGCACCGCCAGGAGTAACTCCTGAGTGCAAAGCCAGGAAAAACCCCTGAGTATCGCCGGGTGTGAACCAAAAAGCCAAATAATAAAGTCATAAGCATTGGGGTCGGAGAGAGAGCCCAGGAAGGAACTGGCACCACGTATGGTTCCCTAAGAACCACCAGGGGTCCCTCGGGGAGCACCATCAGGTATGACACCACAAACCAAAGGTCAACAATTGGAAGGTTTTGCCGATACACAAAGTACCTTACCAGTTAGGGCTCTCAGTACCAACTGGGCTTTATATTGAGGAGAAAGATGAAAATAATTTCAAATTAGGATTTAAACCCCATAAAAGGGATATTCTGCTTAGTTTTCTGTACCCTTCATCCTGACGACCATCCTGTTATTCGTCGATTGCCTCGAGCAGGCCCCAGTAACGTCTCCTTCATCCAAGCCCTGAGATTATATTCAAGGCTCTTTAGGAGAATGAGACCCATCACTGTTACTGGTATTTGGAATACTGGGTACGCCACGGGGAGTTTGCCAGACTCTGCCGTGGTACCCTTCATAACGCTGCACAAAAGATAACTCACATGTTAATATGCCTTATTTATTACAATTTCCCTAACTGTCGAAGATTCAAATGTGATCTAATGTAAAGTTTTAGAAGTATCTAAAAAATAATATGAAAGGAATTTTAGACTAATCTTTAACTGGAGAATCAAAAAAGCATTCACCACGATATCGAGCACTGGGGTCCGCTGATGCCCAGACACACGATGCAGCTAGCTGAAGGGGTTTCAGTTGTCCCTCAAGGGCTCTGTAACTCTGGTTTATAAAATGTCTCAGAACCAAATTTCCAGTATCTTTATGATTTCTGTTTATAGCTCTGATGTAAAACGGAGTCCTAGACTAAACCTTTCATCTGAACTTTTCTTGGAAAGACCATTAATTCAAGTACCCAGTTTCCTTAAGGACCACTGTGGTGTTTATCACAAGGCTCAAAATGCCTCTGGGGCCAGAAGGCTGATAGTTCACAGGGCAGGGCCCCTAACTCTGCATGTACAAGTCAGGAGTTCAGCCGCTGGCACCACACCATCTTCTGAACCTGGTGTGACCTAAAAGCAGCAACAAAAACCTTTAAAGTGCAGTTGCTAACATTTAAAAAGGATGAAAACAGAAAAGATAAGTCTCTGGACAGGAAGACAGTACAGTGGGTTCAATCCCAGCACCCCATATGGTCCTCTGAGCACTTCCAGGTGTGACCCCTGAGCACAGAACCAGAAGCCCTAGCACAGTTAGGTGTGGCCCGAAATTAAATAATTGTTCCTAACACAGTGTATGCACAAGGTCCAACAGGTCAAATTTGTAGTTTGGGATCAATACACAAGACAGCAGGGCATTAATATGGGACTCAGCCAAGGATGCTCAAAAGGCCTTGGAACTGAATGACCCAGGACAGTTGTGCCCGCATTCTGATGGAAGCTCTAGATCACCTACTTGGAACTGGCCCGTAAGCTAATTCAAGATTGTAGACAACTTAGAGTTGAAGCAAAATGCAATGGAGAGAATTTTCTTTGGAAAGGAGAGTTGGAGGGTGATGTGTCCATGCCTTCTCTCCTGACAGGGTCCCAAGCCACATGAGAGTCTTGAGGAGACATCTGAGAGCACCCAGCTGTGTCCCCTGGGCCTGCAAGAAGGGGAACCTGTGTGGATGAGACACCGGCTCTGGGCTGTGACCACATGGGGTTCCAGTGTGGTCCTGTGGGGGATGGGACAGGCTGTAGTGGGAAGAGGGCCCGGGGGGGGGGGGAGAGGGGGGAGGAGGAGGAGGAGGAGGAGGAGGAGGAGGAGGAGGAGGAGGAAGAGGAGGAAGAGGAGGAAGAGGAGGAGGAGGAGGAGGAGGAGGAGAAGGAGAAAATGCCCAAGTGGCAGATGAGGGTCTGAGAAACACTCAGGAATGTCAGCGCTGGACAGCAAGTGCCAGAGTCTCCCTCTCCCCTCCTTTCCCTGCGACTCTGCCTCAGCCCCTCAGCCCCAAGAAAGCCACCCCACCAGAGCCTGAAACCCGCCCAACAGGAAGGGAGTTGCTTCAGCTTGAAGCAGGCACGCGGGCAGGCAGGAAAGAGAACCCCGTGGGCAATGAGTTTTTGGGTGTAATAAAACCAACTAGTCCTAAGGCTGCCAGGACCCACCTTTGGACACAGGAACTAAGGCCTGATAAGACTACTACGTACGGGGTGCCAGCACAAACCCAGCACAAACTCTGAGAGAAGCTCCAGCAGGAACAAAGGCCAGGAAAGGAATTTCAAAGAAGACCATCAACTATTCCCATCTACCTGCTTGGCAACCCCCCTAGCAACGGACTTACCCAGAGAGAAAGCCACTCGCAGGCCAGGCTGGGAGAAACCCTATACTTGGGGCAAAGGAGGTGCCCACACCTGTGGCCAGAGCACAAGTGTTCCTGCCAAGTGCACCTGGTGCTCGAGCACATGTGTCTCTCCCATGTCCCCCCTGGAGATCTCGGATGTGTAGTTTCATAACTTCATGCTTTTTTAATGCTGGGATGTGTTGTGGGGCTCTCTGTCTCTCTCCACTTTCTTCCTCAGAACTTCCAGAGATAGTAAAACCGATAGGGCAGCTGACCTGGGTTCAATTCTTGACATCCAATATGATCCCCTAAGCACTGCCAGGAGTGACTCCTGATTGCTGTGACAGGAGTGACCTCTAAGCATGACCGGATGTGTCCCCCTACCCCCCCCCAAAAAAAAAATCAAACTTCCAAATAAAACCTGTTTTTACTTCATTGCTGGTCTCCTCCTGAAATTCTTTTCTGTGAGGTAAAGGTGAGGACCTAAAAGGCTTGCCTAAAGTCTAGAAATAACTTCTAGAACTAAACTTTCCTGCAAAGACCAAGGCCCACCGCAGACGTTATCTGTCCTAGATTTCCCCAGCCCTCCCAGGGTGACAGTGACAGACAGAGAAAGTGGTAGATTTCTCTCGAGACTGCCACCCCTCCTCCCCGCTTCACACAAGTCACCCGGGGACTTCCACTGGCATCAAGCTTGAAACAGGGAGCACGCAGGGTTAAGGCACTTGTTTTGCACATTGCCAACCCCAGTTCTATGCCTGGCAGTACTTATATTCCCCCCAGCATCACTGGGTATGGCCCAAACCATGTCCCCTCCTCCCCCAAAATAAAGACATACACTAGCAACAAATAGAGCAGCTCCCCCTGAAAGAAATCAAAACCATGGGGCTGGGGCTCTTGCCTAGCATCCTGCTAACCCCACTGTGATCCTTGGCACCCCACAAGGCCTCTTAAGCACCCTCAGGAGTCACTCTTGAACACAGCCAGAAATAGCCCACCCCCCAGCATTACTTTGGTGTGGCCCCCAAACCAACTAAATGTATACTAAAAAAGAAAACCAGAAATCAACAGTGACTCCTGCGCATGGGAGGGATAAAGAGAAAACCTACGAAGTTAAGTTGAGACACAGTCTCCCGACAAAACCCCATCCTCATGGAAGGATGCACAGCCCCTAGCTGCTTCCTGCGGAGCAAAGGGCAGGAGTCACCTTCTAAAACCCTTGAGCACCCACAAGACCCACAGCACTCCCAGGGGAGGTGATGTAGGCAGGCAGGCAGATAGGGAAGGCCCCTCCCCGGGCGATGGCAGTGAATTTCCTGGGAAGTAATAGCTCTGAAGTTGCAAAGGCCAACCTTGCAGAAAAACAGGAACTAAGGCCTGATAAGACCCTCACCTATCTACAGCAACAGACCCAGAGTAGCTCAGGCAGGAACAAAAGGCCAGGAAAGGAATCTCAAAGAAGACCATCACCACTCCCAACCTCCCTGGTAACCTCTTTAACAACAGACTTTGACCTAGGTAGAAGCCCCACTTGGGGGAAGATTGGAGAAACCCTAGAAAGGCACCTAGAACAAAGGAAGCACGTGCATGAAGTGCCCGAACACATGTGTCGTCCACATCTCTCGTCTTGAGATATGTACTTTCATGTCTGATGCTGGGATGTGTGTAGGGGCTCTCTCTGCCCTTGGAGAAGCCCGGGTTCTCTCTTAAGCACGGTACTCTCCACTCTCTCCCACTTTCTCTTCATCCTTCCCTTCAAAATCTCCAAATAAAATCTGTTTTAATTCACTGCCTGTCTATTCCTGAAATTCTTTTCTGCGAGGCAGGACAAGAACCCAGTAACCCTGGATCCCAGGTGGCAGAGGCAGGTGGGGAGAAAGTTTGACCGTCTTTCTCCTCTCCACTTCACATAAGCCAAACGGTGGGGGCACCCCTAACATCAGAGGGACTAGGTGGTTCTTCCTGGGATTTAGGGGAGACAGTGACAATCCCCTCCAAAACCTAGCACAGATGCAGGAAAAAATAAAACAAAAACCTGAAGGCTGGGACGGAGGCTCCAAGGACAACTCGGGAGTGAACCCCGAGGCAATGCTGGGAGTATCCCCTGAGCACCCCCAGTTGTGGTCCAAAAACAATGCTGGGAGTAGCCTCCACCCCAGAAAAAAGTTAAAGGGGCTATCTCGGTGGGGCCAGCAAACCAGTTAGGGAGGTAGGGCCTGGAAAGAGCTCTGCAAAAGCCCTTCCTCCAAAACCTGGAGCACAGTGAGTATGACCTTCTTCTGTGAGCAATGACTCCCTGCAGACAGAAGAAAGCCTAGTGTTAGCCCAAGGAGCCCGTCTACACTGAAACTGCCCTGAGGTAGCTATGGTTTGGGGGTGAGCGCAGATGACAACCAGGCCCACGCCTGATGATAGTCAGTCAGTATGAGGCCCCCGTAATACTGAGGAAGGGATCTTGTTTCCTCTTCCGTTTCATAGTTGAGGTTTGGAATGGGTTTTACAGAGGAGAACTTTGGGGTACTGCTGGCTTGGCCCCCATCCTGAGGAAGCCACTGTCCACTACTGTCTGCCTTCCAAGCATTGCTGGGGCCCAGGGGGCGAGGTGGCCACTGGGTTCCAGGTACTGAACTCGGGGTGGGGGGGCATACACATTCAAAGAGAGCTCCCCTAATCCCAGAGCTCTCTTCCCATGCCCAGAAGGCTTTTTCTGGAGAAGGGCTGCTCAGAGGCATGCTGGTGGGCTGGGCATGCCGTGATCAAGTATTTTGTAAAACCTGGAGAGAATTACATACCCAAAGGCTCCCCACCACCACCATCACCACCACCACCAGCAAAAGCACAGACAGCGGTCCTGGAAATGTTAGTCATTCTCAGCACAACACAGCACCTACGGGACGAGTGGTGACATCGTCCACTGTCCACAACAAGCAAATGAAGTGAGCGGCCCCTTCTTCCTCGTGTGAGGGAGAACCCGAGTGAGAGCTGGGGGCGCAGAACAGAGCCCCTTGGCACTTCCCGCATTAGTTCTCTTTGGCTGTGGTGCTCCTAGCTCAGCCCCATATGGGCTGGGGTACCATGTGGGGTGCCAGTGATTGAACACAAGTCGGCCACGTGCAAGACAAGCACCATACTAGCCATACAACATCACAGTTTTGCAGCCACACGTGGTGGTGTTCCGGAGACTATGCAGGGCTGACCCTGGAACTCCTCTATCCGAAGCATGTTTTGCATGAACTTGGCTAAGTTGGGCTAGCTCTCCAACTCACATTCAAACATACTTTTTTTTCTGGGGGGAGGTTGTTTGGGGAGGTGGTGTTGGGCCATACCTGGTCATGCCAGGGCTTACTCCTGGCTGCGTTTGGGGGACATATTCCAGGCTGGCCCCTCTTGGAGAGCCCAGCAAGCTACTGAGAGTATCTTGCCCACACGGCAATGCCTGGCAAGCTACCCCTGACACATTTGATATGCCAAACACAGTAACAAGTCTCACAATGTTACTGGGCCCGCTCGAGCAAATTGATGAACAACAAGAGGACAGTGACAGTGACAGTGACTCCAGACTGGGGACCAAATAGGGGTCTGGCCCTCAGCCGATATTTTATTTATTTATTTATTTTGCTTTTTGGGTCACACCCGGCAATGCTCAGGAGTTACTTCTGGCTTTGCACTCAGAAATCACTCCTGGTGATGCTCAAGGGACCATATGGGATGTTGGGAATCGAACCCGGGTCAGGCCGCATGCAAGGCAAACGCCCTACCTGCTGTACTATCACTCCAGCCCTTTATTTATTTTAAATAATTTTTTTTTCTTTTTGGGTCACACCTGGTGATGCACAAGGGTTACTCCTGGCTCTGCACTCAGGAATTACTCCTGGCAGTGTTCGAGGGGGACCACATGGGATGCTGGGAATCAAACCTGGGCTGGCCGCATCCAAGGCAAACGCCCTCCCCGCTATATAGTGCTATATAGCCCCAATCCCACATCCCCTATTTTAAAGAACACAGACCCAAGTAAAGCCCCCGGCTCTGGTAAGATGCTCGGCTCAGCGCACCCAGCGCAGCCTCCTCCCTACCTCTCCTCTCGGGCTCCGGGCTCGGCGAGGGCTTCTCCCGGCGGCTGGCGGGCCGGGCGGGCGAGCCGGGCTTCCTCTCGGACCCGCGCTCCTCCTCGGGCGGCGCCTGCGGCGGCGGTGGTGGGGAGGCCGACGATGACGGGGCGGCCCGCGGTCCTGGCTCCTTGCTCAGCTCGCCGACCTCTGCGTCGGGCTTCCCGGGCCGCCGGCACAGCAGCTCGGCCAGGTAGGGCCGGCTCAGTTTGGACAGCGGGGAGGACGGCGGGGTCTGGCTGCTGGGCTTGGGCGCCAGGGCTGGCTTCTGCACCGTTGGCATTTTGGTAGGAGCCCGCTGGTGCTCGGGCGTGGGGCTGCGGCTGCTGGCGGGTGCGGGCGCGGGGCCACTTTCCGCCGACGGGGCGGCCGCGCGGGCCGGACCGGGCCGAGCCGCAGCGTCCTTGTCTGCACCCGCGCCGCTGTCCCCGCCGCTGCCGGGCCTCTTCTTCCTCTTCTGCTCGGCCTGCTGGTCCGAGTGGAAGCGCAGGGAGTAGTTGGTCCTTCGCAGCTTGATGCCAAAAGGCGACGCCGCCTTCTCGTCCCCGCCAGCCGCCGCCGCGGGCTCCGCTGTCCCGCCGCCGTCGGGGCCGCTCCCGGGCTCCGCGACCTGCAGCGGCGGCGGAGGCAGCGGTGGCGGCGGCGGCGGTGGAGGAGGAGGAGGAGAGGGCAACCCCGGGACCAGGAACGACGGCAGGTCTTTGGCAAACTGGCAGCCGTCCGTGGCATCGGCCGAGCGCTCCCGCGGTGGCGCGGCTCTCTCGGGGGCATCGCCCGCCGCCCGCCTCCGCCCGCCCTCCCCGTCGCCGTCGGCGAACTTCTGCCAGGCGGGCTTGATGCAGAACTTGGCGCCACCCGATGATGATGACGACGACGACGACGACGTTGATGATGTCCTGCGCGGCGCGGCCGCCGCTGCCTCGTCGCCACCCTCGGGTCCCGGTGGCTGCGGCGGCTCCCGGTCCCCCCGGGCGCGGCTCGCCGTCGCTGCCGCGCAGGATGCGGGACCGGATGGACACCCACTCGGCCTGCTGGCCCTCGCCACCGCCCGGCGCGTCGGGGGCCGGCCGGGGCCTCCCCGCGCCCTCGGCGGGCCGCCGGTCCTCCGCTGCCAGGCCCAGCAGGGACCGGCAGGCCGAGTCCTTGATCTGGCTCAGGTTGACGGCCGGGCCGCAGAGCTGCGCGCCCGTGACCAGGATGGCCGTGTGCGGGACGCCGAGCCCCGACGGCGGCGGCGCGGGGCCGGGCCTGGGGGGCTGCGGCTCCGGGGACGGGGACGGCGCCGAGGCCTCCTTCTGGGGCGTCACCGGGCTCAGGTTGACCCTGGGGAAGAGGATCTGCTTGCCCCCCGACGACACCTGGAACGTGTAGGGCCTTGGTGTGCTCTGCCGCTCGTCCAGCTCCCGCCACCGCAGCTCGTCCCCGCTCCGGGCGGCCGGCGCCCGCGGTGGCTCTTCCGAGGGCGCGTCGGGCTTCTGGGCACGCGGCGCCCGGACTCCCTCTCTCGTCGCCAAAGATCGCCGGTCCCCCTGCGGCGCCTCCCGGCTGCGCGCTTCCTCACCCTCTCTGGGCTGCTCCGCCGGCTGGGGGCCGTCGGCTTTCTCTGCAGTGTCCATCCGACGACGTGGGCTCCTGAGGCCCCTCTGGTGGGCCAGCTCCAGGGAACCTTCCTCTTCCCGAACCTTCTTTTCTGCTTCCTGTCGCCTCTGAGCCTCCATCTCTGCCCGCTTTCTCAGTGCTTCCTTTCTCTTTTTCTCTTCCTCCTCCTCCTGTCTCTTGAGCTCCTTCATCCTTTCCTCCTCCTGTCTCCTGAGCTCCTTCATCCTCTCCTCCTCCTCCTGTCTCTTGAGCTCTTTCATCCTCTCCTCCTCCTCCTCCTCCTTCTGTCTCCTGAGCTCCTCCATCCTCTCCTCTTCCTGTCTCCTGAGCGCCATCCTCTCCTCCTCCTCCTCCTTCTGTCTCCTGAGCTCCTTCATCCTCTCCTCTTCCTCCTTCTGTCTCCTGAGCTCCTTCATCCTCTCCTCTTCCTCCTTCTGTCTCCTGAGCTCCTTCATCCTCTCTTCCTCCTTCTGTCTCCTGAGCTCCTCCATCCTCTCCTCTTCCTGTCTCTTGAGCGCCATCCTCTCCTCCTCCTCCTCCTTCTGTCTCCTGAGCTCCTTCATCCTCTCCTCTTCCTCCTTCTGTCTCCTGAGCTCCTTCATCCTCTCCTCTTCCTCCTTCTGTCTCCTGAGCTCCTTCATCCTCTCCTCTTCCTCCGCCTCCTTTCTCTTGAGCTCCTTCATCCTCTCCTCTTCCTCCTGTCTCCTGAGCTCCTTCATCCTCTCCTCTTCCTCCTGTCTCCTGAGCTCTTTCACCCTCTCCTCTTCCAGTCTCTTGAGCTCCATCCTTTCCTTCTCCTCCATCTGTCTCCTGAGCTCCTTCATCTTCTCCTTACCCTGTCTCTTTATCTCCTTTATCCATTCCTCTTCCTGTCTCATGATCTCCTCCATCCTCTCCTCTACCTCCTGACTCAAGAGCTCCCTCATCCTCTCCTCTTCCTCCTCCCGTCTCTGTTCCTCCAGCTCTTCCTGCCTCCTCTCCTCCTCCCTCTTCCTCCAGAGCTCCTGCTCTCTCTCCTCCTCTTCCTGCCTCAGCTTCTCGGCCTCCTGCCTGCTCCGTGCCTCCAGCTCCTGCTGCAGTTGGCGTCTCTCCTTCATGTGCTTCTCTTCCTCGGGGAACCTGTCTTCCCTGGGCTCTGTCCACTCTGTCCCTCTGGACTTCTCCAGCGGCATCTCCTGCTCCTCCTCTCCTGGCAGGTCCTCCGTCCCCTCCTCCAGGCGTGCCGCCGGCTGCCTGTTCTCCTCCAAGAGCCTGCGCTCCAGCGCCTGGAGCCTCTGCTCTTCCAGGCGTCGCTTCTCAGCGGCTTCAGCCTTTTGCTTTTTACATTTGGCCTCCAGTTCCCGCCAGTATTCCTCATGGCATCTCTTGTCTTCGGGGGCCAATGGTTCTGGCTCCTCTTCATGCCAGACAAGCTTGTCTTCTCCAGAGTGCCCGTTCTGGTCCAGAGACAGCGGGTGTGGAAGGCCGCCGTGTTCACCGAGTGAGTCCTAGCATTGGGAAGGCAGAAAGGATTAGAAGTTTGTTCCCCTCGGTGCACGTCACCATTCCTCCTCCTGGTCATGGGGAGGTGGCCTCCTTGGTCTCCATCGGAAGGGGGAAGACATGCTACCCAGAGACAGCGGAACTCAGGCTGGCCTGCTAACTGAAGGGGTGGGGGTAGAGGGAGCAAAATGCATCTATATATCTGCGGTTCTCTACCCCTTTCTCAAATTCTTCTTTATATGAACGAATAATTGCAGGAAACCCATGGGCTGCTATTAGAAAAGGGAGGGCAAACAGAGAGAAATGTTTCAGCAGCGTTCCCTGAAATGTGTATTTTCCAAGTTCCCCTAATTAAACTCAAGAATGGTTGGCCAAACCCAAGTCTCCCAAAGTTATTTGGCCTCCTTCTCAAAGGAAAAAAAAATCACTCTATGCCCTCCATCCAACTATGCCCAGCTTTACTAATACCCCCTTGGATCTTTCTAGCACTGGCACAGGGGTTCTGTCAACTCTACGGAATGGCTGAGACACGACAGAGGAGACAGTGTGCTTTCAGCTGCAAGCAAGCCCCAGGTGGCCCCTCAGCCCTCGAGGTGTGTCCACCCACTTCTCCCCACCTCGGGGCAGTATGTCAGAAAGGGTGGGGGCAGGAAAAGGTCTGCCCACCCTGGAGCCCGCACCACGCCCCAGGTCCTGCTGGGGAGAGGTCAGCCATCACCTCACCAGCCTGCAGGTCCATGAGTGCCCAGTAGACAGGGCACAGTCCGAAGGGGCATACGTACCCCGGTGAGTCGCCGGTGCCTCTTGGACACCCTCTGGTGTTTTGGCTTCACGGCCAGTTTGTGCCTGGCGGCGCTATTGTCAAGGCGCGCGATGGCCCGGGGAATGGCATCCAGGTTGACGCTTTCGATGGTGCCAGCAGAAGATAAGTGTCTTTTGGGCCGAGATGGTTTTGCTGGAGTGACCTGTAGTGGACAGTCAAGCATCAGGAGGTCTGGGTCAGTCAGTCAGTGACCCACTGGGAGGCTGGACTGGCAGTGCAGGTGAGCACCAAGCCTGGTTTGGGATGTGGCCAGCCCAGGGGACTCCAAGGACATCAATATCAGTGCTGGAATCAAGACGGAGCACCGGGCCTTGCTCAAAGGCGCAAGTGCCTGTTTGGCATGTGGGAGACCGGGCTTTGGTCCCTAGCTCTGCAGGAATTCTTAGCACCACTAGGGGCAACCCCAAGCACCCACTGGGTGTGGACCCAAAACTAAAACTAATATGACGATGTGTTCTGACATTGACATGTGTATTCACGAATGCGATCATTTCACCTTCCAAAAACTGATCTTACTAGTCTGAATTATTTGGGGGCTTCATTTAGATCAGGGGTCAGCAATTCATCATTGGTCAAGTCCTGCCCATTTTGGTAAAGGTTTGGAGGGATAAATCAAGGGCATCGTGCCACACTGTTTGTGGTCCCCTGGGGTCACAAGGGTCAATATTCAGAATTCTGTCATTCTAAGAGTTTCTCATGCTCTGACACCACTGATAAATAGTTCAATTCCCACCTCATACCACAGATATATACCTCAGTTCTCATCTGACAACACAATGGATACCTCAGTTTCCACTCATATCACCGATCGATACTTGTCTTCACCTCACACCACTGATAAATACATCAGTTCCCACTTCACACCCTGATATATACCTTCGTTCCCTACTCACACCCTTTGATATAAACCTCAATTCCCATCTCACATCACTGATAAATACCTCAGTTCCCACCTCACGCCACTGGTATACACCTCAGTTTCCATCTCATCATCAATATATTCCTTAGTTCCCTACTCATACCCTTTGATATATACACCTCAGTTCCCCCCCTCATACCACTGATATATACCTCAGTTCTCACCTCACACCATTGATGTGTACCTCAGTTTTCACCTCACACACTGATATATACCTTAGTTCCCACCTCACACCCTTTTGCAACAGGAATATATCTCTTCCATTTTTGTGGGATGGAGGTCCACATCTGGAGAGCTCCTGGCAAATCCTGGCATGGTGCACAAGGGTTGCTCGCAGAGATACTCAGGGGAGCATGCAGTGCTGGATAAATCCTGGTCTCAGGCAGGAAAAGCATGTGTGCCTTTGAGACCTTTGAGCCTCCGTCTGACCTCTTTAGCTTTGCACCAGTCCCCGCTATCCACAAGTCGAAAAGCACCTTTGAAAAGTACTCAACAAGCATTTTTTTGCAGTATAGGTCCAGTAGAGTGTAACATCTGTGCCCTGGGGTATGATATTTTTTATGAAGAAAGTTGTTTCAGCCAACTCACTCCCAGAGTCTCAAATCACTGAATGCAGCCTGGAGCAGGTGTGTGTGTGTGTGTGTGTGTGTGTGTGTGTGTGTGTGTGTGTATGTGTGTGTTTCTGAACAGTACTGATCTAGAAAGGCATTTTCCCTCGCCACTAGCTACCCCACACTAGAAAGGAAATTTTTGATTTCTTTTTGGCACAGTCAGCAGTGCTCAGGGATTACTCCTGACCCTGTGCTCAGGGATCACTTCTGACGCGACTCAGGATACTATATGTAGTACCAGGGATTGAGCCCAGATTCACTGCATGCTAGGTAAGCAACTTACTTGCTGTACTATCTCTCCAGCCCTGGAAGGCAATTTTTGAAAGGAGTAACGGGAGCACAGCTTGCAGTTCCTTTAATACAAATGCAATCACTGTAAAGGTCTGAGAAACCCTGGCTGGGCCTGAACACAGAAGCCACACAGAATCCAAGGGTTAAAGTCACCCACATTAGCAGGTCAGCTTACATGGCGAATGTTCAGCAGAGGGCGCTACTGGTCCTATCTGCTCCAGCCAGCTGCTCCCAGGCCCAGAGGCAGCCAAAGATAAGACCAAGCCTCCTCTGTGTAACTGCTGCAGAGTCAGTGGGGCTCAGCCCATGGGTTTGCTTTGTTGCAAACCACGTTCCATATTTATGCATAAAAGATTAAGAACCCAGTCTGAGCAAAATGGATGCGCAACAAACACTAATTCATGGCCAGAAATACGAAGGAAGGCAAAGTGATTCTAGCTCCTGATCTCCCGGCTTTCCTTGATTTCTGGTTGTCTGTGTAATAATAAGTGTCACATCCTCAATTCTGCTTGAGGAGCGAGGCATTAAGCAGTTATTTCACTCCTCTCCCAGGGACCTGAGTGGAAGGAGTTAGAAGTGAATGAGATAGGCGAGAGACTCAGATAAGCACTGCGAGCAGGGTTCTACACGCAACGTTTCTAGTTATTCCTAACATGTTGCTTCGTGGTCTGCCTGGATTGCACGGTCTCAAGCCACCCCAGGAGAAGTTGGCTGCATACTCACTGGCTGCACTGCCTGCCGGACCCCAGGAGGGCTCCTGGATACCTGGACTTAGGGAGAACCCAGGCTTTAAAGGAATGCAGAAAAGTGAAAAGCCAAAACTACATCCAACTAGATTAAGGCAGGGTTAGAGAGACAATAGTAGTAGTAGTAGTAGTAGTAGTAGTAGTAGTAGTAGTAGTAGTAGGGAGGGGTTAAGGCATTTTCTTGACTGCAGCTAATCCCAGTTTGATCCCCCAATTTATCCAGCATCACCCGATTCACTGATCACCACTAGGAATGACCCCCCCCCGAGCATGACTGAGTGTGTTACCCCCAGAGGCACTTGCCTTGTCTACAGCAAACTCCAGTTCAACTCCCAACATGACAAAAGGGTTTCCTGAGCTCTACCAGAAGTCACCCCTGAACACAGAACCAGGAGTAAAACCTGAGCACTGCTGGGTGTGCCCCCCCCCCCACCAAACAAAACAAAAATGTAGATAAATGCTCAGACTTTGGGGTCATCTGTCAGGAGAAACTTAAGACTGGGTGCCCTCAAAAGTTTGGGAATATCTTATCCTAAGGCTTAACTGTGCCTGGAAGGGGTAAATTTAGGGAAGCCCATGTGTGTGTGTGTGTGGGGGGGGAGCTGGCCCTTATCCAGAGCAGGGTTCTGTACTGGCAGGTGCACAAGGAAATGCCTCCAACACCCACCTCCACCCGGGAAGCATTTGTCATAAGATCCATAAGAAACGGATGAAGGTAGTACTTATGAATGGAAAGGTGGGCTTCTTCATCACCCAGAAGAAAGCAAACAAGCAAGAGGGGGGAATCTGGGAGGCAGCCCAATACCCGAGCCCCCACCCCCCATTACCTTCTCCTCCATCTCACTTCTGGCTGCTGGCGGATTCAGAGGACTCAGCGAGCTGGACGTCTCACTGGGCTGGAAGAGAAGAGAGGGCACTTGCGTGAGACACAGGCACAGGAAGTTCTGGGCAGATAACCAGGCCCCAGGGTTGCCTGGAAGGGCCTCCCTCTTCTCCCTACGCTCAGCAGTCCCCGAGGGGCCAGTGCCAACTCAGCCTCCTCCCGCACTCCCGAGGCCGGGCTTGCACTCCAACCTGGGGTCTTGAGGGCTGTTCCTGCTGCTCAGAGGTCTGGGAGCTGCTGGGTCCCACCGAGGAAGCAGAACTGGAAAGGTGAGCAGCCTGAGGGATGCCCCCCAGGACTCACATTGTGGTTTTTTTCTTTTTTTTTCCTTTTTTCTTTTTGGGGGTCACACCCGGCGATGCTCAGGGGTTACTCCTGGCTCTGCTCTCAGGAATTATTCCTGGCAGTGCTCAGGGGACCATATGGGATGCAGAGGGATCAAACCCAGGTAAGCCACGTGCAAGGCAAATGCCCTACCCACTGTGCTATTGCTCCAGGACCCCACCACCACCACCACACTGTGGTTTTTAAAGACTCATTTGAATGAGTCAGACAGAAAGCTTTATTAACAAGCTGGATAGATAGTACAGAGGGTGAGGTATTTGCCTTGCCATGTGCAAACACAGCTGACCTGGATTCGATCCCTGGCATCCTGTATGGCCCCCTGAGCCCCACCAGAAGTGATCTCTGAACACAGAGCCAGGAGCCAGTCCTGAGTACCGCCAGAAGCAACAACAAAAACAACTGTAGCATTGTAGCACAGTCCTCCCGTTGTTCATCTATTTGCTCTCCATTGTGAGACTTGTTGTTACTGTGTTTGGCATATCGAATACGTCACGGGTAGCTTGCCAGGCTTTGTCGTGCAGGTGAGATATTCTCAGTAGCTTGCCGGGGGGCTCTCTGAGAGGGGCGGAGGAATAGAACCCAGGTCAGCCGTGTTGGCCGTGTGCAAGGCAAAAGCCCTACCTGCTGTGCTATCACTCCAGCCCAACAAAAAACAACAAGAAAGAATTTTTCATCAGACCAGGAGCAGGAAGACTCCAGAGGCCTGTCAGTATAGTGTGGAAGAATATTACATGGTAAAGAACATTAGAGTAAGGAAGTTTGCAAACTGACTGTGAGAGAGAAAAGTTACATCCCAGTGCCTGCCCTGACAGCACCCCACCATGTCACTCACATCCCAGCACGGGTCACCCCTTAGCGCGGCTTCTCTAGCCATCAGCAAGGGCACCCTGTCCTGGCCCAAGAGTGCAAGCCGCCTGGTCAGCTCTGCATGTTTCCCGCATTCCACGAGGGGGACCTTCCATGCCATCTGCTCTCAGTGTCTCTCCTTGTCCACATTTGCTCATCTCCCATGTTTAGCACCCGCTCACTAAGCAACCTCCCCCCACCAACCCCAGGCCTTGAACTTCACCAGCAACAGCAGTGACATCCAGAACAGTCGGCAGAAGCTGTGGGGCAGCCTGGGGGGGGGGGGAGGTGCCACCCCACCTCCCAGCCAGTGGTATGGATGCCAGGAGTACCCAGGGTGGGGTCAGATGCCCACTGCTCCTCTTTTTTCTCACTTGGACCCACAAATCACTTATTTTTTTAATGACTTCTCCAAAAAACTTCACTACCAACAAGAAAACTTCATCTCGGAGGTGTCCAGAGTACTTACCTCCACTTAAGAGCTGCCGGAAATAAAATCTGAGTTCAGATATCTTGGCAAGTAAACCAAGAAGTAATGCCTTAGGAGTGAGAGCCTCAGACGCGCCATAACCATGCTGCCAGACTCCGCACCTGGCTGTTTCATTCAGGGCACCCCAAGGGTGGTAGGTGATACCCCATCCCCTAAGGGACCCAGCCCCACCAGCTGAAAACCTCCAGGACTCAACCTCCGCCCTGCTCACAGCCGATCTCCACATGCTCAGACTGAACCTCACCCACACGTGAATCCGCAAAAAACCCAGGTATGAGGGATGGGTGACTGAAAACTCTAGGGTCAAAGGAAACGGGAATGAGTGCTCTCCCCCACCCTTGTCTCTCTCTATTCCCAGCAACTTGGTAGTCATGCCTATAAGCCATCTCTGGCTGGTGCCAGGTAATCTCATCAACGGCCAAGATCCAGAGACTCATTATAACTCTCTCAGAAGAGGGCATAAAACAACTAGCTATAGCCATGCTACTAG